>NC_042983.1:10490034-11137534 GCF_901001165.1 Salmo trutta | reverse complement strand
GTCTCTCTGTGTCTCTCTGTGTCTCTCTGTGTCTCTCTGTGTCTCTCTGTGTGTGCCACTTTGACGAAACAGAAAGTCTTCACCTTCCCACAGGTGCTGAGCTCCCATGTGGTTCCAAAGGCGCTTGATTTGTGACAAAAAGATGGGCAACACTTCGATCTGCACTGCCATCAGGTCGACTGAGATGCGTGTGTTTCTAACAGTATTGTCTATGTATGCGTGTTCCTCCACAGAGGTGCTGGACAGCATGGCCAGGTTCCGGGCTCTAGGTGTGTGGAACTACACCATGGCGACTCTAGCAGAACACGAGAGGGTTCTGTATGTAGGAGCTAGAGAGGCCCTGTTCGCCCTGGACCCTAACGACATCAGCAAACAGCTACGACCTCAGGTAACTACACACACACCCCCCAGCGCGGCGGGCACCAACGACAGCTGCGACCTTAACCCTACAGACAGCTTCTTGTGCAACGTTCCTTCACTTTGTTGCGTGGCAGTAAAGTTTCCTGATTCCGATGCCGTCTGTTCAGGGGTGGAGGGGGGAACAAGGCTATTACATGATTATGGGAACGTTAATCAGTGTAATTAGCCTCGTACAATAAAGGCTCGATAAAATGTCTTAAGATGCCTCTGTCCCCTCTCATCTCATATCCCACTCAGACATATACCAGCACTGTGGGGATTGTTATCTGATTAAACTTTCTAATTAGCATGAATTGGACTACTGTGTGACTGACGATGAACATGCAACAGTTCTGTGTTGTGAGCAGCCCAGTAATACGCAGCCCACCTGTTCGCTGCTGCTCTGTCTACCAAGTGTAGAGGGATGATCGGGCCACTGGATGCCACCTGCCCCACTGACTTCACTCTGCACCTATCTCAACATCTGCCTTCTCATTCTGTTATCCATCTCTCTCTCTCCTCCCGCTGTCTCTAAATCCCATCTCTCTCTATCTGTCTCTCTTTCTCTCTCATCCAACTCCTTTCTATCTGTCACTGTTGCCGTCTCTCTCGTCCACTCATCTCTCTCTCTCTCACACACACACATCCCTCCCTCTAATTCTCTCTCTCCCTTTCTCTCCCTCTCTCTCTCTCTCTCTCTCTCTCTCTATATGTATATATATATATATTTCTCTCTCTCTCTATATGTATATATATATATATATATATATTTCTCTCTCTCTCTCTATATGTATATATATATATATATATATATTTCTCTCTCTCTCTCTATTTCTCTCTCTCTCTCAGATTGACTGGCCAGCACCAAAGGAGAATAAGAAAGAGTGTGCCACCAAGGGCAAGAACAACCAGGTACATATCCTAAAAGTTTCTGTTTACATTTGAGTACCCCTTTAGACTGAGTACCACCTTAGACTGAGTACCACCTTAGACTGAGTACCCCTTTAGACTGAGTACCCCTTTAGACTGAGTACCCCTTTAGACTGAGTACCCCTTTAGACTGAGTACCACCTTAGACTGAGTACCACCTTAGACTGAGTACCACCTTAGACTGAGTACTACCTTAGACTGAGTACCCCTTTAGACTGAGTACCCCTTTAGACTGAGTACCCCTTTAGACTGAGTACCACCTTAGACTGAGTACCACCTTAGACTGAGTACCACCTTAGACTGAGTACCACCTTAGACTGAGTACCCCTTTAGACTGAGTACCCCTTTAGACTGAGTACGCCTTTAGACTGAGTACCACCTTAGACTGAGTACCCCTTTAGACTGAGTACCCCTTTAGACTGAGTACCCCTTTAGACTGAGTACCACCTTAGACTGAGTACCCCTTTAGACTGAGTACCCCTTTAGACTGAGTACCCCTTTAGACTGAGTACCACCTTAGACTGAGTACCACCTTAGACTGAGTACCACCTTAGACTGAGTACCCCTTTAGACCGAGTACCACCTTAGACTGAGTACCCCTTTAGACCGAGTACCACCTTAGACTGTGTACCACCTTAGACTGAGTACCCCTTTAGACTGAGTACTAGAGGCCGACCGATTATGATCTTTCAACGTCGATACCGATTATTGGGGGAACGGAAAAGGCCGATACCGTTTAATCGGCCGATTGTTTTCCCCAATTATTTTATTTATTTGTAATAATGACAATTACAACAATACTGAATGAACACGTATTTTAACTTATTATAATACATCAATAAAATCAATCTAGCCTCAAATAAATAATGAAACATGTTCAATTTGTTTTAAATAATGCAAAAACAAAGTGTTGGAGAAGAAAGTAAAAGTGCAATATGTGCCATGTAAAAAAGCTAACGTTTAAGTGCCTTGCTCAGAACATGGGAACATATGAAAGCTGGTGGTTCCTTTTAACATGAGTCTTCAATATTCCCAGGTAAGAAGTTTTAGGTTGTAGTTATTATAGGAATTATAGGACTACTTCTCTCTATACGATTTGTATGTCATATACCTTTGACTATTGGATGTTTTTATAGGCACTTTAGTATTACCAGTGTAACAGTATAGCTTCCGTCCCTCTCCTCGCTCCTACCTGGGCTCAAACCAGCAACACATCGACAACAGCCACCCTCGAAGCAGCGTTACCCATGTAGAGCAAGGGAAACAACTACTCCAAGTCTCAGAGCGAGTGACGTTTCAAACGCTATTAGCGCGCACCCGCTAACTAGCTAGCCATTTCACATCGGTTACACCAGCCTAATCTTGGGAGTTGACAGGCTTGAAGTCATAAACAGCGCAATGCATTGCGAAGAGCTGCTGGCAAAACGCACGAAAGTGCTGTTTGAATGAATGCTTACGAGCCTGCTGCTGCCTACCACCGCTCAGTCACACTGCTCTATCAAATCATAGACTTAATTATCATATAATAACACACAGAAATACGAGCCTTAGGTAATTAATATGGTCGAATCCGGAAACTATCATCTTGAAAACAAAAAGTTTTTTTCTTTTAGTGAAATACGGAACCGTTCCGTATTTTATCTAACGGGTGGCATCCATAAGTCTAAATATTCCTGTTACATTGCACAACCTTCAATGTTATGTCATAATTATGTACAATTCTGGCAAATTAATTCACAACGAGCCAGGCAATGAACGCAAAAGCAGTGACACAATTTCATGTTAGCAGGCAATATTAACTAAATATGCAGGTTTAAAAATATATACTTGTGTATTGATTTTAAAGAAAGGCATTGATGTTTATGGTTAGGTACATTGGTGCAATGACAGTGCTTTATTCGCAAATGCGCTTGTTAAATCATCACCCGTTTGTGGAAGTAGGCTGTGATTCGATAAGAAATTAACAGGCACCGCATCGATTGTATGCAACGCAGGACACGTTAGATAAACTAGTAATATCATCAACCATGTGTAGTTAACTAGTGATTATGTTAAAACTGATAGTTTTTTATAAGATAAGTTTAATGCTAGCTAGCAACTTACCTTGGCTTCTTGCTGCCCTCGCGCAACAGGTAGTCAGCCTGCCATGCAGGCTCTTCGTGGAGTGCAATGTAAGGCAGGTGGTTAGAGCGTTGGACAAGTAACCAGAAGGTTGCAAAAACGAATCCCTGAATCCCCCCTGAACAAGGCAGTTAACCCCTGTTCCTAGGCCGTCACTGAAAATAATAATGTGTTCTTAATCTGACTTGCCTAGTTAAATAAAGGTGTACATTTTTTTTTTTCAAACGCAAATCGGTGGCCATAAATACCGATTACTGATCGTTATGAAAACTTGAAATCGGCCCTAATTATTCGGCCATTCCGATTAATCGGTCGACCTCTACTGAGTACCACCTTAGACTGAGTACCACCTTAGACTGAGTACCACCTTAGGCTGAGTACCACCTTAGACTGTGTGAGCCGGTGGTTATTGCTCTAAATGGTTGAATATTATGCTTCAGTCTCAGCCCCATCTTTCCCCCTCCCACAGACGGAGTGCTTCAACTACATCCGCTTCCTGCAGAGCTACAACCACACCCACCTCTACACCTGTGGAACCTACGCCTTCCAGCCCAAGTGCACCTACATCGTGAGTGGCTTTCAATGGCTGATTCCCAAATGGCAGCCTGTTCCCTACTTAGTGGTCTACTTGTCAAAAGTAGTTTACTATAGGGGGAAAAGGGTGCCATTTGGGACAAATAGGGCCAACTTCATCCCACTCCCTCTGTCAGGGGGTTGTATTGGAGTTGTATTAGAATTGTATTAGGGTTGTATTAGAGTTGTATTAGAGTTGTATTAGGGTTGTATTATAGTTGTATTAGAGTTGTATTAGAGTTGTATTAGAGTTGTATAATAGTTGTATTAGGGTTGTATTAGAGTTGTATTAAAGTTGTATTAGAGTTGTATTAGGGTTGTATTAGGGTTGTATTAGGGTTGTGTTAGAGTTGTGTTAGAGTTGTATTAGAGTTGTATTAGGGTTGTATTAGAGTTGTATTAGGGTTGTATTAGGGTTGTATTAGAGTTGTATTAGAGTTGTATTAGAATTGTATTAGGGTTGTATTAGGGTTGTATTAGAGTTGTATTAGGGTTGTATTAGGGTTGTATTAGAGTTGTATTAGAATTGTATTAGGGTTGTATTAGAGTTGTATTAGGGTTGCATTAGAGTTGTATTAGAATTGTATTAGAGTTGTATTAGAGTTGTATTAGGGTTGCATTAGAGTTGTATTAGAGTTGTATTAGAGTTGAGCTGTCCTTGTGGTGGCTTCACAGCTAGCAGCACCACTGACATGGTGTCATGTCTCGTATATTCTATCTCCACGCCTCCACACCACATCCTCCCTAAGGCTGAATCCTCTGTGTCAACGGAAAGAGTATTCAATGCCAACGAGGCTGTGGTATCTGGCTCTACATGCGTTTGTAACGGTGATATGATAAGACAGTGTGGTGGATGCAGGGAGCGAGGACTGTGGCTCCTGTTACAAATGTTGTCACGGACAGACAGAGCCCGGAGCTGTGTTAGTCGACACAGACCACTGACCACCTCTGTATCTCCGCAGAATGCAGACCACTTTAGTCTCAACCCTGGCTCCCTTGAGGATGGGAAGGGCAAGTGTCCCTACGACCCAGCCAAGGGCCACACAGGCCTTATAGTGGGTAGGTCATCTATTCTGTTTTATTCAAATGTATTCTGTTTTATTCTATTTATTCTGTTCTATTATATTCTATGTGTAACTGTTCTCTAATTGTGCCTATCCTGCCTGTCTCTGTGTCTCTCAGACAAGGAGCTGTATTCAGCCACACTGAACAACTTCCTGGGTACTGAGCCTGTGATCCTGAGGAACCTGGGACAGCAACACTACAGCATGAAGAGTGAATACCTGCCGGCCTGGCTCAACGGTGAGAGAGGGAGAGAGAGGAGAGAGAGTTTCCCATGCCAATAATGCAATTGAATTGGGAGAGAGCGAGAGAAACAGAGAGAGAGGAGAGAGAGTTTCCCATGCCAATAATGCAATTTAATTGGGAGAGAGAGAGAGAGGAGAGAGAGAGAGAGTTTCCCATGCCAATAATGCAATTGAATTGAGAGAGAGAGATAGAGAGAGAAGTGATGGAGAGAGGGGGATGGGAGAAAGGGGGAGATGGAGGAAGTTAGGGAGAGGAAAAGTGGGGAGGAAGAGGGGTTAGATGGAAAAAGAAAGGGATAAAGGATAGTCTATGTATGGGGAAAGAGTTAGAGAGGGAGACGAGACATAGGAGATAAGATAAGGACTGGGTTAGAGGCTAGCTAATACGAGCAGAGAAGCGGTGAGATGGAAAAAGCAGGCGAGAGAGAGAGTGAAAGAGTCTGGTGGAGGGGTGAGAGGTGGAGAGATGAGGTTAGAGAAGTGGACGTGAGGGAAGAGGGGTGAGAGAGATGAGGGATAGTGAGAGGGTATAAAATTGAGACGGGGTTAGAGGGTTAAATAGCAGCGCATGTGACAGGGTTGCAAGTGTTTGAGTCTCAGTGTAAAAAGTCCGTGAGCAGAGTAGGATTGAGTGGTCTGCTTGTGTGTGTGTTCCGGTGGCAGTGCGTGTTCATATATCGTGTGGGTGTGTGTGTGTGTGTTGTCCCATCAGAACCTGACTTTGTGGGCTCGGCCCTGGTGAGGGAGAGCAGTGGCAGTAAGGAGGGGGACGATGACAAGATCTACTTCTTCTTCAGCGAGAGAGCTGTAGAGCTGGACTGTGACACGGAGCTCAATGTGGCCAGGGTGGCCCGCGTCTGCAAGGTAGGCTACACGCATATATGGCTCCACACACACACACACACACACACACACACACACACACACACACACACACACTGCCACTGGAACACACACACAAGCACAGCACTCAATCCTACTCTGCTCACTGACTTTTTACACTGAGAGTCAAACTCTTCCAACCCTCTTTTCACTCTTTCTTTCCAGTCACTCTTCTCGCCCGGTTCTATCCTCATTAGGTGTCAGTAGTTATCAGGAGACGTTGCGAGTTATGAGCTCAGAGTTTGCCATCCACTACCATTGCATCATACAGCCTGTTGTTTCTCCTGGTGAGGTCAAAGGATAAACCCTTTGCCCCTAGACTACCTCTCCTAACTTTTCCTCTGTCCCCTCCCAAGTCTATCAGACCACTCTTCTCACCCAATTCCATCCGAAAATGGTATCAAAAGCCATCAGCAAATGATAATGCAAGTGAACTGATTTTCCCCTCCACACTGGCATTATGCCACCTCTCCTGACTCCTGTCCCCTGACTGACTCTTGTGTGTCTCTCCCCTCAGGGTGATCTGGGGGGCACCAGGACCCTGCAGAAGAAGTGGACAACCTTCCAGAAGGCCAGGCTGGTGTGTTCTCTCCCCGAGCGACACGTCACCTTCAACAACCTGCGGGCAGTCTTCACCCTGCCAGGCACCGACTGGCGCACCACCACCTTCTATGGCATCTTCCACGCCCAGTGGTGAGTCACAATCACACACCGCCAGGGGGTCCGACGCGCCAAAGAGAATAGCCTCTCTCTCTCCAACTTAACTTAGCACTTTTACTAACACTGGGTTGGTGTGACTTCTTAGCCTACACTATCTAAACTTTTCCAATTCTTTTGAAAATATTATCTTATGCCCACAATTACAGTTTTAACGGCCTTTAGTCAGCTAACGTGTCTCCTCTGTGTATGGACCTTTTTGAATTCTGTTATCGTCTCCTAGTAGAGCACAACCATCATTCTATTTCTCATACAAACAGACCATGTAAAAAATGACTACAGAAGCAACCCATCTAGCTAATAACCTTAAGCCCGTCGTTTTGTTGCTCTCTCCTGTCCCAGGGGTGATGTGGATGTGTCTGCGGTGTGTCAGTACCAGATAGGGGAGGTGAAGAAGGTGTTTGATGGCCCTTATAAGGAGTATAGAGACGCGTCGCAGAGATGGGGGCGATACACTGGCACTGTCCCCAGCCCACGGCCTGGAGCGGTGAGTGATGGAGGGAGGGTGGAGGTAGGGAGGGAGGGAGAGGCGGAGGAATAGAGGGACTTGGACAGGGAGAGTCTGGAGAGGGATCAGAGCCAACAAGCAATGCCAGCCTGTCCCGCAACTAACAATGTTCCTTGTTTCTCCCTCTCTCTCCCTCTCTCTCTCTCTCTCTCTCTCGCTCACTCTCTCTCTCACTTCTCTCTGTTCTCTCCTCTCTGTCTCTTCTCTCCTTTCTTCCTCACGGCGCAGTGTATTACGAGCTGGCATAGGGAGAAGGGCTACAACAGCTCTCTTCAGCTGCCAGACGCCACCCTCAACTTTGCCAAGAAGCACCCTCTGATGGAGGAGAAGGCTCAGGCTCGCCCCCTACTGCTCACCAAGGGCATCAACTTCACCCGCCTGGCAGTGGACCGGGTCAGCGCCCTGGACACGCGGGCATACAACATGCTCTTCTTAGGCACAGGTAGCTACTGACAGGGCGTACAGCGTGGGCTAAGAATCTACCCAGCGAAGATGGTCGAGTTTGAAGTTGCCGCAAGATTCCCGAATATTTTTGACCTTACCACCGTTCCTAAGCTTAACCACAATGGAGGAAACACAATACTGACTGAGATCAGTGTGCTGTGTAAGAACTTCCCATACGCAACATAACAGTATAGGCCCGAGACAGGTCCCAGATTAACCCCTATGCCCACTAAAGATGCCCTTAACCACAGACGTAGGATCAGTTTACTTTAACCTCTAACCCTCCTAAGAAAACCCTCAAGACCCACAGTTTGCCTGAAATCAGTGTTCAGGTGGATTCAGGACAACTTCATCCTACTTCCATAAGATTGTCTTACGTCAGCGAGCGCGACGACTCCAGCTACGTGGCCATGTTGAAGACTGTTGAAGACTGTTGAAGACTGTTGAAGACTGCATGTGGCCTAGGAAGGACACTGCCTGTCGGGAGACAATGACTTTCATGAACAACATACAGTACATCCAACTGCAGTAGCTACTTCCAATTAAGTAGCCTACTACTTAGAATTCCACTCACTGCAGTGCCGTGCAGAGTGAATCCCTGACTGTGCCTGCGGTGTGTTGGAGGCCCATGACTGTCAGACTGACGATGGGCTCAGTAGCTTGGCAGGCCCCCTGCTGTCTTGCTTCACAGCACAAACTCAACGGGGCCCTTGGCACACGTACACACTGCCAATTGGGCTGCGGGCTTGATTAGCTATTAACTGCAGCAGGATGACAGCTGATGCGGAGAGAACAAGTCTGGCGAGGACTGTTAGAAACGGAGGATGGGATTGGGGGATTAGCCGAAATGCTCTCGACACAGCGAGAGAGGAGCATGATACGTCATGCGTGATACAGCATTTACGTGTGTGTGTGTGTGTGTGTGTGTGTGTGTGTGTGTGTGTGTGTGTGTGTGTGTGTGTGTGTGTGTTGCTGCTCTGCTCTGTGCCAGGCTCCCGTAGGGTCCAGGGTCAGTCCCTCACATTATCCATGACAGTCCCACTGTGGTGAGGGCAGGAGGCAGGGCAGGTTCAGCACACACAGCAGATCTCTGCTCATAAAAGCGCCATACACCCAGACAGACACACAAGGTCACACCGGCAGCAGCAGCTCAATTGCCTTTCAATGCAGGGGATGTAACCTTGCTCCCAATATTACCCAAAGAGTAAACTACAGTACAACATTCTGAAATGATATACCTCTCTTCTCATCCTACCTACTTTTTTTCTGCTTTCCGCTTTATCCCCTCTTCTCTTTTCCCTCCTCATCTCTCCTACTCTCTTTTCCTCCTCTCCTACTCTCTTCCCCCCCCCTCTTTTCTCTCCTCTCCTCCTCTAGCGGACGGCTGGTTACAGAGGGTAGTGATCCTCGGCTCGGAGGCCCATGTGATTGAAGAGATACAGTTGTTTGATTCTCCCCAGCCAGTGGATAGCCTGACCATCTCTCACACCAAGGTAACACTCAACGCTAAGGCCAGGGGATTTCCCCATCCGTACATATGGTCCATATAACTAGGCCCAGGAGTTTTCCCTGGCCCTACACCATCATGGACCATCACTAGGGTCAGGAGTTTTCCCCAGCTCTACACATAGACCATCAAGTTGTACTTGTATATCAAGCTGCCTCACACCACAGAAACAGGAGGTTGGGCCCTGCCCCATGGGCCGTTCTGAGTTTACTTACACATAGACCATCACTGGACCAGGAGTATTCCCTGATCATGTGACGCAACTAGGAAAGACTCCGGGCCCTACTCATCACCATTATGCCCTCACATGTCTGAGTGTCACCACTCTGTTTCACTGGCATTACACTCACATGCTGATCCTTATCTAATTAAACCAGGCTTTTCCTGGCCAGCTATTTCATAACAAGCTTTGCTCTCTAGCCAAACAGAGAAAGAAGAGGGGAGGGAAAACAAAATGTTATTGTAATTGAGAGCGATTATCCCATTATCTCCGCTGCCCTCTGTCTGACTTGTTCTTTTTCTGTTTCTCCCATCCTCCTCAACTATCTCTATCTCCTCCCTCTCTCTTTTTCCCCTCTTGTCTCTCTCTCAACCCCCTCTCTCTCTCCCTCCGTCTCTGTCTGCCTATGTCTGCAGAAGTACTTGTACATTGGCTCACGTTCAGAAGTGCTCCAGCTTCCCTTGGCTAACTGCAGCCGCTATCAGTCGCAGCCAGACTGCCTTCTGTCCCGGGACCCCTACTGTGCCTGGGACAGTGAGGGTCGCGCCTGTGTCCGCATCGACCTCCACCGCGGGTGAGCATGCCTGCCTCTCCCCTCCACTCCCCCTCTGCCCCTGCTCAGTGGTTCTGCCTCCCCCTCTTCTACCTTGCCCCTCCTCTGCCCCTGCTCAGTGGGCTGGGTCCACCTGTGCTAGCAGCAGCTCAGTGGAGGCCAGTAGCAGAAAGTGGAGGCCAGTAGCAGAAAGTGGAGGCCAGTAGCAGAAAGTGGAGGCCAGTAGCAGAAAAACATGTTATTAATGCCTGTTCTCTGTGCTCTCTGTTCCACAGGTCTACCTCCTCCCTATCCCAGGATCTGATGCTGGAGAGATTCAGCAGGGGCAAAGCCAAGTTTGACAAGCCTGTGGCCATCCCCAGCCCTGGTGAGTAGGAGAGAAACTGGACTGGTGGCCCCTTGTGGCAATAACTGGTCACTACAGTTGTAGTTTTTTGATAGTTATTGAATGGATTTGAGCTTAGAATTTAGTAATTGAATCAAGTTTAATTCAGTTGAGTTGAACTAAGTGAATTGAACTGAATTGAGATGAATTGAGTTCAGGAATTAAACATCTTGGCTAACACATACCCTCTCTCTCTCCCAGACAACTCTCGACTGAGGAATGTGACAGTAGTGGTGGAATCAGACATGGTGCTGCCCTGCCAGCTGGTGTCCAACCTGGCCCAGCCCTCCTGGCTCCTCAATGACCGGGAGCTGCAGCTAGGAGACGAGGAGACCGGGGGGCCACGCTTCGACCAGGCCCTGAAGGCTCTGGTGGTCCCCAACGTGATGCCGGTGCACGCAGGACGCTACGTGTGCTACTCCGAGGAGCAGGGGGTCAAGTTTCAGACGGAGCGCTACCAGGTGTCGGTGGTGGCCAGTTCTCCTGTGGTCATGGCAGCCCGGGCCCCTGACGGCAGCATGGGTCTGTTCTGGGTGCTGGTTATTACCCTGGGGGCCGCTTGTCTACTACTACTGGTGGCAGCGCTGTATCTGAGGAGGCGTCTGAAGCTGGCCATAGGTAAAGGAACGGAGATGAAGCCCCTGGAAAGCACCTTGGTCTACCCCATCACCCTGCCCAAGGAGCCACCTACCTTCGTGCCCAGCAAGATGCCCAGCGACGAGGACCGCTTCTGGGAGACGGGCGCCAACTACTACTACTCAGACGGCTCGCTGAAGATCGTTCCCGGCCACGCCCTGTGCCCCAGCAGCCAGTCTCACCACCACGCCCCCACGGCGTCTCCCAGCGCCATCCCCGGCCAGCCCATCCACTCCCCCAGCCGGCTCAGCCTCACCAACATCAGGGGCTCCGGCAGCAACGGCTACATCCGCCTCAACCTGAGCTCGGCCGGGGAGGATAGGGTTAGCGGGGGTGGTTCTGGTGGAGGAGGGCTGGGGCTGGGGCTAAGCGGGGGCGGGAACGACTATTCCAGCCCCTTCAAGGAGGAGCTGCGTCGGACCCTGCAGCAGAGGAGCGTGCTGCCTGACGCCAACCCTGAAGAGTCGTCTGTGTAGCAGCAGTCGTCTTTCTCCACGCCCGTTGTAATGAAGAAAAAAAATGAAAAAATAGACAACGAACGGCAACTAACCTACCTCCCTCCTTTAGAGGACGCCTCTCTCTCTCTCTCTCTCGACTCCACTCTCGCTCCATGCTCTCTCTCTCTCTCTTTTTTCTGCCAGTGCTCGTTTGGCTGACTCTGTGACTGGTGGTAGATGTTTCTTTTGCACACAGCATGTGATGTGACACACACCGACCCGTTCCTCAGCATCCTCTCCTGTCGTTGTGTTCCATACGCCACACTGACTGTCACACTTTACCTTCTTCACCAGTTTCACTTGCTTTCACTGTGCAAAACCCAAGCTGTGTAAATTCGGTATTTAAAGACAATTGAACTCAGAGAGCCTACACCTCAAACAAATGGAGAGAACTCCTTCAGGATAAGAGACGACCAACAACTCATGACAAGGTTGTAGCTTCAGGGCTAAACCAATAAAGCAAGCAGCGCGAGTTGACTGACTGAAAGATGGAGGAGCTGGCTTGCCTTTTTTCTGTTCCGTTGAGGACTTTTTCGCTTGCTGCACTTAACATGGGAGTAAGAAAGTCGATTTTGTATTTGTGAGCAAAGAGAGCGAGAGAGTCACATAAAAGGCAAAGGAATCCCAAAAGCATGACGACAATCACGTTCCCCTCTCAGGGGGTAAAACCTGGGAAGGAAAGAGTGGGATAAAGAGAGAAAATGAAGTGAGTTTTGTTTGAAAGACATGGGGGGGGGTTTACATGAAGGACAAACTCTTAATTAGACTTTCTCGGCTCAATTTGTACTTTTTTTCACGTTGTCAGTCTTTCCTCTGAGAAAGTCTTCAACCCCTGCCACATTGATATATTGTGACAATTTAAATTAAGACATTTCTATGTGTTCTTTTTCTATGTCTTACGGACTACGGAAGCGACAAATAGAGACCAATGGCTTTAAAGCGCCTCTCTGTGAATGAGAATGTGATGGAAGCGCGTACAAACTTCTCATATCCCTGCACAAAGTAGATATCTACCCAAATAACCTCCACACTAGTAAATACATTTTAGCACTACTTTGACAATAACTACACTACACATTTACACAAGTGGTTGATGGGAATTTAAACCCATTCTGATGCTTATACACTTCCTTGGGATATGGTTATGGACATGTCTGTTTGACATAATCCCACAACAGAACCTACAATAGCACACTCGCTTATTATTCAGAATTTCAGATGAGACAAAGGCATTGTTTTCAGTAACGTAGCAGGGATGGCATGGGGGAATGTAGGTCAACTCTCACTAAACTGTTGCGACTGCAGTGGATGTCTCAACAAGTGCTTTACATAGTATGTTTGTGTCTGGGCGGGGGTGCTGGCGAGTTGAACTGCCAAAAGGACCTCCCTCCCTGCACCGCCCTGAATGCCAAACGTGGTGGATGTACTAGTGTGTCCTGGAGGGGACGGAGCAGCACTGTACCTGGACACGCCCTTTAACCACTTATTTCCCTAAACCCCACCCACCTACCTAATGACGTCCAGAGAATGACCTGGCACCACTGTGGAAAGCCTGAACACAGAGAGAAGGATGGACACTCAACTGTAAACACACACTACCCTGTGATGTTGGAGGGACAAGCAGACAACAGATGGAAGATGGACGAATGGCCTGTGACAAACCAACAGCTCCAGAGAGCAATCAGAGGTCTCTCTCTCTCTCTCTCTCTCTCTCTCTCTCTCTCTCTCTCTCTCTCTCTCTCTCTACTCTCATCTCTACTCTCATGGAAGTGGCCTTGCATATACAATTATCACTATGTGTGCCCTCTCTAACATGTTCATTTTCCCCTTCCTGCGCTTTGTCTTCCAGGGCATCTGCAGGGACCAGAGAACGACACAAGACAAAGAGAGGAACAAGAGGGTGACGACGTTTCTTTCTTTCTCTCCACAATGTAGACTAGAGACAGCTGAAGGGGATGTAGAATATTGCAACGATCCCTGAGTTGAAGAGGTACTTACTTACTTGGCCATCATTGGTTAGTTCATCCTAGTGTTGCATGACCTTCTCTGCAAATGTACTGTACACATCTCCGATAACATGCTCATAATTGTAAAAGAAGTGTATCATGTTTCAAACGTTTGCCTACACTGATGTTCTCTAGAAAAAAAAGGAATAAATGGTTAGAGTTGTTAAGAACTTCTTCATGAATGCATCTTCTTACCACGTTTTCTTTTGCCGTGCCTGTTCACCTTCGGATAAGCCAAAGTAGACTGCAGTTGCTTTTTTCTCTCAACATTATTATTTAATTTTATTTGATACTTTGATATTTAAGTTTCAACAGTCCGTCCAACTTCACTTCAAAGAACTCTCATGTCTAGAACTTTCCTGCATATTTTATTTCGAGCTTAATTTTTTTCAGAAGGCAAAATGTTTGTGGCTGGTCAACATCCTGTTTACATGTCAGTAGTTATCTACTGAAGCATATCCCTGATTCCCTAGCTCATGAAAAGGTAAACAAATCACCAAAACTTTGAACGTCATAGAACCAACCAAGCACAGCAACCTCCTTAAAACCAAATGATAACTCATAATTTGATGATCTAAGGTTTGATACTAAATCTTAAATATTTATAGATGCCTTTAATTTGAAAATATGTAAGTTTTAATATGTTACCAAGCACTGGTTCAGACACTTAACCATCTATTATGCATCAACAGCTACTGGAGCTGTTAAGATTAGTATAGATATTTATCTGATTTGTCTACCAATGGACATTATGTCTGAAAAGTCATGAAACTGTCTTAAAGGAAAGTTCTCCATCAAACTCACAAAAGGGATGTTAGGCTAAGGGATGTTGGGGAGGCAGGTAGCCTAGTGGTTAGAGCGTTGGACAAGTAACCCGAAAGGTTGCAAGATCGAATCCCCGAGCTGACAAGGTACAAATCTGTCGTTCTGCCCCTGAACAAGGCAGTTAACCCACTGTTCCTAGGCTGTCATTGAAAATAAGAGTTTGTTCTTAACTGACTTGCCTAGTTAAATAAAGGTTAAATAAAATGCTAAAGCTACCAAAATAAATATTTGCCTGTGTGTAACAATTCTGAATATAGATAGGCTAGTTATTACAATATACCTGTCAAAAACAATGCCTTCCACAGTCTTCTCAAGGCTTTTGATTCTGCTGTTATTCAATATTATTATTGTTATATTATCATTATTATTAATTTCTTCCTTTTTGGCTTTAAGTTGCAAAGGTTCCTCTACCTGTTCGTTCACAATCTTTTGTTTGTTTTTTAAAGGATGTTAAGTAACTTATTTCGCTTGTACAAACATGTCGATATTTATTATCATTGTACATATGTCCTTATTTTTTATATGTGTATATATACATGAATAAAAGTAGAGATCTACCCAAAGTGTGTATGTGTGTGCTGGTGGTTCATGCAAATGGATATAATCAAACCAACAGTATGGGTGTAAGCATAAACATCTCTGTTATCCAACAATCAAGGGTACATGCTGCAAATGAAAATCGGAGTGAGCTTCAACTCATTAGTGCGATTGCAGCCTGAGCATTCAGTGCATTAGTGGCAGAATGTGCAAAGGATGTAGTTGTATACTCTCACTAATTGAAACAAGTAGCTATGGGAAGAGCTTTACCAGCGGTAAAATATAATTAACAGGAAACAAACATCACAAACATATTATGTAAGAACTCAAGATACCTCATTAAAGATTCTTTATCGCACAGGGGAATTATAATGATGATTTAAGGTCTTCATAAAGAAGGAGAGACAATTTGTAACATCTCAAAGGAGGATGACTGGCCCTGTCCTTTTGGAGTCCTTTAAAAAAAGAGATTACATTAGGCCTGATATTAGTCCCAAGCTTATTACTATAATATTTTACTTAGCCTCTGTCACAGACTTGAACATCACCTTGAGCGAAGCCTGGGAGCCAAGGCTACATTCTATTAGTCCTGATTCTATTTTATTAGGCCCGACATATGGCCTATTAATCTATTGTATTAGGCCTATTCTTTCTCCTGTTTCAAGGCCTGCATTACCATGTCTAGCGCTCATTCAGTCTCCTCTTCCCTGTTCACGTTGTGCCTGCCGCTTGCCTGTATGCCTGGTGCTAGCGAGGCCACATGCTCTCAGTGTGCCAGACAGACGGACCCAGCTGTGGGGAGGGAGGGAGGGGTGGGAGTGTGACGTCACGGTGTACACAGCTGGGTCACAGAGAACTGCTTTAATCCCCTCTTTATAGGTCACCAACCATGGCTATGTCATCTCATCATATTGACATGTATACACACGCACACGCACACACACACACACACACGCACGCACGCACGCACGCACACACACACACACACACACACACACACACACACACACACAGGCAACAGAAAGAGTGAAAGAGAGAGAGAGAAGGATGAATAGGAAGGAGGTGGACCGTGAGTATACTGTATAGGGAGCGTCAGAGGGACAGAAAGTGGTGTAAAGTACCTAACTAAAACTTTATAGTACTACTTAAGTAGTTTTTTGGGGTATCTGTGCTTTACTTTACTATTCATATTTTTGACACATTTTACTTCACTACGTTCCTTGTGAAAATATTGTACTTTTTACTCCATACATTTTTCTTGACACCCCAAAAGACTTACATTTTGAATGCTTAGCAGGACAGGAAAATAATCAAATTCACGCAGCAACCGAACATTCCTGGTCATCCCTACTGCTTCTGATCTGACGTCACTAAACACATGATTTGTTTGTAAAGGATATATGAATGTTGGAGTGTGCCCCTGGCTTTCCTTAAATTTTAAAAACAAGAAAATGGTGCCGTCTGGTTTGCTTAATATAAGGAATATGAAATTATTTATACTTTTACCTTTGATACTTAAGTATATTTTAGCAATTACATTTAGTTTTGATACTGAAGTACATTTTAAACCAAATACTTTTAGACTTTTACTCAAGTAGAATTTTACTGGGTGACTTTTACTTTTACTTGAGTCATTTTCTATTAGGTATCTTTACTTTTACTCAAGTATGACAGTTGGGTACTTTTTCCACCGCTGGGGACAGATAGTAATGAGAGGAATGACACAGTAGGCCTACATTGTTTTTTTCTGAAGACATTTTCTTCAACCTGCATCAACATCCTTGGTCTTGCATTCAGACTAATACTACAAAGCTACACTTAGAAAAAAAAGGGTTCCATGGGGACAACCAAAGAACAATTTTAGGTTCTAGATTGCACCTTTTTTTCTAAGAGCTTAGGCACACAAACTCTCCCCTCCCTGTTTGGAGGTAAATAAAGATGCTTGTGAGGTGACTGCAACCTGTCTGTCTGACAGATTGGATGTTGGCAATTATCAGGTTAATTGTCAACGGGGAAAAAACTGTATTTGTATAAGTAGCAGCAGCAGAGACCGAGTAGGGGCCTACCAGAATATCCCAAAGGCCGACTGACGGACTACTACCAGAGGGTCCAATTAATCTTACCAAATGTATAGGCAATGTGAGACAAAGTTGTAACACAAAGAAGAGCTTTGATTTGTTTTTGGGAAGAAGTTGGGAAACTTGGGAATGGATGAGCTGTTCCTACACCACAGTGCGCAAGGAAAAATATTATCTACAAAGATAATTTAAATGGAAAATAATGTTCAGTTCGCCTCTTCCTCTTTGCTAGCGTAGGAACTTATTTTGGAGTACTAAAACAGAGGTGATTCATTGGATGTTCTAGAGACACGTGACATATGCTTTCACATGTATTGGCCAGTTCGTATGAAATGAGATCGTTTTGTAGACATAGGAAATAGTGCCCAAATGGTCATAACTATCGATTTATATCCATATTTTGATACGTTTTAACGCAAATGTTTTTGAATTTGGTTTTGAGTTTGTTTAACGTACATGTAATGATTTCGTTGGACATTTTAACGTTAACTAACATTTGTTTGGGTCGCGGAAGGATCTCCGTGCCACAGCTACTGTGAGTGGTGCGAAATTTGAAAATTACACTTTTATGGACTAGCTAGCAAGCATGTTAGCTAGTTGGAAAACGTTTTTTTCTTGTAGTAATTTAGCTGGTATGTTTTGCTAAGTCTAGTTGGATTCATAAGGGTGGATATTGTAGCGTTTCTAAAAAAAAAACATTATTATTAAGGTAAGATGCTGTCGATTAAGTGAGTGTTAACTCTAGCTAGTGTTAGCTAACGACGTTAACTGGTCAACAAGCTAACGTTAGCCAGTTTGTAACGTATCAAACAGTTAAATGCGAATTTGTAGCTAACTTCAGTTTATTTATAAAAGTTGTAAGTGGCTTTGTAAGCTGTTTTTAATGTGTTTGTTTGATGCATAGTGTCAATAACGTGCAAGCCACAAATGCCTGTCGCATAATAAACCACTTGTTTTAGTGTGTGATCATCAGTCGTTGCTTGTTTTGTCAGCCTTGCCTTCCTTGAATGCGTTATTGATCCAATTTGATCAACTGTTAACAGCAGTTGGGTGATCTCTAATTCAGGTGAAAGACCCCACTGAAGTCGCTTGGAATCCTTTCTGTTGTAGCTAGGTAAGTTAGATCATGGCCAGTTCAGAGCTGAAAATGGACAGCGTTGAGGGAACTGAAACCTTGAATGATCAGGAGGCCTCTTGTCCTCTTCTGAGCAACATCACAACACCTTTGGAATCACCCTCCCAACTGGATATCTCCCCTCAGAGCTTCACGCCATCTTCTAACGTCAAAGGTAATTCAGACATTGAAGAAGTTAGCTGCTTATCATTCCACTGGGTCCACTGCTCTCTCTGACGTTACCCTGTATCTAATCAACTCATTATTGTAACCGGAAACACACATTTTCCATGGCAATGTGACGTTATGTTATCGGTCTACACAGTGCTTTGTCAAGAGATGCAATGAAATCTTAGTTTTTCTGAACTAAGAATGTCCCGATAAATGGTGCATCTATTGTCTTTATTCAGAAAAATCTCGCCTGGCTCAGCTGAAGGTTAAGCGGAGGTCCAATGTTGGGGTACGGGGTTCACCAGAGACCAACTCCCTTATCCGCTACATAGCCCAACAGAGGATGAAAACTCCCCCCACAACCACACAGGTGAGATGTTTGCTTATGCATGATCATACTCAAAGATTGTGCAATAAAAATACTGTAGGAAGTGCACTGCAGATACAAGTTGCTCTAGGACTGCTTGTGTTAATCTGAGTTGGAGCTAGCAATGCTCCTAGCCAGAGTCAATTCAATTTATGACATAGGCCTATAAGCTGTCTCTCTTGCTACAATGTCTCTGTAATTGGTCAAACAGCTTGGTTTGAAACCAAGAATTAGAAACGGTGTGTTTACCATGTCTTTCTCTTCATAGCCTACCCAAGCCAGATCCTTCTCTCCCAGATTCCCCTCTACTCTAAAGCAGAAGATGGCTATATTCCAGAGCATAATGGCTGTGGAGGAGAGTGAGAATGAAACAGTGCCACAACGGGACACTCACACCGGGGGATGCATCAACACAAGAGGTTTTCTATCTGTTGGTTAGTCTGCTTCAGTCACAAAGGCTAAATCATTTATTAATCAGTTATTATTACATTAACTGAAATTGGTGCTTTGTCTGAGTATACTATTTCAGTTTTCAACTAGTTAGAATTTGAAAGAAATGTTGAACTTTTGATATATTTGTTATACTACTTTGAGGGAATGGAGAAACATCCAGATACTACAGATTGCCCTTTCTAGTGTCTTCTATAAGGGTTTTCTATTCTGGGCTGTGGTTGTTTATGGGTGTTGTCTTAACTCTCAGATGGGTGGAGCTGTGATGATGGCAGTGGTGGGAAGGAGAACAAGACCCCAGTGAGCCAGCCTCCCTTTCTAACTCCACCACTCAGTAAGGGGCGCTGCACAGCAGTCCTGCAGGGGAACGGTGTGGAGGAAATTGGCAAGGCCAACACTCCTGTCCTCAAACGCACCGGCACCATACTGAAGCAGCAACAAAACAATGAGGTAACCTCACCACACACTCACCAAGCACTTCTCTGTCCGTTGAATGACAAATATAACTTGGCCAACCATTCAGCATCTGTTGATGTTTTTTGCGACTTTGGTTTGTAAGAAATATTGAAAAGTATTTATTTAAACTAAATGTATTTTACTATTAACTATTCTACTGTGGCTACAATGTTCTAACATCCACTAAACCCACCATGACCCCCTACCCCAGGTTGCCGTTGTCCAGAACAAGGACCATCATCCAGCTCTCACTGTAACACCCGGCGCACAGCTCCAGAATGACACTGAGCTCTGTGGTGAGCTAGAACGCGCTAGTGTGTCCCTGCCACCAGCCCTGCATACTAATGCTGTGTCCCAGGTCACACGGGGTGAGCCCCAGTCCTCTCCTCTAAAGCAGATTTGTACTCCCACCAAGGAGGAGCAGGACCAGGTAAGACACCGCCAGGCTTTATCTACACGCACCAAATATGTGTCCCAACTGGCACCTTATTCCTTATATATTGCACTACTTTTGACCAGGGCCCGGTCCCTGGTCAAAAGTAGTGAACTATATAGAGTGCCGTTTGGGACACAACCCAACACCCCAGCCTCCTCTCTTCTGTCTCTGAAGTCCTCATAGCTCTGCAGAGCACACGACTGCTATTCTCACCCCATGTTCCTGTCTGGCTCTCAAAAATTCTGTTTGGTTCCCTCTCACTCAACAGGAGTGCTCCTTTGAAGTCCACAGCCCCAGCCAACCTCTGGTTGTGCATTCAGGACCAGACAGGACAACTCTGTCCCCGCTGTTTGCCATTCCATCTCTTCTGGAGATGAACCCCACAGGTAAATACACTATATGCTGCTCTCCTCTCTGTGCTTTGAAGCATAGTGCAAGCTTAGCATAGTACAGATAGGCCTGGCATGGCAATTATATAATCGTGTGCCTGGCATGGCAATTATATAATCGTGTAACCTAGTGATTGGGGGGCTAGATACAGTTGCATTTCGGTATATTATTTTTGCTGATATATCGTTTTGGCTATCGCTGTGTGTGTGTGGCTGGCTGGCTGTATTTGGCTGTACCTGCACCAAAACTCCAGTATTTTTCCTTCATAGCTTGTTCTCCATCTTTTTAAATAGAGAGCTAATTAGTTTTTCAGCACTTTTTTATTTCCATGACTGATCTAAACTAGTTTTCTCACACTCTCTTGTCCCTCTGCAGCAGACATATGGTAAGCAATATGTTTGGGATATGGAATCGCAATAAATTCCCAGTCTCAAATCACAATACTTTGGAATTGTGATATTCGTAATACATATCTTAACGGCTCCTATGTATCATGGTGATAATATATCCTGAGGTCCCTAGCAATTCCCTGCCTTAGTGTAACTGACAATTTATGGGTGAATACACTCATGAAAATAAAATAACCCTTATACAGTACCAGTCAAAAGTTTGGACATTTATTCATTCAAGGGTTAATTCAAGGGTAGAATAATAGTGAAGACAAACTATGAAATAACACATATGGAATCATGTAGTAACCCCCAAAATATTCAACAAACCAAATGTATTTTCTATTTGAGTTTCTTTTAAAGTTTTTATATATATATATTTATTTATTTAACCAGGTAAGCTAGTTGAGAACAAGTTCTCATTTACAAACAAGCCAATAACACAATAAACAAGTCAATGACAGTAGAGAGAAAAAAGAAAGTCTATATACAGTGTGTGCAAAAGGCATGAGGAGGTAGGCAACAAATAGGCCATAGGAGTGAATAATTACAATTTAGCAGATTAACCCCCGAGCTTCTTTGACAAGAAGCTGCCCCCCAGCACCCCTCTATGGAAGGGGGGCACCCCAGGCAGGGTCCCAACATCTGCCGGGGTGTCCCAGCTGAGGTCACTGCTGAAGACCCCCCAGAGGACCCCTTTAAACCTGGCTCAGCCAGACTTCAGCAGCCCCTTTCTGACTGGGGCATCCTCACCCTTTGCCTTAATGACAACTTTGCACACTCTTGGCATTCTCTCAACCAGCTTCATGAGGTTGTCACCTGGAATGCATTTAAATTAACAGGTGTGTCTTGTTAGTTAATTTGTGGAATTTCTTTGCTTATTAATGTGTTTGAGCCAATCAGTTGTGTTGTGACAAGGTAGGGGTGATAGCCCTATTTGGTAAAAGACCAAGTCCATATTATGCAAGAACAACTCAAATGAACATTTCCATATGTGTTATTTCATAGTTTTGATGTCTTCACTATTCTACAATGTAGAAAATAGTAAAAAAAATAAAGAAACTCTTGAATAAGCAGGTGTGTCCAAACTGTTGACTGGTATTTATTTTTTATTTAGCGAGGCAAGTCGGTTAAGAACAATTTCTTATTTACAATGACGGCCAAACCCGGACGTTGCTGGGCCAATTGTGCGCCGCCCTATGGGACTCCCAATCACGGCCGGTTGCGATACAGACTGGTGCTGTGTATATGCATACATAAACACAACATGTGAAGTGTTGGTTTCATGAGCTGAAATAAAAGATCGCAGAAATATTGTTCACAAATTTGTTTACATTCATCTTAGTGAGCAATTCATCCACCTGACAGGTGTGGCATATCAAGAAACTGATTAAACGGCATGATCATTACACAGGCACCTTGTGCTGGGGACAAGAAAAGGCCACTCTAAAATGTGCAGTTTTGTCACACAACACATGCTACAGATGTCCCAAGTTTTCAAGGAGTCGACTGCAGGAATGTCCATTAGAGCTGTTGCCAGAGAATTTAATGTGAATTTTTCCACCATAAGCTGCCTCAACTGTCGTTTTTAGAGAATTTTGCAGTTCGTTCAACCAGCCTCACAACCACATGTAACCATGCCAGCCCAGGACCTCTACATCCGGCTTCTTCACCCGAGGGATCGTCTGAGACCAGTCACCTGGACAGCTGATGAAACTGGGTTTGCACAACCAAATAAACCGTCTCAGGGAAGCTCATCTACGTGCTCGTCGGCCTGACTGCAGTTTGGCGTCGTAACCGACATCATCAGTGGGCAAATGCTCTCCTTCGATGGCCACTAGCACGATGGAGATATGTGCTCTTCAGGGATGAATCCCGGTTTCAATTTTACCAGGCAGATGGCAGACCGTGTTGTGTGGGCGAGTGGTTTGCTGATGTCAACATTCTGAACAGTGCCCCACGGTGGGGTTATGGTATGGGCATACACAAGCTACTGACAATGAACACAATTGCATTTTATCAATGGCAATTTGAATGCACAGAGATACCGTGATGAGATCCGCAGCTTCCACTACATGTTACCCATTGAGCATGTTTGGGATGCTCTGGATCGACGCGTACGACAACGTGTTCCTGTTCCCGCCAATATCCAGCAACTTCGCACAGCCATTGACGAGTGGGACAACATTCCACAGGCCACAATCAACAGCCTCATCAACTCAATGCGAGGGAGATGTCATGCTGCATGAAGCAAATGGTGATCTCACCAGATACTGACTGGTTTTCTGATCCACACCCCTACCTATTTTTTTTATGCATCTCTGTGACCAATCGATGCATATCAGTATTCCCAGTCATATGAAATCCATAGATTAGGGCCTAATGAATTTATTTCAATTTACTAATTTCCTTTATATGAACTGAAATTATTTTGAAATGTTTGCATTTTATTTTTGTTCAGTGTATAAACCGTGCCTTCAAAGTATTCATACCCATTGACTTTCACTGGCCTACACACAATACCCCATAATGTCAAAGTGGAATTATGTTTTCCAAAATTTGTACAAATAAATTACAAATGAGAAGCTGAAATGTCATGTGTAAATAAGTTCTCAACTCCTTTTTGTTATGGCAAGCCTAAATAAATTCAGGAACAACTCCCCATAATAAGTTGCATGGACTCTGTCTGCAATAATAGTGTTTTGAATGACTGCCCCACACAATTATCTGTACGGTCTCTCAGTTGAGCAGTGGATTTCAAACAGATTCAACCACACATATCAGGGAGGTTTTTCAATGCCTTGCGAAGAAGGGCACCAATTGGTAGATGGGTAAAAATAAATAAAGCAGCAGACATTGAATGTGCCTTTGAGTACGGTGAAGTTATTACACTTTGGATGCTGTATCAATACTCCCAGTCACTACAAAGATACAGGTGTCCTTCCTAACTCACTTTGCCAGAGAGGTAGGAAACCGCTCAGGGATTTCACCATGAGGCCAATGGTGACTTTAAAACAGTCACACAATTTAATGGCTGTGATAGTATAAAACTGAGGATGGCTCAACAACATTGTAGTTACTCCACAATACTAACATAATTGACAGAGTGAAAAGGAAGCCTGTACAGAATACAAATATTCCAAAACATGCATCCTGTTTGCAACAAGGCACTAAAGTAAAACTGCTAAAAAAACTGGCAAAGGAATGACCTTTTTGTCATGATTACAAAGTGTTGTGTTTGGGGCAAATCCAATACAACAGATTACTGAGTACACTGCAGTTTCTTACCAAGAAGACGGTGAATGTTCCTGAGTGGCAAAGTACGTTTTTACTGTAATATGCTTGGAAATCTATGGCAAGACTTGAAAATGGTTTTCGAGAAATGATGAACAACTAGTGTGTGTGTGCGCGCATCTATTGTATAATCCACCTGTGCAAAACTCTTAGAAACTTACCTAGAATGCTGTAATCACTGCCAAATGTGATTCTAACATGTATTGACTCAGGGGTGTGTATATGTATGTAAGTGAGAAATTTCTGTATTTCATTTTCAATTAATAAGTCACTTTGTCATTATGGGGTATTTGTGTGTCGATGGGTGAGAATTGTTCATTTTAATCCCTCTTGAAATCTGTCCAACAGTGTGTAATAAGTCTAGGGGTATAAATACTTTCTGAAGGCACTATCAAATGTTTTGGGGCATTGGCTCGAAGTGATTGCTTATGTCGCTTATGCCTGGAGCTGGCCCTGCTTGAGCGTGTTTCCACCCCGGGCAAACAGAACTATCTTTCATTTTCATTGTAAAACCATATGCCCTAGACTAGAGCATGGTTGGCAGTTCAAAACCAAAGTGGTAGGCTTTTAGCAAACACAAATAGGAAGCATGGTCCTATTTGGCTCAGTTGGTAGAACATGGAGTTTGTAATGCCAGGATAGTGGCTTCAATTCCCGGGACCACCCATACGGAAAATGAAATGGACTCATGACTAAGTTTCTTTGGATAAAAGTGTCTGCTAAATGGCATATTATAAGACTTGGAGCTACACGAGCAGAAAGTAGTTTGCTTTTAGCAAACACCAAGACCCAAAACTAGCAACGTCTAGGGGGATGAGTACTCTCTCCACAGACAGACACCGAAGTTGGAGCTGAATCCAGTAGTCTTTGTGTGCTTGGAAATTGTGACATTCTCCTTCAGTCGAGCTAAATTGAGGAAGTGAATCCGAGCCCAGGTGTTATAGCCAGGAAGGCGGTGCTTCCGAGGGTGGGCTCTGCATTTCATTGGCATGTTTTTAGTTCAGGTGAATGTGATTGCATGTCATACCGAACGACCTACTGAAATGGAACCACATTTTTCTGTAAGAGAAGCAGTTGTTTGAATAGAGCCGTTTTGAGTAGGGTCAAGTGATGATAAATCTTTATTTTTCCTTTTAGATGAAGCTGATTCCTCTGGTGGTAACGTTACCTCAACTGTGAAGAGGAAGAAGCAGGTGCGTTTCGGGATCCTGCTGCCCCCCGAGCTCTTTGACAAGAAGCTGCCCCCCAGCACCCCTCTACGGAAGGGGGGCACCCCGGGCAGGGTCCCAACATCTGCCGGGGTGTCCCAGCTGAGGTCCCTGCTGAAGACCCCCCAGAGGACCCCTTTAAACCTGGCCCAGCCAGACTTCAGCAGCCCCTCTCTGACTGGAGCATCCCCACCCCTCACTAGTGGGCCCTGCTGTGGAGAACAGAAGAGCGCTTACACTCAGGGAAAGGTACAAGTCACTCACTAACAGAGTGTTTGACCTGTTGCAAAAATTATGAAGTAAGGGTTGTATTCATTAGGCACCAAACAGAAGAAAATATACTGAAACAGGAAGGGACTACCTGATCGTCCAGTAAGGAACTCTTGTTTTACCTTGCCAAAACATTTAGCTACAGTGTTCCCTAATGAGAACGGACAATCATTGAATTGTTATTCTTGGTAATCCAGCATGTGGGTTAGTTGTTTGTCACCATGGAAATAATGCAGTAATTCTCTATGTCCTCAGATCACTTTCCCTTCAATGGAAGATGATGTTGACAGTTCCTTGGACAATGCAGGTTGGTTGTTGAACAGTGATGGCTGAGAGGATGCTATATTTCTAGTCGAGCTCTGTGTACAACGTAACATTGTTACTTGCTGTACATATTTACAGAGCTGGAGACTCAACACTCTGGATTTGAACTTCAGACGGATTATATTTCATCCGCCCACACCCTCTCTCCACACCCTCTCTCCTTAAGTAACAGCACCTCTCCTCCTTAGCCTCAAGTCATTGATTTTACAGTGGTGTCAAATGAGAGTTTAAAACTGAGGTGTTTGCTGTAGATTCTGCCCCGGTGCCTGACGCTGCCCCGGTGCCTGACGCTGCCCCGGTGCCTGACGCTGCCCCGGTGCCTGACGCTGCCCCGGTGCCTGACGCTGCCCCGGACCGTGAACCAGAACCAGACGCCACAGCACGCTCTCGCAGCAGAAAGAGAAAGGTCAGTTAACACACCACTCATTCACAGAACAGGATATCCTCATTCCCTCCACTTACACACCAATGAGAAGATAATCTCTGGACTAATGTTACCATAGTTTTAATATTATCTTCATCTGATGATTTAGGGTTAATCTCAATGGAAGATCTTAAAGGGTATAACGAAATGGATCCTATCCTAATGCCACCGTTCTCTCACTACCTATTTCTACCTCTATTTCGCTCTCTCTCTCTCCATATCCCTCACTTTTCTCTGCTCGTTCAGCAACCAGAGGAGGAAAGTAAGCCTGTGAAGAAGAGATCGACGCGTACGGCTGCCAAGTCTGCCTGTGGGAGGATGAAGGTCAGTCTGGGCTCTGCTCATCACTTTACTTTCTCTAGCGACTTATGATATTACACGCTGAGGCTGTGGATAGTACAGTGAGCTAAGCCTCAGGGAGGTATTACATACACCGAGCTACTTGCCTCGTTCTAACTTCCTTTTATTTAGCCACAGTCAATCTGCCTTCCTCGTGCTCAAGGGATTTAGGTGATTCAAATTTTGAGCAAGAACCAAACTATATTTAGAAGAAGGTGGTGTTTTGAGTACTTGTGGGATTTACTTTAGTTCTGAACATGAAAGGAATGAGCGTTTCAAGGGGCCAAAGAAGGAAGTCCACTGTGATTGATGTAATAACTGTGTCCCTCAGAGGTGACAGTAAAACAATATCAAAACATAAACGAGAAGAGGTGCATGGTTGTAAGGCTGGGGCAAACCAGCTTGGGTATTCAGTTTGTTTGTGTTTCTCCAGAACTTAGCAAAGCGTGGCTTTGGGAAGAAGGAGGTAAACCACTCTCTGTACGGGAAGAGAGCCTATGCATCCAAGAACCCCAACCTCAGCCCAATCACGGAGAACCTGTCCTCCCTCAGCTGCTCCCCCACCCCTCAACACCCCCAAACCTGCAGACACACAGGTAAGCACGCCGCCGTTAGGCTCTGTTTTGATTACCCAGGAAGGAACATTCCTTCCTTGAACTAATCATTGATTGGATTGGTGAGAGCAAGGCTTCCACTCTGCTGATTTCACTGTATACCTATTAGAGGTCAACCGATTATGATTTTAACGCCGATGCCGATTATTGCAGGGCCGGAAGAAGCCGATACCGATTAATCGTCAGATTTTTGTTTATATATGTATCTATTTTTTTAAATAATGACAATTAGAACAATATTGAATGAACAATTTTATTTGATTTATATAAATCAATTTAGTCTCAAATAATGAAACATGTTCAATTGGTTTAAATAATGCAAAAACAAAGTGTTGGAGAAGAAAGTAAAAGTGCAATATGTGCCATGTAAGAAAGCTAACGTTTAAGTGCCTTGCTCAGAACATATGAAAGCTGGTGGTTCCTTTTAACATGAGTCTTCAATATTCCCAGGTAAGAAGTTTTAGGTTGTAGTTATTATAGGACTATTTCTCTCTATACGATTTGTATTTCATATACCTTTGACTATTGGATTTCTTATAGACACTATAGGTATTGCCAGCCTAAGTTGTTGATAGGCTTGAAGTCATAAACAACGCAGTGCTTGAAGCACAGCGAAGAGCTGCTGGCAAACGCAGGAAAGTGCTGTTTGAATGAATGCTTACGAGCCTGCTGCTGCCTACCACCGCTCAGTCAGACTGCTCTATCAAATCATAGACTTAATTATAATATAATAAACACACAGAAATATGAGCCTTAGTTTCCGGATTTGACCATATTAATGACCTATCATTTGGAAATCAAAACATTTATTCTTTCAGTGAAATACGGAACCGTTCTGTATTTTATCTAATGGGTGGCATCCCTAAGTCTAAATATTGTTGTTACATTGCACAACCTTCAATGTTATGTCATAATTATGTAAAATTCTGGCAAATTAATTACCGTCTTTGTTAGGAAGAAATGGTCTTCACACAGTTCACAATGAGCCAGGCT
This sequence comes from Salmo trutta, assembly GCF_901001165.1. Lineage (NCBI taxonomy): Eukaryota > Metazoa > Chordata > Actinopteri > Salmoniformes > Salmonidae > Salmo > Salmo trutta. The sequence goes on along the minus strand of NC_042983.1, from coordinate 11,109,170 downwards.
GCCCAAACTGCTGCATATACCCTGACTCTGCTTGCACTGAACGCAAGAGAAGTGACACAATTTCCCTAGTTAATATTGCCTGCTAACATTAATTTATTTTAACTAAATATGCCGGTTTAAAAAAATATATACTTGTGTATTGATTTTAAGAAAGGCATGGTTAGGTACATTGATGCAACGACAGTGCTTTTTTCCCACGAATGCTCTTGTTAAATCATCACCCGTTTGTCGAAGTAGGCTGTGACTCGATGAGAAATTAACAGGCACCGCATCGATTATATGCAACGCAGGACACGTTAGATAAACTAGTAATATCATCAACCATGTGTAGTTAACTAGTGATTATGTTAAGATTGATTGTTTTTTATAAGATAAGTTTAATGCTAGCTAGCACCTTACCTTGGCTCCTTTTTGCACTCGCGTAACAGGTGGTCAGCCTGCCACGCAGTCTCCTCGTGGAGTGCAATATAATCGGCGTCCAAAAAAATGCCGATTACCGATTATGAGAACTTGAAATCGGCCCTAATTAATCACCCATGCCAATTAATCAGTCGACCTCTAATACCTATACCCACACTCACTCATGGAGACGCTGAAGATGCACAGCTCAAGTCAAGGCAGTCTCCACTCTCACTGACTGACACTTGAAATACAGTACTAAGTACAGTCAATAATAGAATGCTGCTACTGTGTAAACATTCTCACATAGGCTATTCAATCTGACTCGGAGCATGTCCAAGTACAGCCATTCAACTGTCTGTTGTAGTAGTACCTGTAGTCTAGACAGTATTATAAACTGGGTGGTTCAAGCCCTAAATGCTGATTGACTGAAAGCTGTGGTATATCATACTGTATACCATGGTTATGACAAAACATTTATTTGTACTGCTCTAATTATGTTGGTAACCAGTTTATAATAGCAATAAGGCACCTCGGGGGTTTGTGGTATATGGCCTATATACCATGGCTAAGGGCTGTATCCAGGCACTCGGCGTTGCGTCGTGCAAAAGAACAGCCCTTAGCCGTGGTATATTGGCCATATACCACACCCTCGGGCCTTATTGCTTAAATAATCCATGCTGTGTGTCCTCCCTCCACAGCCAAAAGAGGCTCCAGCCTATTGGAAGATGACATTAACAGCGACCCAATCACTGGAGTGGTCATGACTGCAGCCCTGTGGCAAAGCCGCCTGTGCCCCGCGGCCAGTGGGGTCTCACCAGAAGACCCCATCCCAGCTGCAGAGCCCTCTGTTGGGCCTTCAGAAGCCCGCCAGGCCCCTGTAGGCTTTACCACAGGCCACTCTGGGACTGGGAGAGCAGCACGGGCCGGGAGACGACGGTCAGGTCCAACAAATACCTTCAGAACCAAAGAGCAGAAAGAACCGAGTGTTATTAGAGGAGGGAGAAGGAAAGGCAGGAAGGTGAGTGTTCCTGTTGATGACTGTCTCAGTGAAGAGCAGGTAGAGAACACTGATGCTGAGCAAGACCCAACAGAAACAAACCAGGCAGAGGTTTCAGACTCCAGCCCAGCCAAGCACACTGTACCTGGTGACCGAGAGGGTGAACCTAATGCTCAGTGTACCTCAGACCCTGTAGATACAGATCAATGCACTTGCACACTACCAGATGCAGGTAGGAGTGGTGACAGTCCAGTTAGGGTAGACACTACACCCTGCCCCCCTACACACGAGATTAGCGCCACAGTGGCTTCATTAGAGCAGGAGGCAGTGAGCCATGTAGAACCGAGACCAAACAAAGGCAAGCAGAGAGAAGCTCGGGGCCCGGGCCGCTCCAGGGGTAGAAGGAGCTCTATACACACCAGATCAGTCGTAGAGGAGAGGGAGGAGGCGCAGGCACCCCAGTCAAACGGTCCAGAGGCAGTGGAGGAGAGCGGGCAGGAGTTGGAGAATGACAGCCACAGGTCAGAGATGGAGCAGGGTAGCATTACAGAACAGGCCTCCTTCCGAGACTCCCTCCTTCCCCCCTGGGCACAGGAAGAGTTCAGCATCGATGATGTGCTGCGGCGTCTTCCCAGCAGGGGGCATCGGTCTGTCCGCCGCAGCCTGAGGAACCAGAGTCAGAGCAGCACCCTTGAGGCCAGCGGCTCCGGCCTGGCCTGGCTGCCCCAAACCTCCCCAGACTCCATCAGGGCTATCCGCAGGAAGACCAGGGGCCGCCGCAGCTCAATCCAGGCTCTACTGCCCCCTCCCCTGGAGTAAGTGAACCACATGGACCGTTGAGCCGCTCATGCTGCTCCTAGCCTGTCGGCTACTGGACACTGACTGTGTCTGAAATGGCGCCCTATTCACTATGTAGTGCATATTATAGTGAATAGGGTAGCATTTGATGCACACCTGCCTTTTTGACACTGTTAGAGAAGCTAAATGGGATGTGGTTCTCTGAGTTAATTGTTTGTTGGGAGTTTTATAAACCTTTTTTGTTTTTAGTCGTTAACTAGTTGTCTAAATAGAATAAGGTCTTTAATGTCCTTGAGCTGTCTGGCAGTTATTTAGTCCTTTTTTTTATGTTTACCTCCTGTATCCATTAAATAAAATGGGTATCTTCCAAACCATTCATCGTCTGAACATTGTACAGGCCTCTCTTGAAATACACATTGATAAAAACATGCCTAAAGTTTAAAATATACAGTATATCATAGGAAGTTGGTGGCAACTTAATTGGGAGGACAGGCTCGTGGTAATGGCTGGAAGTAATTGGTGGAATGGTATCAAACACATGGTTTTCATGAGTTTGATGCCATTCCATTTGCTCCGTTACAGACATTTATGAGCTGTCCTCCCCTCAGCAGTCTCCTGTGACAACTATATGTTCTAGTAAAAACAATAATGGTTATTTCGTACAATAGATCAGACTGTACTGATCTGTATCTGGTTTCATGAACCAAGCTTGTCTATATACATACATACATACATACATACATACAGTGGGGGAAAAACGTATTTCATCCCCTGCTGATTTTGTACGTTTGCCCACTTACAAAGAAATGATCACTCTATAATTTTAACGGTAGGTTTACTTGAACAGTGAGAGACAGAATAACAACAAAGAAATCCAGAAAATCGCATGTCAAAAATGTTATAAAATGATTTGCATTTTAATGAGGGAAATAAGTATTTGACCCCTCTGCAAAACATGACTTAGTACTTGGTGGCAAAACCCTTGTTGGCAATCACAGAGGTCAGACGTTTCTTGTAGTTGGCCACCAGGTTTGCACACATCTCAGGAGGGATTTTGTCCCACTCCTCTTTGCAGATCTTCTCCAAGTCATTAAGGTTTCGAGGCTGACGTTTGGCAACTCGAACCTTCAACTCCCTCCACAGATTTTCTATGGGATTAAGGTCTGGAGACTGGCTAGGCCACTCCAGGACCTCAATGTGCTTCTTCTTGAGCCACTCCTTTGTTGCCTTGGCCGTGTGTTTTGGGTCATTGTCATGCTGGAATACCCATCCACGACCCATTTTCAATGCCCTGGCTGAGGGAAGGAGGTTTTCACCCAAGATTTGACGGTACATGCCCGTCCATCGTCCCTTTGATGCGGTGAAGTTGTCCTGTCCCCTTAGCAAAAAAACACCCCCAAAGCATAATGTTTCCACCTCCATGTTTGACGGTGGAGATGGTGTTCTTGGGGTCATAGGCAGCATTCCTTCTCCAAACACGGCGAGTTGAGTTGATGTCAAAGAGCTCCATTTTGGTCTCATCTGACCACAACACTTTCACCAGTTGTCCTCTGAGTCATTCAGATGTTCATTAGCAGACTTCAGACGGGCATGTATATGTGCTTTCTTGAGAAGGGGGACCTTGCGGGCGCTGCAGGATTTCAGTCCTTCACGGCGTAGTGTGTTACCAATTGTTTTCTTGGTGACTATGGTCCCAGCTGCCTTGAGATCATTGACAAGATCCTTCCGTGTAGTTCTGGGCTGATTCCTCACCGTTCTCATGATCCCCAGGCCGAGGGATATTGACAGTTATTTTGTGTTTCTTCCATTTGTGAATAATCGTACCAAATGTTGTCACCTTCTCACCAAGCTGCTTGGCGATGGTCTTGTAGCCCATTCCAGCCTCTACAATCTTGTCCCTGACATCCTTGGAGAGCTCTTTGGTCTTGGCCATGGTGGAGAGTTTGGAATCTGATTGATTGCTTCTGTGGACAGGTGTCTTTTTTACAGGTAACAAGCTGCGGTTAGGAGCACTCCCTTTTTAAGAGTGTGCTCCTAATCTCAGCTTGTTACCTGTATAAAAGATACCTGGGAGCCAGAAATCTTTCTGATTGAGAGGGGGTCAAATACTTATTTCCCTCATTAAAATGCAAATCAATTTATAACATTTTTGACATGTGTTTTTCTGGATATTTTTGTTTGTTATTCTGTCTCTCACTGTTCATATAAACCTACCATTAAAATTATAGACTGATTTCTTTGTCAGTGGGCAATAGTACAAAATCAGCAGGGAATGAAATAGTTTTTCCCCCCACTGTATGTATGTGTGTGTGTATGTATGTATGTATGTATGTATGTATGTATGTATATATATATGTGTATGTATACTCAGAGAGGAGCACAATTATCTACTGGTAATCAGAGTGCATATATGTCACCATTGTAGTAAGTCATACAGTTCTACATTTCCCTTTCGAGCAGGATGTCTCTCCTTGGCTCTTTTGACCATTACAGTCTGAGCTGAACCATGCTTCCTCCCTATTTTCTAGACGTGAAGTGGATGTTTTAGCCAATGGAAAGGAAAAAACAACCTGCGCTACATATGGATACATGTTCTGGTAAATGCAGAAATAAATAAAATGGCAGGGGACTAATGTATGCCATAAAAACAATCTGCAAGGATCATGTACCTTGATAGGCCATTTCATTCTGGGTGCTGGTAGTTGACCAGTAGAGGTCACTCTCCCCTCTGAACTAAGGCCCTAAGACTGTACAGCAGCACAAAAAGACACAACCCAAGACCTAGACCAATCATAGGACTAATAGATTTCGCCAAAGGTTTTATAATATATCTTTTCACAATATGGTAAGAGAATACAATTTAGTAGGATGGAACTGACTATACCTAACGCATCCAATACAGGACCGAGTGTAAACTAAGGGTAAAGCAGTGATTTGTCTTATTTCATTTCAAGATCCCTCTTGTTTTTTCTCTGTAGAAGATGGATGGTTGAGCTGATAAGCGTACTGGACAGGTGGGGACATGTTGCCATCTCGGGAAGGCAATAGGACAATACGCATATCAAACAATTTATCAGACCTAATCAACCACTTGATATTCAATCCCATCATTGGATGTTGTGCCATAGTACTATTATGTGGAATAGTCTTTATTTTTTTTAAAGACAAGAAATACTACAACATACATTCTGTTCAGTTTGTCTTTCTTACATGAACTCGTTAATAGAATCTGATTCATTTACCAATTTGTCTTTGTTCCGTCCTTGTAGTTGGACTAATGTATATGCCTTCGTTCCTCCTCGCTGTCTATAAAGGTGATTTGTGTTGTAATTGCAGTGTTTGTCTGAACGTGCCGCCTCCTACTACTTAATGGGTTCATTGGGCCAGTGTGTGTCGGGGTGTGAAGCCCCTGAGCCTGGCAGACAGGCATAGAGAAGACGGCTTAACACAAGAACAATGGAGTCCTTTGACCAAAACGACGCCCCCAAGATGTGGCCTCCTGTCACCGTGGCAACCCCCTCCCCCCATGGGATAGCGAACGGGCTGACAGCTGGAGAGGGAGAGTTACAAAAATGTAGTCTTGAACCTTTCCTCCACCATTTCCTCTCTCAATCATCACTCTGTGTGCAGGAGGTCTATATGTTACACTGCACTTTCCAGCTGTTGCAATGGAAATGCATGTGGCTCCACTTTGTGACCTATCTCCGGTTTTGATATACTATGTAGGCCTGGCTGCCCTACCGATAAATAAAGTGAGTGTGACACCAAGTGATAAATCACGCAAATGGTACTTCCTGTTCATGGAATAATGACATTTATTCACAGATGGGGTCATTGATACTTTGAGTGATTTACAAGATCTTACAGTAAATCTGTTTTTACACGTTCTGCAAAAAGCTACTCCAACAAAAGAAAACCGTTCCTTAATAACAAGGTCACACTTGATTTATATAACGTTACATACATTATACACATCCCTTCTCTTCGAAGGTCAATGGGGATGACAGTTTTGTTTCTATATGCTCCTCAGGACCTTAGTGTTGTAGGATGAGGATCTGAGCTCTCTATTATTCATGCTCTGTGGTGTCACTCTCCCTCAGCTCTGCATGGGTTTCCTATAGAGCTAAGGACAGCAGGAGGATGAGAGCAACAAAGAGTGGAATGGACTACTGCAGCACCAAGGGCTCCTAGGGCCCCAGCCTCTAATCTATTAGTGTTTTTCTCCTGATCTGTCCAGCTGCTATGTCTGTAACGGTGTTAGCTGGTTGCTACCTCTTTTCCTTTGACAGGTGACTTGTCCCAGGGCTCTAATATGAGTAGATAAATACAAGCCTAATTTGAATAGAAGGTTAAGTGGGATAGAGCTGTTCTGGTCACTTGATTGACAAGTGACTTGAGGTATGATAACAAGCCAACTAACATGCAACATGTTCTAAGTGAGGGACAAACAAACTGAAGAACAGTATTGCCAGTAGCAGTAACACTCCTACAGTTGAAGTCGGAAGTTTACTTACGCTTTAGCCAAATACATTTAAACTCAGTTTTTCACAATTCCTGACACTTAATCCTAGTAAAAATTCCCTGTTTTGGGTCAGTTAGGATCACCACTTTATTTTAAGAATGTGAAATGTCAGAATAATAGTAGAGAGAATGATTTATTTCAGCTTTTATTTCTTTCATCACATTCCCAGTGGGTCAGAAGTTTACATACACTCAATTAGTATTTGGAATCATTGCTTTAAATTGTTTAACTTGGGTCAAATGTTTCGGGTAGCCCTCCACATGCTTCCCACAATAAGTTGGGTGAATTTTGGCCCATTCCTCCTGACAGAGCTGGTGTAACTGAGTCAGGTTTGTAGGCCTCCTTGCTCGCACACGCGTTCTCAGTTCTGCCCACACATTTTCAAAAGGATTGCAGTCAGGGCTTTGTGATGGCCACTCCAATACCTTGACTTTGTTGTCCTTAAGCCATTTTGCCACAACTTTGGAAGTATGCTTGTGGTCATTGTCCATTTGGAAGACCCATTTGCGACCAAGCTTTAACTTCCTGATTGATGTCTTGAGATGTTGCTTCAATATATCCACATAATTTTCCTCCCTCATGATGCCATCTATTTTGTGAAGTGCACCAGTCCCTCCTGCAGCAAAGCACCCCCACAACATGATGCTGCCACCCCCGTGCTTCACGGTTGGGATGGTGTTCTTTGGCTTGCAAGCCTCCCCCTTTTTCCTCCAAACATAACGATGGTCATTATGGCCAAACAGTTCTATTTTTGTTTCATCAGACCAGAGGACATTTCTCCAAAAAGTATGATCTTTGTCCCCAGGTGCAGTTGCAAACCGAAGTCTGGCTTTTTATGGCGGTTTTGGAGCAGTGGGTTCTTCCTTGCTGAGCGGCCTTTCAGGTTATTTCGATATAGGACTTATTTTACTGTGGATATAGATACTTTTGTACCTGTTTCCTCCAGCATCTTCACAAGGTCCTTTGCTGTTGTTCTGGGATTGATTTGCACTTTTCGCACCAAAGTACGTTCATCTCTAGGAGACAGAACACGTCTCCTTCCTGAGCGGTATGACGGCTGCGTGGTCCCATGGTGTTTATACTTGCGTACTATTGTTTGTACAGATGAACGTGGTACCTTCAGGCGTTTGTAAATTGCTCCCAAGGATGAACCAGACTTGTGGAGGTCTCAATTTTTTATTTTCTGAGGTCTTGGCTGATTTCTTTTGATTTTCCCATGATGTCAAGCAAAGATGCACTGAGTTTGAAGGTAGGCCTTGAAATACATCCACAGGTACACCTCCAATTGACTCAAATGATGTCAATAAGCCTGTCAGAAGCTTCTAAACCATGGCATCATTTTCTGGAATTTTCCAAACTGTTTAAAGGCACAATCAACTTAGTGTATGTAAACTTCTGACCCACTGGAATTGTGATACAGTGAATTATACGTGAACTAATCTGTCTGCAAACAAAATTACTTGTGTCATGCACAAGTAGATGTCCTAACCGACTTGCCAAAACTATAGTTTGTTAACAAGAAATTTGTGGAGTGGTTGAAAAACGAGTTTTAATGACTCCAACCTAAGTGTATGTAAACTTCCGACTTCAACTGTATAAGGAAAGATAGTTTCTTCCTGGGCATGTCTGGACTAGATGAGACACAATCTGTTAAGGTGTGTCTTTGGGATATGCTGAGGAACACAGTACCCCTGTGTGTCTGTGTTTCTGAGGGAAGCTCATTCCAGTCACCCTGAGAGAGACAATCTGCCCAGTGGAGCCATTAAAGCAGGGATTGACATCTAGATTCAGCTGTGGGACAATTTTTGTTTGAATGTATTGTCTGGGGGCCGGAACATAATTATAATAATTTGTAAAATGCAAATTGACCACAACTAAGGCCAAAAAGAGAGAGCATTTGAAAATAACAATAATTTCATATGATTTCCTAAATTATTTTTTTTTTTGCTGAATTCCTGGTGATTTGACAGTATTTAAAAACATTTTTTTATGTGATTTATTTCTTATTAACTTTTGGCACCCCTAAAAAATATCGCTTGCGGTCTGGTTTTGTCCTGCGGGCCGCCTGTTGCCGACCCCTGCATTAAAGGATGTAGTTTTAGATGTGGAGAAACAAGAAGTGAACATAATCATGGTTCAGAACCATATGACACTGGACAAGGCTATTCATAAATGGCATGCAGATCGGTAGAAATGGCAGGATAAATTATAATCTTCCCCAAACTTGAAACCCATGAGCTGCCTATGGTCTTTACTATTACACCCATTTAAAAAAAAACGCGTGCAAGCACGTGCACACATAGGAGGTCCCGTAAAAAAAACGGCGCCTATGGAAATCAAATGCCCTCCAACTGGTTCATGCAGACGACGGGTCTGCCTTCTAGCCTCTCCCCACTGGTCTTCTTTGGCCGTCTGGCAGTGGACAGAGGGCCTGTAGATTAGCTGTGACATGCCAATTTCATGTTTATTTGTACAATTATACTATCTATGACATGATTGTAGTAGCATTATGGAAGACGTTAATGCATTTCATGGGAAAGGTATGCTATAAACATCACAGGATGTTGGTGGCACCTTAAATGGGGAGAACAGCTAGTGGTAATGTCTGGAGCGGATTGAATGGAATGGTATCAAATACATCAAACACGGTTTCCATTGTGGTTGATGCCATTCCATTTGCTCCGTTCCAGCCATTATTATGAGCCGTCCTCCCCTCAGCAGCCTCCACTGCAAACCTACTGTATTTCTCCCACATCTTTCTAGTTTCCCCTGGTCGGCACAGGGGGGAGACAAACATACAGATCTTTACACAAACCTGATCTTAATTATGTGCTATCTTGAATGGATGACTGAATAATGAGGATGATACAATACTTACCAAGGATTTACATTAGGTGTTTAATGCAATTTATGACATAAGGGCATAAAACTTAAAAAGAACCCAGACTTGTCTAAATTTCATATGGGTCTTGAATATGTATCAATGATATATTAACAGGGAATACTCAAGGACAAAGGCATATCCACAGAACACTTAAGATATTAAAGAACTCTCCACTACCTATATATTAATTCATAGACAAACCCACATGCCCCAGTAGTCATGTATCCTGACTCATTATGAAGCTACTAAAGCAGAAGCAGTAATACTAGTTAATGAGAAGGAGATTATTGAGAAAGTAAATGTTGCGGGAATGAGAAAATGGGGGTATACTATGGGAGTCTGCAGAGACAGCGGGGGGGGGGCAGTGCAGACAATGAGTGTTGAGCTCCAGAGGTTAAGTCCCCAGCCCGCCAATAGGGCCCACAGGAATGTGAAAGGCTCTTGGAGGGGGCATTGTTGTCTGAGGTGCATCCTGCTCTGTAAATATTACACTACACATTACAACTCAAGGTCTATGGACTGACTAGTCTGTGGAAATACTCACGCTTCTTTCTTTAGGAACAAGGCTACTGTAGAAGACATAAATCACATGGTATCTTCACAATCTTTCAACTTCTATGCGTGTAATGTTTGGTTTGTCTTCTGAAATAATCTATATGGATATGTAAATGAGCACAGAAACACTGATCATCCAGGATATTGAAGCATTCTTCTCTGTATGCAGAACCTTCTGGATAAAGACAACTTGGGGCATTGATATCCCTTGACGGAGCCCTCTCAGGCAGAGGGGCTTGTGATACCACTGTGTATCAGTGACTATAGCCCCAGGGGAGGGTCCTAGCCCTAACCAAGCTTGTGTCTGGGATAGACAAAGGGCGTCCAACAACACACTGAATAGACTGGGGGCTGTTGACCCGCCTAGGAAGATGCCTATGGCAGAAATGGATCTAAGCCAGAGTTAAACCATCAATTGAGTTTTAACACCAATGATGTTCCTCTCTTAACACAGAAAATAGGAGGCACTACATTATGACATGCATCCCGCAGTAAGACTTGTCTGAGAATCGTGGTTTTGGAGGAATGGCAAACTGGCATTGGTTTGGAATGGTGCCTTGGCCAATTGATTCTCTCCAACAGGGTTTAGCTATGGTATCAGAAGTACCCAAATTGCCCGTATAGCAATTAGCGAATGGTATCTCAAAGTAATGCCTCATATTATGACAGAGTAAAATTCACGCTTTGAACCAACAGGTTCCTTCATGGACCTACGGATTTGTTACAGTATGTCAGTAGCTCCATTGCAGAGGAGGTACATTTCTGTCATCGTTACTGAATATAGAACTCCTCCACGTAGGATTAATTATATTAGAGTCAGAACTAGTTGTTCATGTTAATTACCTTGTCAGCAACACAGCTGTAAATGTACTCACGCTAAAAGGATTGCAAGGTACAGACAGCAAGACAATTAATTTGTCAAACCTCAGAGTTGTCCACACAACCTCCTCTCCTTTGTCTTTCAATTGGGCACTGTCTTTGACAGAGAAGTGTACTTCAAGGTACTTTAGGGTACTAGTGGAGGAGTTTGTGTTTTCAGGGGATTTCAGAAAAAAAGGAAAGCGTGGAAAGAGTTCTCCACCACTTTGTGAGTGTGTGAGAGGTGTCTGGCTTGACTTTAAGTTCCATCCTCAATTCCTGGAGTGTGTGTCCAGTCAGGGAGGGCCCTGCTCTGTGTTTCCAACACGATGCACTTCACCTTCCAACTGCTCTCTGTCCCCTTTGGATTGAGGGAGGGGAGGGAATAGGGGCCATGTGGGTGGGGATGCAGTGGGGGCATGTTCTTGGGCGGACAGGCCTGGAAATTTCCGTTGTGTGTTTCAACAGCCCATTCCAGGATGGGAGGGGTGTGAGCTGTGGGGTTGGGGTTTCGGAACTTGGCTAGGAGCCAGCCACAGCAGGAAGCTTTCTAGTTCACACAGACAAAAGCAGTCCTGGCCGCTGCCTAGCTATCTGTGCAGGACTCAACAGCCTTCACAAAACAGGAACTCTGCACAGTTATATGAGTCTGGCTACACCACTGCAAAGATTGACTGCAGTCACTCACTCACAGCTACACTGACTCTTCAACACTCTAGTATATATGTAATATCAGCAGTGTTTGTCTTCATTGTGGAAATGTTCATTTCAAGTTCCATTATGTTCCATTTATGTTTTCATTTGTTATCTTTCTCTACTGCTCAAAATCCAGTTGTCTGTATTTTAAAGGCCCAGTGCAGTCAAAAACGTGATTTAACCCATTTAATCCCACATTTTTCCCAGACATGAAAACATCCAAATCTTGTGTCATTAGTAAGCCTTTGAAATAATCAATCATCATTTTTTTTTACATTTTCATGGAAAAGTAGGTGAAAAAGTGTGTTTTATGGTCAGTCACCATTGGGATAATGTGATGTATACTGAATTAACATATTTCTCCTATGCAGTCATGAAAATGCTTATATATCCCAGCCCAGTTATTAACACATTTAAAACTCTGTCACTGGCAGTCCCCAGCATTGCTACTGGAATGCCCCATCACATTCTAGTGGGACTATTTTACATATTAAAAACCCTTATACAACACCGATATGAATACTGAGATCAAAAACTAAAAAACAACAACCATCAACATATTTCAACATTGTTACTTTATTGTAACATACATTGTAACATTGTTACTTTAGTGCAACATGTATTGAAACATTAATATTGTAACTTTATTGTAACATTTGAACTTGTACTTTAGTGCAATATTCATTGTAACATTGTCATTGTGACATTTTAGTGCAACATTTACTAACAACTGTATAACTGTATAGTCCTTCACATTGAACATAAAGGTAACATTTAGGATAGAGGTAGCCTGTAGAACAGGCATTCAAGTAGAGGCCTACACTGAACAATTATTATTATTTTTTAAATATATATATATATATATATATATATATATATATATAGTATACACACACACATACATACATACATACATACATACATATTATAGAGGTAGGCTTCAAAACCAAGTGCACGATTAGTTTGTGCATCACTATTTTGAACTACGATCAGTCAAACCTACTGTCATACAGTATGTCTTCAATCAAATGATCCTCTTTTCCAGAAATATTTCAGTCATTTTGATTGCCTTTTTCCCTTTTTCGTCAACTTTTATTTTCTTCCTAGAGTCCGTTGTACTGCTTCTCCTCACCCTTTTTCATTCACTCTCATCTCCTTTTCTACTGTCCGTGGTATATCTTCAAGCACTCAATGTGCAGTGGCGCTTTGCGTTTCTCACATGCATAGGTAGTGCGTTCGTCACAATGACGACATCTCTGAAACCGGTGCATCGTGTTGATTGGCCAGTAAGAAGCTCTGTCATATCTTGACTGATCTTCAACAGTAGCAGCCAGTAGAGATCTCCTTCTGTGGCTCAGTGGTTTCGTGCCAAACTTTTGCATGAGACTGTGCCACTATCCATGAGAAGGTGAGCAGGTTGATGGTTCCTCCCATAACATCTCTGTGAAATAAATGGCTGTTTGCAAGTGCATTGTTGAGAGACCATGCAGAGATGGGCCACCACCACTTCTTAGACCTGATGGAGATTTGGTATCTTGAAACCAGTAGGTTGTGAAGTTCAACACCACCCATGTGCTCACTGTATCGGTTGATGCATTTTGGTTGTGGGACTTTGTCAAAAGGCGCGTCGCTCTTTGTTCCATCTCTTGACAGAGGTCTCACTGTATTTCTCCTCCATGTTTGTTGCCACTGTGACAATGTTATTGTCTTAATAACGGACCAGTAACGTGTCTCCTTGGGTCAGAACCTCAGAGGTTCCCCAGGGTAACTTCACGAAGTCCTTCTGTGGCTTGAATGGGACATCAAACAGACTAATTTTCCTCATCGTTCCAGAGCTCCCATATCCTCTTTTTGTCATTTCATCGAGGAGTGCAAGCGAAGTGAAGAGGTTGTCATGAAGGAACTTGCAACCTTGAGGCACCTGAGATTGCTCTGCAACACCAAGAACGACACTGGGTCCATGACCCAACCCAGTCTCAGGAAGGAGAGTGTGGGATGGTGAGGAGTAAGTAGGTCATCACCACTGATAACTTTGTTCCTGTCATGATCAGTTTGCATAGGTTCAGCATATACACTGCTCAAAAAAATAAAGGGAACACTTAAACAACATAATGTAACTCCAAGTCAATCACACTTCTGTGAAATCAAACTGTCCACTTAGGAAGCAACACTGATTGACAAATTTCACATGTTGTTGTGCAAATGGAATAGACAACAGGTGGAAGTTATAGGCAATTAGAAAGACACCCCTAATAAAGGAGTGGTTCTGCAGGTGGGGACCACAGACCACTTCTCAGTTCCTATGCTTCCTGGCTGATGTTTTGGTCACTTTTGAATGCTGGCGGTGCTTTCACTCTAGTGGTAGCATGAGACGGAGTCTACAACCCACACAAGTGGCTCAGGTAGTGCAGCTCATCCAGGATGGCACATCATTGCGAGCTGTGGCAAGAAGGTTTGCTGTGTCTGTCAGCGTAGTGTCCAGAGCATGGAGGCGCTACCAGGAGACAGGCCAGTACATCAGGAGATGTGGAGGAGGCCGTAGGAGGGCAACAACCCAGCAGCAGGACCGCTACCTCCGCCTTTGTGCAAGGAGGAGCACTGCCAGAGCACTGCAAAATGACCTCCAGCAGGCCACAAATGTGCATGTGTCTGTTCAAACGGTCAGAAACAGACTCCATGAGGGTGGTATGAGGGCCCGACGTCCACAGGTGGGGTTTTGCTTACAGCCCAACACCGTGCAGGACGTTTGGCATTTGCCAGAGAACACCAATATTGGCAAATTCGCCACTGGCGCCCTGTGCTCTTCATAGATGAAAGCAGGTTCACACGGAGCACATGTGACAGACGTGACAGAGTCTGGAGATGCCGTGGAGAACGCTCTGCTGCCTGCAACATCCTCCAGCATGACCGGTTTGGCGGTGGGTCAGTCATGGTGTGGGGTGGCATTTCTTTGGGGGGCCGCACAGCCCTCCATGTGCTCGCCAGAGGTAGCCTGACTGCCATTAGGTACCGAGATGAGATCCTCAGACCCCTTGTGAGACCATATGCTGGTGCGGTTGGCCCTGGGTTCCTCCTAATGCAAGACAATGCTAGACCTCATGTGGCTGGAGTGTGTCAGCAGTTCCTGCAAGAGGAAGGCATTGATGCTATGGACTGGCACGCCCGTTCCGCAGACCTGAATCCAATTGAGCACATCTGGGACATCATGTCTCGCTCCATCCACCAACGCCACGTTGCACCACAGACTGTCCAGGAGTTGGCGGATGCTTTAATCCAGGTCTGGGAGGAGATCCCTCAGGAGACCATCCGCCACCTCATCAGGAGCATGCCCAGGCGTTGTAGGGAGGTCATACAGGCACGTGGAGGCCACACACACTACTGAGCCTAATTTTGACTTGTTTTAAGGACATTACATCAAAGTTGGATCAGCCTGTAGTGTGGTTTTCCACTTTAATTTTGAGTGTGACTCCAAATCCAGACCTCCATGGGTTGATAAATTGGATTTCCATTGATTATTTTTGTGTGATTTTGTTGTCAGCACATTCAACTATGTAAAGAAAAAAGTATTTAATAAGATTATTTCATTCATTCAGATCTAGGATGTGTTATTTTAGTGTTCCCTTTATTTTTTTGAGCAGTGTACATTCAAAAGCCTGGCTGGCAAATGGCCTGTCTCCACCTCATAGTCCATATCTGACCCATCGCTATTACAATCTCTGAGGGATAACTGCAATGTTGCACGCCTTGTCTGAGCAGTCACCTAGATCCAACATATCCAGAACTTGACTCAAAGTGAAACTAAAATCAAATCAAATTTATTTATATAGCCCTTCGTATATCAGCTGAAATCTCAAAGTGCTGTACAGAAACCCAGCCTAAAACCCCAAACAGCAAGCAATGCATGTGAAAGAAGCACGGTGGCTAGGAAAAACTCCCTAGGAAAAACTGCCTAGAAAGGCCAAAAACCTAGGAAGAAACCTAGAGAGGAACCAGGCTATGAGGGGTGGCCAGTCCTCTTCTGGCTGTGCCGGGTGGATATTATAACAGAACATGGTCAAGATGTTAAAATGTTCATAAATGACCAGCATGGTCAAATAATAATAATCATAGTAGTTGTCGAGGGTGCAACAAGCACGTCCGGTGAACAGGTCAGGGTTCCGTAGCCGCAGGCAGAACAGTTGAAACTGGAGCAGCAGCATGGCCAGGTGGACTGGGGACAGCAAGGAGTCATCATGCCAGGTAGTCCCGAGGCATGGTCCTAGGGCTCAGGTCCTCCGAGAGAAAGAAAGAGAGAAAGAGAGAATTAGAGAGAGCATATTTAAATTCACACAGGACACCGGATAAGACAAGAGAATACTCCAGATGTAACAGACTGACCCTAGCCCCCCGACACATAAACTACTGCAGCATAAATACTGGAGGCTGAGACAGGAGGGATCAGAAGACACTGTGGCCCCATCCGAAGATACCCCCGGAAAGGGCCAAACAGGCAGGATATAACCCCACCCACTTTGCCAAATCACAGCCCCCACACCACTAGAGGGATGTCTACAACCACCAACTTACCGTCCGAAGACAAGGCCGAGTATAGCCCACAAAGATCTCCGCCATGGCACAACCCAAGGGGGGGCGCCAACCCAGACAGGAAGACCACGTCAGTGACTCAACCCACTCAAGTGACGCACCCCTCCCATGGACGGCATGGAAGAACACCAGTAAGTCAGTGACTCAGCCCCTATAATAGGGTTAGAGGCAGAGAATCCCAGTGGAAAGAGGGGAACCGGCAAGGCAGAGACAGCAAGGGCGGTTCGTTGCTCCAGCCTTTCCGTTCACCTTCACACTCCTGGGCCAGACTATACTTAATCATAGGACCTACTGAAGAGATAAGTCTTCAGTGAAGACTTAAAGGTTGAGACTGAGTCTGCGTCTCTCACATGGGTAGGCAGACCATTCCATAAAAATGGAGCTCTATAGGAGAAAGCCCTACCTCCAGCCGTTTGCTTAGAAATTCTAGGGACAATTAGGAGGCCTGCGTCTTGTGACCATAGCGTACGTCTAGGTATGTACGGCAAGAACAAATAGGAAAGATAGGTAGGAGCAAGCCCATGTAATGCTTTGTAGGTTAGCAGTAAAACCTTGAAATCAGCCCTTGCCTTAACAGGAAGCCAGTGTAGGGAGGCTAGCACTGGAGTAATATGATCAAATTTTTTGGTTCTAGTCAGGATTCTAGTAGCCGTATTTAGCACTAACTGAAGTTTGTTTAGTGCTTTATCCGGGTAGCCGGAAAGTAGAGCATTGCAGTAGTCCAGCCTAGAAGTAACAAAAGCATGGATTAATTTTTCTGTGTCATTTTTGGACAGAAAGTTTCTGATTTTTGCAATGTTACGTAGATGGAAAAAAGCTGTCCTTGAAACAGTCTTGATATGTTCTTCAAAAGAGAGATCAGGGTCCAGAGTAACGCCGAGGTCCTTCACAGTTTTATTTGAGACGACTGTACAACCATCCAGATTAATTGTCAGATTCAACAGAAGATCTCTTTGTTTCTTGGGACCTAGAACAAGCATCTCTGTTTTGTCCGAGTTTAAAAGTAGAAAGTTTGCAGCCATCCACTAGCGAGGGCAATTTTTGGGGCTTCACCGTTTCATTGAAATGTACAGCTGTGTGTCGTCCGCATAGCAGTGAAATTTAACATTATGTTTTCGAATGACATCCCCAAGAGGTAAAATATATAGTGAAAACAATAGTGGTCCTAAAACGGAACCTTGAGGAACACTGAAATTTACAATTGATTTGTCAGAGGACAAACCATTCACAGAGACAAACTGATATCTTTCTGACAGATAAGATCTAAACCAGGCCAGAACTTGTCCATGTAGACCAATTTGGGTTTCCAATCTCTCCAAAAGAATGTGGTGATCGATGGTATCAAAAGCGGCACTAAGATCTAGGAGCACGAGGACAGATGCAGAGCCTCGGTCTGACGTCATTAAAAGGTCATTTACCACCTTCACAAGTGCAGTCTCAGTGCTATGATGGGGTCTAAAACCAGACTGAAGCGTTTCGTATACATTGTTTGTCTTCAGGAAGGCAGTGAGTTGCTGTGCAACAGCTTTTTCTAAAATTTTTGAGAGGAATGGAAGATTCGATATAGGCCGATAGTTTTTTATAATTTCTGGGTCAAGATTCGGCTTTTTCAAGAGAGGCTTTATTACTGCCACTTTTAGTGAGCTTGGTACACATCCGGTGGATAGAGAGCCATTTATTATGTTCAACATAGGAGGGCCAAGCACAGGAAGCAGCTCTTTCAGTAGTTTAGTTGGAATAGGGTCCAGTATGCAGCTTGAGGGTTTGGAGGCCATGATTATTTTCATAATTGTGTCAAGAGATATAGTACTAAAACACTTTAGTATCTCCCTTGATCCTAGGTCCTGGCAGAGTTGTGCAGACTCAGGACAATGGAGCTTTGGAGGAATACCCAGATTTAAAGAGGAGTCCGTAATTTGCTTTCTAATGATCATGAGCTTTTCCTCAAAGAAGTTCATACATTTATTACTGCTGAAGTGAAGTTAGCTTTGCGACAGTATCAAAAAGAAATTTCGGATTGTTCTTATTTTCCTCAATTAAGTTGGAAAAATAGGATGCTCGAGCAGCAGTGAGGGCTCTTCGATACTGCACGGTACTGTCTTTCCAAGCTAGTCGGAAGACTTCCAGTTTGGTGTGGCGCCATTTCCGTTCCAATTTTCTGGAAGCTTGCTTCAGAGCTCGTGTATTTTCTGTATACCAGGGAGCTAGAGCAGAGTAGAAAGTTAGGTAGAACAAGAGCTATGTATGTGTATACCTAGATGCACTGTGTTATCCCGCCGGTCACTATTGTTGCCGTCAACATGTTTACTCATTCTATGACGACACTGAACAGGGTTGAGTAATTGCAAATGCATATATCAATACTAGACACCTTAAAGATGTGTACCAAAAATCTTTGTCCCATCTTAATGTTAATATACTTTACTAACCTTTTGTTTGGGAGCTTTGATGCAGCCATCCTCTTCTCATGGTGCAACCAGGAAGTAAACAGCTCTGGTCATGTGACAATTTACAATAAACATGTGACACTGCACACATTTCATTGAGACCCTTTATTATTTAAATATTTGCTGGAAATGCATTGATATATCATTCAGTAAAATGTTTAGAGCCTTATAACTGGAAAAGTTTTTTTACGGTCACTATTGTGACTGATGGGATTAAATAGGTTAAGTGTGTTTTATAAATATATATATATATATATATATATATATATATATATATATATATATATATATATTTATTTCCACACTATAAGATTGGAATAATACTGTGAAATTGTGAAAATTATGATATTGCCTCTCCTTCTGTCTGCACTCTGCCTGGTGGTAAAATGTCCTATCAGGACCCCTCAATGGGCCAGTGTGTAAACAGCAGCAAGGACAAATACAAAAAGTAATCTGCTCCTACTGTTGATCAGTCTGGATAGAAAACCACACATCCGCTTTACCAACATCCAGGGTCATATACAGTGCATTATTCAGACCCCTTCCCCTTTTTCACATTTTGTTACGTTACAGATGTATTCTACACACAATAATGTGTAGAATAATGACAAAGCAAAAAGAGAGTTTTTAGATTTTCTTTGCAAATGTATTAAAAATAAAAAACAGAAATGCCTTATTTCAGACCGTTTGCTATGAGACTCACATTTGAGCTCAGGCACATCCTGTTTCCATTGATCATCCTTGAGATGTTTCTACAACTTTATTGGGGTCCACCCTGTGGTAAATTCAACTGATTGGACATGATTTGGAAAGGCACACACCTGTCTATTTAAGGTCCCACAACTGACAGTGCATGTCAGAGCAAAAACCAAGCCATGAGGTCGAAGGAATTGTCTGTAGAGCTAAGAGACAGAATTGTGTCGAGGCACAGATCTGGGGAAGGGTACCAAAACATTTCTGCAGCATTGAAGTTCCCCAAGAACACAGTGGCCTCCATCATTCTTAAATGGAAGAGATTGGAACCACTAAGACTCTTCCTAGAGCTGGCCGCCGATCAAACTGAGCAATCGGGGGAGAAGTGCCTTGGTCAGGGAGGTGTCACTCTGACAGAGGTCCAGAGTTCCTCTGTGGAGATGGGAGAACCTTCCAGAAGAACAACCATCTCTGCAGCACTCCACCAATCAGGCCTTTATGGTAGTGGCCAGACGTAAGCCACTCATCAGCAAAAGGTACATGACAGCTCGTTTGGAGTTTGCCAAAAGGCACCTAAAGGACTCTCAGACCATGAGAAACAAGATTCTCTCGTCTGATGAAACCAAGATTGAACTCTTTAGCCTGAATGCTAAGCGTCACGTCTGGAGGAAACCTGGCACCATCCCTATGGTGAAGTATGGTGGTGGCAGCATCATGCTGTAGGGATATTATTCAGTGGCAGGGACTGGGAGACTAATCAGGATCTAGGGAAAGATGAACGGAGCAAAGTACAGAGAGATCCTTGATGAAAACCTGCTCCAGAGTGCTCAGGACCTCAGACTGGGGCGAAGGTTCACCTTTCAACAAGACAACGACCCTAAGTACACAGCCAAGACAATGCAGGAGTGGCTTCGGGACAAGTCTCTGAGTGTCCTTGAGTTGCCTAGTCAGAGCCCGGACTTGAACCCGATCAAACATCTCTGGGGAGACCTGAAAATAGCTGTGCAGCGATGCTCCCCATCCAACCTGACAGAGCTTGAGAGGATCTGCAGAGAATGGGAGAAACTTTCCAAATACAGGTGTGCCAAGCTTGTAGTGTCATACCCAATAAGAATCAAGGCGGTAATCGCTGCCAAAGGTGCTTCAATAAAGTACTGAGTAAAAGGTCTGAATACTTATGTAAATGTGATATCAGTTTTTTTTTAAATACATTTGCAGAAATTTCAAAGACCAGTTTTTGCATTATAATTCTGGGGTATTGTGTGTAGATTGATGAGTGGAAAAAATACAATTGAATCAATTTTAGAATAAGGCTGTAACGTTACAAAATGTGGAAAAAGTCAAGGGGTCTGAATACTTTCCGAATGCACTGTATGTTCAGTGAGTACTCCCATACCCAGGAGGGTGTTCCCACTCTTTTTGTTAAACCAGACTTTTGCATCAATTTATATGATCTCTGTAATAGATAGTGCATGACATTATTAATTGATGTTGATTGCGATGGTAGATCTGAGTCAAGGGGGATGCCATGAGCATTCCCCATCTTCTATCTGTGCTTTCTATTTCGTGTTCAGTTTAAATTTATGATCACTATAGTACTGAAATATTTGAAAGATGCCATTTTTAAATATTTTGAGACGTATGCTTGTGATGATGGTTTCATGTATGCTAATAATATTTTGTTGCACACATATTTGATATTTCTCTTCTGTCAAAATCTACTACAGGTGACACAGCCTGCATGTCTACCTGCCTACCGACTGTACCTACGTGCCTACCTACCTATGTACCTACCTTGCCTACAGGTAGCTACTTCAATGTGCATATGTGATATGTTTTGTCTCATATGTTTTTTGTAAACAGGGAAACCTCTTCTGATCTAATTGCTCCTTTTATGACTTGATAATCCCACTCCGAGGACTGCAGGGGGCTAATCATTTTAAACAAAGCTTCAGATAATTACATTTTGCATCCATGAATAGGGAGTTCTAATAAGGAGGGCTGGTCTTTGCCTGGTTGATAGACAGGCAGGTGTTCTTCATTTCTATTCAGCAAAGAGGATACTAAAGAATTAAGGACATTTTAAAATCCATGTGGTTGACAGATTTAAATGCATTATAGGCTACATTGTCGATAGAAATTACACTAACAGACCAATTCTAATATTTTTCCCAATTGTTAGCAAAAGATATAATCTGATCAGTCAAAATATCAATTATTGGCAAAAGATCAGAATTGGGCTGCCTGTGTAAATGTAGCAATAGGGTCATTCACTAATGTGACACTAAACTGATCCATGCATGATGTAGGGTCAGTGCAATCCGGGATCCGTGGGACTTCCTTACCTTAAACCCTAACCTTAACCATTTAAAATGTCAACTTCAATAGGGTAGGTACTCCCCAAGGATTCCGGATAGCATGGACCCATAATGTAGCCTCGCTCTGGAGAACCCAAGGCATTGACAAGGCATTCTGCCTTATCCCAAGGGTTTTCAGCTATAAACACCGCTTACAGGTGGGACCATGTGAACTACAATCCCGATGCTCTGTTTTCACTTTTAGAAACGTAAATAATCATTGCTTGCCAAAACATGAAATTATCTTTCATACCAGCGAAATATAATCTTTAAAATAAAAAAAATACAGGGCCATATTTCTACATTACAGTGATCTGTCTTCCATAAACAAGTGCTGTAACATAAGAGATATGACCATGTGGGAACACTAACCCGAACCCTATAAAAGGTGTGTAATAATTGAACCTTCATTTGTTTTTATTTCTATCTGATATGAAAGATATGTTCCTTATGTTTCCAAAACCGTACCGCAAGTGATGCATGTTAACGTTCAGAAAGAGCGCTGGGGCTCTTATCTCCCCCAGTCAGAAGATAACTTCATGAATAGACGCTAAAGGTAGTTAGCGTCAATGAATGGGCTAGATGTAGCCCGAAGAGACAATGAATAGACTAGATGTAGCCCGAAGAGACAATGAATAGACTAGATGTAGCCCGAAGAGACAATGAATAGGCTAGATGTAGCCCGAAGAGACATTGAATAGGCTAGATGTAGCCCGAAGAGACATTGAATAGGCTAGATGTAGCCCGAAGAGACAATGAATGGGCTAGATGTAGCCCGAAGAGACATTGAATAGGCTAGATGTAGCCCGAAGAGACAATGAATGGGCTAGATGTAGCCCGAAGAGACAATGAATAGGCTAGATGTAGCCCGAAGAGACAATGAATAGACTAGATGTAGCCCGAAGAGACAATGAATAGACTAGATGTAGCCCGAAGAGACAATGAATAGACTAGATGTAGCCCGAAGAGACAATGAATAGGCTAGATGTAGCCCGAAGAGACATTGAATAGGCTAGATGTAGCCCGAAGAGACATTGAATAGGCTAGATGTAGCCCGAAGAGACAATGAATGGGCTAGATGTAGCCCGAAGAGACATTGAATAGGCTAGATGTAGCCCGAAGAGACAATGAATGGGCTAGATGTAGCCCGAAGAGACATTGAATAGGCTAGATGTAGCCCGAAGAGACAATGAATAGGCTAGATGTAGCGCGAAAAGACAATGAATGGGCTAGATGTAGCCCGAAGAGACAATGAATAGACTAGATGTAGCCCGAAGAGACAATGAATGGGCTAGATGTAGCCCGAAGAGACAATGAATAGGCTAGATGTAGCCCGAAGAGACAATGCACTTATGCACAGTGGCGATTTTATCATGTAAATCTAGGTGGAGCAAACTCAAAAAAAATGTTTTAGATGCATGCCAGCAAAGCCACTACACAACACTAAACAATACATTAATTGCACTATAAAACGGTGACAAACGGTGCCCACTAACTGTTATGCCTTGATCACACCGACAGTGTTTTTGGGCAAAATAGTACACAGCATCATCTGGATATGTGTGGAACCAAAGTTCAAAATTCACCTTCTGCTACCATTTCTGTCAAGCAGTCTACACATACAGTTATGCATACGTTCGATAAATCCAACGTATGTACCACACAGAACGCACTGCCTCTGCAATGCAATGCTGCAAGGCAAACACAGTTTTCCATTGGAAATGAATGTACTTCTGGTGTACCAAAATGCAATGACGCTGTCGGTGTGATTGAGGTGTTAGGGCCTACACAAAGCTGTCTCAACAGCAGAGCTTTCTTTTCAGCACCATGGAGTGAATCCTTACCACTGCTATACCTGGCTCTCAGCGGAGCCTTGTCTGGCAGCGAAACAGTTAATTCAGCCTCATTTAGTGCCTTTAAAAAAAAACATAACTGATATGGCTGACTTGCTTAAACAAACATGGTTTCTACTGACAATTGAGATGTACAAACTATAGCATAAGGGAACGACGAGCGCATAAGAGGCAATCCGTAATTTTGATTAAGACATTAATGAGCTAGGACGGACGTAATCAATATAACTATTTGTTCAGCACTTTTGAAATGTACAGCGACAGAATTCAGAACATGGACCGCTCTTACAGTATTCTCCCTGTACACCCAGTCAGAACCGTAGGATAAATAAAAGGGGCATTTAAGCAGACAATCAAAGCTCTTACAATGTTCAATGATACAATTTCTATAAAACAGGCTACAGGCTACATGTGCACCACCAAGTCAGAACAGTAGGCTAAGTTAAGAGGGGGAAAGGGACCAAAATTATTAGGGTGAGGCACATGGCCTACTAACAGCTTACAACACAACATAAACTTAGTATTACTTTCTAAGAAAAAGTAAAAGTCTGCAATAAAAGTCTGAAAAGCTGTCATCAAGGCAAAGGGTGGCTACTTTGAAGAATCTCAAATATAAAATAGATTTTATATTATGCTTATTACATAGATTTTATATTATGCTTATTACATGATTCCATATGTGTTATTTCATAATTTTGATGTCTTCACTATTATTCTACAATGTAGAAAATAGTAAAAATAAAGAAAAACCCTAGAATGAGTAGGTGTATCCAAACTTTTGACTGGTACTGTATATATACAGTATATACAGCGGCAGGTAGCTTAGTGGTTAGAGCGTTGGGCCAGTAACCAGAAGGTTGCTGGATCAAATCCCCGAGCTGACAAGTTAAAAATCTGTTGTTCTGCCCCTGAGCAAGGCAGTTAAGGCACTGTTCCCCGGGCGCCGAAGACATGGATGTCGATTAAGGCAGCCCCCTGCACCTCTCTGATTCAGAGGGGTTGGATTAAATGCGGAAGACACATTTCAGTTGAATACATTCAGTTGGACAACTGACTAAGAATCCCCCATTCCTCTATATATACAGTTGAAGTCGGAAGTTTACACAAAACTTGTTTTTCAACCACTCCACAAATTTCTTGTTAACAAACTATAGTTTTGGCAAGTCAGTTTGGACATCTACTTTGTGCATGACACAAGTCATTTTTCCAACAATTGTTTACAGACAGATTATTTCACGTATAATTCACTGTATCACAATTCCAGTGGGTCAGAAGTTTACATACACTAAATTGACTGTGCCTTTAAATAGCGTGGAAAATTGCCGGAAAATTATGTCATGGCTTTAGAAGCTTCTGACATCATTTGAGTCAATTGGAGGTGTACCTTTGGATGTATTTCAAGGCCTACCTTCAAACTCAGTGCATCTTTGCTTGACATCATGGGAAAATCAAAAGTAATCAGCCAAGACCGCTCAGGAAGGAGAAGCGTTCTGACTCCTAGAGATGGACATACTTTGGTGCGAAAAGTGCAAATCAATCCCAGAACAACAGCAAAGGACCTTGTGAAGATGCTGGAGGAAACAGGTACAAAAGTATCTATATCCACAGTAAAATGAGTCCTATACCGACATAACCAGAAAGACCACTCAGCAAGGAAGAATTTAAAGGCAATGCTACCAAATACTAATTGAGTGTATGTAAACTTCTGACCCACTGGGAATGTGATGAAAGAAATAAATGCTGAAATAAATCAATCATTCTCTATACTATTATTCTGACATTTCACATTCTTAAAATAAAGTGGTGATCCTAATTGACCTAAGACAGGGAATTTTTACGAGGATTAAACATCAGTAATTGTGAAAAACTGAGTTTAAATGTATTTGGCTAGTTGTATGTAAACTTCCGAAAAAAAGAAGCGTCCCTTTTTCAGGACCCTGTCTTTCAAAGATAATTCGTACAAATCCAAATAACTTCACAGATCTTCATTGTAAAGTGTTTAAACACTCTTTCCCATTAAACAATTAATGAACATGCATCTGTGGAACGGTCGTTAAGACACGAACAGCTTACAGACGGTAGGCAATTAAGGTCACAGTTATGAATACTTAGGACACTAAAGAGGCCTGTCTACTGACTCTGAAAAACACTGAAAGAAAGATGCCCAGGGTCCCTGCTCATCTGCGTGAACGTGCCTTAGGCATGCTGCAAGGAGACATGAGGACTGCAGATGTGGCCAGGGCAATAAATTGCAATGTCCGTACTGTGAGACGCCTAAGACAGCGCTACAGGGAGACAGGACGGACAGCTGATCGTCCTCGCAGTGGCAAACCACGTGTAACAACACCTCCACAGGGTCGGGACATCTGAACATCACACCTGCGGGACAGGTACAGAATGACAACAACAACTGCCCGAGTTACACCAGGACACCACAATCCCTCCATAAGCGCTCAGACTGTCCGCAATAGGCTGAGAGAGGCTGGACTGAAGGCTTGTAGGCCTGTTGTAAGGCAGGTCCTCACCAGACATCACAGGCAACTATGTTGCCTATGGGCACAAACCCACCGTCGCTGAACAAGACAGGACTGGCAAAAAATGCTCTTCACTGACGAGTCGCGGTTTTGTCTCACCAGGGGTGATGGTCGGATTTGTGTTTATCGTCGAAGGAATGAGCGTTACACCGAGGCCTGTACTCTGGAGCGGGATTGATTTGTAGGTGGAGGGTCCGTCATGGTCTGGGGCGGTGTGTCACAGCGTCATCGGACTGAGCTTGTTGTCATTGCAGGCAATCTTAACGATGTGCGTTACAGGAAAGACATCCTCCTCCCTCGTGGTACCCTTCCTGCAGGCTCATCCTGACATGACCCTCCAGCATGACAATGCCACCAGCCATACCCGCAAAATTTGTTCTTAACTGACTTGCCTAGTTAAATAAAGGTTAAACAAAAAAATATTAAAATGTATGAATCGAACGGCAATGGGCCTCAGAATCTTGTCACGGTATCTCTGTGCATTCAAATCAAAAATCAAATCAAATGTTATTTGATTTGACATGCGCCGAATGCAACAGGTGTAGACCTTATAGTGAAATGCTTACATATAAGCCCTTAACCAACAATGCAGTTTTAAGAAAATATTTTTAAAAAGTTAAGAAATAAAAGTAACAAATAATTAAATAGCAGAAGTACAATAACAATAGCGAGCCTATATACAGGAAGTACCAGTACAGAGTCAATGTGCGGGGGCACCGGTTAGTCGAGGTAATTGAGGTAATATGTACATGTAGGTAGAGTTATTAAAATGACTATGCATAGATAATAACAGAGAGAGGCACGACTGTCTTGGTGTGCTTCGACCATGTTAGTTTATTGGTGATGTGGACACCAAGGAACTTGAAGCTCTCAACCTGCTCCACATCAGCCCCACCAATGAGAATGGGGGTGTGCTCGGTCCTCCTTTTCCTGTAGTCCACAATCATCCTTTTTCTGTAGTCCACAATCATCAAATTGTTATTGATAAAATGCAGATGTGTTCGTTGTCTGTAGCTTATGCCTGCCCATACCATAACCCCACCGCCACCATGGGGCAGTCTGTTCACAACGTTGACATCAGCAAACCGCTCACCCACACAACGCCATACATACTGTCTGCCATCTGCCCGGTACAGTTGATACCGGGATTCACCAGTAAAGAGCATGCTTCTCCAGACTGCCAGTGGCCATCGAAGGTGAGCATTTGCCCACTGAAGTCAGTTACAATGCAGAACTGCAGTCTGGTCAAGATCCTCGTGAGGAAGATGAGCATGCAGATGAGCTTCCCTGAGACGATTTCTGACAGTTTGTGCAAACCCACACTTTCATCAGCTGTCCGAGTGGCTCATCTCAGACCCCCTTGCAGGTGAAGAAGCCGGATGTGGAGGTCCTAGGCTGGTGTGAATACACATGGTCTGCGGTTGTGAGGCCGGTTGGCCATATTGCCAAATTCTCTAAAATGACTTTGGAGGCGGCTTATGGTAGATAAATTAACATTAAATTATCTGGCAACAGCTCTGGTGGACATTCTTTTAGTCAGCATACCAAGTGCACGCTCCCTCAAAACTTGAGACATCTGTGGCATTGTTGTGTGACAAAACTGCACATTTTAGTGGGCTTTTATTGTCCCCAACACAAGGTGCACCTGTGTAATGATCATGCTGTTTAATCAGCTTCTTGGTATGGCTAAATGACTTACCTTTCAGAATAATATGCAAATAAAAAATATGATATTGTTTCAAGCAGGGTTGAAAGCAGCCCCCTTTCTGAAATGCAGAAAATTCATAGGTGGTGTTGATTAGGTACCGAGGTGAAAGTAGTTTTATATTGGACATTTTGTCAACAGCTTTTGAACCACGCATGCGATGACTATGAAGAAGGTATATTCTGAATCGGGTGGATGGAGAATAATCCACACCTAGAAAGATGTTTTTATAATCGATTTTGGATTTCAATCTTCAATAGCTCTTATACAAAGCATTTCATGAATCTGATAATGATATATTCTGAATCAGGGGAGGATGGACAAAAATCCACTGCTTTTTTGTTGTTGGTGAAAGTAAAACATGTTTTAGAAAAATTTCATTTTTTTATTTTACTTTCAATCATCAATAGCTCTTACACAAAGTGTGCAATGACTATGAAAGTATATATTCTGAGTCAGGGGAGGATGGACAAAAACCCACTGGGGAAAATAAAATAAATTAAAAAGCTTGCCATTTGTGTAAGAAATATTCAAGATTGAAAGCCCGAAGAAAAACATGTAGAATATTTATATTTTTGTCCATCCTCCCCTGACTCAGAATATATAATTTCATAGTCATTTCACACTTTGTGTAAGAGCTATTGATGATTGAAAGTTTTAAAAAAAGAAGAAAAAAAATGAAATTCTAACAAAATCAAAGCTGTGGATTTTTGCCCACCCTACCCTGATTCAGAATATATAATTGCCATAGTCATGGAAAGCTTTGTGTAAGAGCTATTGAAGGTTGAAATCCAAAATCTTATTATTGTGGTGTGGTTTACTGTTGCTTGGCACTGCGGGCAATTTACATAATCGTTTTTTGTGGGAGGATAATAGCTGCCCACGTATCATAATCTGACTGGCGGGGAATAAGCGCTCAACATAAACAGATCGGCTTTGTCAAGTGATAGCCTACTAGCATGGTCGGATACATAGTAACAAGCCCTCAACATTTAGGCCTCTTTCGAGCACTGTATAGTTGCTGGTTCATTCTCCTACTCTAATAAATAACAGAGCTGCTACAATAGATTGCAGAACCTACCTGGCTGTGTGGAGGGCTCTTGTTTGATCTTTGAATACCCTCTAACATTAAAACCACACTCAGTTGCTTTGATTTCTCTTACGAGCCAGCTGTAAGGCATCAATTCAGACGTTCCCCTAAACGCCAATATCAGTGTGCGCGCGCCCCAGTGGAGAAAGCAAGAACACCTATCCCTTCACCATCTGTCCCTTTCTTCCATTTCATGTGTTCAACCAATATCCACCCCTCACAGCTACAACTCCGTTGTCCCCCTCTCCCCTTGCAGTGTATTTCCCTGTCCGGTCCACTCGGGTTTGCGTTTGAACGATGCAGACGGTCCCTTACCCCGACTGTTCCCCCCTCCCCCACTAGCTGAGCTCCTGTTCCACTCAAAGATGGCGTCAGCTTTAGAGCCTCTGGTCTCTGGCTGCATTTTTGGGCTTGTTGTTGTCTCTGATTCGAAGGATTTTTGGCACATTATACTCGACAACTCGACACGAAATTACGGTGAGTAGTGGCTAGTGGGGGAGAGGATATTACAAGTTCTCCGAGCTTCCCTTTAAAACCCGAACTGGACCCGTCCTAGCTTTCTGGGAACCGCGAGAGGTAGAGGGAAAGGGGTACGGGAGATGAAGATCGCGAGGGGGGGCCGTGGTTGGTTGGTTGGTTGGTTGGAAGGAAGGAAGGAAGGAAGGAAGGAGGGGGCGAGTGAGTGAGCGAGCGAGCCGAGGCCTACTTCGCTCCAACGGCCTTGTCTTCACCGCAGGCACTAGGTGGGAGGGTGGGTGATGGAGGAAGGAAGCAGGGAGAGGTGAGGGTTATCTAGCGGTGTGTAGGGACGCGTCTTGCGGGGAAATATTTTCACCCAGAGCCGAGGCGGAGGCCGAGCGGCCATAGAACATGTAATGTTAATGGAACATTCTCCAGCACTTTGAGATCTTCATTTTTGCACTTGCCCGATAGCGGTTATGGTCGTTTGTAATTTACATTGTGCCTTGGCATTTTAGGCCGTGATCTCACCGTGAATATCATCCATGACATTCTAAATGGGATTATTCCTTGTGATGGCTGCGTGTTATTGTTTGAAGCCTCGGGCGTTGTAGGAATCTGTCATTGTTGATTGTGTCAAAACACAGTTTTCCTTCACCGACACTACACGTTGTTACTATTTTGAGCTATTTCGTCACTACACCCAAGCAAATAACTTCAGTTCGCGGGAAGGTTTGTAACCACATAATTGCCTGACAATTCATATCAGTACTAGAGTGAAGTAAAGAGCCAGAGCAGTAAATGTTGAGGAAGATAGGCACGTGGGGCTGTTTCTTGGATCGCTAACGTTTCTGTAACTAGCTATGGTAACGTTAACTACCGATTTGTTTTGACCGACATGGCTAACGTAAGCTAACTAACTAGACACATGTTCAATGTCAGCCAGATCACAGCTACTAGGTCACATCATAGTTTTAAAACGATGTATCTTCATCAGTTACTGACTACTATACATATGTAATCAATGATCGTGTTTATGTTGTGCATGGAATAGAAAGCTAGCTAGCTAACGTTTGCATGCTTGCTGATATAAGGCACTGAACACAACTAACGTTAGCTAGCTAGCCATGAGAAGTGGCTTGCTGGCGTTCTGTGTTTTTTTGTTGTTGCTATTTCAGTTGATTTGTTCTGCTATGCAAAGTGACAACCATGTTGCTTGGCAAAATCATAATAACAAGTGTTCCTCACATGTGGCTAGTTTTCCCATAATCTGGGCTGTTGTGTTATTACCTGTGATCAATCTCTGTTTTCTGACCCAATTCATGATATTGTGAAAAGTATATGAAGATACTATACTAGTTATATAGCATGTAAATGTGGTGTGGCCTTCTCTACTAGTGTTTATGTTACTATCATCACAGATATGAAAGTTGCTGTGGTTTTGGGGATTAGACAGAAACATAGTGAGCCAGACTTTGTGAAGTTACATCCATTATCACAGTTGATGTTTACCTACTCACAGACACTAGTCTGGGACTGTCCTGAGCTACTGGTGAAGGAAGACAATGTTTAGATCTGGGTTTATGCTCTCTTTGCTCAGGGGTTTCTTTTCCCCACCTAAATGTGTTTTGTATCTCAAATCTTTAACCTTAATCTTTTAGCTTTTAACTTTGCGCATGTCCTGTAATGTTGATCTAGACTTCAGGCAGCATGTGGGTTAATGGTGTTGTGTTTAGTGGCCAAGCATTACTTTGTTTACGTGCTGCTGCTGTTTTGAGGAGTGTGTTTGTACATGTGTTCTGAGGGGTTGCATTCAGTAAAAACTAAAGGAAGCAAATGTTTTGAAACGGCTCCAATATAAAACTAATTTTAAGACACTTTTTTTTTTTTTAAATGACAATTTTTGTCTACCGATTGTGACCCAGTGTTGTTGCTGTCCCTCTTGCACATTGTTTCTCTGACCCTGCCATATGTGTGTGTCCTTTTTTTCTGCAGAGTGCGTTTCCTGTTGAAGCGCAATTGGCATGAAGGTGATTAGCCCTCGCTGCTCCATGGGGTGTGATATCTGTTCCCTTCCAGACCTTAGAACAGGTGGATACCGCTAGGGAGAGAGGAAAAGAGAACGACTGGAGCCGCGTGGCTGAAAGACATTTAAGTCCTCCTGGACTTCCCAAACACTACAACTGATCTTCAGCTCAAGATGACGGTCACGGTTTCAACATCACATTGAGAGCCTGTTATTTACATTGATTGGAGACTGAATCAACAGGTTTCTATGTTTGTCCCTCTGTACTTTTGCAACAGGCAGTAGTTGGAGATACCTAAGTGTTATTGTGAAAGCCCCCGTAGTGTGCGAGTCAGTCCTCCACAGCTCCAGAGTTAGTCTAGTATCTGGTGCTCCACGACACTGCTCTCATTCAGGCTAACTGACCCTACCGGGAGAGGGTAGTGGGTAACCAGGTTTTATTTTGGGGGGGGGGTGGGAGGGGGGGTTATGCTATGGTGAGCTGCTCCCTGCCGTGCTGCTCGTGCTCAGGCTCTGAGGGACTCTGTGCAGGCCCGGGACAAAGGATAGTCCTTGGGCAGAGGGGCGAGGAGGAGGAGGAGGAGGCGGCGGCTTAGGCCGCAGGACTCTTACCTTTTGCCCGCCACGGGTGTTAGCGTGTGTGTCGTCATCGTGACCTCCAGCCACAGCCATGGTGAAGCTGGCCAACCCGATGTACACCACCTGGATCCTGGAGGCCATCAAGAAGGTGAAGAAGCAGAAGCAGCGGCCGTCGGAGGAAAGGATATGCAACGCTGTGTCCATGTCCCACGGGCTGGACCGCAAGACTGTACTGGAACAGCTGGAGCTCAGCGTCAAGGATGGAACTATCCTCAAAGTGTCTAACAAGGGGCTCAACTCCTACAAGGACCCAGAGAACCCCGGCCGCTTGGCCTTCCCCAAGCCCTGCCTGGGCAGCGGTGAAGGGGAAGGAGGTGGAGGTGGAGGTGGAGAGGATGGTCATCATAGGGATGAGGGTCATGGGGGGAGCCACCATCACTCTGGGAAGAAGCCAGGACTGGACTGGAACAAGCTGATCAAGCGTTCCCTAGAGGGGCTTCATGAGCCAGGGGGCTCCACCCTAAAGAGTGTTGAGCGCTTCCTCAAGTGCCAGGGTGACGTGGCGGCCTACCTGTCCGGCAGCGGCTCCATGGGGCCCGGCCTGTTCCACCAGCAGCTGAGGGTTGCGCTGAAGCGGGCGTGTGCCCACGGTAGAGTGGCCAAGAATGGGCTGCTATTCCGCCTCATCAGCCGCAGCTCCCAGTCAGATGGGACGGGTACTGTGGTGCTGGACTCCCTGCCGCCCGTCCGCCTCCTGCCACACGAGAAGGACAAGGTAAGCCACACACCGTCCCATACATCTACATTCTCTTCCTCAAATATTAACACAATGTAATGTCTCTATGTAAACATGCAGTGTAAGTGTAAAAGGTTAATTGTTAAAAGAGCAATTGGTAATTTATTTGTCCTTTGTGGCAGTGGGAAGAAGTTAACAATCAAGGCTGAAGGCAGAACACACACACCACACGATCAATCTTAGCAGGACTCAACCTTTATTCTGAATAGTAGATTCCATGTCGTGGTAAGGCTGTCAGGGAAGACGTAACGCCTATAATGTTACTTTATCACATGCAATTAGTAGCCAGGTCAGGCAGCTAGGCAGTCGAGTTTGGCAACCCACAATGCCGAGCCTGGAACTTAGTTTCATTTTTACCCAGTCGGTGCACTGTACTCTCACAAAATCCCTCGCTCCTTTTTAGGGCAATAACTTACAGATTGCGTGATCAATATGTTTGCACGTCGTGGGTTGACTGATAATGTCGTTGCTGGAGTGAGTGGTCACTGGTGGCAAACGGTTGAATCATTTTCCTAGATGGGAGCGTGAATATAGGCAATGGAAGAGACGAGATGTGTTGCATGTCTCTGTGTGTTGCATGTCTCTGTGTGTTGCATGTCTCTGTGTGTTGCATGTCTCTGTGTGTTGCATGTCTCTGTGTGTTGCATGTCTCTGTGTGTTGCATGTGTCTGTATGTTGCATGTCTCTGTGTGATTAACATGACCCTAAAGCCACACACTGTTGGTAAATTGACTCCCAATTTTGAGACGCTTGACCTGGATGCCGGTCGGAGAGCTGTGAAAGAGAGACCTTAGACAGCAGTCTGTTTTAATCCCTATGTGAGCGTACAAGAGGTCGGTCTACATGTAGCTCCATGGGGGGGGGGAGACGACAAGCGTATCATCGCTGTGGTAGTCAGTGGGTCGATTCGACCTGTGTGTATTCGGAGCCCTGGCTTGGGCACGGAGTACCAGGGCTTTCAGTGTCTCTTTCAGGGGGCCAGCCCTGGGTCTGGGCGTAGTGGTGGCGTGCCGCGTGCTCCAGGAGGCAGCAGGAGTGAGTGGAGCGCCGTGCGAGGCGGATGAGCTTAGTGCTCTGTGGTCGGCTGCCAGGGGCGAGGGCTGCTCTCCAACCTTCTGTCTCAGGCATGCAGCAAGAGGAGAAAGAGAGGGGAGGAGGAGGTCAGGGAAGATTCACGTGGCGCCATAGCGAGCGTCCTGCTGGGGCGAGAGTGACTGGCGACCAGCTGCAGGGCTGCTCCCTGTCAGGAGCTGTCAGGAGATGAGAGGAAGAGTGTGTGTGTGTGTGTGGGAGAGAGAGGAAAAAACAGGAAGAGCGGAGAAAGAGGCCTGGCTGACGCATGCTCTGGGCCACCTTACCCAGTCACGAAGAGGGAGCGAGAGGGAGGGAGAGAGAAAAGAGACAGACAGACAGTGGCAGAGGAGCAGACACGCAGGCCAGGACGGTGCCAAAAGACACACCCAAAGGGTAACCTGACAGACCGCAGCCGGATGGGCACTAACCTCTCCTACTACCCGGGGGCAGGACCGCACGTAGCTAACATGCATAACACCCATTGCATGCGTTCATGCACACATATAAACGTATGGCATGCACTGTGAACAAACACAAGTGCGTGCAAGCTGACATACTGTACACACACTTGCACCCCTACACAAACGCATACAGTACACACACTTATCAGCCATCAGATGGAATTGTGGAAGGGTGGAAATGTAACTTTTTGGTCCAGCTGCCGCAGTGGCTGGTAGAAGACCAAATGTTACAAGCCACTCACATTTTCTTTCTTCTGCAAGTGAATAAATGATGAAGCTAAGTCTCAGAAAACGCACCCACATGTTTTGTAACGTTAAAACAACAATTAATGAATGTTTTTTAAATTGATTGAAAGTGATTTCAAAGGAAAACCCAGAAGGTGACAGACAGAAGTGGATATCAGTGTGTGTTATTGACCCATTTCAGTGGGCAAGATCACCATCTTTCTCTCTCTGTTGTTTGAACCAAATATTGAACCTATGCTGCAGCTGTACCCCCACCCCGCTTTCACCACTGAACCATTTGAGATTCTCTCATCCAGAACTGACACACACACACACACTGTTTTAAAACAATTTTTTTACATGTGGGCTTTGCATAATAAGAAAATGATAAAAGAACTGCGCCCAACTGCTCTGTGTGACCACCTGTCAGTGTGTCTGGGAGGAATAGACAATCTACCAGGATGTGTTTGGTGTTCATGTCCCACCCAGGATGTAGTGTATAGTGATTTGAAAGGTCCTGCCCTTGCCCCTCCAGACAGACTTTGTTGTGACTGGGGGTGTTGTAAATCTCTGCTCTACTCTGCTGTGCAAGGTGGCTTGTCTCGTGTGGGCTTCGGGTTCATTCTGCAGGGTTGAGTCCCGACGGCACCCTATCCCCTACACAGTGCACTGCTTTTGATCAGAGCCCTAAGGGCCTCGGTCAAAACTAGTACCCATTTGGGACACACCCTGGGATTAAAGTGGCGGGGGCAGCCAGGAGTCATATGCCTGGCTGACTGATCGGCTGGCTTGCTGGCTCGAGGGCTGTGTAGGCTTACGCACTACCGACCCTCTGGCCCAGACGGGCCTCCGCTGAAGACTGTGATCCCTCTTTGACTTAGTTCAATGACTTTCATAGTGAGTTGACGGGCTCTTTCGTTGTAGTGTTCGTGTGTTGCTTGGAGGTGTTGCATGGTGAACCGTGGGTGTACTGCTACTACAACAGCTGCCAGTCTGGCTGGGAGTTATTTGAATGTTTCTCTTTGGCATTCACACAACCTCCACTCCAGACAGCTCTGTTCCTCTTATGCTGCTATTTGCAGTATTCAAGTAGCCGTCTCTCCATATCTCAGCTATAGAGCCTCTCTCTCTCCGCCTCCTGTCCTCTAGCTAGCCCCACTGTCTCTCTCTCTCTCTCTCTTTCCTCTTTCCTCTCTCTCCTCTCTCTCCTCTCTCTCGAAGTCTCATCAGTGCCATATTGCCTGCGTGATTGCTATGGGTTGTGATTTAGAAAGGGAGGGGAGGGGAGAGGAGGAAAGGAGGGGAAATAAAGCAAAACAAATGGATAAGCCCCGGCTTTGACCCCATTGCAGGGGAGATTTGTGTACTCGACACCCGAATGACTGTGTCGCCCAGCTCCATTCAAACAGGATCGCAGACCCACTCACTCTCCCTCTCTCCCCCTATTAGGGGGTCACTGGCGGGCCAGATTGGGGGAGGCGAGGGGTGTGTGGAGTCATCCAAGGGTCACGGATATATACATGGGAAACCTCTGCTTTTCCTGAGATGAGCCACCCGTAGCTGGCCGTAGTTATGAGTCTAGTGGGCCATTAGGAGGCTAGTGGATGGGCCTGAGTCTGTTGTCGGGAAGAGCGATCATGGCACTGTGCTTGCCCTTTTCACAGCAGCTGGACCCAGGTGAAGCAGAATTCTCCTCACTGAGGTTGCCGTGTCGCGGGAGGGATGACAACTGAAACGACACTGACCGGGGTCATGGTGTTCTGGGACCTCGTGGGCTTTGTTCTGTCAGCTAGCATGGTGGCTGTGTACCTAATGAATGAGCTGTACTGTAGTTAGGCCTAATTGGAGCCTAATTTGATCTTTATCCCAGTCACTTTCAAAACGTAATGGCATACGCATGTACTGCTCGCCCTGTGTAGGTTAGGCTAATTACTGAAACCTCTCGCATAGATGTTAGCTGTCCTTCGCTATTTTAGCGAACATTACAACCATCTAGTGTTTTCTTTCTGCTCAAGGTGAAGGAAGAGTGCTACACAGGACATGAATACAAAATACCAGTAAACATTGATTATGTGCCCTGGGTCAGTGCAGTTTCCCCACCACTACGTCATTGTCTCTCTGTGTGTGTGTGTGTGTGTGTGTGTGTGGCCGTAGAGAGGCGCCGGCCAGGTCAGAGAGGTGACCGGGCAGAGTATTTCATTCAACCTTTTATTTAACAAGGCAAGTCAGTTAAGAACAAAGCCATTTCTCTTAGTAGTGGACACCACTGGGGTCAAGAGAGAGGGCCATCTTTCAGGGCCGTGATGGCAATGTCTTTGAAGCCTTTTGGGTATTGGTTGACAATAGAGCAGATATATTAGCAGACTACTAAACCAATGGAACAAGTAGGGTTGAGGAAAGCATTCACAGCCAATACAGGGCTGATATTTGTTAGTGGACGAAACCATCTTATAGGGAGGTGTATGGAGTCTAGGGAAGTTTAGGTTGATTTACTTTGGAGACAGCTGTTGTTTCCCTTTTTAACCAACGCATCACCTGGTGTCCTTAGATAGTAGACATAATTTTTTTTTTGTGCAATATTTTATTTTAGCAGGAAAGATATTACTCCCAGTAAAACATTTTTTTTTTGAGACTCCCCCATTGGAAAAGTTTGAATTTGAGTTGTCTAACAAACACACACACACCTGCTTATACACACAGCAACAGCACAGCCTCCATATAATTAATTTCAGAATAGTAATGTAGAGCTCTCTTTACTTGCTAACAATATTGCTTGGGCGCCCCGCCCTGAGCCGTAATTTGAATATCCTTCTACTCTGTGCTCGGTCCACGTCCATTGACCTATACTTCACTCGGGCAATGATATTTCCTTATGGACGTATTCAGCCTATGCTTGGCCTTTAAGTAGGAGTGTATTATGAACAGGTTGT
Source organism: Salmo trutta (assembly GCF_901001165.1). Taxonomy (NCBI): domain Eukaryota; kingdom Metazoa; phylum Chordata; class Actinopteri; order Salmoniformes; family Salmonidae; genus Salmo; species Salmo trutta. The sequence continues at coordinate 11,071,645 of NC_042983.1, read as the reverse complement.
TAGTGACGGTGTGTCGCTAACATAATCTAACAGAGCTCATATTTCACTGGCTAGGTGTTCCCACTTTCCACATTCACACCAGAGGTGCTGAAATCAACACCCAGACACATCATCATCTGGACAGTAGTCTGGTGGAGTGCCATTATCAGTCTGACTGAAGATAAAGTGGCTAGGAAGGGAGAGAGTGATGAGAATGTTTGTTGCTGTGAGAATGACTGGAACTCTAATCCAGCAAATGGGGTCAATGTGTTCTGGCCAACTTGTACCTTTTTTGATACAGGGATTTACTCTTGTTACCTCGTTAATCTCACTACTGTAAGGTTCTTCACTGCTTCCAACAGCTAGACTGGCAGGAAGCATGTCTATTTCAACTGAAACCCCAACATGTGTAATAATATGGTCATTTAGTTCATCCAAATGGATTTAGTCAGTATTACAGCTGTTCAGAATGTGGTCCACTGGTCCGTGCAGAAGTCAAACCCACTACTCGGGTGTTCCTAACAGCATTCTCCACTCAACCAGCTCAGCCGTCGGACCATGTTTTTTATTACTCCACCGTCAGTTGAAGTCGGAAGTTTACAATTTGTGAGATCTTTTATTTCAGCTCATGAAACATGGGACCAACACTTTACATGATGCGTTTATATTTCTGTTCAGTATATACAGTTGAAGTCGGAAGTTTACATACACTTAGGTTGGAGTCATTAAAACTCGTTTTTCAACCACTCCACAAATTTCTTGTTAACAAACTATAATTTTGGCAAGTCGGTTAGGACATCTACTTTGTGCATGACACAAGTCATTTTTCCAACAATTGTTTACAGATTATTTCACTTATAATTCACTGTATCCCAAGTCTAGTGGGTCAGAAGTTTACATACACTAAGTTGACTGTGCCTTTAAACAGCTTGGAAAATTCCAGAAAATGATGTCATGGCTCTAGAAGCTTCTGATAGGCTAATTGACATAATTTGAGTCAATTGGAGGCGTGCCTGTGGATGGATTTCAAGGCCTACCTTCAAACTCAGTGCCTCTTTGCTTGACATCATGGGAAAATCAAAAGTAATCAGCCAAGACCTCAGGAAAAAAAATTGTAGACCTCCACAAGTCTGTTTCATCCTTGGGAGCAATTTTCAAACGCCTGACGGTACCACGTTCATCTGTACAAACAATAGTACGCAAGTATAAACAGACATTCTGTCTCCTAGAGATGAACGTACTTTGGTGCGAAAAGTGCAAATCAATCCCAGAACAACAGTAAAGGACCTTGTGAAGATGCTGGAGGAAACCGGTACAAAAGTATCTATATCCACAGTAAAACGAGTCTTATATCGAAATAACCTGAAAGGCCGCTCAGCAAGGAAGAAGCCACTGCTCCAAACCACCATTAAAAAAAAGCCAGACTACGGTTTGCAACTGCACATGGGGACAAAGATCGTACTTTTTGGAGAAATGTCCTCTGGTCTGATGAAACAAAAATAGAACTGTTTGGCCGTAATGACCATCATTATGTTTGGAGGAAAAAGGAGGAGGCTTGCAAGCCAAAGAACTCCATCCAACCGTGAAGCACGGGGGTGGCAGCATCATGTTGTGGGGATGCTTTGCTGCAGGAGGGACTGGTGCACTTCACAAAATACACTGCTCAAAAAAATAAAGGGAACACTTAAACAACACAATGTAACTCCAAGTCAATCACACTTCTCTGAAATCAAACTGTCAACTTAGGAAGCAACACTGATTGACAATAAATTTCACATGCTGTTGTGCAAATGGAATAGACAACAGTTGGAAATTATAGGCAATTAGCAAGACACCTCCAATAAAGGAGTGGTTCTGCAGGTGGGGACCACAGACCACTTCTCAGTTCCTATGCTTCCTGGTTGATGTTTTGGTCACTTTTGAATGCTGGCGGTGCTTTCACTCTAATGGTAGCATGAGACGGAGTCTACAACCCACACAAGTGGCTCAGGTAGTGCAGCTCATCCAGGATGGCACATCAATGCCAGCTGTGGCAAGAAGGTTTGCTGTGTCTGTCAGTGTAGTGTCCAGAGCATGGAGGCGCTACCAGGAGACAGGCCAGTACATCAGGAGACGTGGAGGAGGCCGTAGGAGGGCAACAACCCAGCAGCAGGACCGCTACCTCCGCCTTTGTGCAAGCACTGCCAGAGCCCAGCAAAATGACCTCCAGCAGGCCACAAATGTGCATGTGTCTGCTCAAACGGTCAGAAACAGACTCCGTAAGGGTGGTATGAGGGCCCGACGTCCACAGGTGGGGGTTGTGCTTACAGCCCAACACCGTGCAGGACGTTTGGCATTTGCCAGAGAACACCAAGATTGGCACATTCGCCACTGGCGCCCTGTGCTCTTCACAGATGAAAGCAGGTTCACACTGAGCACGTGACAGACGTGACAGAGTCTGGAGACGCCGTGGAGAACGCTCTGCTGCCTGCAACATCCTCCAGCATGACCGGTTTGGTGGTGGGTCAGTCATGGTGTGGGGTGGCATTTCTTTGGGGGGCCGCACAGCCCTCCATGTGCTCGCCAGTGGTAGCCTGACTGCCATTAGGTACCGAGATCAGATCCTCAGACCCCTTGTGAGACCATATGCTGGTGCGGTTGGCCCTGGGTTCCTCCTAATGCAAGACAATGCTAGACCTCATGTGGCTGGAGTGTGTCAGCAGTTCCTGCAAGAGGAAGGCATTGATGCTATGGACTGGCCCGCCCGTTCCCCAGACCTGAATCCAATTGAGCACATCTGGGACATCATGTCTCGCTCCATCCACCAACACCACGTTGCACCACAGACTGTCCAGGAGTTGGTGGATGCTTTAGTCCAGGAGCATGCCCAGGTGTTGTATGGAGGTCATACAGGCACGTGAAGGCCACACACACTACTGAGCCTCATTTTGACTTGTTTTAAGGACATTACATCAAAGTTGGATCAGCCTGTAGTGTGGTTTTCCACTTTAATTTTGTGTGACTCCAAATCCAGACCTCCATGGGTTGATAAATTGGATTTCCATTGATTATTGTTGTGTGATTTTGTTGTCAGCACATTCAACTATGTAAAGAAAAAAGTATTTAATAAGATTATTTCTTTCATTCAGATCTAGGATGTGTTGTTTAAGTGTTCCCTTTATTTTAAGCAGTATAGATGGCATCATGAGGAGGGAAATTATGTGGATATATTGAAGCAACATCTCAAGACATCAGTCAGGAAGTTAAAGCTTGGTCGCAAATGGGTCTTCCAAACAGACAATGACCCCGAGCATACTTCCAAAGTTGTGGCAGAATGGCTTAAGGACAACAAAGTCAAGGTATTGGAGTGGCCATCACAAAGCCCTGACCTCAATCCTATAGACAATTTGTGGGCAGAACTGAAAAAGCGTGGGCGAGCAAGGAGGCCTACAAACCTGACTCCGTTACACCAGCTCTGTCAGGAGGAATGGGCCAAAATTCACCCAACTTATTGTGGGAATCTTGTGGAAGGCTACCTGAAACATTTGACTCAAGTTAAACAATTTAAAGGCAATGCTACTAAATACTATTTGAGTGTATGTAAACTTCTGACCCACTAGGAATGTGGAAATAAAAGCTGAAATAAATAATTATCTCTACTATTATTCTGACATTTCATATTCTTAAAATAAAGTGGTGATCCTAACTGACCTAAGACGGGGAATTTTTACTAGGATTAAATGTCAAGAATTGTGAAACTGAGTTTAAATGTATTTGGGTAAGGTGTATGTAAACTTCCGACTTCAACTGTATGTTAAGTAGCCCCTCTACATTCCATATTCCTGCTATGGCCAAGTGGGCATGTGTTTCTCGTGTGTGTGTTTCTCGTGACGTGAGTGTGTGCAAGCGAGCGGTGTGTAACAGTGATCAATGAGGTTGTGGTAAGAGGTCTGGGTCTGTATTGGGGAGGGGGCTGCCCGGCACCACCTGGTTGGACATTGAGATGGGTTTCACATGTTAATGAGAACCTTGACTTGAGAGGAGACAAGGACAACAGGACAGTTTTCCCATTCGTTCTCCCCCCCCCCCTCTCTCTGTTGCGCACTCTCATCCTAGTCCCCTCCTCCCCCCTTCATCCTTATCCTCCCGTCCTCTCTTCATTGCTCTCTCTTTCATTATTTCCCTCCACCTCTAGTACACCCAGTGCCACTGCAAATGGACAAGGAGAAACCAGGCCACTCTCACAGTACATCTCTCAGCTAGTGTATTGTACACCCTGCACATCTGCCTCCGTAGCGTGGGCCAGTGTATCTGTCACATCTAATCTGTGGAAAAGGTAGTCCTATATCACAAACCTTTCCTATCAGCTAGGCTTTGTTTTTGCTCAAGTGTAGGCCCTTGGTGATACAGAGGGTTAGACGTGTCAGGATGGAGACGGAGACTCTCCCTGCCCGTCTCAGTATAAAGGACCTGAGCCCTCACTCTAACCTGAAGGACGTGTTTTGGCCTCTGTCTGTAGTTGTTGTTCAAGTCGAGCGGGTAGATTACTCTGTTGGCATGGTGAGACGTTATAGGCGTGTCTGTGTTGTGACTAACTAGTGTTTCCTGTTGAAATCATCTCTCTTATCTAGTGTGCAAAGTAGCATACAGGTCACACACACACACACACACACACACACACACACACACACACACACACACACACACACACACACACACACACACAGGTTTAAAAATATGCCCAGGAGCAGTCCGGTGCTAGTAAAGTAAAAAAGAGGGCAACCCAAGACTAACGTGACAATAAATGTTGGCTTTTGAAATAAAGAACGCAAGCCTCATGAGGATTTAAAGGAAATGTAGGCCTATTCCATTTCTCCCACACATATCTTGGAAAACGATTAGCTCTTTTGTGTCTTTGGGATTATTTTAGTCACAGTCAGACAGTAATTGAGTCATGTCATAAATGAAACCCTGCACTGTAATCTTTGTATGAAACACGATGCCTGAGCTCTGCCTGCGCTAGTTACTTGTGGAGAAAGCAAACGAGAGTGTGTGTGTGAGTGAGAGCGCACAGACACAGGTCAACCCCTTCCCTCCCGCTGAACTGGCAGGAATGATTGGGAGGCTGCACAAAGGACTGCTGCCTTATTTTCTCTCTTCCTCTCGCTCTCTTTCTCTGTGTCTCTCAGTGTGTCTGTGGTGTGATGAGAGGCGTCCCTGTATGGAAAGCGGGAGCCTGAGTCCGAGGGAAATGAACTTAATAAATCAAGCTCTTCAGCCCGTCTTTCCTCACTCCCTGCCTGGACTTGCTCCTTCCCTCTTCCCTCCCTGTGTTGAGCTATGTGCAGCCAGCCAGGAATATCTTTGCACCTGCCCCAGCCCACCGAGCCCCTCCCACTCTACCCCACAACCCCGTACCCTAGCGCCAGCCCTATAGCCTAACTCCAGTCCAGGCCCCCTACCTCCCAGCCCCCTTTAGTCATCAGCAGGGCTCAAATTTCACGGCGCCCATGACCATCAATGCCGCCTTGTGTGGCCGTAATGCCCCGCCCCCCCACCCCCCCCCCAAAAAAAATCATGCCTTGCGGCCGTTCATAATTCCCTTCTCCCAGCTGCCAATCGCCGTAGCCTACTCTGAAGCACCTCTCACTTGCATGGCTCTCTCAGATTTCTCAATTCTTATTAGCTAGTACCCATCACGTGATCGGGTCCTTCTCACAGGCATTGCAGCTCCGAAGTAGGCTACAAGTGAAGCCAGACACATTGGGGATGGAACGGTGCACATCCTTATTGAATTTCGAGGCGCATGTTGAAGATGATAGAACTGTTCATGTTTACTTTTCTTTAGCCAATAACAAACAGTAAAAACACTAGCCTATGTCAATCTCCTATCCCCCATAGTACAAAAGTTGAGCTATTCTATTGGTCAGCTTGTCCTTCTGTGCGAGAAATAAATATTCCAAACATACACTGGGACAGTTGTGGGATGCGTTAGATCCCAAATTAATACAACCACTGTACATAAAAAAATAAAACATTTTAAAAGCATTGTGGCTGATGCAACAGATCAGAACTTTTAGCTTAAAATGTTGTTAAACTATTAGGCTATTTGTTCACATTTATAAACGTAGCAGTGCGCACATCGAAAATACTATGTAAATAATCCATTACCTTTGATTCTCTTCATCAGATGTCACTTCCAGGAATCCCAGGTCCATAACGAATGTAGTTTTGTTAGAAAAAGCTCATAATTTATGTCCAAAAAGCTCCGTGTTGTTAGCACATGATCTATGCCCGCCGGACTTCACTTCATGAACGAGGGGGGAAAAAATATTTACGTTCGTTCAAACATGTCAAACGTTGTATAGCATAAATCATTAGTGCCTTTTTTTAACCAGAACATGAATAATATTCAAGGTGGACGATTGCATTCTCTTTTAAAACGTATGGGAACGAGAGTACCCAACATGAACTCGCGCGCCAGAGTCTTATCGGCCACCACCGTTCCAAGGCTCTTGTTCGGTCAGATCTCACAGAAGAAGATTCAAACCACTTTGTAAAGACTGGTGACATCTAGTGGAAGCCATAGGAAGTGCTCAACGATTAATAAGCCCCTGTGTGTTTCAATGGCATAGGCTTAAAGGTAATTCAACACATCAGGTATCCACTTCCTGTCAGAATTTGTCTCAGGGTTTTGACTGCCATATGAGTTCTGTTATACTTACAGACACCATTCAAACAGTTTTAGAAAATTCAGAGTGTTTTCTATCCAAACCTGAACAATAATATGCATATTCTAGCTTCTGAGTTGGTGTAGGAGGCAGTTAAAAATGGGCAATTTTTTTTCAAAATTCTCAATACTGCCCCTTAGCCCCAACAGGTTTTAACATGAGTCTTCAATATTCCCAGGTAAGAAGTTTTAGGTTGTAGTTATTATAGGAATTATAGGACTATTTCTCTCTATACGATTTGTATTTCATATACCTTTGACTATTGGATGTTCTTATAGGCACTTTAGTATTGCCAGTGTAACAGTATAGCTTCCGTCCCTCTCCTCGCTCCTACCTGGGCTCGAACCAGAAACACATCGACAACAGCCACCCTCGAAGCAGAGTTACCCATGTAGAGCAAGGGAAACAACTACTCCAAGTCTCAGTGAGTGACGTTTGAAACGCTATTAGCGCGCACCCGGCTAACTAGCTAGCCATTTCACATCGGTTACACCAGCCTAATCTTGGGAGTTGACAGGCTTGAAGTCATAAACAGCGCAATGCATTGCGAAGGGCTTCTGGCAAAATGCACGAAATTGCTATTTTGAATGAATGCTTATGAGCCTGCTGCTGCCTACCATCGCTCAGTCAGACTGCTCTATCAAATCATAGACTTAATTATAACATAATAACACACAGAAACACGAGCCTTAGGTCATTAATATGGTCGAATCCGGAAACTATCAAGTTTATTCTTTCAGTGAAATACGGAACCGTTCCGTATTTTATCTAACGGGTGGCATCCATAAGTCTAAATGTTCCTGTTACATTGCACAACCTTCAATATTATGTCATAATTACGTAAAATTCTGGCAAATTAGTTCGCAACGAGCCAGGCGGCCCAAACTGTTGCATATACCCTGACTCTGCGTGCAATGAACGGAAGAGAAGTGACACAATTTCACCTGGTTAACATTGCCTGCTAACCTGGATTTCTTTTAGCTAAATATGCAGGTTTAAAAATATATACTTCTGTGTATTGATGTTTATGGTTAGGTACAGTCGTGCAACGACTGTGCTTTTTTTCCCCGCAATTGCGCTTTTGTTAAATCATCCCCCGTTTGGCGAAGTCGGCTGTCTTTGTTAGGAAGAAATAGTCTTCACAGTTCGCAACGAGCCAGGCGGCCCAAACTGCTTCATATACCCTGACTCTGTTGCAGAGGTGACACATATTTTCCCTAGTTAAAAGAAATTCATGTTAGCAGGCAATATTAACTAAAGATGCAGGTTTAAAAATATATACTTGTGTATTGATTTTAAGAAAGACATTGATGTTTATGGTTAGGTACAAGTTGGAGCAACGACAGACCTTTTTCGCGAATGCGCACCGCATTGATTATATGCAACGCAGGACAGGCTAGATAAACTAGTAATATCATCAACCATGTGTAGTTAACTAGTGATTATGATTGCTTGTTTTTATAAGATAAGTTTAATGCTAGCTAGCAACTTACCTTGGCTTCTTACTGCATTCGCGTAACAGGCAGGCTCCTCGTGGAGTGCAATGTAAAGCAGGTGGTTAGAGCGTTGGACTAATTAACCTTAAGGTTGCATCCCCAAGCTGACAAGGTAAAAATCTGTCGTTCTAGGCCGTCATTGAAAATAACAATGTGTTCTTAACTGACTTGCCTAGTTAAAAAATATTTATATACGTTTAAAAAAAAAAAATTTAATCGGCAAATCGGTGCCCAAAAATACCGATTACCGATTGTTATGAAAACTTGAAATCGGCCCTAATTAATCGGCCATTCCGATTAATCGGTCGACCTCTAGTTGGAACATTGCTTTGGGGACTTCCATTCAGCCACGAGCGTTAGTGAGGTTGGGCAATTAGGCCTGGCTCGCAGTCGGCGTTCCAATTCACCCCAAAGGTGTTCGGTGGGGTTGAGGTTAGGGTTCTGTGCAGGCCAGTCAAGTTCTTCCACACCGATCTCAACAAACCATTTCTGTATGGACCTCGCTTTGTGCACGGGGGCATTGTCATGCTGAAACAGGAAAGGGCCTTCCCCAAACTGTTGCCACAAAGTTGGAAGCACAGAATTGCTTAGACTGTCATACTACTGTATTTTGTAGCATTAAGGGGCATAGCCCGAGCCATGAAAAACAGCACCCAGACTTATTCTTCCTCCACCAAACTTTACAGTTGGTGCTATGCATTCGGGCATGTAGCGTTCTCCTGGCATCCACCTAACCCAGATATGTCTGTCAGACTGCCAGGTGGTGAAGTGTGATTCATCACTCCAGAGAACTCGTTTCCACTACTCAATGGCAGCAATCTTTACACCGCTCCAACTGACAATTGGCATTGCGCATGGTGATCTTAGGCCTGTGTGCGGCTGCTCAGCCGTGGAAACCCGCTTTCATAAAGCTCCCAATGAACAGTTATTGTGCTGACGTTGCTTCCAGAGGCCGTTTGGAACTTGGTAGTGAGTGTTGCAACCGAGGACAGACGATTTTTACATGCTACGCACTTCAGCACGCGGCGGTCCCGTTTTTTGACCCTGTGTGGCCTACCACTTTGCAGCAGAGCCGTTGTTTCCACTTCACAACAACAGCCCTTACAGTTGACCGGAGCAGCTCTGGCAGGGAAGATATTTGACAAACTGAGGTGGTGTCCTATGACGGTGCCATGTTGAAAGTCACTGAGCTCTTCAGTAAGCAACAGTTGTCAGCAACAGGTGTGCCTGAAATTGCCGACTCTACTAATTTGAAGCGGTGTCCACATACATACACATTATATACAAAAGTATGTGTAATTAAAAGTGTCATTATTGCTCAAATATACCATGAGGTAAGGCTTCGCTCTTGCCGATACAATTTTTTCAAGAATGGGTTATTTTAACATTTTCAGGCGCCTCCCTCACGTCCGCATTGGTCTGTACGTGACAGGCAGTAGCCAAAGGCTATCACCTACACTTCGACATTTAGGCTCATTCTTTATGTACATTTACATACACTTGTGTTTTTCTTAACAGAATAGCTACTGTTTCGGGGTTTTCAAATCAATTTAATTGGCTATTTTGCTTAGTGGCCTTGGTGCCCTAGCAGATTGGGCTCCTCCTTGAAGGTCAAATGGCCTAAAATCACAAAATTCCAGGCCTGGTCATCTGCCTCCCTCCACCACTGGCTACCCTGGGCTCTGTGTAGCTGCCCTGCGAGAGGGAGAGTTTGTGTGTATCTGTCTATGTATGTTTGTGTGTGTGTCTCAGAAACAGGTTCATGGGTGGCTCTCCTCTCCTCCATGCTAAAAGATTTATGGTGCCCCAGAAGCGAATGTCAAGATGGCGTGCTACAGAATAAGCATCGGAACAGAACAGGGCCTTTGCCTTGGGAATCCAGTTGAGCAGAACAAAGACTTCTGGGTAGTGTAGTAACTGTCACCTCTGGGCTCGTATGTGTCATGCGTCTCAGTTGGCGTGCTGATCTAGGATCAGGTCCCCGCGTACAATCATTCTAATCTAAAAGGAAAAACTGTCAGTTATACCCTGAGAGTATAGGCAGGTTTTCATCATCATCATCGCCTTTAATGGTCATCTGTTAGGTCACAACGTCATCACCAGGGAAGAGTCTGCTGCCTCTGCCATTCACTTAATCTGACTGACAAATTCTGCATTCATTTGCTGTCTGAGTGAACTGTAACTGCTGTCTCTGTGGCACATTGACAGTGATCTGAATGTGGACACAGTGATTACTGCCCCCCCTCCCCCTCCTGTCTGGTACAATGAAGCAGTTGAATGGAGCTGTTTTGTGACTCTTTCTGTGTCCCTCTCCTGCCCCCCCCCCACCGCCATCTGAATCCCGTTTATCTATATATCTCACTCTCTGTCCGTCTCTCTCTCTCAGCCTGTGGCAGAGCCCATCCCTATCTGCAGCTTCTGCCTGGGGACCAAGGAGTCGAACCGCGACAAGAAGCCAGAGGAGCTCATCTCCTGTGCAGACTGTGGCAACAGCGGTGAGTAGCACTGTGGCAGCACGGTTTCTATATGCTGGGACATCAATGAAGCGCTGCCTGCTCCTCCCCCCGCCTGCACCTTGGATTTATGTCTCGGGTTTCATTTGAATACTAGGTCAGATGTCGTTTTTGATTCGTCAAACTAGGCTAAACATCTGATTTGACAGGCTGTTCTGTTAGATGTCGGAATCTTTCAGTTTGTCGTCGTGGTTGCTCTGGATCTATAGGGCTTTTGGAGGGGTGTTTTGATCTTGTGTGGTTGTCAGGCTTGTGAGTGTTTCGACGTTGTTGATCTGTGTCCCCTAGGCCACCCGTCCTGTCTGAAGTTCTCACCGGAGCTCACGGTGCGAGTCAAAGCTCTGTGGTGGCAGTGCATCGAATGCAAGACCTGCAGCAACTGTCAGGATCAAGGCAAAAACGCGGTGAGTGCTTGTGTGCCTGGTTGTGCTTCGGCTCAGTACGTCGGTACTCGGATCCTTTTGCGTTTTTCAACTGAGAACTACTTTAAACGCCGGTTACAGATGGTTCGCTCTCTTCTGAACGTCCAAGTGCAGGACTGGTTGAAGGCAAATGGTGGAAATGTAAGTTCAGCGTAAACATGATGTGCAAGGGAGTGACCAAATATTTACTGTGTGTGTGTAGGAGAACATGTTGTTCTGTGACTCCTGTGACCGGGGCTTCCACATGGAGTGCTGTGACCCCCCACTGATGCGGATGCCAAAAGGTAAACCCCCTCCTCTCTCCCACCCCTGACCCGTCTAACGTACCCAATAAAACCCACTTAAACATACACCGTCCCTGGAAAGACCTGCGCCTCTCTGCAGTAAATGGATCCGCTGTACATCTGAACGACTATGACCACGAGGTAATTGGTAACGAATGACAAAGCTCAGAAGGACCGCAAACCCATTTTCCGGCAGTGTAATGAAACATATTTTTTGTTGTTGCTGTTCTAATGCTGCTAGTACTGTGTGGCCGGTGCATGTCATAGAAGAGTAGTAGTACCGAAGAGGTTTAATGCCAGCTAAGCTAATACACAATGTTCTGATCCGTTCTGCTCTGCTCTCCCACCAGGCATGTGGATCTGTCAGATGTGTCAGCCCAGGAAAAAGGGCAGAAAGCTCTTGCATGAAAAGGCGGCACAAATCAAACGGCGCTACAACGCACCGCTGGGACGACCCAAGAACAGGTTGGTAACGTGACGGAGAGGGCGGCTGCTCGGCAGCACCGTCCGGGAGCTAGCAGCTCGGGCACGGCGCGTCGCTGGACCTGTGAAACACAGGCAGGCCACTTCAGATCGGCGCCGCAACAGTTTCACTGGCCGGAGCAGACCATTTCCCATGACCACAAACTGTTTTTAATGACGGGGCCTAATGGCTACAAAAAACGTCTGCTGTGTTTCATGCTGGAAATTAAGCTTTGTCGGAGCATAAGAATCTAAATATGAAACTCACCGATCAACATTTTAGTGTCGGGAGTGGAGGACCGAGCCTTACTCATTTGTTGACGCTATTTGATCATTGGAAACATGAATGCCGATCTGTACAAACGATCATTAGTTTAGGTGTTACGTTTTGGCTGTGTTCAGTGACTCTTGTCGCTTCCAAATGACCAGGCCTTAGTTTGTATAGTGTGTTGCTTTTTCCTGCTGGGTCTCTGACCAATCCTGTCTCCCGTTGCAGACCAGGCCGGCCATTCAAGAAGCTGCGTGGGCCAGGTGGGCGTGGCCGGCGGAAGGGGGACCGTCGCTCGCAGTGCTCCTCCCCGCGCTCGTCGTCCAGCTCGTCCTGCGAGGGTTACCCTGGCGACGATCGGCTGCTGTTCTCCCTGCGAGAGGACTCGTCGGAGCAGGGCGGCCTGCGCTTCAACAGGAAGACCAAGGGCCTGATTGATGCCCTCACCAAGTTCTTCACGCCCTCGCCAGACGGACGCAAGGCCCGGCACGAGGTGGACTACTCCCAGCAGTACCGCATCCGTAAGAAGGCCATACGTAAGGGAGAGGGCGACGACAGGACAGGTGAGGAGGGTAGGCTGGAATAATGCATTGAATACTGAGGGTGAAGGAGAGGCTGTAGGGGCTTTATTTGTGTCAGTCAAACGCCGCGCTTCATACGATGTTCCTCAGTCAGACTCAACACCTGCAGAACTTGTTTACTGTCCAGACGTCTGTCCACACACCTCACGGCCCAACGCCTCTCCCCCTGTTTGACCTAGATGGTTTGTGTGTCTCCTGATATATGTAGGCTACGTGTGCCATTTTTTAAAATTGACGTAGTTCTGTCCTTGAGCTGTTCTTGTCTATTAATGTTCTGTATTACGTCGTGCTTGGTGTGGACCCCAGGAAGAGTAGCTGCTGCTTTCACAACAGCTAATCGGGATCCTAATACAATCCCAAATACCATTTACAAGTTCCAGCACTTTGTGTCTGTCAGAACCTTAAAAGATGACTGTTCTGTTTCCTTTCTGTAAGTGTCCCGCCGACTGTTTCTTTCCTCCACAGACAATCAGGACAGTAGTGACTGGCGCGAGGATGAGGACAAGCTGCCGGGACATGAGAACCTGACCGAGAAAGACGTGGAACTCTTCAGACGCATCCAGGAGCTGGCACTACAGGTAACCACAGATGGAGAAGGAAAGAAAGTGTGTCTCTGTCTGTCTGTCTGTCTGTCTGTCTGTCTGTCTGTCTGTCTGTCTGTCTGTCTGTCTGTCTGTCTGTCTGTCTGTCTCTCTGTCTCTGTCTCTCTGTCTGTGTCTCTCTGTCTGTCTGTCTGTCTCTCTGTCTGTCTCTCTCTCTGTCTCTCTCTCTGTCTCTCTGTCTGTCTGTCTCTCTCTCTGTCTCTCTCTCTCTTTGTCTGTGTCTGTCTCTGTCTGTCTCTCTCTCTCTTTGTCTGTCTCTCTCTCTCTCTCTTTGTCTGTCTCTCTCTCTCTCTCTTTGTCTGTCTCTCTCTTTGCCTGTCTCTCTCTCTCTCTCTCTTTGTCTGTCTCTCTCTCTCTCTCTTTGTCTGTCTCTCTCTCTCTCTCTTTGTCTGTCTCTCTCTCTCTCTCTTTGTCTGTCTCTCTCTCTGTATGTCTTTGACTGTCTCTCTCTCTCTCTCTCACTCTTTCTCTCTTTGTCTGTTTGTGTCTCTTTGTCTGTGTCTTGTCTGTGTCTCTCTGTCTCGTCTGTCTCCCTCTCTCTTTGTCTCTCTCTTTCTGTCTGTGTCTCTGTCTCTGTGTGTGTGTCTGTCTGTCGCTCTGTGTCTCTGTGTGTGTCTCTCTGTCTGTCTGTCTGTCTCTCTCTCTGTCTGTCTCTCTCTTGCTCTGTCTGTCTCTCTGTCGCTCTGTGTCTCTGTCTCTCTGTGTGTCTGTCTCTCTCGCCGTCTCTCTCTCTCGCTCTGTGTGTGTGTCTCTGTTGCTCTGTGTGTCTCTGTCTGTCGCTCTCGCTCTGTGTGTCTGTCTCTCGCTCTGTCTGTCTCTGTGTCTCTCTCTCTCTCTCGCTCTCTGTGTCTCTCTCTTGCTCTGTGTGTGTCTCTCTCTCTCTCTCTCTCCCTCTCTCTCTGTCTCTCTCTCTCTCTCTCTCTGTGTCTCTCTCTCTGTGTGTGTGAGAGCGAGAGATCAGCTGCCCTCCATATGTCTCTATCAGTGTCTATTCCGTTGCGATTCTTCACTGGCACAGACGCCGCAGAGCTTCAGAGCATTGCGATACATCACAGGACAAACTCAATGCCAGCGTTGTTTTATTCTCCTCCTGTCAGACTTTCCTCTAGTCTTGGTCGGTAGGAGAATAGGAAAGGCAGGTGAAAGGTGGAGGTGCACGCTCAGCGATTTTATAATTGATGGCTTCCCTTTTTGTGTTGTGGTTTGTTTACAAATAGTGTAGACTAGACGCATTCTGGTACTGCTCGCTTTTGTCTTAGAGTGGATCCTCTCCCCTGTCATGGCAGTCAGTGGAAGAGACCTGACACTGTAGGTATGGGTGAGGGGCCTCTCTGTGTGTGTGGAAGCGTGTGGTTACCAGCGTGGCAACAGAACCCAGTGGCAGATGCCTAGAGTTTCCACTCGAGACAGACCAGAGAGCTAATAATAATCCTACGAGCAGCACAGGAGACCAGTTTGTTTCTGTTTTACTGTACCCGTGTGGGTGTGCCTGTTTTTAGCGTGTGTGTATGCGTCTTCCTGTCACTAAGTGTGTGCTTGTGTTTGAGTGCCGGTGAGTGTCAAGGCAAACACAACCACACGCTGTGCTGGGTTAGGCAGGGGGCAGTCAGAAAGCCCAGTAATCCCTGGTGTGTAATCTCTGTCTGCTCCATGCTCTTCTTAATCCCCTGTTGGAAAACCTGGCCTTCGCTTGATGCTGTAGTTCTAAAACTGAACCCTCCTCTCTTTCTCTCGCTTCGTGTGTGTCTGTCTTTTTTCTTCTTTGGTCTATATTTTTTTTCCTTTGCAGAAAGTTGGGGTGACAGGCCCTCCAGATCCCCAAATGCGTTGCCCGTCTGTCATCGAGTTTGGCAAGTTTGAGATCCAGACTTGGTACTCCTCTCCGTACCCACAGGAGTACAGCAGGTAACGAACAATACGACCCACGCTGCTTTTCCCACACACGCTCCACTCTGAGTCAGTCCACTGTTAGTTTGGCGCTCGTGTAACGGGATGTCTCACCCTTTCCCCCTCAATCTTCTCCCTCCTCTGCCTGGCCCAGGCTGCCTAAGCTCTACCTGTGTGAGTTTTGCCTGCGTTACGTCAAGAGTCGCAGCATCCTCTTCCAGCACATGAGGAAGTGCGCCTGGTTCCACCCTCCAGCCGACGAGATCTACAGGAAGGACAACGTCTCTGTGTTCGAGGTGAGACAGAAAGATGGGGGGGGGGGGGAGAGGAGAGAGGAGACAGAGGTCACTTCCCCCGCCACAAAACCACCCTGCTCCTCCTACGTCCTCTGCCAAGAGTGGCAGTGTCACACAGGCATTTGTCAAAGACTCTCGTTCCCCCACTGAGGCGTCAACCGTTTCCAAAACCACCCCGTTATAATATTGACCCACAACACAGTGCATCTATGTGAAGCTAACGTACCTAGATTGTTGTCTAGTACAACTTGTTTGTTTTTGTTGTACCTGGAGCCGGGATCACTTCA
The DNA here is from genome assembly GCF_901001165.1 of Salmo trutta. NCBI lineage: Eukaryota > Metazoa > Chordata > Actinopteri > Salmoniformes > Salmonidae > Salmo > Salmo trutta. The sequence continues at coordinate 11,055,858 of NC_042983.1, read as the reverse complement.
GAACCAACTACCCTGGTGTCAGCTAGTCCGTCTGAGTTACTGATCAGCCACATCCAATGTGCAGAAGGTTGAGAACCGCTGTACCAGTACATACTGCAGGCCTCTAATTGAGGGCCAGTCAGTCTATGGTCGTCCGTCTGTCTTGTAGGGTAGCGTCTGCAGTTTCGCTGCCTCTCCAGCCCGCCTCGTCCCCTCCTGTCCTCACTCAGCAGCAGAGTAGAATAGCTGGGACGTCTGGCTGCCTGCCAGGGAGCCCCTCGCGCCCAGCCTGGGACACCAGAGATGCCATGGCTCACATCGTTGGCATCATTGTCTGAGGCTATAAAAGCAATCGACTCCCCTCCCGTATCCCACGAGTGTCTGTCTCATAGTTACTGCCGTTGCGGTTCGGAAAGGGGCTGAATGGTGCAGTCAAGACTGCCCTTTTGAACTTGGGTCATTGTAGTCAAATGTGAATAATTGTCTTTGTCAGATTGGTGGTTGCTGTCTGTGCTCATGATGTGCAAATCAAATATAGGTTTTAATTTCATTCATGTTGTGTGTGTGTGTGTGGTCTCAGGTGGATGGGAACATGAGCACAATCTACTGTCAGAACCTGTGTCTGTTGGCCAAGTTGTTCCTGGACCACAAGACGCTTTACTACGACGTGGAGCCCTTCCTCTTCTACGTTCTCACACAGAACGACAGCAAGGGCTGCCACCTGGTGGGCTATTTCTCCAAGGTACGTCTAACCACATATATACATACATACACACACACACATACATGCATACATACATACATACATGCATACATGCATATATATATATACATACATGCATATATATATATATATATATATATATATAAGCAACGTTCCGTCAATGTTTTGGGGGCACAGAGCAAATTTTAGGTCTTGTGAGCGGAAACGTTTTTGTGTAACTTCCCGGCGAGCGTTTACAGGGAACACTGAGGCTGTACCCTTACAGTTTTAGACAGTAGCCAATAGGATACAGTGGCTATTTGAGTGGCCTACCAATAAAACCAATGGAGCAAATCCCATAACATTTTCACAGGGAAATACTGTAGCTATTGATTTCATCCATGTAGCCTATAGGTGGTGTTCAATGCAGGCCTACATTGCATGGGACTTTTTAAAAAAGTTTTTATATTATGAAGGGCTTGACATAGATTTTAATTTTTTTCTTCTTGGTCTGTAACACCATGGGCCAAATAGGTGACTGTAAATTGCATTTTATTGAATGACACAAGAAACCATTTTACAAAATGTAATTGTTACCATACGGAGAATTAGACAATGTAAGCTACCCTTTGCCTATTGGCTTATTTGCATATTCAAGCCTGTCTCAAAATACAACACTGTCCCTTTAATTAAGACACAACCTTTTTTTGTTGTTGGCCTGACTGGCTTTTCATAGACGGCTTGAAATGTGGCTTACACGTTATGTGCTCTTGTAGGAAGCAGTAACTCCCCATTACTGACCTATACTTATCTATAACTGGGCTTTATAACGCGCTGACTTGCAAAGAATAGCAACAATTGTGCACTCGCGCTGCTCTGATCTGAAAAGCGTATTCACTTGTGGGTGCTTGAAAGACCTCTCGTGGACTAGCCCCCGTCAATAGTGGGTGCTTGTGGGTGCTTGAAAGACCTCTCAGCCCCCGTCAATAGAATTCTACTCCGTGCGCTCTGGCTCTGCCTAAAACAAAATCCAACTTCATTTTCCTGCGTTGAAAAGGGGCTGATATACAATGTTGATTTGATCACAGAAAAAAAACATTGATTTATGTAGCGCAAACTAATGGGGCGAACTCAATCTCTTGCGTCTCTGCGCGGCAGTCCTGGAGGAAGTGCACGTCCGTGTACGCAGCTCAGAGGGATCGATGTACATTAGGAAACACAACAAGGTGAACCCACAAGCTTCTTTAGGTACAGATCTAGGACCAGCTTACCATCCCAAAATCCTAACCTTAACCGTTCCGAGTGGAAAAGCCAAAACTGTCTGTAGATCACTGTCTAGGTGAGTCCCTCAGTGTGCAGAGCAACGACCACGGCTGCTTTGACGCCTTCTGCCTCCCCCGTGTCTGGATGGATGCAGGGGCTCTTATTAACATAGACTGCCTGCCAAAACACAGCAATTATCTTACTGCACACACACACTCTTGCGCTGCTCCCAGGACATCACCGCCACGCTGCACCACCTCATACTGGAGCAGAGAGGGGAGCGGTGAAACACGCACACAGTTAAAATCATGATGCCCTCACAAATTCAACGACAATGTGTCTTTAGGTCGGTGTCTACACCAGCGCTCTCCAGCCCTGTTCCTGGAGAGCTACCCTCCTGTAGGTTTTTTGCTCCAACCCAATGTAACTGACCTGATTTTTTTTTTCAGTTTATCAACCAGCTAATTATTAGAATCAGCTGTGCTAGATTAGTGATAACCAATTGGACGGTAGCTCTCCGGGGAACGGGGTTGGCGAGCCCTGGTCTAGACGCACCTTCCTTCTACTCCGGTGAATCCCTCTGTATGCAGAGAAACCACCGCTGCTTTGATGCTGTCTCACCCCTCTGTCTGTCTGTACGGATGCAGGTGCTCCTGGAATCGGCCACAACACAGCAATTATCTTACCACACTCACACACAAGACTCCTGCTGTATGTAATAGCACAGGCTTGCTCTGAGTGTGTTTCCATGCCTACTCTCAGTCTCTCTCTCTCTCTCCCTCCTCTCCAGGAGAAACACTGTCAACAGAAGTACAACGTGTCCTGCATCATGATTCTTCCCCAGTACCAGCGCAAGGGCTACGGCCGCTTCCTCATCGACTTCAGTAAGGAGCTCCGCTCAGGCTCTCAGCTTGGCTTTTACCTCCGCTCCCCAGACCTCTCTGATGCTGAACCAGTGGTTCTAAGCTGCTGTAGAGTTCTTGGTCAATCCCATTGAATTGAACTAGCAACATGTTGGAATCTGACTCAAAGTGCCCGTAATGAATAACGTCCGGTCCAATTCCTTGTTGAGCTGAATAATCGAAACCTGCATTGGCCCCTTCCTACTCTGCTTAGCTGGTTGAAGGTTTAGAAGGTGGTGGTTATTCTGAGAAAAAGCTGGTCCACTATCATGTAGTAACAGGGCAAGTAGTGGTAGAAAAGGTAGCGTGAATTTATTTCACACGGTCGGACTGGATCGTATACACCAATAGTCATAGACTGAATTGTCCGTCAAATGTAAATGCGCCTCGTGCCTGCCGACTGATTTTTTTTAAATGAACCTTGTTCTCTGCCCGCTCCCGTCTCTCCCCTCCAGGTTACCTGCTGTCCAAGCGGGAGGGCCAGCCCGGCTCCCCAGAGAAGCCCCTGTCAGACCTGGGACGGCTGTCCTACACGGCCTACTGGCGCAGCGTGGTGCTGGAGTGTCTCCACGAGGTCCGCGACCGCCAGCTCACCATCCGACGCCTCAGCAAGATCACGGGCATCTGCCCCCAGGACATCACCGCCACGCTGCACCACCTCAACATGCTGGAGCAGAGAGGGGAGCGGTGAGACAACGGGCGCGCGCCGCCAGTGGCGTAACCACGATGCCGTCACAAATTCAACGACATGCTGACTTACCAAGGCCATTTAAAAGCTGATGAGACTATTATACAGCATGGAACACGTGTCTGTTTGGGAGTTATTTGCTCAGAGTGGTTCTTCCCTCCTTGTGGGGTTTCACCCATCTGTCTGAACATGACTTTGACCTCCCCTGTCTCTGTCCCCCTGTCCTGTAGGCTAGTCCTGGTGCGTAAGGAGAAGCTGGTGTCCACCCACATGGTTCGTCTCACCGCCAGGCCCCGGCTGCTAGATGTGGACCCTGACTCTCTCCGCTGGACCCCCGTCATCGTCACCAACACTGTGGTGTCGGAGGGAGAGGAGGAGGAAGAGGGGGAGGAGGAGGACACCTGCAAGGAGGTGAGGATAATGATGCTTCAGATTCTAAAAAATGTTTTGATGAAATACATTACAACAATGACTTGTATGGATTAGGGTGGTAAATTCTGGAGTTGATTTGATAATATTTTGAAACAGATCAAGCCTAGCCACAAGGTGTCTCCGTTCTCCTGGCTCATCCGAGGAGGAGAGGAAGAAGAGGAGAGAAAGTGCTTCCCGGGGTTCCCCGCCAGCCAAAGCTCTCCGGCCTCCTCCCCAGTCCGCTGCCCTTTGCCCATCCCCGACCACCGCCCCCCTCCCCCCGCCAACGGAGAGCGCCGGGGCAGGGGCCGCCCGCCCAAGAACTGGCCCTGGGGCAAGGTGAAGGATGGGCCGCGGGCCGAGAGGCGGCCGGGCCCGGGACGACCCCCAAAGATCCGGGTGGAAGTGCAGGATGATGATGATGATGATGAAGAGGAGGAAGAGGAGGACAGGACTGAGGGCACTAAAGCCAGCCCCACCTTCGGCAGCAGCCCACCCTCCCTCTTCTCCTCAGACAGGCAGCAGGTGGATTCTACAGGCACCATCAGGCCCCTAGAGATGCTTGGCAGGCAATCTGTTGTCCCACCCCCACGCAGCAGAGGGCGACCTCCCAGGAAGAAGAGGGGCCCCAAGCGCAGGCTGAGTGAGGGACCCGGGGAGGCCTTGCCCCAGTTGCCCCTGTCCCCCAGGCTCAGTGACCCGTCACCGGTCAGACGGAGCTGCTTCAGTGAAAGCAGCGAGGAAGAGGATGGCGATGATGATGATGTGGAGACGGGGGCTCACTCCCCCCCCATCCTCACAAAACCCCCCCTGGGTCTCAAATGCAAGGTGAATAGAAAGACTGTGGATCTGCTGAACTGCTTGATATAGGTCACTCCAAATGACGTTGTAACCTCGAAAGAAACATTAGTGATATGTGTTGACCTCATCCGAAATAAGAAATGTACACTTTCTGCTTGCAACGTTTTACTGTGTTTATATTTCAATAGCCTTTCCATGTCTCCCCAGAAACCGTTGAGGAAGAGGCGCATGCGTCAGCGCAGCCACAGCCACGCCCACAGCAGCGTGGTGACCGAGACCATCTCCGAGACCACCGAGGTGCTAGATGAGCCCTTCGTGGACTCTGACTCTGAGAGGCCAATGCCCCGGCTGGAGGAGGAGACCCCCCTGAGGCGCTACCCCCCGGGCCGCTCCGCCCTCCGACACACGGACCCTACGGCCAAGCGGGGCCGACGAGCCAACCTCACAGAGTCTGAGGACGACGGTGAGTCCACAGGGCTAACAGAGCAGTTATTTATGTAGCAAGATATATGTGTACGGTAGCTAGGCATTGATATACAGTACTTGCTTGAGTAGATCTGTATGTGTAACAATGGATATCTCTCCCCCTCTGTTCTCGTATAGAACCCACTCCTGTTCTGAAGTCAGTTGCCTCCCTACGGAACCCAGAGCCCACGGCCTCCGCAGACACCCCGGCGGCCAACCCAGAGTCCCCCGTCAAGAAGAAAAAAGGCTGGCCCAAGGGCAAGCCCCGCAAGCCCCTGCACTTGAGGAAATGGCCGGGCAGACCACCTGGCAGCTGGGCCAACCAGAACGCGGGGGACACCAGTCTGACCACCTCGGGGGACCCTCCTCCCCCCAAGATCAAGATGAAGCCGGGCCGCAAGCCCCGGAGCTGGTACCTACAGCGGGCCCAGGAGGAGGCCAAGAGGCAGGAGGCAGAGAGACCGAGGCTGGGTCTGGGAGGGGGGCAGCAGCTAGACAAGCCCCCCCAGCAGCTAGAGGACCGAGCCTGCAAGAGGTCCTCCAGAGCCGCAGCTACCGACAACGACAAACGCAAAGACTCTGATGAAGAGGACGACTACCCTCCCAAGCCCGTGGAGCAGAAGATCCCCAAGAGGCGGGGGCGACCACCCAAAAACCCATCTCTGCTACAACAACCCGTCCTTAAGCCGCTCCCTGTCTCGGAGGAGGAGGAGGAGGAGGAGGAGACAGAGAGGGGCTGGGTAGAGGACAAACCCAGCCATCCACCGACCTGCTCCCTGCTCTCCCCGTCTTCTACCGGAGGCCCCAGTGCCCCCCAGCCCAGCAGGCCAGACAAAAACAGAGACATGGCTGACAGGGAGGATGAGGAAGACGAGGAGAGGGAGGATGAGGAGTGTGCGAGCCTGGGCAGCAGGACGACAGTGGCAATGCCAGGCTCGGGGAGCAGACGCAGCGACGACCATGATGCAGACGACGAAGGAGACGGACACCTGGAGGACAAGAGCAACAGCAAGAAGAGGAAGAGCCAGGACTCTGAGGCGGAGGAAGAGCCTGCCTCCCCCGCCTGCTCTCCGCCCGTCAAAGAGGAACCCCAGGGCGGGGAAGGTTTTTTAGACATGCAGGGAAGCGTGCAGGCCAGAGACTCCTATGTCAGCAAGCAAGAGGAGGAGGACGACGAAGAGGCGGAGGAGGAGCTGCAGGAGGTGAAGTGTCGGCCACTGGACGCAGCACAGGACGAGAGGAGGCGGCAGCGAGAGGCGGAGGAGTCAGCAGCGGCAGCTGCGGCGGTGGAGACCGTGACAACCATCTCAGTCCCCTCCGAGCCCCTAGAGCTGCAGCCGCTGCACCCCGAGGACAAGGCTGTCACGGTGCTGATGGAGCCCCCACACCCCCACCAGCACCCACACCCCCACCAGCACCCCGACTCCTTCAAGGAGGAGCTGCGCCACCACCATGGGTCCCATCACGGCCAGCACCACCACAACAACGAGCTGGACCTGGAGACGGTGCAGGCGGTCCAGTCTCTGACCCAGGGAGAGGCCCAGGACGAGGAGCCAGAGAGCCACGGGGTCTCCCACGGAGCCTACCAGGACTGTGAAGAGACGCTGGCAGCCTGCCGCACCCTGCAGAGCTACAGCCACGCCGGGGAGGCCGAGGAGGAGGCTACCCACCTGGCCCTGGTGGAGGAGTGTGGATCCTCCCAACACAGCAGCCCCCTGCCCCATACCAACCCCCCCATAACCCCCTTACCCAGCCAGTCGGTCCGCTCCGTCAACAGCCCAGCAGGCGTGACCCCAGGAGGGGTGATGGAGTCTGGGCTGGGGCAGCAGAGAGAGGGCACGCCAGGCCCTACTGGGGGAACAGGGGGAGGGGTGTACACCCAGATCACCCCTGAGCACCCCAGCTCCCTGTCAGCCCCGTCCCAGCAGAACATGGAGACCAGTCCCATGATGGACGTGCCGTCGGTGTCGGACCACTCCCAGCAGGTGGTGGACAGTGGATTCAGTGACCTGGGTAGCATCGAGAGCACCACGGAGAACTATGACAATCCCAGCAGCTACGATTCCACCATGGGCAGCGGGGGAGGAAACAACAGCGGTAACCATGCGGTCACCTCGGCCTCTTCCTCGTCGTCGGCGGGCTCTTCCTCTAACTCGGCCACGCCCTCCTCACAGGGCAACAGCTGCTCCTTTGTCCCGGCGCCCGGCCTCACGTCTCCCAGCGGCGCCGTGACGTCACAGCTCGCCATGGGCAGCTGCAGCCTCATCCAACAGACCGGGCCAGGGCCTAATAATGGTCCGGGAGCCAACATGGGTGGCAACAACAGTGTGTCCCAGCCTCCGCTGCCACCCCGTCCGCCGTCTGCCAACACCCACCAAGGCATCAAGTCCCCTCAGAGCTTTGTGAACGAGAGGCCGCCCAGCGCCAGCCAGCAGTCCCAGAAAAAGGTGCAGCAGCCCCCTCAGCAGCAGCAGGCTCCCAACCCCCAGCCCTCGGCCCCTCCAAACCCCCACCCGCCCCAGCAGCAGCAGCCCCTGTCCCAGTGCAGTATGGGGAACGGCTTTGGCTCCACACCAATGATCATGGAGATCCCTGAGAGTGCCTCCCAGGGTGGGGGCCGCAGCCTGTACGAACGGATGGGCCAGGACTTTGGTGCAGGGGGTTACCCCCAGCCCTCGGCCACATTCAGCCTGGCTAAGCTGCAGCAGCTCACCAACACCATCATGGACCCCCACGCCATGCCCTACTCGCACTCGGCCTCTGTCACGTCATACGCCACCAGTGTTTCTCTGTCTAACCCCGGTCTGGCCCAGCTCTCCCCCTCCCCACACCCTCCCTTAACCCAGGGCCAGGCCACCATGAGCCCCCCTCCCCAAATGAGCTCTGGCTCCATGAACCTGGGCTCCCTGCAGCTGCAGTGCAACATGCCCACCGGCAACATCGGCCTGCCTCCCCCGCCCCACACCCAGAGGCTGCAGGGCCAGATGGCCACAGTGAAGGGCCACATCGCCATCCGCTCCAAGGCCCAGCTGGCCCCTGCTCCCTCCCCGCACCAGCAGCAGCTGTACGGCCGCAGCTCTGGGTCCGTGGCCATGCAGGGCTCGCCCCGTACTTTGGCCGTGCAGCGCAGCATGATGCCCAACCTCATGCCCACGCCGGCCGGTTACAACACCATGAACATGAACCAGCTGAACGCCATGTCGGCCGGCTACCGCATGCCACAGCCTATGATGAACAGCGGTTACCACGGGAACCCCCCTTACATGAACCAGCCAGCCCAGTACCCCATGCAGATGCAGATGGGCATGATGGGGGGGCAGGGGTACCCGCAGCAGCCTATGCAGCCCAATCACCACGGCAACATGATGTACACGGGCCCCACCCACCACAGCTACGCCGGTGTCCCCAAACAGTCGCCTTACATGAGCAGATGAGTAGAGAACCCCACAGCAACGCCGCCGCTCCCCAGACCTGGCACTCTGATGTAGGGAGGGACTCTGCTGTTGCCTCTCTACTGTATTACTTGGTGTTGAATCCACCCTCCCCAAAGCCAGAGCGAGCATAAAGGGAGAGTGAGGGGAGACTATTTTCAATGTTTTGTATGTGTAATTTTGTTCCATTCAGTTGGATTCATCCCCCAAGCTGGCTGTGTAGGGAGTACGCTGGCGCGATACATAACGTGTAACTAAACCTCTGGTACTGTATGGCAGACTGCGCTAGTCTAGTCAGACCTACACGACACGCTCCTCTCTGGCACAGTTTCTACGCTAACGGAAGGCTCCCCTCCACTGTTTACTGGGAGGAAAGTGGAGGGGGAGAAGGAAGAAGATGGGCTGAAACATGGACTTTGGAGGACCTTACATTGTCAAAACTGAGAAACTAAATATATTAAACCATGCACACAATATTGTAATTGACATAGGAAGCCTTAACTTGGAAAGAAGAGACTGATTATAATTGTAGATGAACTTTTCTTTCAATATATTTGAATACTTTCGTTGTTTTTATTTTGACAACCGTTGAAAACAACTCGTGTGCAGTCCAACCTCTCTATGCTTTGGTCTTGAAGTATGGCATACTGAAATGGTGGTACACCCTCTAGCTCCGACGCACACACACACACACACGCGCGCAAACCTCTCCATTGCCACTTGGTGAGCCGGGGCACTTCAGTCTCAGAGTTGAGATACACGGGTCCTCAGTGTCACAGCGTAGTGTCAGGAGTCTGTCTTCCTGGTAGGAGGGTGTGTATCAGGAGAGGGAAATCAGTAAACCAGTAGTGTTCTCGGCACCACCCAGGATGCTGTAGCTGTTTGTTCTGGAATGTTTAGATTGTAAATATTCTGCTACTTCCTGTCGATTCACAGTCCAGCATTGTCAGTCAGTGAGCCAGCTAGTCTCCCCTCAGTGGCAGACAGAAGAAATTGCAGCACTTACATATTTTTGGGGGTCACACTCTACAGAAGGCTATTATTAGGCCTTTTTACCCAGTTGATGGTGTATGTCTGTCATCCCCATGCAGTTTACCTTCCAGGGAACGAGAGATGAGGTCTGCCAGGTGGAGTAACTCACTGCTTTAAGGAAAACCAGCTGGCTGAGCCACTTCATTAAGTGTTAGTAACCCACAAACAGAGGTCAAGGCATCCTCTCTAAACACTGTTTTCTGTTAAAACGAGTTCATCTGTGCAAGTCTGCAGTGCACTTCCATTGACTAGTAGAGATGTCTGGGCTCTATGGACCATCGGCATACGGAGAGGTGGCCAATGCCAAATACTGTGCATTGTGTACGCCTTGCCCCCCCCCCCCCCCCACACAGACATCTGGATGGTCACTGTGTTAGGATGGGAAGGGTGGTGGAGGAATTGACCCAGTTGTCTCAATGTTCCAGTATTCAAAGTCAAAATGAGGATACTTTTCTTACAGACCTGACGTTTTCATATATTATTTGTGTTTGTTTTTTTTGTTGTTTTTTTTCTCTTTTTTATTTTCTCTGAATTTTATCAGACTGGGCAGCTTTCTTTTATGACACAAGCTGACTCTTTTTGACTTTAGAAAACCTATTGTAGAGAATGTTTTTTCTATAATATAAAAAAGAACAATTCTGACATTGATATTGGTACTGTCATTTTTTTCAATTCTGTTTCAGGAAAAAAAACTATACATTTTTTAGCTCGACTCTTGAGGTAATATTATTAAGAAATTCAAAACAAAAAAAATTAACACTCACTTTTAGTGAATTTAAGATGCCTTTTAACCTCTCCATTCCATCTCATCTCTAGAGTTTTCTATCTTTGTGTAGTATATTAATGCTATTTTAAAACAAAAGGAAAAAACATATCTGAAGGCCACTTAGCCGTTCTTTAGTTTCGATTTTTTTTTTTTGTATGTGTGTATAGGACGACTTCCTTGCGTTTTAAGAGGCATGTAAAAATGAGCTCAGTATCTTTGTCTGTTTATATCGCTTCCCTTTTTGTATCCTTTGTAATTGTACATGGTGCATTGTGAGCTAAGAGAGTACAAGATAGAGAGAGGTGGGGCTGGCTGGGTCTCTCTCTACTTTGTCCCTGTATGTATTTCCATTTCTTTGTTTGTTTTTCTTTCTTAGCAAGTACTTTCAAAGAACTCTGTACATTTTAACATAAAACAAAAATAAATTATGTTGAGCCATGTATGTTGTCATGTTATTTCTTGATCTATTGTTTGGACTTTTAATAATTGCTGCTCCTTGGCAGTGATATTTTCTCACTTTAACCAGAAATTCTTATTTGTGCTTCTTTGCTAATAGAAAGCCTGTAAACATTGCTATGTGAAGCTGGCTCATACTGAACAAAAACATAAATGCAACATACAACAATTTCAATGAGTTACAGTTCATATAAGGAAATAAGTCAATTAGGCCCTAATCTATGAATTTCACATGACTGGGCCAATCAGAATGAGTTTTTCCCCACAAAAGGGATTTATTACAGACGGAAATACTCCAAATGTCCAGTTGGCTGGTCTCAGACAATCCTGCAGGTGAAGAAGCCGGATGTGGAAGTCCTGGGCTGGCGTGGTTACGTGTGGTCTGCAGTTGTGAGGCCGGTCGGACGTACTTCCAAATTCTCTAAAATGACGTTGGAGTTGGTTTATTGTCAGGGTTGGGAAGTAACGGATTACAAATAAACGGTAACTGATCCGTTACTTTACCAGCAAAAAAAAAAGTTGAAGTTCCACCTGAGCAAGCCTGACCACTATGATGACACACCAAATGTGTTTGATGGATCGTGGGAAAAGAGCAGGAATAGACTTTATATACTGTTTACTTACCCTACATTACTCATCTCTTATGTATATACTGTGCGCTATACCATCTACTGCATCTTGCCATCTGATGTAATTAAATGTATCACTAGACACTTTATATAATGTTCTCATAACCTACATTGCTCATCTCATATGTATATACTGTATGCTATACCATCTACTGCATCTTGCCATCTTGATGTAATGTATCACTAGCCACTAAACAATGTCGCTTCATATGTTTTCATACCCTGCATTGCTCATCTCATATGTATATACTGTACTCTATACCATCTACTGCATCTTGCCTATGTCGTTCGGCCATCACTCATATATTTTTATGTACATATTCTTATTCATTCCTTTACACTTGTGTGTATAAGGTAGTTGTTGTTGAATTGTTAGGTTATATTACTTGTTAGATATTACTGCATGGTCGGAACTAGAAGCACAAGCATTTCGCTCCACTTGCATTAACACCTGCTAACCATGTGTATGTGACCAATAAATTTGATTTGAAGACTACAATCCAAGCTATGTCTTCCAATGGTGCGACTGCTGTCAGCATCCAAAGATTATCCAATTTGAATAAACGCTTGGAGGTAAGGATGATAGCAGTGGTGTACAGTCGTGGCCAAATGTTTTGAGAATGACACAAATATTAATTTTCAAAGTCTGCTGCCTCAGTTTGTATGATGGCAATTTGCATATACTCAAGAATGTTATGAAGAGTGATCAGATGAATTGCAATTAATTGCAAAGTCCCTCTTTGCCATGCAAATGAACTGAATCCCCCAAAAACATTTCCACTGCATTTCAGCCCTGCCACAAAAGGACCAGCTGACATCATGTCAGTGATTCTCTCGTTAACACAGGTGTGAGTGTTGACGAGGACAAGGCTGGAAATCACTCTGTCATTCTGATTGAGTTCGAATAACAGACTGGAAGCTTCAAAAGGAGGGTGGTGCTTGGAATCATTGTTCTTCCTCTGTCGACCATGATTACCAGCAAGGAAACACGTGCTGTCATCATTGCTTTGCACAAAAAGGGCTTCACAGGCAAGGATATTGCTGCCAGTAAGATTGCTCCTAAAAAAAAAACATTTATTTGATCAGGGCGCCCAAGAAAGTCCAGCAAGCGCCAGGACCGTCTCCTAAAGTTGATTCAGCTGCGGGATCGGGGCACCACCAGTACAGAGCTTGCTCAGGAATGGCAGCAGGCAGATGTGAGTGCATCTGCATGCACAGTGAGGCGAAGACTTGGAGGATGGCCTGGTGTCAAGAAGGGCAGCAAAGAAGCCACTTCTCTCCAGGAAAAACATCAGGGACAGATTGATATTCTGCAGAAGGTACAAGGATTGGACTGCTGAGGACTGGGGTAAAGTCATTTTCTCTGATAAATCCCCTTTCCGATTGTTTGGGGCATCCGGAAATAAGCTTGTCCGGAGAAGACAAGGTGAGCGCTACCATCAGTCCTGTGTCATGCCAACAGTAAAGCATCCTGAGACCATTCATGTGTGGGGTTGCTTCTCAGCCAAGGTAGTGGGCTCACTCACAATTTTGCCAAAGAACACAGCCATGAATAAAGAATGGTACCAACACATCCTCCGAGAGCAACTTCTCCCAACCATCCAAGAACAGTTTGGTGACGAACAATGCCTTTTCCAGCATAATGGAGCACCTTGCCATAAGGCAAAAGTGATGAGTGGCTCGGGGAACAAAACATCAATATTTTGGATCCATGGCCAGGAAACTCCCCAGACCTTAATCCCATTGAGAACTTGTGGTCAATCCTCAAGAGGCGGGTGGACAAACAAAAACCCACAAATTCTGACAAACTCCAAGCATTGATTGTGCAAGAATGGGCTGCCATCAGTCAGGATGTGGCCCAGAAGTTAATTGACAGCATGCCAGGGCAGATTGCAAGAGGTCTTGAAAAAGAAGGGTCAACACTGCAAATATTGACTCTTTGCATCAACTTCATGTAATTGTCAATAAAAGCCTTTGACACTTATGAAATGCTTGTAATTATACTTCAGTATTCCATAGTAACATCTAACAAAAATATCTAAAGACACTGAAACAGCAAACTTTGTGGAAATTAATGTGTCATTCAAAACTTTTGGCCCCAACTAGTCTACGACGATACGGATATCACTTATTATTGATATCTACATAGCGCATTGATGTGAATCACACTGCTGCTCTCATTTAGCTATTTGCGCCTTACGGATTGTGGTTGTGGATGGCTGTTCACAAATCTAAATGTGTATTTGAACCCAATAATGGTTGAATTCAAGAAGTTTAAGCTGCCTATCAATCATTGTTTTTGAAACCAGTGGACATTCAGTGAAATGCAAAGTGATGGGTTAGAAGAAGCCTACATAACCAAACCATAAAGTAACATTTAACATCAATATATGTCCAGCTATGTAAACTTTAACACTGATTTATCCTGCAATACATGACGTTCAATTGGTAACATACATTTTTGTCTTCTTCTAATGCCTCTTAAGGGGAAAGTAATCTAAAAGTAACTGAATGTAATCAGATTACGTTACTGAGTTTGGGTAATCAAAAAGTTGAGTTACTGATTACAATTTTGGACAGCTAACTAGTAACTAACGGATTACATTTAGAAAGTAACCTACCCAACCCTGTTTATGGTAGAGAAATTATCGTTCAATTCTCTAGCAACAGCTCTGGTGGACATTGCTGCAGTCAGCTTGCCAATTGCACTCTCCTTCAAAACTTGACATCTGTGGTATTGGGTTGTGTGAAAAAACTGCACATTTTAGAGTGGTCTTTAATTGTCCCCAGCACAACGTGCAGCTGTGTAATGATCATGCTGTTTAATCAGCTTCCTGATATGCCACACCTGTCTTGGAGAGACTACAGAAAGATAGCGACCGTGTTGATCCATCTGGTTTGTTTAAGAGACATCTGGATACTGTGTATCAGGATTTTGTGGCCATTTACACAGATGGTTCAAAAGATCCAAGGACAGGAAGTACTGGGTCAGCATTTGTAGTGCAGGAATGTGGGGTGGAAGTCAGGACATGTAGTATAGATCATCTGGCTGTATATACAGTGGAGCTGATGGCCACACTGTTGGCTTTGCAGTGGGTGGAGGAAGTCCAGCCAGTAGTTATTTGCTCTGATTCATGTGCAGTGTTAATGAGTCTCCAGTCCTTTAGGTCACGTGGCAGACAAGACCTGCTTCGTGAGGTGCTACAAGCACATGGCAGGATTAGACAGATGGCTATACAGATCAGATTTACTTGGGTCCCAGCCCATGTGGGGGTGGAGGGGAACGAGGCAGTTGATGTACTGGCTAAACAAGCACTTAGAAGCGGCGATGTTGATGTTGTAGTTTCAATGAGCAATGCAGAGGCAAAAAGCCTGATATGGACAGTGATGTTGCAGAGATGGCAGGAGCAGTGGAATAGAGATACTAAGAGCATGCATTTATTTCAAGTACAGAGGGAAGTTGGGGAGGTTATTTTATAAGATTAAGGGTGGGACACAGCCAGTTGAATAAGTCCTTAAATGTGATAGGAAATCATCCAATAGGAAAGTTTGATTATTGCCAGGAATAAGACCTTGGAGCATGTATTGCTACAGTGTGGGCAGTATCAGAGGGAAAGAGAGAGGCTGAGATCTAGTATGAGGGAGAAGGAGATACAGGAAATTAGTATAAAGAGTATATTGAGTAGAACATCATTAGACATAGTCTCAAATATTTTGTTATCTTTTTTAAGAGCAACAGGGCTGGCAGGTAGGATTTAGTGGCACAGTGGTGTAAGGCACTGCATCTCAGTGCTAGAGGCGTCACTACAGACACCCCGGTTCATATCCAGGCTGTATCATAACTGGCCGTGGTTGGGAGTCCCATAGGCGATAAACACCACCGAAGAAGAAGCCACACCTGTCAGGTGGATGGATTATCTTGGCAAAGGAGAAATGCTCACTAACAGGGATGTAAATGAATTTATGCACAACATTTGAGAAAGAAGCTTTTTTTGTGTATATGAAACATTTCTGGGATCTTTTATTTCAGCTCATGTAACATGGGACCAACACTTTACATGTTAGGCTCCCGAGTGGTGCAGTGATCTAAGACACTGCATCTCAGTGCAAGAGGCATCACTGCAGTACCAGGTTTGAATCCAGGCTGCATCACATCCGGGCGGCCGTGATTGGGAGTCCCATAGGGCGGCACACAATTGGCCCAGCGTCATCCGAGTTTGGCGGGGGTAGGCCGTCATTGTAAATAAGAATTTGTTCTTAACTGACTTGCCTAGTTAAATAAAAAAAGTTGCGTTTATATTTTTGTTCAGTATAAGAGTGGATCATAAGCTAGTCCGTGACTGCAAAAGGTCAGACTGATTGCAAATACATATTTGGCTTACATTTAAGGGATCCATTTGAAGAAAATTGCCAATCACCCCCATAAACAGCTATCTACTTGATAAGACATCTTCAATATGAGTGAGTCCATTATCCAATTAATCATATTTACAGACTCACATATGGAAACACTATCAAAGGGACCAATTATATTCTGATTTAACAGTAGGCCTATTTATCTCCATTTCACATACAGTATGTAAGTGCCAATTATGGAAATTATATATACGTGTATATTCAGATAGCCTACACTTTAAAAATATATATATTTTACCCCTCCCAGGGTCTATGGTGTTGATAGATTTGATACATGGTGGTTTCAATGTAACCAGGTAAATGATTTTCCATTACATTCTATTCATTGGAAATATATCTATTTTGTATCCACAAAATGTATCCACAAAATGAAATCTGATATGATCCGTGGACGATGTCTTGACACAAAATGTCAGACACGACTGTGCCGTTTAGCCAATCAAGGTGCATGTTCAGCCTGTGTTTATTGGGTGTTGTCCAATTACAATTGAGTTCCGAGTAGTACTGACAGGCACGAACCTCCGCACTATGGACCAATCACTATTTGGGAGAGGAGGGCATTCTTGCTTTTTTTCGTCTCCGATTGGTCCTGTCTGGTGTCAGATTTCTCGTGATTCAAGCCAGCTAAGTGAGAACAAGCGACGGCCTTCTCTAATCTTTCGTTGAAAAAACGCGAAGGCGAGACGAAAACACCAATAGATTGACACCGGTAAGTAATTACACGTTATAAATATAATGAATAGCACTAAAATATTGAGCGCAAGCCATGAATAATTCCGTTTTCATCATCGCTGTATGCCGGCGCTCGCCTGCTGTCACAAGACAACGGTGAGAAGGGGATGTTGTAAGAATACAGAGGCAGGCCTATCTTCCAGTAAAATACCATATATTACCATAATCTGTAGTCATATTATTTCACGGGTTCGTGTGCATGCCTACTGATATTACGGCCGCCCACAGCGGAACCTGATAGCCCAGCCGAATATTTAATGAAATGGTGTCGCCTGTCCTATCCCTTTCTCCACAAGTTACATTGTCACTCATCATATATTGAGAGTACCACAAGCGCTGTGTAACTCGGATTTATATTGTATTCCAACTGCATGGATGGTTTAGCTAAAATCGTTTTAGAGTCGCTAGCTAAATATTTGTTATTTTTCTTTCTCACCCTCCAGCCAGAATGATCCACAGCCTGTTCCTCGTGAACTCCTCGGGGGACATTTTCCTGGAGAAGCACTGGAAGAGCGTTGTGAGCCGCTCTGTGTGCGACTACTTTTTCGAGGCGCAAGAGCGCGCCAGCGAGCCGGAGAACGTGCCCCCAGTCATCCCGACCCCCCACCACTACCTAATCAGTGTGCTAAGGCACCGCATTTACTTTGTGGCAGTTATCCAGAGCGAGGTGCCACCGCTCTTTGTCATTGAGTTCTTACACAGGGTGGTTGATACATTCCAGGTTTGTACTTGACATACTTACTTTTCGTCCATTCACTTTCACATGTTCAGGTTGTTAATCACCGTGGTGCGTTCCTAAATTCACTCTGGAGTGCCAAGAGCGCTCTATGTGCTCTGGGCGTTTATAAATTCAGAGAGTTGTCAGATTGTCTGTTTGTAAATTCAGAGCCTTTTGCTCTTGACACTTTTTTTCAATTTTCGCCTAAAATGACATTCCCAAATCTGCCTGTAGCTCAGGACCTGAAGCAAGGATATGCATATTCTTGATACCATTTGAAAGGAAACACTTGTGGAAATGTGAAATTAATGTAGTAGAATATAACACATTAGATCTGGTAAAAGATAATACAAACAAATTTTTTTTTGTTTTTGTTAATCATCTTTGAAATGCAAGAGAAAGGCCATACATTGGGATAGGATTCTAGGTGTAATTTCGATGTTGTCCACAAGATGGCAGCAGTGTGTGCGGAAAGTTTTTTTTTTTTTGGGGGGGGGGGGGTCAAACTGTAGAACCAAGCAGTGGGGTCAAACTGTAGAACCCAGTTCCTACATTTAAATATAAAAATCAATTTTATCAAGCAAAACTGTTTTATTTTATCTCTGGGACCCTCAGGATGACAAATCAGAGCAGGAATGTAAGTACATTATCGCAAATTGAGCAACAACTGTCCCGGGTTAGGGACACCAATCCTGTAGAGGTTTACTGACTAAAGTTAGCTAGCTACTTCCAGACATAAATGAGAGAACACCTCACTCTGACCAATTCTCTCACCCTAGCAGAGCTGGTTAGGCTGTTTTCATGTTATCCAGAGCTTTGGTGACAAACTGTGCTGCTGGCAACAATTTAATTACGCTTTTTGCCAACGTTTACTGACACCGGCCATATATTCAACGGGTGTTGAGCGTTCGTAAATGCATCAGTTATTCTGCGCTCTGGCACACTCAAACGAGTGCTTTTGAAATTGGAGTAGATGGTCAGAGGGAATTTACAAATGCACCCTAAGTCTACCTTGCAATGTAATCTCTGTTTCTTTGAGTTACTGATTGTCTTATTGTTAAGTTACCAAGTGTTACTTTTTTAAATGTTGTAAGTCATTTTGTTAAAAATCTCTTCTCACTCTCCATTCCCTCAACTGATCCCTCCCTCCCCTGATCCCTCCCTCCCCTGATCCCTCCCTCCCCTGGCCCCTCCCTCCCTGTTGTCAGGACTACTTTGGGGTGTGCACGGAGGCAGCGATCAAGGACAATGTGGTGGTAGTATATGAGCTACTAGAGGAGATGCTGGACAATGGCTTCCCCCTGGCCACAGAGTCCAACATCCTCAAAGAGCTCATCAAGCCGCCCACCATCCTGCGTACAGTGGTCAACACCATCACAGGTACCTGAATATGACCAAGTTTGCCTCTGCACAGTCACTATGTCATCACTTTTATCCTGACCATAACAACCTCAACACCCTAGTATTACACAACGCAACTTGGAAAAACAACCAGGAAAAACTCAGGCCCCTAGTCATGACATATGTGTTCATCAATAGTTATATTTATTTACAGATTATTGGCAGTGGGTGTTGGCTATGATATGTTTTTTGAACTTTGCATCTAGAAGCATGTCACTGTACACAACTATCTGAATGTGTACATCCTGTTTGTGTGTCATTTATATTTGACTGTTCTGTTTGTAGGCAGCACCAATGTAGGGGAGCAGCTCCCTACTGGCCAGTTGTCTGTGGTGCCATGGCGACGCACTGGAGTGAAGTACACCAACAACGAGGCCTACTTTGATGTAGTGGAGGAGATTGATGCCATAATTGATAAATCAGGTATGGTAGGCATACTGCCCCATCATGCTCTCCTGTAAATCTATCCTGACCCAATAAATGTAACAAACACAGAATTTGACTTTCTGATTGACTCGTTCTCTTTCTCCATCTCTCTCTGTTTTTCTCACACACTGTTAGGCTCCACTATCACAGCAGAGATCCAAGGGGTGATTGATGCCTGTGTGAAACTGACAGGCATGCCTGACCTCACTCTCTCATTCATGGTGAGTCCTCTCTTTCTCTGTCTCTCTAGCCCAGGGGTGGGCAATCATTTTGTCTTGAGGGCCACATCGCGATTTCAAAATTCAGTGGATGCCCTCAGATATTTTTTGGGGGCCAATTTGTTTCGTCAAAAGCATTACGGGCCAGAAAAATTGCAGTTATTTTAAAATATAGGTCCATTATAATTTTTGCATGCTTTCTATCTGTACTGAGCAAAAATATATAAAACGCACCATGTAAAGTGTTGGTCCCATGTTTCATGAGCTGAAATAAAATATCCCAGAAAATTCCATATGCACAAAAAGCTTATTTCTCTCAAATAAAAGGCCACTCTAAAATGTGCAGTTCTGTCACCCAACACAATGCCACAGATGTCTCAAGTATTTAGGGGCTGTGCAATTGGCATGCTGACTGCAGGAATGACCACCAGAGCTGTTCCCAGATAATTGAATGGTCATTTCTCTACCATAAGCCCCCTCGAACATAATTTTAGAGAATTTGGCAGTACATCCAACCGACCTCACAACTGCAGACCACGTGTAACCACGCCAGCCCGGGACCTCCACATCCGGCTTCTTCACCTGCGGGATTGTCTGAGACCAGCCACCTGGACAGCTGATGAAACTGAGGAGTATTTCTGTCTGTAAGGAATCCCTTTTTGTGGGGAAAAGCTCATTCTGATTAGCCGGGCCTGGCTCCCAAGTGGGTTGGCCTATGCCCTCCCAGTCCTACCCATGGCAGTGCCCCCACCCAGTCATGTGAAATCCATAGATCAGGGCCTAATGAATTGATTTCAGTTGACTGATTTCCTTATATGAAATGTAACTCAGTAAAATTGTTGAAATTGTTGCGTTTTTGTTCAGTATAATTTAAGACATTCAAGAGTGTTTTTATTTATTTTTTACCACAAATAATAATTACATTTGTCTCTACACTCCATAATTTTGGAATGATTTATGAGGCGACAGTACAGAATGTCACCTTTTTTTGTAGGGCTATTTTCATACCTGTTTTACCATTTTAGAAATGAATGCACTTTGTATCTAGTACCCATTTGAAGGTGTCATAAGTATTTGGACAAATTCACTTATTTTTTTGAACTTTTTGGATGTGTTGTGCCCAATAGAAATGAATGGTAAATGTTATGTCATTTTGTAGTCACTTTTATTGTAAATACGAATAGAATATCTTGGGTCTCCTGAGTGGCGCAGTGGTCTAAGGCACTGCATCGCAGTGCTTGAGGAGTCACTGCAGACCCGGGTTTGATCCCGGGCTGTATCGCAGCCAGCCACGGCCAGGAGACCTATGATGTGGCGCACAATTGGCCCAGCATCGTCTGGGATGTCCTTGTCGCTAGAGTGTGATGGGACTCCTGTGGCAGGCCGGGCGCATACACGCTGATACGGTTGCCAGTTGTACTGTGTTTCCTCTGACACACTGGTGCGGCTGGCTTCTGGGTTAAGCGAGCAGTGTATCAAGAAGCAGTGCGGCTTGGCAGGGTCGTGTTTCGGGAGGACGCATGGCTCTCGACCTTTGCCTCTTCTGAGTCCATACGGGAGTGGCAGCGATGGGACAAGACTGTAACTACCAATTTGGATGTCAATGTAAAAAAAAAAAAAAAAACATTTCATTAGAATATATTTCTGAACACTTTACATTAATGTGGATGCCACCATGATTACGGATAATTCTGAATGAATCATGTATAATGATCAGTGGAAAGTACAGATGCACAAATATACTACATGACAAAATGCTTGTTGAACATCTCATTCCAAAATCATGGACATTAATATGGAGTTGGTCCCCCCACTTTTGCTGCTATGACAGCCTCCACTCTTCTGGGAAGGCTTTCCACTAAATGCGGAGACTTGCTTCCATTCAGCCACGATAGCATTAGTGAGGTTGGGTACTGATGTTGAGCGATTAGGCCAGGCTCACAGTCAGCGTTCCAATTCAATTCGTCTGTCAGACTGCCAGATGGTGAAGCGTGATTCATCACTCCAGAGAACACGTTTCTACTGCTCCAGAGTCCAATGGAGGCAAGCTTTACACCAATCCAGCCGACGCTTGGCATTGCGCATGGTGATCTTCGGCTTGTGTGCGGCTGCTCGGAAATGGAAGCCAATTTCAGGAAGCTCCCGACGAACAGTTATTGTGCTGGCGTTGCTTCCAGAGGAAGTTTGGAACCCAGTAGTGAGTGTTGCAACCGAGGACAGACAATTTTTATGCGCTTCAGCACTCGGTGGTCCCGTTCTGTGACCTTGTGTGGCCTACCTCTTTGCAGCTGAGCCGTTGTTGCTCCTAGACTTTCACACTTCACAATAACAGCACACACAGTTGACTGCGGCAGCTCTAGCAGGGCAGTAATTTTAAGAACTGACGTGTTGGAAAGGTGGCATCCTATGACAGTGGCACATTGATTGTCATTGAGCTCTTCAGTAAGGCAATTCTACTGCCAATGTTTGTCTATGAAGATTGCATGGCTCTGTGCTTGATTTTTATACTTTTGTATATATAGTGTATCATGCCCCTAAAACCTCCTACCATTACCAACCAATAACTGCGGAGGTTAGCATTTTTTTTTGGGGGGGGGTGTATTTATTCTTCTTTCTCACTCGTAGTTATTCAGGATTTGTTCATGAATATCCGTAGTCATGGTAGCATCCATATTAATGTAGAAGTCTAAATAAATTCGCAGAGGAGTGTGAATGTATGTACGGTACCAGTCAAAAGTTTGGGGAGACCTACTCATTCAAGGGTTTTTCTTTATTTTGACTATTTTCTACATTGTAGAATAATAGTGAAGACATCAAAACTATGAAATAACACATGGAATCATGTAGTAACCAAAAAACTGTTAAACAAATCAAAATAGATTTGAGATTCTTCAAAGTAGCCACGCTTTGCCTTGATGACAGCTTTGCACACTGTTGGCATTCTCTCAACCAGCTTCATGAGAAATGCTTTTCCAACAGTCTTGAAGGCGTTCCCACATATGCTGAGTAATGAGTAGGTGTGTCCAAACTTTTGATTGGTACTATATATTTATTTTATATAATTTTTTTATTATACATTTTTTACTCAAACCTCCCGCTGGACAGATTTGAATGGGCTGGCGAGCCGGATCCGCTCTAGCAAATCGTTTATCTCCAATCCTGTCCCCTGCAAATAGCCGATCACTCTCTGCCTCTCTGTATGAAATGCTGAAGTTAACTGTGTCAAAATGGTCCTATCTGTTTCTGTCACTCCCACTCTCTTTCTCTCTGTCTTGATACCCCTGTTTGATCCTGTCACAGAACCCTCGTCTGCTGGATGATGTGAGCTTCCACCCGTGTGTGAGGTTCAAGCGCTGGGAAGCGGAGAGGATTCTCTCCTTCATCCCCCCAGATGGAAACTTCCGGCTGCTCTCCTACCATGTCAGCTCCCAGAAGTCAGTAGCTCTGTTCTCCTCTAGTCTTCTGCTCTGTTTTCTCAGGCTTTACACTGGCTTTACAGTATTATACCACATACAGTGCCTTAAAAAAGTATTTGTCCCGTTTCTGATTTTCTCTATTTATGCATATCTTTTTTTTATACTGGATGTTATCAGATTTTCAACCTAATGTTAGGTAAAGGGAACCTAAGTTTACAAATAACAAAACAAAGATACTTATTTAATTAACAAAGTTATGCAAAATCCAATTCCCTTGTGAAAAAGTAATTTCCCCTTACACTCAATAACTGGTTGTGCCACCTTAAGCTGCAATGACTGCAACCAAATGCCTCCTGTTGTAGTTGATCAGTCTCTCACATCGCTGTGGAGGACTTTTGGCCCACTTGTCGCTGAGTTAACTTCTTTAACTCATTGACATTTGTGGGTTTTCAAGCATGAACAGCTCATTTCAAGTCCTGCCACATCTCAGTTGGGATTATGTCTTCAAATGTGTTGCTTTTGAACCATTTTCATGTTGACTTGATTGTGGTTCTTGGATCATTGTCTTGCTGCATGACCCATTTGTTCTTCCACACCGATCTCAACAAACCATTTCTGTATGGACTTCGTGCACGGGGGCAAGTCATGTTGTTGCAACAAAGTTGGAGGCACAGAACCGTCTAGAATGTCATTGTATGCTGTAGCATTAAGATTTCCCTTCACTGGAACTAAGGGGCCTAACCCGAAACATGAAAAACATCCCCAGACCATTATTCCTCCTCCACCAAACTTTACAGTTGGCACTATGCATTCGAACAGGTAGCATTCTCCTGGCATCCACCAAACCCAGATTCGTCCATCGGACTGCCAGATGGTGAAGCGTTTCCACTGCTCCAGAGTCCAATAGCGGCGAGCTTTACACTACTCCAGCTGACACTTGGCATTGCGCATGGTGATCTTATACTTATGTGCGGCTGCACGGCCATGGAAACCCATTTCATGAAGCTCCCGTTGAACAGTTATTGTGCTGATGTTGCTTCCGTAGGCAGTTTGGATCTCGGTAGTGAGTGTTGCAACTGAGGATAGATGATTTTTACGTGTTTCAGTACTCGGCGGTCCCATTCTGTGAGCTTGTGTGGCCTACCACTTCGCGGCTGAGCCGTTGTTGCTCCTAGACGTTTCCACTACACAATAACAGCACTTACAGTTGACCAGGGCAGCTCTAGCAGGGCATAAATTTGTCAAACTGACTTGTTGGAAATTTGGCATCCTTTGACAGTGCCACATTGAAAGTTTCTCATGTTTTCAGTATGGGCCATTCTACTGCCAATGTTTGTCTATGGAGATTGCATTGCTGTTTCCTCGATTTTATACACCTGTCAGCAACTGGTGTGGCAGAAATAGCCAAATCCACTAATTTGAAGGGGTGACCACATACTCTGTCGTGCATGTGCTTAAGGCATCACACACACATCTGCTTGCTTCCCAGTTTCTGAATGTTGACTTTTTCTTGTCATTGTCTTAATTTTAGTCTCCACCCATTAAGGTCAGCAAGGTATTTCAAAGTAAATTGACATTGTAGTTGTGACTCGACCCAAAACTAGAGTTGTTTTAAAGTGTTAGCTAGATGAAGACCTGTGTTTGGTTGAATGTTACATGAATAATTAAATGGATGTTTTTATTCTCAAAACATCCATTTGACAAAGCATTAGATGTAAGTAGTATAGTTTTAGGAATGTAGTGCAGGACTGTACGTGTCTTGGTAAAGAATTATCCCTTCTGGTTTTGCTTGGGGAAACCCAGGCACGATATTTGGCACCAACGCCAGTATGACCCTGACATTTACATATCCACATTTTTTTAGTAAGAAGTTTCACATTTTTAAAAGTTGTAATAACAAACGGACATCTGAGCAGCAAATGATTCACTTGTTTTATTTAGTACTAGTCCCTCGCACACTTTGTGTTCAGTGTGCTCTGTAATGTTTTTGTCTCGGTGTCTGCCCTACCTGTGTTCTTCTGACATGCTGTGTCTGCCCCTCAGTCTGGTGGCCATCCCAGTGTACGTCAAGCACAACATCACGTTCAGGGAGGGTAGTTCTCAGGGCCGCTTTGAGCTGACCCTGGGCCCCAAGCAGACCATGGGGAAGGGAGTAGAGGCTGTTCTGGTCAGCAGCCAGCTGCCCCGCGGTGTTCTCAACACCAACCTCAACCCCACCCAGGGGACACACACCTTCGACCCCGTCACTAAGGTAAGGTGGTGGGGAAGGGAGTGCAGGTATGCGTGCGTGTGTGGAGATATGGATTTATCCGACCAGTTTGTGGTGTATGCTGTACACTTACATAAGGTTATGTAGTCATACATTCCGTGGGATGGTTGATTTCTCCCCCCACCCACCTCTGTGTATTCATAATTATACCCTTCTCCCTATGTGTGGTAATAACAGTGTGATGATATTGTGTTGTCCCTATGCAGCTCCTGTCGTGGGACGTGGGTAAGATCAACCCTCAGAAGCTGCCTAGTCTAAAGGGCTCTATGAGCCTGCAGGCAGGGGCCTCCAAGCCAGACGAGAACCCCACCATCAACATCCAATTCAAGATCCAACAGTCGGCCCTCTCTGGTAAAACACACACACACACAGACAGGTAGCTTCGAGGTTAGAGTGTTGGGCCAGTAACCGAAAGGTTGCTGGTTCGAATACTGGAGCTGACAAGGTAAAAAATAATTTGCTGTGCCCTTGAGCAAGGCACTTAATCCTAATTGCTCCAGGGGGGCTGTACAATGGTGACACTGGCTGTGATCCCACTCCCCGCAGCTGTCTCAGTGGGAGTTTGTATATGCAAAAAAAATAAAAAATACATTACACAATTGTGTTTAACAGGACGAATATAAGCACCCCCTGAATTATTAGTATTTTACACACACCTTTATCATAATTGGTTATTATACTCTAGAGTAGAAGTTGCCACTTAGCAGCTGATTTAGTATCAGTTTACTTGGCCCATAATCATTTCAGGGAGTAAATAAATATTTAACCCTAGAGAAGATGAATAAGATCTGATATCTACTAACTCCATATTACAAAGCATGCTCAGCAGACAATCACATGACATCCACACTGCTCATTTACAGTGACACCTTTTCCCATTTAGATGGAAACAAGATACTCAATCTCTATTTAATCTATCTGATCCTCAGAGAGGTTTGTATCTGTTTCCAAAAGGGATTTACATGTATCTTACGACCCTTGCAGTGACCAAATCAACGTTTTATATGACTTTCTGTAGAAATACATTTTGAATAGCAATGTGACACCTTTTTCTCCTTTTTAATTTCCTTGTTCTTCTCCAGGACTGAAGGTGAATCGGTTGGATATGTACGGGGAGAAGTACAAACCATTCAAAGGCATCAAGTACATGACCAAAGCTGGCAAATTCCAGGTCCGGACATAGAGGCTTGGCTCGCCACTCTCTGGGCTCTGCACCACAACCACTACTATACAACAGATAGGAGGTGGTTTCAAATGGGGTTGGGGGGGGGGTTAAATATAGGGAAAGGTGTGGCTATGGTACATTCCCTGTGTAAATGCATTTCAGGGTTTATCCTCACAAACTTTGGGCTCCGCTCTCTAACTGGACTACTACGGAATGTATGACACGACACAAAATCCTGTTTTTAATGGAGTTGTTTGCACAGTCAAATGTGTTAAGAGGTTACCAGTCTAAACGTAGCTACGGCTTTTGTAGCAGGCCTAAAATGGGTATCTCTGTTGTCATTTCTGGTTCTCTTTCCAAGCTCTTTGCTATCCTTTGAGTTCTTCTTGTGAGTGAGAATGGCAGGCAAAATGGTTTATGTGCTTCCCTCAGATGTGTAACTACTGTCTACTGCTAGTACCCCCCCTTTTCTCTTGCTTCAATCCATTCCTTATAATCAACATTTCCCAGAGTTACTTCTGGTCAGGTCACATGGCCAGGAAAAGCTCCTGGTGCTACTTCTATTACATTGCTATGTTATTCCTCAGTCCCCTTGGTATTTTCTACCCTCACTTATTCCAAAACTCCCTGTTTCCTGAATTTTTCTTCTCAGTCCTCCCAACCATATTTCTGGATTTGTCTACCTGTCTGTCATCAACACTGAAGTCAACACATTAGAGTTTTGAGAATGTGACATGAAATCCCTTCCCCTGAATTATGCACAACCATATTCATTGTTCTCTCAACAGTTAATACTGTATGTATAACCATGTCCTTCCATATCAAATGTAACGGTTGTATTATGCAGGTGATATGTTACTGCTTTTCTCTCTTTATATCATGTAAGGTGTCATGTTGAGCACTTTGCTGTGGCCTACCTGAAGATTTGTCCACCTCAATCCCTCTTGATTACCTTTTTCTTTTAATTATTATTTATTGACCAATGATTGATCAGGGACTGAATCCTGATCCAAGCACAATCCTATACTGTATAGCCCTATTATATAATGCAGCACAGATTTATCTTTATTACTCTATAGTGAATTCTCTTTGTAGGTATGTTCTCTATACTGACTGACATACTACAGTTTGATAACGGTGGGTTACCCTATCAAGAATGTTAAAGGTTTGCGTTTGCGTTTACAGCTTTTGTTTGTGTGTCTGTCCAAATGACTTCAAACTGAGTTTTACAATGGTATGATATTAAAGATTTAAGAATTGATATGATATACCCTGAATTATCAGGTTAATTTTGGTCCTTTCAGTTAGTGGATACTTTAACTACTACAATGTAGTCGGTGTAGATCTGGTTGTTACCAACTTAAAGAGCCATGTGTTTCTACATGTCTGTAACTTCAAACACATTTCTGTCACGATATCGTGAGTATTATGAGAGGCCATTAATGAAGATGTATGGGAGGTTTTAATGTTTTTGGTTTGATGAACTAAATGGTAAACAAATGTTGTGGGTTGTGCTTCTTTTCGACCCCACATCATGGGTAGGCTACAATGAACATTACTCTCAAATTATTCGATCTTTGAATTCCACAGATATTCCAAACTTAACAGTTCGACAAAAAGCCCACACCAGTTACTATTATGTGGAAAATTACATCATGGCAAATACCAATTTTCATAATTTTGATTAGGAGGACATAGCCCATCTCATATTTGTTTTCTTACCATCTAAAAAAATAACCCCATGATTTATAACTAATGTAATTTCATGTTTTAATTTTATTGGGGGTTTGTGTGTAAATGTGTACTGTCTGAGATGAGAATGACGTCATGGGGAGACGCGTTAACCCTGTTGTTCCACTGTGTGTATCGAACTCCACTCCGTAATTTGCTGATCACTTTAACCGCTCCACAACGTTTTCTGCTATTATTTTCTTCGTCTTTTAACTCTAACCAGACCTCGGACCTTCAACGAGTCACTAAATGAAAAACTGTGTAAAAGAATCGCGCATTTTCTCAAAGTTTATTGGCTGCGTTTTGTTTTTATTCTGGGAGTTGAGTTGCTTTTTATGTTACTGTTCCACTGCAATTTTTTGCATTATTTTTCTCATTATTATAATTAACCTTCGAACAACTTTTCAATAATAATATCTAGACTGTTGCTTTGCCTTTAAAGGGGGAATGTATGCTGTTTTATTTTTATAAACTTTATCTAAGGTAAAAAAAAAAATCGAGGGATTTAAAGACCCACCCGTCAAACGTGGTATGTATTCTATCTCTTGAGATATTTCTCTCTTTCCTTTCTGTAGCCATCAGCCTTTCCAATAGCCTAACAGCTTGTTGTCGAAATAAATCTGGATGTGTATTCCACCAAATGAAAGTGAATAGTATCTCATCAGTAAAGCAATTAGTCAAATACACATTGGGCCCACTGATAAACTCCATTATTAAATGTGTGTGACTTCACACATGCCTTAACAGATTTATGTGTTCTTTTTGACAGATAATGAGGTTTATGTAAATGTTATGATACCATCTAATTGTGTATTGTTTTATCTGATGTTTTTCTCACTTTTTATCCTTTGATCATTGTTCTTGTCTATTTGCTCCAGGGGGTGATGTTTTAAAAGTCTTTATTTTATGGTTTTTTTCCCCCTCCAACCCCTTTAACTGACACTTCAATAAACTATTGAAAAAGTATTTCATACGCGAGTTAAACCATCGTTGGTTATAATAATGGGACTGTGTAACAGTCTTGTACAGCGCTGGCGTTTGCCTCCAGTTAAAGCACCCGGTATAAATCGCTGAATAAGCCATGTGCTTATTTGGGAAGTAGGGTAGTGGGGCGCGTGTTGCATTGTGGCAACGTGCCATTGCATCTGATGCTGCACAAGACTTTCACAGGAAAGTAGCCTAATTAATACCCGTTGCCAAATACTGTCTAATTGTGTGGCTAGGCCTATATTAGCGAGCATGTCAGGTGGCATCGGATAGCCTATATTTAGGCTTTTACTTGACGATTTTTTCCATTCCAGCATAATTTTTTTTTTTGCATATTGGTTTTTGCACACAACCAAACAAGACAAAAATAAACTAGAATATTTCACAATTCACCCTGTATTTACGCTCAGTATGCATGGTTACACCTGTCCATAGGCATTTCATTTGGGCATCTATATATTTGCGTTGATGATGCATAGGCTTCCTAAAAAGGTTGTAGATGTATTTATTTTTTTGGACAACAATAAGGGTTGAAGTAGCCTAGTTTTGGATGCAGAAGATTGACACCCAATATGCAGATTTTTAGGTCTTTGTCGTGCATAATGAATGAAGTCAAACTTCATGTGATTGGTTTGTATCAGAGAGCTTGGGACTGACTAAGGTTCATTTTGCAAAACGATGATTCTGATATAATTGGCGTTACATTACCGAACCCTCATTGGTTTGCATGGTGTCAGCAATTTTTTATCTTGTATTCTTTTGAACTTAACAACATGAATTGGGTTATTTAAAGTACCAAATAGGTAGAGAACATTGAATAAAACAAGGCTATGCCAATAACACTTAAAAAAAAATGCAGATAGAACCTTAGTCCCAAGTTCTCGTGATGGCACACTGCTCCGTCTGAGTAGTGGTTGTGTCTAATGTTGCAATAATAACGACTTTGTAACAATGTTTGGGACGACTGACAATATTGCTATACTAGTAAGAAAGCTATACTAGTAAGAAAGTAACTAGTGAGTTCCCTATCGCGCAATAAAGACTTCACCTCATCTGCGGATTTGCACAACTGAAAAGCATCTTCGTCATGTCATTCGAATTTCAGACACGTTGACAATATTCGTGGGACTAATAATACGTCGTCCAAGCACATTCAATTAGAAAGGCTAATGATACATTTCTGAGTGTATCCTATCTTTGTATATGCAAAAAAATGAAGTAAGAAAGTAACTAGTGCTACCGCAGTGATTCAACATGAGCGTGATTCAACGTCAGCGTAGGCCTACTGCCTTGGACAAACAATTTGACTACACCGGGTTTATCGACACAGTTAAAACATTTCAGTTTAATGAGTCTGACTGCGGAACAAAGAGCTCCGTCGCGGGCATTAACGAAACTCCCTTTCTCTCATTCATATAGGACAAACAAAGCCCCCTCCTCGTGGGGAGGGATCGCCATTATAGAACTCGGCATCTTTTCTCAATTTGCACGTAGGCCTATATCGACCCATGTGCACATTTCATCTGCCTGTGTAAGACTCCCAGACAGTATTAAAATAGACTGGCATCCCCAGACCCAGCCATTTCTAATGACAAGTCTAGACTACTAATACCTATCCTGATGCGAGATTTATGTATTTCCCTGTAAAGCAGTAATTGAAACATTTGTGTGGGGGGAAATGACAGGTGAATTTGTTTTCTCATATTTTCTCTGTTTCTTGGCCTACATGGAACACTCACATTGCTATTGTCCATTGTAAGTAACTGTTCTCTCTTCCATATTTCTCTCCATGCTGTCTATTCCCACTTTCAGATAGCAACCAAGTAGGCTACTGCTGGATTGGCGAGACCAGACCATGTCTCCTCTCACACCTCCTCCCCTGCTGTGGTTATGGCTGACCCCTATCTGTCCCTCTGGGTAGCTGGGAAAGATGCCCTATCCCCAACGATCAATCTCACCCAGCAGGCCAACCAGGAGACTGACAGGACAGGATGGACTAGACTAGCATCTAGAAGTTGCGTACGTCTCAGCCCTTCTCAGCTCTTACAACAATTACCTTCCCAACTCCAGAACTCTCCCATTAGACTACACGACTCTGTGTTGCTGCTGTTCTGTTTTTATCCCTCACATTGCTACCAGGACTGTGCATCTAGGCTTTAGGCTGGACTGTCTGTCAGAATGCACAGGGCCAAGGGAGGGCCTGGCCCCCCACCCTTCCAGGACATCTATGAATTCTCCATGGACGGTGATGAGACCGGCACCCAGATCTTTCTGCGGGGCCCGAGGATAGCCATGGAGGGCCCAGGGGAGCCCCTGTCCCCTCACTCCGAATATATCCAGACTGAGCACCAGCAAGGCGGTCTCTTCTCCCTCAGGCCCCCCGCCCATGGAGTGCCCCACACGGCCCCCCAGGGTAAGAAGAGGAGGCGGTGCGGCGTGTGTGCACCCTGTATGCAGAAGGAGAATTGTGGCACCTGCAGCAACTGTATGAACCGTAAGATTGGGAAGCAGATATGTAAGCTGCGTAAATGTGACCAGCTGAAGAAGAAGGAACAGAAGGACTGCGAGGTGAGTGGAAATGACTGACCAAACTTCTAACTAACGCACATTTTCATGATATAGTCCCAGTGGCTATTTCTCATAGCTCAGTGCGAGACTGATTAGAGCTGATTGAGGGAAATTGAAGTTGAAAATGTCTCTCTAAGATATATGGCCCTAAAATGTAAATGTCATGACCCATATAAGTTTAATAGTTTAAACATGAAGGTTTAGTTTTGAATACAGATAACGACCATATGTGTACATACCACAGCAGAGGAGGATTGTATTTGAGTTCGATAACTGATGAATCACATTCATTTCAAAACAGCTAACTTTTAAAGTGCATGCAGCTGGCTGTCTTAGAAGGTTTTCATCAGACCACCTAAGTCATGACAAGCTGATGTTAAAGCCCCTGTCTGGATCCCCTTGAACATCCTTTAGTTGTAAAATCTGGACATGCATCACCCCAAGGCCTGGTTAAATGAACAGTCCACCCAAATTACACATACAGTATACCTAATCTTGCCTATACCTTAAAGTTTACCTAGGAACAGCATACCATTGTCATTGTTTTGTGCAAAACAATGGTGGAGATAGGGACCCCTGAAGGCGTTCGCATGCTTCCCATCCAAAACAGTTCGGAACAGTTTGTGCATGTATTAACAGTTAGTGACGGTTTTGGTCTTTGGCAAGGGTTTAATCGGATGTTCGTGCACACATTTTTTTCCCGAGGCAAGTCGAAGTTGGGAGCCAAAGTCTACGCCCCTTCATCGGTCATTGGTCAACAGTAGGGATTCTTCAATTAAGCGTTCGTGGTCATTCAACGATAGCCGACTCGTTCTCATGCACAGTTTTTCACTTGAAAAGTACTGTACCAAACATATTAGTTAGATGTAAAATTGCGCGACTAAGATCAACAAAAACATCAAAATTAATTACAGATTTCTTGAGTTATCTTCAATTAATTTTGACTATTTTGGCTACGGCATCTCAAGATGGACAAACAGTACTATTGCCGCTTTTTTCTCGTTTTTCAAGCATAGGTCTTTTAATAAGGGAGTATGGGAGCACACTCGTTCGGTTCGCCTAGCTGATTACGGCAAATAGCATGTCTGAATGGACTCAGACTAAGTTGTTGAGCAACTAGAAGACCAGTCATTGTCCCAAACAGACATTGTAAATCAGTTGGAGGAATTATTACTCAGCAGATTTCCAGCCTGTTTAAAAGTAATGGAAACAGGTGAGCTGTCCACTGAACTGTGTGTATGTGTTCATGTGCGCAATGTGCATGTGTGGGTATAAAAAACTTGATATACATGTATTACAGAAGATTTTACTTCTAGAAAGCTCAATACATTCTATTTTGGTTTGACTGAGGTTTTATGCCAACGCCAGAACTGTCTCCATTAGCTCTATTTGTGGAATAATTGAGATGAGGGTCGTGTTTGGTTTCTCCTTCCAGTCAACAAACAGCAGCAGTGTAGAATTCCTTCCAGCGCCCTCTGCGTTTTCTCCCCTGACCCCTGAGGCCCCGCACTGACACTCAGGATGGGGGTTGACCTTAGGGCCAGGGCCGAGGAGGGGAGGGAGGGAGGGGGTTGACCTAAGGTCCAGGGCCACGGAGGGGAGGCAGGGAGACAGGGACAGTGTGTGCGGTGCGTACACAGGATGGGGATGGGGCTGAAAGGCAGGAGGACAGGCAGAATGTAAATAAATAGTCAGCAGTGAGGAGGAAGGGAGGAGGGCTCAGGAACAACTCTGAACTGGCTAGGGATTCACTTTTAGTAACTGCATATTCAGGGACTATACCATTTTTATAGCAACATTGTAGAAACGTCCAGCTATATCTAACATGATACTCATGATGACATCTTCTATCTGTCTCAGAGAGGAATACAGAAGCAGCCCAAGCTAGTGTTTATGGATTGGATATATGACCTTCCAGAGGTTCTCACTCAGTCCCATTGTTGTTTAAAGTAGAATGTTTATGGCCACCATAGATTATACCAGTGAACTCTAGGGGAACTCTTCCTCTATTCAACCTGCTGTTCGGTAGCTAGGGTCTGAACCATAGTAATAGTAACACTGATATGTAGCTGTCCTTCTGTCTCTTACTGTTGCTGCCTTTTTAGCTTTGTAAACTCAGCAAAAAAAGAAACGTCCTCTCACTGTCAACTGCATTTATTTTCAGCAAACTTAACATGTGTAAATATTTGTATGAACATAACAAGATTCAACAACTGAGACATAAATTGAACAAGTTCCACAGACATGTGACTAACAGATTGAATAATGTGTCCCTGAACAAAGGGGGGGTCAAAATCAAAAGTAACAGTCAGTATCTGGTGGGGCCACCAGCTGCATTAAGTACTGCAGTGCATCTCCTCATGGACTGCACCAGATTTGCCAGTTCTTGCTGTGATATGTTACCCCATTCTTCCACCAAGGCACCTGCAAGTTCTCGGACATTTCTGGGGGGAATGGCCCTAGCCCTCACCCTCCGATCCAACAGGTCCCAGACGTGCTCAATGGGATTGAGATCCGGGCTCTTCGCTGGCCATGGCAGAACACTGACATTCCTGTCTTGCAGGAAATCATGCACAGAACGAGCAGTATGGCTGGTGGCATTGTCATGCTGGAGGGTCATGTCAGAATGAGCCTGCAGGAAGGGTACCACATGAGGGAGGAGGATGGCTTCCCTGTAACACATAGCGTTGAGATTGTCTGCAATGACAACAAGCTCAGTCCGATGATGCTGTGACACACCGTCCCAGACCATGACGGACCCTCTACCTACAAATCGAGTACAGGCCTCGGTGTAACGCTCATTCCTTCGACGATAAACGCAAATCTGACCATCACCCCTGGTGAGACAAAACTGCGACTCGTCACTGAAGAGCACTTTTTGCCAGTCCTGTCTGGTCCAGCGACGGTGGGTTTGTGCCCATAGGCGACGTTGTTGCCAGTGATGTCTGGTGAGACCTGCCTTACAACAGGCCTACAAGCCCTCAGTCCAACCTCTCTCAGCCTATTGTGGATAGTCTGAGCGCTGATGGAGAGATTGTGCGTTCCTGGTGTAATTCGGGCAGTTGTTGTTGCCATCCTGCACCTGTCCTGCAGGTGTGATGTTCGGATGTACTGATCCTGTGCAGGTGTTGTTACACGTGGTCTGCCACTGCGAGGACGATCAGCTGTCCGTCCTGTCCCCCTGTAGCTCTGTCTTAGGCGTCTCACAGTACAGACATTGCAATTTATTGCCCTGGCCACATCTGCAGTCCTCATGCCTCTTTGCAGCATGCCTAAGGCACGTTTACGCAGATGAGCAGGGACCCTGGGCATCTTTCACTGGTGTTTTTCAGAGTCAGTAGAAAGGCCTCTTTAGTGTCCTAAGTTTTCATAACTGTGACCTTAATTGCCTACCGTCTGTAAGCTGTTACTGTCTTAATGACCGTTCCACAGGTGCATGTTCATTAATTGTTTATGGTTCATTGAACAAGCATGGAAACAGTGTTAAAACCCTTTACAATGAAGATCTGTGAAGTTATTTGGATTTTTACAAATTATCTTTAAAAGACAGGGTCCTGAAAAAGGGACGTTTCTTTTTTTGCTGAGTTTGGTCTAGTTAAAAGTTAGACAAACAGTATATACAGACGTGCTCAAATTTGTTGGTACCCTTACAGCTCATTGACATAATGCTTATTTCTTCCTGAAAAGTGATGAAATAAAAGCTATTTTGTCATGTATGCTTGCATACCTTTAATATGTCATAGAATAAAGCAAAGAAGCTGTGAAAAGAGATTAATTATTGCCTATTCAACAAAGATATTCTTAAAGGGCCTGGACACATTTGTTGGTACCCCTTAGAAAATATATTAAATAATTGGATTATAGTAATATTTCCAGCTAATTAGTTTATTTAATTAGTATCACACATGTCTCCAATCTTGTAAATCAGTCATTCAGCCTGTTTAAATGGAGAAAAGTAGTCACTGTGCTGTTTGGTATCATTGTGTGCATCACACTGAACATGGACCAGAGAAAGCAAAGGAGACATTTGTCTGAGGAGATCAGAAAGGAAATAATAGACAAGCATGGTAAAGGTAAAGGCTA
Organism: Salmo trutta; assembly: GCF_901001165.1. Lineage (NCBI taxonomy): Eukaryota > Metazoa > Chordata > Actinopteri > Salmoniformes > Salmonidae > Salmo > Salmo trutta. The sequence goes on along the minus strand of NC_042983.1, from coordinate 11,020,202 downwards.
CAAGACCATCTCCAAGCAGCTTGATGTTCCTGTGACAACAGTTGCAAATATTATTAGGAGGTTTAAGGTTCATGGAACTGTAGCCAACCTCCCTGGGCGCGGCCGCAAGAGGAAAATCGACCCCAGATTGAACAGAAGGAGAGTGTGAATGGTAGAAAAATAACCAATAATAACTGCCAAAGAGATACAAGCTGAACTCCAATGTGAAGGTACGTCAGTTTCTGATCGTACCATCCGTCACTTTTTGAGCGAAAGTGGGCTCCATGGAAGAAGACCCAGGAGGACTCCACGTCGGGTCCAGGAGCCGCTACAGGCTCTCATCCCTGAGACAGATCGCTCCCCTGCTTCCTCCGGCTCGTCAGGCTCTCATGCCTCAGCCGGATCGCCAGGCTCCTCTGCTTCTTCCGGCTCGTCAGGCTCTCATGCCTCAGCCGGATCGCCAGGCTCCTCTGCTTCTTCCGGCTCGTCAGGCTCTCATGCCTCAGCCAGATCGCCAGGCTCCCCTGCATCAGCCGGTCTGTCAGGTTCCCGCGCCCCAGCCGGCGACATGTTCCCGCGCATCAGCAGGGGTGACCAGTCCTCTCCTGATCCCCGGGTTCATCCCTTTGGTTGGCGTCCTGCGGCTGGAGCCGAACGCGCCGTGGAGGGGGTACCATCATCTATGCTCTCTCTCCGGCGCTCAAGGTTGCCATGCGCCCGCGTCTCAGCCGGACTGACAGGTTTCCCGCGCCTCTGCAGAGGTGACCGGTCCGTTCCTGATCCCCGGGATCGTCATTTTGGTTGGCGTCCTCCGGCTGGAGCCGCGCGCTGGGAAGGGGGTACTGTTACATGTGTTCCCTCTAGGTCACCAGGCTGCTCGTTATGGCGCACACCTGTCACCATCGTTACACTCACCTGGACTCTATCACTTCCCTGATTACCTTCCCTATATATGTCACTCCCTTTGGTTCCTTCCCCAGGCGTTTCAGTTTCATGTCTGTGTGCTGTTAGTGTTTCATGTTTTGTATTATGTTCCGTTTTATTTTATTAAAACACTCTCCCTGAACTCTGAGCGCACATCGTTACACTCTCAGTTGCAGGTCATGGGTCCTCCAACAGGATAATGACCCAAAACACACAGCTAAAAGCACCCGAGAATGGATAAGAACAAAACATTGGACTATTCTGAAGTGGCCTTCTATGAGTCATGATCTGAATCCTATCGAACATCTATGGAAAGAGCTGAAACTTGGCACCCGTCAAACCTCAGACAGCTGTAGCAGTTTGCTCAGGAAGAGTGGGCCAAACTACCTGTTAACAGGTGCATAAGTCTCAGTGATTGCCTCTAAAGGTTGTGCAACAAAATATTAGGTTAAGGGTCTCATCATTTTTGACCATGCCATTTTCATTTGTTGTTATTATTTACAATATTATGTTGAATAAAAAATCAAAAGCAAAGTCTGATTTCTATTAAATATGGAATAAACAATGGTGGATGCCAATTACTTTTGTCAGTTTCAAGTTATTTCAGAGAAAATTGTGCATTCTTAGTTTTTTTGTGGAGGGGTACCAACATATTTGAGCACATCTGTATATAATATTGATGGTGATTTTCTCATAGAAACAGACCATTGCACCCTGGTAACAGTGTGATTGGAGAGATCAGAGTTATAGATGACATGTGACTAATAATGTCTTGTCTGTCTGAACCTGACAATCCCCTCACAGGGAAAGAGGGTGGGTGATTGTATGTACGTACATGTATGTGTACATGTGTGTTTGTGTACATGTGTATTTGTATACATATGTGTTTAAGCATTAGACTATAAGGCCATGACATAACACAAACTACACTGAACAAAAATATAAACGCAACATGCAACAATTTCAAAGGTTTTACTTAGTTACAGTTCATATGAGGAAATCAGTCGATTGAAATAAATTCATTAGGCCTTAATCTGTGGATTTCACGACTGGGAATACAGATATGAATCTGTTGGTCACAGATACCATAAAAAAAGGTAGGGGGCGTGGATCAGAAAACCAGGCAGTATCTGGTGTGACCACCATTTGCCTCATGCAGCGTGAGACATCTCCTTCGCATAGAGTTGATTAGGCTGTTGATTGTGGCCTGTGGAATGTGGTCCTAGTCCTCTTCAATGACTATGCGAAGTAGCTGGATATTGACGGGAAGTGGGACACGCTGTCGTACACGTCGATCCAGAGCATCCCAAACATGCTCAATGGGTGACATGTCTGGTGAGTATGCAGTCCATGGAAGAACTGGGACATTTCCAGCTTCCAGGAATTGTGTACAGATCCTTGCGACACAGACCTGTGCGTTATCATGCTGAAACATGTGATGGTGGTGGATGAATGTAACGACAATGGCCTCAGGATCTCGTCACAGTATCTCTGTTGATTTAAATTGCCATTGATAAAATGCAATTGTGTTTTGTCATGACGTTGGCCTGTGGGTAAGGTTTATGACCACCAACCCCCCATAAATACCGTTCTCCCTTCCCCTCTCTGACCCTACTGAAGGACTGCTGTCCTGAAGGACTGCTGTCCTGTTAAATATAGAGAGTCTGGGAACATCAAACAAATGGGGAAAGGAACCATATTTTGGTAATAAAACCAGTTGGAAATATGCTTTGGAACGTAATGAGTATGTAGGTCAGTTCAGTTGTCATCTGAGACATTATGACTGATGACAGGACGACATAAACTGTACCTGGGAAAGTATACACCCTCTAGTTATCAGAGTCACATGGAATTGTTATGCAATTGAAATGTTTGATATTGAAATTGTTTGTTAGGAGATTAAATGTAATTTTAGCTTCCAAATGAGAGAATTGGGTTTTCATAAGGAAAGTGCCCTGCTTGATCAGTGGCCCAACCCTGTGAAGAGACAGGGGTTATAAACGATGAAACACCTCCTTCCCCCTCTCCACTATATAAGCCTTTGATGAAAAGATAACCAGGTTGTTCCAGTACGGGAGGTCTGCAGCCTCTACGTTAGAAGGACACACATGTCAACAAAACCATATCAAGTACAGAACTAAGCCAACCTCGGCGTGAGCTTTGATAGCGAATGGTATGAACTTTGAGCTTATTCACTACAGAAGTGATACTTCCTAGCCGTTGAGTTAGCAGCGGCCGCTGTAGACGTGGGCTAGGAAAGGACGGACGATGGATCCAGTCTAACAGACGGACGAAGATACCACCACGTATCCAATTTACCACCAGAGACATTCTTAAGAGTTTACAGGAAGATCTGTTGGCCAACCCGGCCAGCATCTACGACCAATCTACCGAAGCGCAGCTCAGAGTAAATATTTATTGCATTTTCCTTTTCCAAATGGGCGGTAATTTAGAATGCATAAGATAATGTATTTACGATAGCCTAGCTGCTGTTTCTCTGTTCCTAAATCTTCCCGCTCTTTCATTCAAGCCCAACCCCCTTTCCTTTGTGTAACCAGCTTTCATACAGGTTCCGTCCACCAGGACGTTTTCTGTATGACATCATTTGTATTCTGTGTATATGTAATTCTGTGTGATTAGTTTAGGTATTTAGTAAATAAATAATTAAACCCAATTTTGTATTGCTGATTCAACTTGTTAGCCAGGGTTCGTGAAGATAGCCAAGAATTTACAACTTTCATTATGAGACTGAAAATAAGATAAGGGTTAATATTGACTGCTATCGATGTAAAATATTACTAAGTATTTTAAGAGTTTATTCGGAAGATAACGGCTCTATAAACGTTCTTCCGTGGTGCCCCGACTTTCTAGTTAATTACATTTACATGATTAGCTTAATCAGGTAATATTAATTACAGAGAAATCATTTTATAAGTTAGCATGTCATATCACTTAATCCGGCATAGCCAAAGACACAACAGTTTGTTGTTCGTAGCTTATGCCTGCCCATACCATAACCCCACCACCACCATGGGGCCCTCTGTTCACAACGTTGACATCAGCAAACCGCTCGCCCACATGAAGCCATACACGCTGTCTGCCATCGGTAAAGTTGAAACCGGGATTCATCCGTAAAGAGCACACTTCTCCAGTGAGCCAGTGGCCATCGAAGGTGAGCATTTGCCCACTGAAGTCAGTTTCGACATCGAACTGCAGTCAGGTCAAGATCCTGGTGAGGATGACGAGCACGCAGATGAGCTTCCCTGAGATGGTTTCTCACGGTCTGTGCAGAAATTCTTCGGTTGTGCAAACCTATAGTTTCATCAGCTGTCCGGGTGTCTGGTCTTAGACAATCCTGCACGTTAAGAAGCCCGATGTGGAGGTCCCTGTCTGGCGAGGTTACACGTGGTCTGCGGTTCTGAGACTGGTTAGACGTACTACCAAATTCCTTAAAATGACGTTGGAGGCGGCTTATGGTAGAGAAATGAACATTCAATTATCTGACAACAGCTCTGGTGGACATTCCTGCAGTCAGCATGCCAATTGCACGCTCCCTCAAAACTTGAGACATCTGTGGCATTGTGTTGTGTGTCAAAACTGCATATTTTAGAGTGGCCTTTTATTGTCCCCAGCACAAAGTGCACCTGTGTAATGATGATGCTGTTTAATCAGCTTCTTGATATGCCACACCTGTCAGGTGGATGGATTATCTTGGTAAAGAAGAAATGCTCATGAATAGGCATGTAAACAAATTTGTGCACAACATTTTAGAGAAATAAGCTTTTTGTGCGCATGGACAATTTGTGAGATCTTTTATTTCAGCTCATGAAACATGGGACGAACACTTTACATGATGTGTTTATATTTCTGTTCAGTATATACAGTTGAAGTCGGAAGTTTACATACACTTAGGTTGGAGTCATTAAACCTCGTTTTTCAACCACTCCACAAATTTCTTGTTAACTAACTAGTTTTGGCAAGTCGGTTAGGACATCTAATTTGTGCATGAGACAAGTAATTTTTCCAACAATTGTTTACAGACAGATTATTTCACTTATAATTCACTGTATCCCAATTCCAGTGGGTCAGAAGTTTACATACAATAAGTTGACTGTGCCTTTAAACAGCTTGGAAAATTCCAGAAAATTATGTCATGGCTTTAGAAGCTTCTGATAGGCTAATTGACATAATTTGAGTCAATTGTAGGTGTACCTTTGGATGTATTTCAAGGCCTACCTTCAAACTCAGTGCCTCTTTGCTTGACATCATGGGAAAATCAAAAGAAATCAGCCAAAGAATTGGAGACCTCCACAAGTCTGTTTCATCCTTGGGAGAAATTTCCAAACGCTTGAAGGTACCACGTTCATCTGTACAAACAATAGTACGCAAGTATAAACGCCATGGGACCACACAGCCGTCATACCACTCAGGAAGGAGACACGTTCTGTCTCCTAGAGATTAACTTACTTTGGTGCGAAAAGTGCAAATCAATCCCAGAATAACAGCAAAGGACCTTGTGAAGATGTTGGAGGAAACAGTTACAAAAGTATCTGTATCCAAGGTAAAACGAGTCCTATATCGACATAACCTGAAAGGCCGAACAGCAAGGAAGAAGCCACTGCTCCAAAACTGCCATAAAAATGCCAGACAACGGTTTGCAACTGCACATGGGGACAAAGATTATACTTTTTGGAGAAATGTCCTCTGGTCTGATGAAACAAAAATAGAACTGTTTGGCCATAATGACCATCGTTATGTTTGGAGGAAAAATGTTGATGCTTGCAAGCCGAAGAACACCATCCAACGATGAAGCACAGGGGTGGCAGCATCATGTTGTGGGGGTGCTTTGCTGCAGGAGGGTCTGGTGCACTTCACAAAATAGATGGCATCATGAGATAGGAAAAATATGTGGATATATTGAAGCAACATCTCAAGACATCAGTCAGGAAGTTAAAGCTTGGTCGCAAATGGGTCTTCCAAATGGACAATGACCACAAGCATACTTGCAAAGTTGTGGCAAAATGGCTTAAGGACAACAAAGTCAAGGTATTGGAGTGGCCGTCACAAAGCCCTGACCTCAGTCCCATAAACATTTTCTTGGCAGAACTGAAAAAGCGTGTGCGAGCAAGGAGGCCTACAAACCTGACTCAGTTACACCAGCTCTGTCAGGACAAATGAGCCAAAATTCACCCAACTTATTGTGGGAAGCTTGTGGAAGGCTACCCGAAACGTTTGACCCAAGTTAAACAATTTAAAGGCAATGCTACCGAATACTAATTGAGTGTATGTAAACTTCTGACCCACTGGGAATGTGATGAAATAAACAAAAGCTGAAATAAATAATTCTCTCTACTATTATTGTCACGCCCTGACCTTAGATTGCCATTTATTTTTCCTTTTTTGGGTTAGGTCAGGGTGTGATGGGGTGGGCATTCTATGCCAGTCTATGTTTTCTATTTCTTTGTGTTGAGCCGAGTATGGTTCCTAATCAGAGGCAGCTGTCTATCGTTGTCTCTGATTAGGAATCATACTTAGGCAGCCCTTTTCCCTCCTTCTGTGTGGGATCTTGTTTTTGTATTGCTCAGTGAAGCCTGCAGAACATGATGTTCGTGTTTCTTTGTTTATTGTTTTTGTATAGTGTTCTGAGTTAATAATAAATATTTATCATGAGCACGCTGCACCTTGGTCTACTCCTTATGAAGAGAGTTACAGAAGATCCTACCTCAATATGACCGAGCAGCGTGGGGCGGACCAGTGAACTTTTGAGGAAATTAGGAGGAATATATCGTGGACTTTGGAAGGAATAGTGGCAGGAGAAAAGAGCCAGCCAGGGAAGCTGGCGGAAGCAGTGAAGGACAGCTACGAAGTTGGGAAGGAAGGCTACAGAAACCCCAAGAAATGTTTTTTTGGGGGGGGGGGGGGACATGAAGCAGTCGGCGGAGCCGAGGAGTGAACCAGAGCCAATCCGGGAGAAGAGGGAGAATTTGGAGAAGAGAGAAATGGGAGAGTTGTTGAGTTGGTGGAGGATGCACAAGTTTTTCCCAAATGAACGTGTCGTCAGTTTGGTGCCACCTGAGTCAGCTCCCCGTACTCGTCCTGAGAAGTGTGTGGAAGTTCCAAAACAATTGATACCGGCTATACACACCAGGTCTCCAGAACGTCTCAACAGCCCGGTACGTCCTGTGCCTACTCCTCGCATTCGCCCTGAAATGCGTGTCACCAGTCTGGTGCCACCTGTCCCGGCTCCACGCACTAGGCCTTCAGTGCGCCTGCCCAGTCCAGTGCTTTCGGCGACAGTTCCCAGTCCAGAGCTTTCGGCGACAGTCCCCAGTCCAGAGCTTCCGGCGACAGTTCCCAGTCCGGAACTTCCAGCGACGGTCTGCAGTCCGGAGTCTTCAGCGGCGGTCTGCAGTCCAGAGTCTTCAGCGGCGGTCTGCAGCCCAGAGTCTTCAGCGGCGGTCTGCAGTCCAGAGTCTTCAGCGGCGGTCTGCAGTCCAGAGTCTTCAGCGGCGGTCTGCAGTCCAGAGTCTTCAGCGGCGGTCTGCAGTCCAGAGTCTTCAGCGGCGGTCTGCAGTCCAGAGTCTTCAGCGGCGGTCTGCAGTCCAGAGTCTTCAGCGGCGGTCTGCAGTCCAGTGTCTTCAGCGGCGGTCTGCAGTCCAGAGTCTTCAGCGGCGGTCTGCAGTCCAGAGTCTTCAGCGGCGGTCTGCAGTCCAGAGTCTTCAGCGGCGGTCTGCAGTCCAGAGTCTTCAGCGGCGGTCTGCAGTCCAGAGTCTTCAGCGACGGTCTGCAGTCCAGAACCTCCAGCGGGGGTTTCCAGTTCTGAGCCTCCGGCGAGGATCCACGGTCTGGTTCCTCCGGAGACACAAGAGCGGAGGGATCAGCGGGCGGATTGGGGGCTACGCCCCAAACCAGAGCCGCTGCCAAGAGTAGATGCCCACCTGGACCCTCCCCTATAGGTTCAGGTTTGCGGCCGGGAGTCCGCACCTTTGGGGGGGTACTGTCACGCCCTGACCTTAGCTTGCCGTTTATTTTTCCTTTTTCTGTGTTAGGTCAGGGTGTGATGTGGGGTGGGCATTCTATGCCAGTCTATGTTTTCTATTTCTTTGTGTTGAGCCGAGTATGGTTCCTAATCAGAGGCAGCTGTCTATCGTTGTCTCTGATTAGGAATCATACTTAGGCAGCCCTTTTCCCTCCTTCTGTGTGGGATCTTGTTTTTGTATTGCTCAGTGAAGCCTGCAGAACATGATGTTCGTGTTTCTTTGTTTATTGTTTTTGTATAGTGTTCTGAGTTAATAATAAATATTTATCATGAGCACGCTGCACCTTGGTCTACTCCTTATGAAGAGAGTTACAGAAGATCCTACCTCAATATGACCGAGCAGCGTGGGGCGGACCAGTGAACTTTTGAGGAAATTAGGAGGAATATATCGTGGACTTTGGAAGGAATAGTGGCAGGAGAAAAGAGCCAGCCAGGGAAGCTGGCGGAAGCAGTGAAGGACAGCTACGAAGTTGGGAAGGAAGGCTACAGAAACCCCAAGAAATGTTTTTTTTTTGGGGGGGGGGACATGAAGCAGTCGGCGGAGCCGAGGAGTGAACCAGAGCCAATCCGGGAGAAGAGGGAGAATTTGGAGAAGAGAGAAATGGGAGAGTTGTTGAGTTGGTGGAGGATGCACAAGTTTTTCCCAAAGGAACGTGTCGTCAGTGTGGTGCCACCTGAGTCAGCTCCCCGTACTCGTCCTGAGAAGTGTGTGGAAGTTCCAAAACAATTGATACCGGCTATACACACCAGGTCTCCAGAACGTCTCAACAGCCCGGTACGTCCTGTGCCTACTCCTCGCATTCGCCCTGAAATGCGTGTCACCAGTCTGGTGCCACCTGTCCCGGCTTCACGCACTAGGCCTTCAGTGCGCCTGCCCAGTCCAGTGCTTTCGGCGACAGTTCCCAGTCCAGAGCTTTCGGCGACAGTCCCCAGTCCAGAGCTTCCGGCGACAGTTCCCAGTCCGGAACTTCCAGCGACGGTCTGCAGTCCGGAGTCTTCAGCGGCGGTCTGCAGTCCAGAGTCTTCAGCGGCGGTCTGCAGTCCAGAGTCTTCAGCGGCGGTCTGCAGTCCAGAGTCTTCAGCGGCGGTCTGCAGTCCAGAGTCTTCAGCGGCGGGCTGCAGTCCAGAGTCTTCAGCGGCGGCTGCAGTCCAGAGTCTTCAGCGGCGGTCTGCAGTCCAGAGTCTTCAGCGGCGGTCTGCAGTCCAGAGTCTTCAGCGGCGGTCTGCAGTCCAGAGTCTTCAGCGGCGGTCTGCAGTCCAGAGTCTTCAGCGGCGGTCTGCAGTCCAGAACCTCCAGCGGGGGTTTCCAGTTCTGAGCCTCCGGCGAGGATCCACGGTCTGGTTCCTCCGGAGACACAAGAGCGGAGGGATCAGCGGGCGGATTGGGGGCTACGCCCCAAACCAGAGCCGCTGCCAAGAGTAGATGCCCACCTGGACCCTCCCCTATAGGTTCAGGTTTGCGGCCGGGAGTCCGCACCTTTGGGGGGGTACTGTCACGCCCTGACCTTAGCTTGCCGTTTATTTTTCCTTTTTCTGTGTTAGGTCAGGGTGTGATGTGGGGTGGGCATTCTAAGCCAGTCTATGTTTTCTATTTCTTTGTGTTGAGCCGAGTATGGTTCCTAATCAGAGGCAGCTGTCTATCGTTGTCTCTGATTAGGAATCATACTTAGGCAGCCCTTTTCCCTCCTTCTGTGTGGGATCTTGTTTTTGTAATGCTCAGTGAAGCCTGCAGAACGTGACGTTCGTGTTTCTTTGTTTATTGTTTTTTGTATAGTGTTCTGAGTTAATAATAAATATTTATCATGAGCACGCTGCACCTTGGTCTACTCCTTATGAAGAGAGTTACAGAAGATCCTACCTCAATATGACCGAGCAGCGTGGGGCGGACCAGTGAACTTTTGAGGAAATTAGGAGGAATATATCGTGGACTTTGGAAGGAATAGTGGCAGGAGAAAAGAGCCAGCCAGGGAAGCAGGCGGAAGGGGTGACAGCTACGAAGTCGGGTAGGAAGGCTACAGAAACCCCAAGAAAAGTTTTTTTTTGGGGGGGGGGGCACATGAAGCAGTCGGCGGAGCCTTGGAGTGAACCAGAGCCAATCCGGGAGAAGAGGGAGAATTTGGAGAAGAGAGAAATGGGAGAGTTGTTGAGTTGGTGGAGGATGCACAAGTTTTTCCCAAAGGAACGTGTCGTCAGTTTGGTGCCACCTGAGTCAGCCCTCCGTACTCGTCCTGAGAAGTGTGTGGAAGTTCCAAAACAATTGATACCGGCTATACACACCAGGTCTCCAGAACGTCTCAACAGCCCGGTACGTCCTGTGCCTACTCCTCGCATTCGCCCTGAAATGCGTGTCACCAGTCTGGTGCCACATGTCCCGGCTCCACGCACTAGGCCTTCAGTGCGCCTGCCCAGTCCAGTGCTTTCGGCGACAGTTCCCAGTCCAGAGCTTTCGGCGACAGTCCCCAGTCCAGAGCTTCCGGCTACAGTTCCCAGTCCGGAACTTCCAGCGACGGTCTGCAGTCCGGAGTCTTCAGCGGCGGTCTGCAGTCCAGAGTCTTCAGCGGCGGTCTGCAGTCCAGAGTCTTCAGCGGCGGTCTGCAGTCCAGAGTCTTCAGCGGCGGTCTGCAGTCCAGAGTCTTCAGCGGCGGTCTGCAGTCCAGAGTCTTCAGCGGCGGTCTGCAGTCCAGAGTCTTCAGCGGCGGTCTGCAGTCCAGAACCTCCAGCGGGGGTTCCAGTTCTGAGCCTCTGGCGAGGATCCACGCTCTGGTTCCTCCGGAGACACAAGAGCGGAGGGATCAGCGGGCGGATTGGGGGCTACGCCCCAAACCAGAGCCGCTGCCAAGAGTAGATGCCCACCCGGACCCTCCCCTATAGGTTCAGGTTTGCGGCCGGGAGTCCGCACCTTTGGGGGGGTACTGTCACGCCCTGACCTTAGCTTGCCGTTTATTTTTCCTTTTTCTGTGTTAGGTCAGGGTGTGATGTGGGGTGGGCATTCTATGCCAGTCTATGTTTTCTATTTCTTTGTGTTGAGCCGAGTATGGTTCCTAATCAGAGGCAGCTGTCTATCGTTGTCTCTGATTAAGAATCATACTTAGGCAGCCCTTTTCCCTCCTTCTGTGTGAGATCTTGTTTTTGTATTGCTCAGTGAAGCCTGCAGAACATGATGTTCGTGTTCCGTTGTTTATAGTTTTTTGTATAGTGTTCTGAGTTAATAATAAATATTTATCATGAGCACTCAACACGCTGCACCTTGGTCTACTCCTTACGACAAGCGTTACAATTATTCTGACATTTCACATTCTTAAAATAAAGTGGTGATCCTAACTGACCTAAGACAGGGAATTGTTACTAGGATTAAATGTCAGGAATTGTGAAAAACTGAGTATAAATGTATTTGGATAAGGTGTATGTAAACTTCCGACTTTAACTCTATTTACAGTGTAAGATTGTAATGGTTAGGCCAGCAGTGAGTAGGATAGACAGAGAGAGGAAGCTGTAGCTGTGCTCTTTAGGTGAACTATATTGAGCAGAGGTTGAACATCTCTCTCTCCTCACATCCCCCTCTCCTCTTCTGTCTTCTCTGGCCCCTGTGTGGGTCCACCAACTGTGTCCCCATTGCCTTGGCAACCACATCCCATCATCTCCGTCCATTATTCTCCTCTCCAGACACGAGGTCTGGCCACACATCTCGTGGTGTTTACACCTCTATTGTCTTAGGCATAGGAGGCCAGGCTTATCATTTGGAAGGACGGCCACGCAAGACTAGTATAGCCTATGTACATTACTCTGTCTTTAAAGATGCATATGGTGTTTATATGTCTACTGCCACTTTTGTTTATCCCAAGGCTAAATAACCCAGGTAGGTCATTTAGATAGGACAGGAGGAGAGAACAGGACAAGGACATCACAGGAGAGTAGAGGACAGGAGGGGAGAAGGACAGAACAGGAGAGGACGGAGGGGAGAAGGACAGGAGAGGAGAGGACGGAGGGGAGAAGGACAGGACAGGAGAGTAGAGGACAGGAGGGGAGAAGGACAGGACAGGAGAGTAGAGGACAGGAGGGGAGAAGGACAGGACAGGAGAGTAGAGGACAGGAGAGTAGAGGACAGGAGGGGAGAAGGACAGGACAGGAGAGTAGAGGACAGGAGGGGAGAAGGACAGGACAGGAGAGTAGAGGACAGGAGAGTAGAGGACAGGAGGGGAGAAGGACAGGACAGGAGAGTAGAGGACAGGAGAGTAGAGGACAGGAGGGGAGAAGGACAGGAGAGTAGAGGACAGGACAGGAGAGTAGAGGACAGGAGGGGAGAAGGACAGGACAGTAGAGGACAGGAGGGGAGAAGGACAGGACAGAAGAGGACAGAGGGGACGGGGGTGGGAAGTCAGAGTGTTAGTTAATTAATACTGTTAATAGTGTTGTAATTACAGCCGGCCACCTCTTTCCACTCCTCCCCATACCCTCCTCACTATGAGTTGCTGATTTTTACAACTCATTGTTAAAGGGATTGTAATGAGTCTCCCTCCCCCTGATTCTTGTCCTAATCTAGAGGGGTGTGGGAGTGGGAGTGGGTTGTCACAGGTCTGGGTGAGTGAGGAGAATATTGGAGGGTTGCCGGGTTGGTAGCCCTGGTTACACCAGACTGAACACCACTCATTCTTGCTTCACTTGTTCAGTTTGTTGTAACCAAAGTTGGTAGGGAGGATGATGACGTCCTGGTTACCAGACAATAATCTGTCATTTGTGGGGGTGAGGGAGACTGACATGCAGAGTATGTGGGAATTAGCTGAGATTGAGTTGGGGGGGGGGGGGGTTATTTATACAACAGGATTACAGTAATGTCATTGAGCAGATGGTGTGAGTGAGTGAGTGAGTGAGTGAGTGTGTGTGTGTGTGTGTGTGTGTGTGTGTGTGTGTGTGTGTGTGTGTGTGTGTGTGTGTGTGTGTGTGTGTGTGTGTGTGTGTGTGAGAAAATGGGGAGGGCTGTCTGGGGAGGCCAGGTGCAGCGTAATCAGATCAGTCAGTGCTGAGTATTGAGATGAGTTGGAGATATAGACTACACTACGTAAGGCAGAGTGGTCCACAAACCTCCGGCGTTAGAGTCGCGTGTCCTGAGTCGAGGCTAACGGACTTCATTACAGATATTTGTATCACTCATGTTGGAGGGATAATTTAAGCGTGCCACACAACGGGACCACGGCACTCCGGCAGATACAGGACGTTGCTCGGTCGCCACCCATAACACAAACACGCTGCACAGCTGCTCTTGCTGTACCGCTTACTACAAACACTCCACACACACACACACACACACACACACACACACACACACACTCTGAGTGACGTCAGAGCAGGGAATTTCCACGCCAGCCATATAAGAGGCTGAGGCTCAGACAGGCATCACAAACGCTGTGTCACTGACTGGCTGCTTGTTTTACTACCACTCTCTCAGTCGTTCTCTCTCTCTCTGTCGTTCTCTCTCTCTCTGTCGTTCTCTCTCTCTGTCGTTCTCTCTCTCTCGTTCTCTCTCTGTCGTTCTCTCTCTCTCTGTCGTTCTCTCTCTCTCTGTCGTTCTCTCTCTCTGTCGTTCTCTCTCTCTCTGTCGTTCTCTCTCTCTGTCGTTCTCTCTCTCTCTGTCGTTCTCTCTCTCTCTGTCGTTCTCTCTCTCTGTCGTTCTCTCTCTCTGTCGTTCTCTCTCTCTCTGTCGTTCTCTCTCTCTCTCTGTTGTTCTCTCTCTCTGTCGTTCTCTCTCTCTCTGTCTTCAACATGAACTCGTTCTCTTTATTTTTGTGATTTGTGCTTTTTTCTTTTGACTAAATGGCTGTTTATAATGTTTCTACACTTCTCTCAAAAGAGATTGCCAGTAAACCTGTGTAACTAACAACAATGAATCCAGGTAAGCCCATATACACCGTCGCTACAGTTGCCTGGCACTCTGTGAAGCTTGGAAATTATAACGGCCACTTGTCCCTCTTCACCTAGACTTGAAAGTAGAAGATACTGGTAAACCCCAGATACAAATTTGTTCAGTAGTTGGCTGGCATTGAGGCACATTACTAGAGTCAGTGAAAACTAAACCGAGAGCATATTTTACCTGCGTCTGAGACGGTACTAGCAGATCTCTCTCCCTTTAAACCAACATAAACAAAACACTCCCCCCCAGACCTCCTAAATATGATCGGTATGTTCATCTCGTAGGGTCAGTTTCCTAAAAGAGAACAACTCAGAATGGAGGGGATGTTATTTTATTGTACAACCTTGGGGGGTTATTTAGTCTATCAGAATGATACTCATTAGGCAGTGTGTTTTCTTTCATTTCATTTCAACTTTTGTCAATGACCTGTGCAACGCAGTGTTCACACGGTACAAAAATACGTTTCATATTCTACCTTGTGTTACGTTTTTACAAATGTCCATACATTTGCACAATTCAGAAATGTTTGCTACATTATGTCAGCGTGTGTGAATCTTGAGTCAGCATGTTTAAATGGCTGTGGTGCTGTGTAAGTGTCTGTTCCCCGGTACACAGAGAGAGAGTGTGTGTGTGTGTGTGTGTGAGTGTCCGTGAGTGTGTGTGTGCACTAGTCCAGTCCAGTTATTGCAGGCAACCCTGACACAGATGGTCCTCAGCGATACCACATACCAGAGGCATTGTTTAGGGAAGCCGAGCTCAAGGAGATAATTGACAGCCATAGAGAGGTCCCATCCCCCAGTCCACCTTCCGTCTATCTCTCTCATTCTCTCTCTTTCTCTGTGTTATTCTCACTAACTCGATATAGGACTGCATGTGCAAGCAAGCATACACAGCCACCCCCCCTCCCTCCCTCTCTCCCGCTCTCTCTCTCACTCTCTCTCTCTTTCACCCTAGCAGCAGAGCTCAGGCCGGCTGCTGATTGGTTGCTTGACTCTCTTTGTGTGCGGTGTGTAGCGTGACGTTTGCGCCGGCCGTGTGTGTGCGTGTTCATGCGAGTGTATTGTTGAAGAGCGGGTGGGGGGGTGTATTCACATCACGAGTGCAGTTAGTTTTACTCGATGGAAAGACTGAGAAAGAGAGGAGGGGGGTTTAAAGAAAGGAGAAGGAACGGGGGGAGGTAGTGTGTAGAGCAGCAGTGAAAACGATCACAGAGGCTGGGTTTGAAAAAAAATCCTCACTCGTGCGTGCGTGTGCGGTAGACCTATTAGCATAGGGGAACGAGGGAGGGAGGGAGGGAGGAAGGGAGAGAGAGAGGGAGGGAGGGAGGGAGGGAGGGAGAGAATGTGTGTGTACTAGGGCTAATGTAAAACAGGATTAAAAACACAAGATGGCTTCCTGAATGGGT
This sequence comes from Salmo trutta, assembly GCF_901001165.1. Classification (NCBI taxonomy): domain Eukaryota; kingdom Metazoa; phylum Chordata; class Actinopteri; order Salmoniformes; family Salmonidae; genus Salmo; species Salmo trutta. The sequence goes on along the minus strand of NC_042983.1, from coordinate 11,004,950 downwards.
TGGAGCACAGACTAGAGAGAGCGAGAGAGAGAGAGTGTGATAGTAGAGGTTAGACGAGAGGGAGCTTGAGTCTTCTGATGGGGATACGGCCATCCGACGGAGAGAGAGAGCAGCACACCAAGACAGATTGGCACACTGGGTAAATATGAATTACCAGGCAGAATGCCGGACAGGGACACAGAGAGCCGGGAGAGAGAGAGGGGAGTCTGTGGGGTTTATTTGAGATAGAGGAGAGGGGGGTGGAGAGACCAGGAGGGTTAGCTGGAGACAAAACACTGCCGGCACTCTAAACAGCTAGAAGTGGTTAGAGGGGCATATCCAATGTACACTGCTGCTATTCTGTGTTCATTGTTTCAGGACTTCCATTATTACTGCTGTTACTGTTACAACCCCTTTGTAGTGTATTGGAGTTGATACTTTAAACGTGTTATTATCATCGTATTGACAGTAATCTATACATGAATAATGTATATGAATTATAAAGCCGTTATAATGCATGACCATTTACAGAAATATGGTATATGTATATGTTGTCATGGTGATATTCAAAGGCACATTGCTACAATCGTGAATAGAGGCTATCCTCCTCGTTCATGATGCATTACATAATTCTATCATTAAAATAGAATCCTTGCTCTCTCACTGTCTCTCACACTCGCTCAGAGCAGTGGGGAAGCGCCGGCTTGGCTTGCCATTTGAAGGCAAATAGAAGTGATATGTGTTAGGTTCCTTTCCTGTCAGGAGGAGAGAATATGAGAAGGGGATTATATAGACGGGGTATTCTTTAGGCGCTCATGTTGTCTGGATTGACACGTCTCGTTGGAAAGCTCTTGTCGCATTGTTCGATTGATTGTTATTCTCCCCCCATTTCTCTCTCTCCCTCTCTCCCTCTCTCTCCTTCTCCCTTTCTCACTCTCCTGAATGGCTGGAAAGGTGGGACATATTGAGGACTACAGTAAAGCCTGGTCGGTAAAGCCCAGTCTGGCAACAGAGGTAAGAGGAAGACTCCACCTGGAGCAGATACCGTGGAGACAGAGCTAGTCTGTCAGATGGCGTATTATGTGCTGTATTTCTGGGTTATTAGTGGGATTGGAGGGCTTCAGTCCTTGTGTTACTGCAATGGGGGGGGGGGGGCACTTACAGATACACTGACTGGGCTGTCATCTGTCTGCGATTTCCCCGTGTGTCTGTTCTGTTTGTAGGAGGCTTGCAGACGTTAGAAGGGAGGAAGGGCATATAGTGCTGCAGAAACCGGTGTTTGTGTGTGTGTGTGTGTGTGTGCGCATGCGTGCACTTATATCAGGGAGCTTTAACTAGCCCTTGATCAACAAACAGACAGACCGTAAATAGACATCCACATGTCATCTGTATGTTGGCCACTCACGCCGGTGACCACGTGTGGTTTGTGTTCAGAGTTGTCTGAGCTCCGTCTCACAGGAGAGGAGAGGCCTTTAAAGGCAGGCGTGTGAACAGACTTATACTGTGGCGCGGTGCAGTGTGTAGTTAGTTATCTTCCCCCTGTAGCTGGCTGCATGGCTGCTAGCTCCGAGCGCAGGCTTTATCTGGCGGCTGCGTTTTGTGCTAGGTCGCTGTGATTAAGTGGCAGGCGGCGAGGCTGGGCCGGGTTTAAAGCGTCCCGGGCTGGGCGGAGATTGGCGGCAGAGCCAGGCATGTGATGAGAGAGGCGGCCAGCGAGAGGAGGAGGAGGATGAGGGAAGGAGGAGAGAAGGAGGAGAAGAGGAGGAACCGTACCCACAGGTTCAGGAGCCAGGGAGCGGGCCCTCCTCTCAGAGTTCAGAAGTCAACCGAGGGAGTAAAAGTTAGTGAGTCAGACAGACACGCATGCGCACATGATTATCTGGCAGAGTGTGTTTGTGTGTGTGTGTGTGTGTGTGTGTGTGTGTGTGTGTGTACTATAGTAACCTCTAGCACGTGGCTTCTAAGTGCTGGCGCGCTGCTGTTCTCTGGTCTGCCAAGTCGTGGCACGCTTGTGTGTTTATATACGAGGTAAATCTCTGAGCTATGGGTTCAGACGGAGGATTGCGTCCATGCTGTCGCTGAACTGGCAATCTGTTTATAGAGACTGGCATAGCTAATCAATGTCCAGTATTCTGACGCATGTCTTGTTTTTGAATGGATTCTTTCATTGTAAGATCGGTTGTCAAAGTTGAGTTTTGGCATGTTGATGATCAGTTGAATATGAGGAAGGAGATTCAAATTTAGCCGTAGGCTTTTCTTGTTGTGCTAATGATCTTCGGTTTCAGTTATACATGTTCAGACAGTCAGGGAATTGGTTTTCATGCTACTTTTGAACTCAGTGAACTTCTTAAAGTCCAAGTGCTGACACATACTTCTCATCAGCTAAGGCTGTTGGTCACCATCTGTTGTTGTCATGATTCAAGGATCATTCTGGAAAATAGTCAAGACTGGCTCATACATCCACACAAACAACGCCCTGTTGAAGAAGCACTCTATAAAAATCAAGTTTTCACTCTTTAATTCTCCAGTGTACACATACAATATACAAATATATATGTATATATATACATAGTTGAAGTCAGAAGTTTACATACACTTATGTTGGAGTCATTAAAAATATTTTTTTCAACCATTCCACAAATTTCTTGTTAACAAACTATAGTTTTGGCAAGTCGGTTAGGACATCTTCTTTGTGCATGACACAAATAATTTTTCCAACAATTGTTTACAGATTATTTGACTTATAATTCACTGTATCACAATTCCAGTGGGTCAGAAGTTTACATACACTAAGTTGACTGTGCCTATATCGACATAACCTGAAAGGCCGCTCAGCAAGGAAGAAGCCACTGCTCCAAAACCGCCATAATAAAGCCAGACTTCGGTTTGCAACTGCACATGGGGACAAAGATCGTACTTCTTGGAGAAATGTCCTCTGGTCTGATGAAACAAAAATAAAACTGTTTGGCCATAATGACCATCATTATGTTTGGAGGAAAAATGTTGATGCTTGCAAGCCGAAGAACACCATCCCAACCGTGAAGCACGGGGGTGGCAGCATCATGTTGTAGGGGTGCTTTGCTGCAGGAGGGTCTGGTGCACTTCACAAAATAGATGGCATCATGAGATAGGAAAAATATGTGGATATATTGAAGCAACATCTCAAGACATCAGTCAGGAAATTAAAGCTTGGTCGCAAATGGGTCTTCCAAATGGACATTGACTGCAAGCATACCTCCAAAGTTGTGGCAAAATGGCTTAAGGACAACAAAGTCAAGGTATTGGAATGACCATCACAAAGCCCTGACTTCAATCCCATAGAACATTTGTGGGCAGAACTGAAAAAGCGTGTGCGAGCATGGAGGCCTACAAACCTGACTCAGTTACACCAGCTCTGTCGGGAGGAATGGGCCAAAATTCACCCAACTTATTGTGGGAAGCTTGTGGAAGGCTACCCGAAACGTTTGACCCAAGTTAAACAATTTAAAGGCAATGCTACCAAATACTAATTGAGTGTATGTAAACTTCTGACCTACTGTGAATGTGATGAAAGAAATAAAAGCTGAAATAAGTCATTCTCTCTACTATTATTGTCACGCCCTGACATTTCACATTCTTAAAATAAAGTGGTGATCCCAACTGAGCTAAGACAGGGAATTTTTACTAGGATTAAATGTCAGGAATTGTGAAAAACTGAGTATAAATGTATTTGGCTCAGGTGTATGTAAACTTCCGACTTCAACTGTACATATAATGTATACATTTGAAGTATACACTGCTATTTTCTAACATTTAGTTTCAGCACTAGAAGGGTTACTGGTCTCTGTAGTAGCTCTTCAGGAAACACTAGAGCAACGTGAGAGGTTACAACAGACTGTGCTGGCGTGATTTCTCTTCATATGCACTTATTTCCTTTTCAATCATCAAACGTGCACTTGCACCATGCGCAAATACACGTAGACTGTTTACCGGAAAGGTAGATGGAGCAAAGACATGAATTAGTCATTGTGTTTCTGATTACAAATGGAAAGTACAGCGCTCGCAGGTTTGGTTGAACCGTGCTGTGTCCCAAATGACAACCTGCTCCTATGGGCCCTAGTCAAACACTAGCTATATAAGGAATAAGGTGCCATTTGGAACACAGCCATGTTGTGGAATCCCCACCCTCGATTAGATTAGAAAGGGTTAACCGTGACCTAGTTTATGTGGTAACAGTGAGTGGCAGATGACATCACTGTAATTTGAACTGTGATGAGATGGGTTGTGTGTGTGTGTGTGTGGGGGGGGGGGGGGGGTAGCAGTATCTGTAGGTGTAGTATTTACAGAAAGCTTGTGGTGTTCCAGGTTAGTTACATTCAGCGTCTTTTTTGTTGTTGTTGACCTGTCACTGAATACGGTTGCATGCACACAATAATGCGATTACTGTGGATAGTCAGATTAATATAATAGTTCAATTAAAACATTTACATGCTTTGCAAAAAAATTCAAAATCAATTTCCCCAATAATCCTGTTTACATGGACATATCTGAAATCGGGCTACCCAATGGGACTGCAGAAAATTGCTCGATCGCTCGATCAAAATAAACGTTCCACCTCAGCGACCATGTTGTTTTTGGGAAGCGTATTTGATTCTGAGTTCGGACATATAAAGTTTGTATGTGAAAACTACTTCTAAGACGCATACATTCAGTTGTTCTGAACTCACTTCATACATTCAGTTGTTCTGAACTCACTTCATACATTCAGTTGTTCTGAACTCACTTCATACATTCAGTTGTTCTGAACTCACTTCATACATTCAGTTGTTCTGAACTCACTTCATTCGCGCAAAAGAGGGAGGCTCGCTCGGGCTGGTGCTAACACATAGGCAGATCAAATACACCCCTGGAACACCGATTTAAGTTGTTTACATGTCCTAATAATTCAAAAGATTGCTCAGAAAAGCAGGTGACTATTGCGTTATCTGCCCACTGCCATGCACAGTTTAATGTTGAATTATTACTGTGCATGGAAACGTAGTCATGGTCCTGATGCCTGTTGCCAAATATCTACCTACAGTTTGTTGGATTGAGGAGGTGGGGTTTTCTAGTGCCCACGTGTAGAGGAATTGGACAGAAATGGAGCCGATTGTTTGAATGTGATTGACCGAGTGTCAGTGCTTTCCGTTATGAGTCTCAATGCACTTGGGTCCTATAGATGACAGCTCGCATGCGTCTTAAGAACGAAACTTGTCGAGCACAACGAACAATCATTCCTCATGGTTACGTTTCCATTGGTTACGTCAGATATTCTCTAATTATTACTCAGAAATCATCAAACCGTTATGCAAACCACTTCAAATCAAGTGTCTGTCTCCCCGTATTACTCACCGACCAAGATGTGCAGGAAACATACTGAGCCCCAGTGGGATCCTGAATGACATTTTGATTCATGTTCTGTATTCACCCACTAATTCACCTCCCCTGATGCAGACTCCAGGGACCACTCAAATGTCAAGAAGGGATTGACTGTCATCAACAGCTCTCTTGTAATGTGTCTTTTCTAATTAATGCTCTATAACAGACGCTCGTCCCAGTTCCCAGTCATGTTTCTTCCCCCTCACGGGTCCTGTCTGTGGGGCTGACTGAGTGCCCGTGGCTTGGCTTAAGTCCTGGCATGGATCACTGGCGGTGCCCTGTGTGGTTGAAGTGTTGTGGCTCTCGTCCGTGCCGGATGGCGTCTGGTTTCTCCTGGAGGACAGAATGGCTGAGCGGCCCGAGCACCGCTGCCTGCCACGGTTAATGAAAAATGAATGGAGGGAGGAGTAGGAGGCTGTTGTCTCATGTCTTAAATTCTCACCTCTCTCGGAGACTGGGAACCAGCTCTGTGTGTATAGTACTGTAATGAATCCAGCCAATCCACAGCCTTTCTCCGCCAAACCATGACTGCATGTCAGGATTTACAAGTTATCCCTGTAGCTCTGTTTTGAGTTTTCATGATACAGTATTGGAGTCTGGTGTGAAAACACATGGATCCTATCGGCTAAACACTTAGGGGGAAAAAAGCTTCCAAAAGGGTTCTTCAACTGTCCCCATAGAAGTACCTTTTTTGGTTCCAGGTGGAACACGTCTGGGTTTCAGGTAGAAATCTTTTGGGTTCCATGTTGAACCCTCTGTTGAAAGGGTTATACATGGAACTAAAAAAGGTTCTTCAAAAGGTTCTCTAATGGAGACAGCCGAAGAACCCTTTTAGGTTCTAGATAGCACCTTTTGTTTCTACGAGTGTAGACTACAAACTTATAGGCGATATAGTATGGCCTCAAGTGGCTTGAAAATGTTTGTTTACAACAAACGTCATGGTTATTGGATATGTAGGGTACGTAGTAGGTGATGTAAAGCACGACACAGAGCAAGGCGATTGGTGCTCTAGGTTCTCTGCAGCGCTACAGGCAAGGAGATCGCTGGACCTTATAAAACGGGCTGCACTTGGCTTGAACATATGGGGAGCTAATGTTAGCAACACGCCGCCGTGCAGGGGCTGGGGAAGGTTCTCTCCCTATGCTTTCCCTTTAACCCCCTTTCTAGATATTTCTCTCTCTAGCTCCCTCTCCCTCTCTAGCCCTCTCTCTCTCTCTCGCCTTCTCTTTATCTCTCCCCCCCTCTCTCGCTCTCTCTCTATTTCGCTCACAGTGTAACCCTCCTCCTAGGTGTTATGTTGTTGCACCGTAGTTGTTTCATTCGCTAATATTTTCCCTCCCTGTACTGCTGTACTGTTTGTTGTCTGTCTGTCTGTCTGTCTGTCTGTCTGTCTGTCTGTCTGTCTGTCTGTCTGTCTGTCTGTCTGTCTGTCTGTCTGTCTGTCTGTCTTTGATGGATGGGTCGCAAGTCAGACTCCTCCCCAAAGTGTTCCAACTGAATGTTAGTACTGATTTAAACAGTATAACCTCATCGCACTAGTGACATCATCTGCTATCAATTCTACTGTCTTGTCAACTACAGTATGTAAGGGTATTATTTTCACTACTACTTTAAACCCTTTCACCCATTCCCCCCCTCTCTCCACCCTCTTCCCTCCACCCATTCCCCCCCTCTCTCTCCACCCTCTTCCCTCACCCATTCCCCCCCTCTCTCCACCCTCTTCCCCTCACCCATTCCCCCCCCTCTCTCCACCCTCTTCCCTCCACCCATTCCCCCCCTCTCTCCACCCTCTTCCCCTCACCCATTCCACCCCTCTCTCCACCCTCTTCCCTCCACCCATTCCCCCCCCTCTCTCCACCCATTCCCCCCCTCTCTCCACCCTCTTCCCTCCACCCATTCCCCCCCTCTCTCCACCCATTCCCCCCCCCTCTCTCCACCCTCTTCCCTCCACCCATTCCCCCCCTCTCTCCACCCCTCTTCCCTCCACCCATTCCCCCCCCTCTCTCCACCCATTCCCCCCCTCTCTCCACCCTCTTCCCTCCACCCATTCCCCCCCCCTCTCTCTCCACCCTCTTCCCTCCACCCATTCCCCCCCCTCTCTCCACCCATTCCCCCCCTCTCTCCACCCTCTTCCCTCCACCCATTCCCCCCCTCTCTCCACCCATTCCCCCCCCCTCTCTCCACCCTCTTCCCTCCACCCATTCCCCCCCTCTCTCCACCCATTCCCCCCCCCTCTCTCCACCCTCTTCCCTCCACCCATTCCCCCCCTCTCTCCACCCTCTTCCCCTCACCCATTCCCCCCCCCTCTCTCCACCCTCTTCCCCTCACCCATTCCCCCCCTCTCTCCACCCTCTTCCCTCCACCCATTCCCCCCCCCTCTCTCCACCCTCTTCCCTCCACCCATTCCCCCCCTCTCTCCACCCTCTTCCCCTCACCCATTCCCCCCCCTCTCTCCACCCTCTTCCCTCCACCCATTCCCCCCCCTCTCTCCACCCTCTTCCCCTCACCCATTCCCCCCCTCTCTCCACCCTCTTCCCCCCCCCTCTCTCCACCCATTCCCCCCCTCTCTCCACCCTCTTCCCTCCACCCATTCCCCCCCTCTCTCCACCCATTCCCCCCCTCTCTCCACCCTCTTCCCTCCACCCATTCCCCCCCTCTCTCCACCCTCTTCCCTCCACCCATTCCCCCCCTCTCTCCACCCATTCCCCCCCCTCTCTCCACCCTCTTCCCTCCACCCATTCCCCCCCTCTCTCCACCCATTCCCCCCCCCTCTCTCCACCCTCTTCCCTCCACCATTCCCCCCCCTCTCTCTCCACCCTCTTCCCTCCACCCATTCCCCCCCCTCTCTCCACCCATTCCCCCCCTCTCTCCACCCTCTTCCCTCCACCCATTCCCCCCCTCTCTCCACCCATTCCCCCCCCTCTCTCCACCCTCTTCCCTCCACCCATTCCTTGCCTCCTCATATTTCCCTCTATTTTTCATTCAGTCCAAAGTCTTTCCCACAAAGACCAGTCTTTCAAAAACACTATTCCTCCTTCACTTTCCTCCCCCTCTGCTGGTGCTGGAGTGTTTTTGGTGGCTCCGCCCTGGCCTCCCCCTCCCTTTTCCTCCCTCCTCTCCTCCTTTCTCCCCTTCTCTTTGTGAGGAGTGGTGGAGTGGGGCAGGCAGGCAGACCTCTCCCTCCCAGCTGGGCTGGGTGTGTGTGCGTGCTGACTTGCACGTGCCATGTGTCAGGAAGGGCAGTCAGGAGCTATGACACGGTGGATACCCTACACTGCCACCCTACACTTCCCTGTTCCTCTCTGTCCCTCTCTGTCTATCTGTCTGTACCTCTCAGTCCCCCCTGTCTGTCCATATCTCTGTCCCTCTCTCTCTCTCTGTCCACCTGTCTGTCCCTGCCCAGAGCAGAGGAGGAGCTCACAGGTCAGGGACAACACAGAGGAGAGGACAGGGACAGAGTTAAAGAAAAAAAGAGAGAGAGAAAGAAGAAACGGATGGAGAAAGACAGAGAAATAGTAAAAACTTCGGGTTTCCGTTAACCGGTATTAGCTGGCTTTTGGGCAATTTTTTGTTTGTTTTGAAAAGCAGATAAATAAAATTGCCGCTGGCCAATTGTCAGGGAGAAGAAGAAAAAAAAATCGAATTGCGAAATAATATAGTTTTTTTTCCCTACTCATTGATGGACATACCAGTCGATGGAAATACATTTGACTGGTCATGCTTATCGGTCTATAGGTTAATTTTGCATAATCTGATGGAATTGAATTCGTGGCGTGTAAAGTGTATTTTATTTATCACACGTGTACGGCATACAGATACAGAGCCTTTGAGCAAAACATCTGTCAGACACCGCGAGAGCCACTGCTACAGCATCTCAAACAGCAAATACATAGTCAGCGGAAGGCAGGCTTCATCAGCGCGGCACACAACACTTTGCAATGAGCTGGAAGCAGTATGCATTTTGAAAACATATACTTAATTGTTTGAAACCTGAACATTTTTAGACATATTATGAGGCATGTCTTACCTTGCTACAAAGTAGCCTGGCCAAAATCAGATCATATTTGTGGAGGCAATTATTTTTTATATCAACTTTCTTTCATTGTCCAGTAGCCCAAGGCACAATCCAAGTCATATTAGCAACCCATGCTACTTTTTGCCTATTAGATCTCACCTCTTTCTAAATTTCAAATTGATATTTACCTCTCTGTCACATGAAACCGCTCGCATGTGCCGTGCCCTTTTGACAACTGTGTTTTCCTGCTAATTGCATTATGGAACGAACATTCCCGCGTAGACTGCTGCCTTGTGTGCATTGTTGCGCTTATAATGCGAAGAAATAATAGTCTATCAACATTTTAAGCTAAAAGTTCTGATCTGTTGCCTCTGACTCATTCCTTTTAACGTTTTTTGAAAATGTAGCCTAGTTGTATGAATTTGGGATCTATCGTCCCACAACTGTCCCAGAGTCGGTTTGGAATAGGCTTTTTCTTGACAAGCTGACCAATACAATAGGTACACTTTTCTGCCATGGGTGATAGTAGATTGACATAGGCTAGTGATTCTGCTGTTCGTTACTCATCTTGTTGGTTGAGGAAAAGTAAATGTGGACAGTTATTCTAACATGTTCAAAGTGCCCATCAGAATTCGGTAAGAAGGGCGGCACATCCTTTCATCCTCAATTTGCATGTTCTGTTAATATGAATTACCATCATCAAAATGTGATTCCTGTCATTCTGAGCAACGTGGGTGGACGTCCTAATCAGGTTACGCACCCAATGCATGTGGGTCCGGTAAATTTCTCAAATGTCCGGTAAATTAAAATGCTGCCTGTCAAATGTCTGGCGCCACACAACTGAAACCCTGTTAAAAAAACGTAACTGTTTTTTCTAAGAGTGTAGAGTGAGAGATAAAATAAGACAAAGGAAGGAAAAACAGAGAGAAAGAGTGAGCAGAAAGATGAGGATAGATTCTCAGATATTTGTATTCTATGCTACACTTTCAGTTCCACTCACCATACCCAATGACCCTTGTTTACATTTGAGTCATTTAGCAGAAGCTCCTATCCAGAGCATACATTTTCATACTTTTTTTTCTTTCTTCATACTGGTCCACCGTGGGAATTGGACCCACAACCCTGGCGTTGCAGGCACCATTCTCCACTAACTGAGCCACTTGGGACCACCTTCAGTCATTTTATGCGTGTGAGTGAGAGCACAATCAATCAATCAAATATATTTATAAAGCCCTTCTTACATCAGCTGATGTCACAAAGGGCTGTACAGAAACCCAGCCTAAAACCCCAAACTGCAAGCAATGCAGGTGTAGCAGCACAGTGGCTAGGAAAAACTCCCTAGAAAGGCCAGAACCTAGGAAGGATCCTAGAGAGGAACAAGGCTATGAGGGGTGGCCAGTCCTCTTCTGGCTGTGCCGGGTTGGAGATTATAACAGAACATGGCCAAGATGTTCAAATGTTCATAGATGACCAGCAGGGTCAAATAATAATAATCACAGTAGTTGTAGAGGGTGCAACAGTGTGTTACACAAGCCAGCCAGCCTGTACTCCGCAGAGAGCCTTTGCGTGTGCTCCCCAGTTTGCGTGTGCTCCCCAGTTTGCGTGTTCTCCCCAGTTTGCGTGTGCTCCCCAGTATGCGTGTGCTCCCCAGTTTGCGTGTGCTCCCCAGTTTGCGTGTGCTCCCCAGTTTGCGTGTGCTCCCCAGTATGCGTGTTCTCCCCAGTTTGCGTGTTCTCCCCGGTTTGCGTGTTCTCTCTCTCTCTCTCTCTCTCTCTCTCTCTCTCTCTCTCTCTCTCTCTCTCTCTCTCTCTCTCTCTCTCTCTCTCTCTCTGTGTGTGTCACATGAAGTGTGTATCAGAACAGATGACCTTGATGGCATGAGGCTGGAAGGGAGTAGGGTGTGTAACGTGGGTCGGGGGATGGAGGGATGGGGTCAGGGGACTGACAGGAAAACATTAGGTTGGGGGTTGGTCTCTGCTCTGTCAGGAACCTAGAGCAATGATCTAATTTGGGTGGCTGGACCGTCTAATCTATTGATGGTATTTGGCCTAGGCTATGTTACTCCTTAGAAGACTTGTACTGTACACTCCCTAGACCTCTCTGTTGTTTTAGAAGATGTGACATATGGTATGTTCTGACACAAGCCTCCCTACAAATAAGGTGAGATCAGGTTGAGCGTATAAGGCTGAGCGTGGTTGCATCAGCCACTAGACTTACATGCTGTCTTATATTTGCTGTTTCCTCAACACTGAGAGCTGGTTTCCTCTGTACCCTGTAGAAATAAATGATACATTCTGTTTGTCATGTATAATCTTTTTCATCTTCGAGTTTCACCCACCACCTGTGCCTTCTTGATACAGTAAACGCGTACATGTGTTGATTTGTGTGTGAGGGGGTGTGTGTTTTCTTTGTCAGTGTGTGTGGGTGATTGTTTGAAGGAAAAGATGAGTCAGTCCGTCTTAGTCATGGTAGAAAGAGGTGAACACAACACACGGCCCCAGCTGCACTCACACTATTCTGTCATCACTCCTACAAGGCCAATACAATGCTTTGTGAGAGAGAGAGAGAGAAAGAGAGAGGACTTGAGATGTGGAATCACATCTACTGATAAATCTGAGAACTAGTCAGATAATTATTTCATTTCTGTTACCACATACCACGCACCTCATGCTCAAATAGAGTACTCCTACTTGAATTGCCCTTCTGTTTTTTTTAAATCATCACATTCTCCTTCTTTAGGCCCCCTCATTAAACCAGCACTGTCTTGTTATTATTCACTAGTACATCAGCTGACCACTTGTTGCTATGGAGCGACCCACTGACCACAGACGTCAGTTCAACGACTAGTTTTGATTTACATTTGGTTGAGTTGTCAACTAATGTGAATTCAACGTAAAATCAACAAAACATTTCACCATGTCATTGGATTTAGCTAAAGTTGGGTGAAAGAAAAGACTAAATTCCCTTACGCTGATGACTTTCCATATCCAATTATTTTTCCACGTTAATTCAACATCATCACATTATATTTTATGGTTGAAATGACGTGGAAACAATGTTTATTCGACCAGTTTTTGCAGAGTGGGTACCCTGCAGTGTTTCGAGTGCAGAGTGCTCACTTTGCTAATTTCCACTCTTAAAGGGAGTGTTCCTAATCTCAGTTTGTTACCTGTATAAAAGACACCTGTCCACAGAAGCAATCAATCAATCAGATTCCAAACTCTCCACCATGGCCAAGCCCAAAGAGCTCTCCAAGGATGTCAGGGACAAGATTGTAGACCTACACAAGGCTGGAATGGGCTACAAGACCATCGCCAAGCAGCTTGGTGAGAAGGTGACAACAGTTGGTGCGATTATTCGCAAATGGAAGAAACACAAAAGAACTGTCAATCTCCCTCAGCCTGGGGCTCCATGCAAGATCTCACCTCGTGGAGTTGCAATGATCATGAGAACGGTGAGGAATCAGCCCAGAACTACACGGGAGGATCTTGTCAATGATCTCAAGGCAGCTGGGACCATAGTCACCAAGAAAACAATTGGTAACACACTATGCCGTGAAGGACTGAAATCCTGCAGCGCCCGCAAGGTCCCCCTGCTCAAGAATACATATACATGCCCATCTGAAGTTTGTCAATGAACATCTGAATGATTCAGAGGACAACTGGGTGAAAGTGTTGTGGTCAGATGAAACCAAAATGGAGCTCTTTGGCATCAACTCAACTCGCCGTGTTTGGAGGAGGAGGAATGCTGCCTATGACCCCAAGAACACCATCCCCACCGTCAAACATAGAGGTGGAAACATTATGCTTTGGGTGTGTTTTTCTGCTAAGGGGACAGGACAACTTCACCGCATCAAAGGGACGCTGGACGGGGCCATGTACAGTCAAATCTTGGGTGAGAACCTCCTTCCCTCAGCCAGGGCATTGAAAATGGGTCATGGATTGGTATTCTAGCACGACAATGACCCAAAACACACGGCCAAGGCAACAAAGGAGTGGCTCAAGAAGAAGCACATTAAGGTCCTGGAGTGGCCTAGCCAGTCTCCAGACCTTAATCCCATAGAAAATCTGTGGAGGGAGCTGAAGGTTCGAGTTGCCAAACGTCAGCCTCGAAACCTTAATGACTTGGAGAAGATCTGCAAAGAGGAGTGGGACAAAATCCCTCCTGAGATGTGTGCAAACCTGGTGGCCAACTATAAGAAACGTCTGACCTCTGTGATTGCCAACAAAGGTTTTGCCACCAAGTACTAAGTCATGTTTTGCAGAGGGGTCAAATACTTATTTCCCTCATTACAATGCAAATCATTTTATAACATTTTTGACATGCGATTTTCTGGATTTCTTTGTTGTTATTCTGTCTCTCACTGTTCAAGTAAACCTACCGTTAAAATTATAGACTGATCATTTCTTTGTAAGTGGGCAAACGTACAAAATCAGCAGGGGATCAAATACTTTTTTCCCTCACTGTATGTCTGTCAGGGCTTTGGCAGTACTTCAATTGTTGTGACTGTCTGTGGCGGTTTGGGTCTAGGGAACACAAGGTAGTCAGGGGTTTGCCTGAAGGAGTTCAAAGTACACATGACAGTTGTGTCTGCAGGTGGTTGAGACATAGGGAACGTTCTCTCTGGTGTATTGTTGAGGAGATCACAGAACAATAGTTTCTGCCATTTGGGAGTAAAATAGACTCCTTTTGTTTTGATGAGTCTGATGGAACATATGGTTAAAATAAATGGCTAATGTGTGTATAGATTTATATCATCGTGGGTAGATTTAAGTTAAAATCATTTTTCACTTTTAACTTTGACAAGAGTGGTTGTTAGTTTATCCCGTCCTATACATAAAAGGCCAGTTTACTGGGCACAGATTAAGCCTAGTCCTGGACTAGAAACAAACTCAATGGGAGATTTTATATAAAATTATTTTAGTGTCCAGGACTAGGCTTAATCTGTGTCCGGTAAACTGGCCCTTTATGAGTCCACACATGGACAGGCCCGTCAACTTTGGTGTGGCTCTGACGTACTGAGGTGAAGACTACAAGGGTTTATAGGGCTCGTTAGGGAGGTGGTGGTCTTGACACACTAGATAAGTGAGTCTGTTGTCTGAGCTGTGATGGCTGCTGGTCTGCTCATCCCAGGTGGTGTATCACATAACCGTAGCACTAACCTAAAACTCCCCCAGTGTTAACATAATATAGCTTTTTTCTGGGAAGATATTATTTGTGTGAAAATTGACTATTTTAGCTTCAAAAAATGTGAGAGAAAATGTATAAAGAAAAAAACAGTATAGTTCTGACAAGAGTATTGAAGTGTAGTCTACTGCTAGCAGAATGCATCTATATATTGGCCAGTGGAGGCTGCTGAGGGGAGGACGGCTCATAATAATGGCTGGAACGGAGTAAATGAAATGGCATCAAACACATGGAATCAATGTGTTTGATGTATTTGATACCATTCCACTTCTACTGCTCCAGCCGTTACCACCAGCCCGTCTTCCCCAATTAAGGTGCCGCCAACCTCCTGTGATTGGCCCGCTAGTTGCTTAAAAGCATTTGGATTATCCTACGCTGTTTGAACTGTCTATATGACAAGGCCAGAACAGCCTTTTAGAAATCGGTTGGGGCTAATCCAATTCATATCGGGAATTCATATTCATGTCGTATTCAGGTTCTTAAAACAGGGGTGGGGGTTTGCGTCTTTCTTTGTTGTACATGCACTCTCTTGTTGGCGTTGAGCAGATGAGTGTGTTACGCTGAACGGAGACGGTTAAGTTTGCTCTAAGAGCGAGAAATGCTGTGTCACTGCACTGCGGGAGAGAGCGAGCGCTAGTCAGGAGGGTGAATGAATGAGAGTGTGTGTGTGTATTGGGGTAAGGGGGGGGGGTCTACACACGGTGTCATATGAGACTTAAGTCCAGCCTGTGCGAGGCGGGGCAGCCGGGCGGGTTCTGATGATGTAACAGTTATGTCATAACTACATGCTTTCACTAGCTCTCTCGCTCACCCCTCTCGCTCTCTCTCTCTCTCTCTCTCTCTCTCTCTCTCTCTCTCTCTCTCTCTCATTGGTGCTTCCTGGACATGTGACACAACACACTTCCCTTTACTACTAGGCAGCAGCTTGGGTTGTGCCGTGTTTGTCTTTGGGTTACGCCTGCGCACGTGCGGTGTGTGTGAATGCCAGGCAGCGCTGGTGGAGGACTGTGTGAGTCACAGGGCCAGACAACGAAAGCCTCCGACAGGGTTGGAGTGACACTGTCTGCCATGAACCTGGAGCGATGGAAAGGAATGGGCAGAAACCAAACACGAGAGAGAAAGTGTGAGCGGAAAAAGAGAGAGTGAAAGAGAGATAGAGGGAGAGGTTACTCCAATAAATCCAGCCAATGCGCAGTGTCCACATGCTCATTCATAATAATAAAACAATACTGTGCAGGAGCTGACAAGGATCTCATCTGCATGGAGGAGAGACGAGACGTCGGCCATGTTTTTTCCCCCTTCTTCTTTGATAAGTCTGATTCCAGATAGAGAGAGGGGACAGAGAGAAGAGAAGGAGCAGAGAAGGGCGGTCAGAGGGGTAGCATGTGGAGTAAGCTAGCGATGGTGGTGCTAAAGCTGAAGCAATGGTGAGGGGATAGCGTTGGGAGAACATTGGTGGGACAGAGTGACCGGCCGGCCGGATGGTAGGAGAGGGAAAGCAGGCACGCCATGGAGAAGGAGAGACAGCGGAATCATTTCTGTCCTCTTAGACGTCGGTGCAAATGATGTTGCCGTTCGTCGACGTCTCTAGTAGCACCATGCCGCTGCGGACGGTCTCTGTCAAGCGACAAGCCGCTCCATCGCTGTTCCTCTGCTCCCTCGTCCTTCTCTTGCTAGAGCCGAAGTCACATGAATAAGACAACTTACTAGGTTGTTATGTGTGTGTGTGAATGTTGCATTTCTGTAGCTCAATATCTCTCCTTACTCTCCCCTCGATGTTCCTCTCCTCTCTACTGTCCCTCTGGCTTCCTTTATCCCTGTGGTCTGTATGTTACCAGACTGCCATCGACTGCTGCTTGTCCAGTTCCCCAGACTCCAGTCCTGTAGTCTTTATCCCCCTCTCTCAATCACATTCAATCCATTTGCTCCCTCTTTCGCGTATGTATTAATCAGGAGATTATAGGCTTTAGAAACGATTGAGTGTGAAACGTATTGGCACCTTTTAAAGTCCTCTCAAGCCATCGCCATCCTCTGGTATGTGGGAGACTCGCTATGCTTCGTCTCGCCTTTACAAGTCCTAGGCTGCTCTTCTTCCCCCGGCATCACCTCGCATTGAGCGACACATCAGCGGCCGGGGAAGGTAACAGACCTGCAAAGAAGTAGCTACTATTAACATTTCTGTGGTAGACGACAGAGAAACGACCAGAGAGATCGTCAGCGGCTTTGCAACGACCAGCGGACTATGACAGAAACAGAAAGATAGACGTACAGCTTGTCTCGCAGGAGAAAGTCTGAGTCTGAATCGGTCGAATTCAAACCACATATATAGATATATATGGACATTTTAATGTTGTTGTTTTTTTTCTCATTTTCTTGTTGATGTTCCAGCAAGTGCTGCTGAGATTGGCGTTCGCCTACATCTAGTGGTTTCCACCGCGTCCACATGCTCAAAAACCGCTCCACTCTTAGATAACCCAAATGACTAGACATGACTAGATACACATAACATAATGTTATCCGAAACACACTGTTATGTATTCAAGGTGTTCCTATTCAATAAGGGATTGTGCTGGTGGAGAGAGAGAGGGAGCTTTGCCTGGTAACAGCTCTCGCTCTGCTGCAATGTGTTGCTGTTTCTAGCGCTGCCGCTAGCGTCCATCCCCGAGCTCTCTCTTTCTCTCTCTGCTCACTGCACACTCCTCCATTCCCTCGTACGTGCCCACTGTGCCTCAGATAATGGCCTCTCGCTCTGCACACACAGAAGAGAGAGGGGGAGGGAGAGTGAGCGAGAGAGAGAGAGAGTGGCGAAGGTGGGGGCTGCAAGAAGAACCAGACTGTGAGTGTAAGAGAAAGAAAAAGGATATTGAAAAGGGAAGGGAGGAGCAGAGAGAGGTAATGAGAAAGGAAAAAGGACAAAACAGAAAGTGACGGCTGTAAGAAGAGACAGAGAGCGGGCGTGCGTGCGTTCCATGGGGGGAGGTGTGTGCGTGTGTGTGTGTGTGCGTGCGTGTCGGTGCTTGTGTGCCGCAACAACAAAAAAAAGCCTCCACCAGATTGCTAGTGGCTCCCCTCATAGCACCACTATTGCATGCTCCCCTCCTCTCCCTGCTGTGTCTCTCCACTTCCACTGGCAGGACGTCTAGACCCATGTAAGTACTGAAGCTGTGTGGGGCTCTCTACTCTTTTCTGGGTTTTATTCTCATGGTTCCTCCTTCATGTTTTCTCGACGACAGACACGGCAGGAAAGGAAAGCCAGGGGAGGGGGGATAGAAGGAAGGAGAGAGGGAGGGTGTCGTGTGTCTAACTGTTTGGATTTATGTCTACTCCCAGGCTTTATGCCCCCCCCCCACCCCCTTTGTCTCTCCACCCTCCTTCCTTTTTGACTTTGTGCTGTCAACCTTGAAGGCATCTGTTCTGGTCTGGTGGAGGTGGGGACGTGAGGTGGGGACAAACGCGTAGTGGTCCAGTTGTAGGACAGACCAGCTTGACTGTTTAGCCGGCAACGTACAGCCTGTGTGTCGTTTAAAGGGACTAGTCTCAGAGTTTAGGGTGTCTAACAGGTTAGGCAGTCTCTTCTGGTTGGGCGTGTTGATGTTTTCAATTGGAAGCTTTGTGCGGTGCGTGCCGTTTGTGTGTGTGTGTGTGTGTGTGTGTCCTGGCAGGAAAGAGTAAGCTCTCACACGGCGTCAATAGTTGTCCGAGCACGTGGTCTGCTCTGTCAGAAGCACCGTGGTAGGTGCCCGCAGGTGTAAGCGTGCCGCGGTGTGTATAACACAGTGTGCATGAAGAGAGAGAAGGTATTTGTGACAGTCTCATTTGGCTAAGTACATCTGTGAAATCCCAGTTGACCGGGTATGAGAACTGTCATTATGATGGTGTTGTTAAAGTGTTTGGGTTTAAGCCGGGCGTGTGGAACCGGCGATTCAATTGGTGTTGTACGTGTTAGAGAGAGTTAGAGGAAGTGTGTCAGTTTATCGACTGTGAGAAACAGAGATGAACAACAACAATGTGACTGGTTGGGGGGGGGTTGTTGGGTTGTACAGTTTTGTGACCACGCTGTTTCAATATATTGCAATTCTCTTACTCATTCTGTCTCCCCCCCCCAATCCCCAGTCTGATGATCAGTTTGTTATGGGGCAACGTGCATGGAGGCTTCTCACGTATCGCCGGCCGGCTGTTCACCCCCCCCCCTACCCCCCCCCAGGGACCCCCACCAGACACCCGGCACAGAAGGTGAATTCAAAGGGCCTGAGCAAGCGGCCCGTCCAATAATTAGACACTTCAAAAGGCTCATTTCAATATATTTAAATTACGGGAAGCAGGGTGTCTGGTCCACTTCAGCTGTCAACCAACTGTAGGAGCTACAAACGAGAGCTGTGTTCTCACTGTGAATATAGATGTGATGAAGCCTGCATTATACACAGACCTGTTGGGTCATAACTCAAAACAACAAACCAGCCTAGTTCCTCTTCTAGGTATAGGCAGTCTTTTGACATGGTGTAGTCTACCTTTATGTGTATCTGTCTGTGCTGTAAACGGTGTGTGCGCAATGGCGGTGTAGTTATACAGTACGTACGTGTGTACAACATAGTGTACGGATATGATTATGACTGTGTGCAATCCTCATGGAGCTCAGTCTGTCTGAGCTCACAGGACTTCAAGCGTTATCAACGTGTGTCTGTCTGGGGCATAGAGCAGGGCTTGCCTTTCACCTGCTGTAGCCTCAATGCCACTGCACTCCCTGTTCTGACATGTCCACAGTGCCATGTTGAAGACTTCCTTATTTAGTTTAGGCTGTTGTAGAATAGGACTTGAAGATGTTTCCGAGGAAAAGTCAAAATATGATATGTGTTATTTGGATACTCAGCGTGTCATGGATTTGTCTCGGTGTAGAAGTGGTTGAACTTACAGTCGTGGCCAAAAGTTTTGAGAATGACAAATATTAATTTCCACAAAGTTTGCTGCTTCAGTGTCTTTAGATATTTTTGTCAGATGTTACTATGGAATACTGAAGTATAATTACAAGCATTTCATAAGTGTCAAAGGCTTTTATTGACAATTACATGAAGTTGATGCAAAGAGTCAATATTTGCAGTGTTGACCCTTCTTTTTCAAGACCTCTGCAATCCGCCCTGGCATGCTGTCAATTAACTTCTGGGCCACATCCTGACTGATGGCAGCCCATTCTTGCATAATCAATGCTTGGAGTTTGTTAGAATTTGTGGGTTTTGTTTGTCCACCCGCCTCTTGGGGATTGACCACAAGTTCTCAATGGGATTAAGGTCTGGGGAGTTTCCTGGCCATGGACCCAAAATATTGATGTTTTGTTCCCCGAGCCACTTAGTTATCACTTTTGCCTTATGGCAAGGTGCTCCATCATGCTGGAAAAGGCATTGTTCATCACCAAACTGTTCCTGGATGGTTGGGAGAAGTTGCTCTCGGGGGATGTGTTGGTACCATTCTTTATTCATGGCTGTGTTTTTAGGCAAAATTGTGAGTGAGCCCACTCCCTTGGCTGAGAAGCAACTCCACACATGAATGGTCTCAGGATGCTTTACTGTTGGCATGACACAGGACTGATGGTAGCGCTCACCTTGTCTTCTCCGGACAAGATTTTTTCCAGATTCCCCAAACAATCGGAAAGGGGATTTATCAGAGAAAATGACTTTATCCCAGTCCTCAGCAGTCCAATCCCTGTACCTTTTGCAGAATATCAGTCTGTCCCTGATGTTTTTCCTGGAGAGAAGTGGCTTCTTTGCTGCCCTTCTTGACACCAGGTCATCCTCCAAAAGTCTTCGCCTAACTGTGCATGAAGATGCACTCACACCTGCCTGCTGCCATTCCTGAGCAAACTCTGTACTGGTGGTGCCCCGATTCCGCAGCTGAATCAACTTTAGAAGACGGTCCTGGCGCTTTCTGGACTTTCTTGGGCGCCCTGAAGCCTTCTTCACAACAATTGAACCGCTCTCCTTGAAGTTCTTGATGATCCGATAAATGGTTGGTTTAGGTGCAATCTTACTGGCAGCAATATCCTTGCCTGTGAAGCCCTTTTTGTGCAAAGCAATGATGACGGCACGTGTTTCCTTGCAGGTAACCATGTTTGAGAGAGGATGAACAATTATTCCAAGCACCACCCTCCTTTTGAAGCTTCCAGTCTGTTATTCGAACTCAGTCAGCATGACAGAGTGATCACCAGCCTTGTCCTCATCAACACTCACATCTGTGTTAACAAGAGAATCACTGACATGATGTCAGCTGGTCCTTTTGTGGCAGGGCTGAAATGCAGTGGAAATATTTGGGGGGGGGGATTCAGTTCATTTGCATGGCAAAGAGGGACTTTGCAATTAATTGCAATTCATCTGATCACTCTTCATAACATTCTGGAGTATATGCAAATTGCCATCATACAAACTGAGGCAGCAGACTTTGTGAAAATTAATATTTGTGTCATTCTCTAAACTTTTGGCCACGACTGTACACTACATTTCAAAAGTTTGGGGTCACTTAGAAATGTCCTTGTATTTGAAAGCAAAGCGCATTATTTGTCCATTAAAATAACCTCAAATTGATCAGAAATGCAATGTAGCCATTGTTAGTTGTAAATGACTATTGTAGCTGGAAACGGCAGATTTTTAATGAGATATCTACGTACATAGGCGTACAGAGGCCCATTATCAGCAACCATCACTCCTGTGTTCCAATGGCACGTTGTGTTAGCTAATCCAAGTTTATCATTTTAAAAGGCTAATTGATCATTGGAAAAGACTTTTGCAATTATGTTAGCATAGCTGAAAACTGTTGTTCTGATGAAAGAATAATTAAAACTGGCCTTCTTTAGACTAGGTGAATATCTGGAGCATCAGCATTTGTGAGTTCGATTACAGGCTCAAAATGGCCAGAAACAAAGAACTTTCTTCTGAAACTCATCAGTCTATTCTTGTTCTGAGAAATGAAGGCTATTCCATGCGGGAAATTGCCAAGGAACTGAAGATCTCGTACAACGCTGTGTACTACTCCCTTCACAGAACAGCGCCAACTGGCTCTAACCAGAATAGAAAGAGGAGTGGGAGGCCCGCACAACTGAGCAAGAAGACAAGTGTCTAGTTTGAGAAACAAATGCCAACAGTGAAGAGGCGACTCTGGGATGCTGGCCTTCTAGGTAGAGTTACAAAGGAAAAGCCATATCTCAGACTGGCCAATGAAAAGAAAAGATTACGATGGGAAAAAGAACACAGACACTGGACAGAGGAACTCTGCCTAGATGGCCAGGATCCCGGAGTCGCCTCTTCACTGTTGACTGTTCACTGTTCACTGAGACTGGTGTTTTGCAGGTACTATTTAATGAAGCTGCCAGTTGAGGACTTGTGAGGCGTCTGTTTCTCAAACAGACGCCTCACAAGTCCTAATGTACTTGTCTTCCTACTCCTCTTTCTATTCTGGTAAGCCGAGTTTGTGCTGTTCTGTGAAGGGAGTAGTACACAGCATTGTACGAGATTGTACGAGATCTTCAGTTTCTTGGCAATTTCTCGCATGGAATAGCCTTCATTTCTCAGAACAAGAATATACTGACGAGTTTCAGAAGAAAGTTATTTGTTTCTGGTCATTTTGAGCCTGTAATCAAACCCACAAATGCTGATGCTCCAGATACTCACCTAGTCTAAAGAAGGCCAGTTTGAATTATTCTTTCATCAGAACAACAGTTTTCAGCTGTGCTAACATAATTGCAAAATGGTTTTCTAATGATCAATTAGGCTTTTAAAATGATAAACTTGGATTAGCTAACACAACGTGCCATTGGAACACAGGAGTGATGGTTGCTGATAATGGGCCTATGTAGATATTCCATTAAAAATCAGCCGTTTCCAGCTACAAGAATCATTTACAACATTAACAATGTCTACACTGTATTTCTGATCAATTTGGTGTTATTTTAATGGACAATTTTTTTTGTTGCTTTTCTTTCAAAAATAAGGAAATTGCTAAGTGACCCCAAACTTTTGAACTGTGGTGTATATTCATTACCCGTACTCTGTGTTTGTACTTGGATTATCTTTGTTTGCTATGCCTCCTCAAACACAGTAGATCATAATGAATCGTCTTCAGACCTGTGTTCTCCCTGTTTTATACACACCACTGACAGACAGTGTCATATTACTCTAAAGAGGAAGTAGCATAAGACTGCGTAGAATAGATCCCCTTCCCTGTTTGTATGTCTGATGCTTGTCAATTTGTAAACAGTTTGTAGACACACAGAAAATGTGGACACAGTTTTACTCATAGGAAACAACTCATCTTAGTATGGGCTCCATTTTGACAAAGCAAAACAGCAGACCCAGTCCTTCCGATACTTGTATGATGTCCATTTAAGGGGTGCCACTGCAGATACATGATTCAAGCACAGATCGGTTGCATTTCCAACTTGTTTTGAAGTCAGTGTCGTGTTGAGAAGGCTGTTTGAAGCAATATAGTGTGTTTTGACAACAGCACTGCTTTTAGTTTTCCCCTCCAAAACCAGGAGCCAGGAGACCAGATCCTTCCCTATAGTCTGTCACCTTGCAGCCTTTATTCTGCAGGTCCATTAAACAGTGATGTCATCACAGCTAATGTATTGGATGAGCAGCTTCAACAATCAGATGAGATCATCGTGCTCTATCTCTAATGGACTCTAATGGAAGTGAGAGTCATGCAAGGCTCTACTATCGTCTTTCGAAGCACACTTGTGAAATGGCATCAGGAATGTCACCGTAGACTATCAATGCACATGATTTGGGATTATAAACTGGGTGGCTGGAGCCCTGAATGCTGATTGTCTGTGGTATATCAGACCGTATACCACGGGTATCAAATCAAATCAAAGTTTATTTGTCACGTGCGCCGAATACAACATTTCACCTTACAGTGATATGCTTACTTACAGGCCCTTAACCAATAGTACCATTTTTAAGTAAAAATAAAAGGTATTAGGTGAACAATAGATAAGTAAGGAAATAAAAAATGACAGTAAAAACATGTATTTTTACTGCTCTAATTACGTTGGTAACCAGTTTATAATAGCAATAAGGCACCTCGGGGGTTTGTGATATATGGCCAATAAACCACGGCTAAGGGCTGTGTCCAGGCACTCTTCGTTGCGTCGTGCTTAAGAACAGCCCTTAGCCGTGGTATATTGTCCATATACCACACCCCTTCAGACCTTATTGCTTAATTACCACACCACTCTTTGCTACATCTTTGCTCTCTAGATCCTTGACACATTCTTATTGCGTTTGTTGATCCATCATGCATTTATTGAGTGTGTCTAGTCTTACCCCATGGTGATATGACAGGTGTTGAATGCAGCAGTGTAGAGATAGATAGATACTCCCCAGTCATAAAGGCCTAAGGGAGGGAGAGGTTCAGGACCACAGGATCAGGAACCAGGAACCCCGCTTGGCTAATAGACAGTCATTGACAACGTAGAGCTAATATATACACTGGTAATATGTTGACATTTAAATAGGGAAGTTGAGTTGCAAGTTTATTACCTGTAACTATTGAAGTGAATGGTAGAGATGCAGTAATGCTGCCCGTAGGTTCACAGCATTCTACTCTTTCTTCCTTGAGTAAAACAGATATGTGGGGGTAATTGCCATGCGTTTGTGTATATTTGATTGCTTTTTAAATGATCCTTTGTGCCTTTGGGGGGGATGGTAAACCTTTACATGGGCTGACTGCTGTGTGTAGTAAGTAGCGTGAGCATTACTGCACAATGATGTCACATGGTCTGTGACTTCAACACTCTGATCATTGTGGAAACACTGTTGAAGCAACAGTTAATTCATTTCCCCAACTGGCCTGACCGAGTGTGTGTGTGTGTGTGTGTGTGTGTGTGTGTGTGGGTGTGGGTGTGGGTGTGGGTGTGAGTGAGTGAGTGAGTGAGGAACCCAAACCGAGACCTCTGAAATGAGGAATGGATTCTAGCCAGTGCCCTGTCATAATCATTATGATATGTTGATTTGTCCCTTCTCTGTGAATGCTTTGTTTGAGTATGATGTTAAGCTAAGATCATCGACTGAATAAAAACTTGTTGTTAACATGTTAAAACAATATACTTTTGTATATTGATTAAGGTATTGCTTATTCCAACTTGATGCACAGTTCCTATTTATTTTTTTCTGGTCTCTAACCTCTTTCATCTGTGTCCTCCCTCTCTCTCTCTCTCTCAGACTGTTTCGGACACTGGTTCAGTGGATGGCCCCAGAAGAGGAGGCCAGATGGAAACTGGGTCACATGACCGCCTCGAAGAAGGCGGTTCGTTGAGCCTGGAACCGACCAATGGGGTGAGCCGGCAACCCAGTGACACCCATGAGGAGGGTGGAGCCGGCCTGGACACCCAGAGGGAGCCCCATCGGTCAGGGAGTGTTCCCCCAGGACAGGGTTGGGTACCTGGGCAGGGCAAAGCCCCCCAACCCCAGAAGCAGCTGCCCTGCAGTGGCTGGGGCAGTTTTGGTAGGACTCCTGGGAAGCCCGTCCACGAGGCAGACATGGAGGACGCACGCAATCTGGTAGCCTTCTCAGCCAGTGTTAATGTGGGCTCTCTGGCCCCCATCCCCGAGGCCCAGTCCTACACCGCCCAGCTGTATGAGAAGTTCAACCAGGAGATGGGCACTGCTAAGGGGGCCGCGGCTCAAGCCAGGCTCCAAGCCCCAGAGGGAGGGGATCAGGCTAGCCCCCCAGAGGACTTGAACACCTTGCAGACCACCCTGAAGACTGCCCTGAAGACTGCCCTGAGCCAAGCGAGGCACGGCCACAAGCCCCCAAACTGTGACTGTGATGGGCCAGACTGCCCAGACTACTTGGAGTGGCTGGAAAAGAGGATCAAACAGGCGGGGGAGGAGCAGGACAACAACACACCCTGTTCCAAGATGGCCGCCGACACGCCACCTCATCAACAGCCACCACACTCACAACAGCCCCCTCACCCCCACCACCATCCTCACCCCCATGTCAATGGAGGTAACCCGCCCTCCTGTCCACCCCTTCACCCACACCAACTGGGCCAACGCCCAGGCTCTGTCCCCTGCTCCCCTCAGGTTCTCTCCATCGCCAAGGAGAAGAACGTCAGTCTGCAGACGGCCATAGCCATCGAGGCCCTGACCCAGCTGTCTGCCACCACCCCCCAGACTGTGGTCCCTCCTGCCCAGGCCTCCTCTACCAGCCACCAACAACCCCCTCTACAGCCCCAGCACGGCAACCGCTTGCTCCCCCCCTCCCCCGGCTCCATGTCCTCTTTGTCCTCCTCGCGGTCACAATCTGTCCCCCCTGGACTGTACCCCCAGCAGAGGTCCTCGTCGTGGGAGCAGCAGCACAGACCCCAGTCCCAGGGTCATCCGGCCCACGCCTCCCCTCTCCCGTCCTCCACTTTGCTTTTCCCCGGGCAGACCCAGGCAGGCAGCCCCCACCCTCACCCTCAGCAGTGGCATCAGCAGCAGGCCCCTGGAGGAATCCAAGAGCAGAGGAACCAGTGGATGATGATGAACTCAGATTCCCAGCAGTCTCACTTCGCCCCTCCATCCGGTGGCCACTGCGTTGGCGATCCCATGTCCAAGCTCAAACAGCTACTGGGGGACTCCAGCGGAAAGTATATAAATGACCCCTTCAAGCTGCCTATCCCACATCACCACATCAAGCAGGAACCAGGGATGCCTCAGGTCAAGCAGGAGGTAAACTCTGGAGAGTACCAGAGCTCTGCCTGTGCCTACATGGGCAGTCGCTACGGCCTGATGAACGGCCAGCAGCAGCCTGGGTACCCTGGTCCACCTCTCTCCGCGGGCAGCACAGCCATCCACTACTCCACCCAGACAGCCCTGCAGCAGCACCTTCACCACAAGAGGAACCTCTTCTCTAATCCTCCCGGCCCCCCAGGCCTCTGCCCTCCACGGCCCACCCAGGCCTGCCAGAACCTCCGCAAGTGGTGGCCCCAACAGATGGGCCCCGAGGGCCACCTCATCCCTGTGGCCATCAAGCAGGAGCCCAAGGAGCCCAAGAGGAGGAAGAGCACGGCGGGGACATCGCCGCTCCTCAAGCAGCAACCGGGGATGCTGCTCTATCCAGGTCCAAAACCCAAGACGATAGTCATCAAGAAAACCAAGCGGAAAGCCTCCCTGCCAACCTTCCTGCCTCACAGCCAGATCTCCATACAGAAACCGTCTCCACTCACCATGATCGGAGCCCTGCCTCTGGCCAGCGCCCATTCAGGTTCTCTCCCTTTCCCTACCTTCCCCCTCCTCGGTAACCCCACTCAGGCTGCCGCAGGCCTCCCAACCCCGGCCCAATCTCAGGTATCCATTTTAAACTCTTCTATTGCACGCTCTGTCACTGCTCCTGCCTTCTCTGTAAACAGTCCAGCCGTCTCAACCCCTCTGCCTCTCCCTGCAGCCCCGGACGCCCCGGCTAGCTCAGGGGAGGCCGGCGCCACACAGACCTCCACCACCTCTCAGTCCATACCAGGCCTCAGCTCCCTGGACCCCAAGTTTGAGGAGCTGATCCTCCAGTTCGAGGCAGAGTTCGGGGACAGTTCATCCTCGGCCCCAGTGCCCTGCCCTCCTCAGATCCAGCCTCAGGACCAGTCCCCCTCAGCCTCAGCCCAGCCCGTGGTGATAGAGTCTCAGCCCAACATTACCTCAGGACAAGCCAGGCCCGCGTCACCGTCCAGCACCACCAACACCCAGTCCTGCAGCCCTACTCCCTTAGCTTCTACCACAGCCCCACCAGCAGACCAGGACATGGAGGTGGACAAGGAGAATGTGACAGGGGGTGTGAGTGAAGCATCCTACACCTCCGCCACACAGCCCTCCACTGAGAGCCCCATGGAGGAGCAGCCCGAGGGGGCCCAGTTGCCGCTCTCGCTGCGCCAAGAGGTCCATCTGGAGCAGCAGCAGCACCGCGTCCTTGAAGACCCCTTCACCGTGCCTCTCTCCCCCTCCGCGTCCCCGCTGCCCAAACGTATGAAGATCGAGACGAATGGGAACGTGGCTGTCCTCTCTACCACTGGATCGTTCTCTGAGGGGGGCGAGGACGACACCCCCAATAAGGACGGCTTCCCCCTCAACCCCTCCCTAAAAGGCTTCCTGGAGTCGCCACTACGCTACCTGGACACGCCCACTAAAAGCCTGCTAGACATGCCCGCCAAGGACCTCCAGGCTGAGTTCCCCACCTGCGACTGTGTCGGTGAGTAGGGGTGTCTGTGTTGAACTACACAGTTTTAATGTAGCTACATTTCGACCACTGCTGGGCCCCAGAGTTACTTTGCTTTACACTCCCAGTAAGTGGGCTGCACACAAGTGTTTTGGCGTACATAATAAAACCAGAAAACGATCTAGTATCTAGTATAGAAACAAACAAACACCTATAGAAGACATGTATGCTATCTTGAAATCCTCTTACTCCATACATTTAGGATTACTAGAAAACAAGAAATATACTGTACAGCAGTGGCTGATGCTATACAGCGGGCAGCAGCAGCTGATGCTATACAGCGGGCAGCAGCAGGTATATTTAAGCGATAAGGCCCGAGGGGGTGTGGAATATGGACAATATACCACGTCTAAGGGCTGTTCTTAAGCACGACGCAACGCGGAGTGCCTGGACACAGCCCCTTAGCCTTATTGCCATTATTAACTGGTTACCAACGTAATTAGAGCAGTAAAAATAAACGTTTTGTCATACCCGGGGTATACGGTCTGATATACCACGGCTGTCAGCAAATCAGCATTCAGGGCACCAACCACCCAGTTTATCAAGAGGTATACATCAAGTGGCCCAGTCACTTCTGCTCCAGCTCCTCTCTCTGAACATCACATGAGTGTGTCTGAGAATGTGTGTGTTGCCAGCCGGAGTGTTTGTGTTGCCGGATTGTGTGTTGCCGAGGTGAGTGTGTTGCAGGCTTGTGTGTCCCGCGCCTCTACTCTCCAGTCAGCTACAGTGCAAGGTTCAGAGGGAAACGGTGAGAGTGATACAACACGAGAAGGAGTCCATTGTGTTGGTCTGGCTGGCAGACAGCACAGAGCAGGCCACTCTGTCTACGTCTGGCAAAGTGGCACACGGCCTCTCGGCCCGCTTCCCAAATGTGCACTATTATTTGCGTACCCTATTTAGTGCACTACTTTTGACCAGGGATCACAGGGAGGGAGAGAAGGAAGACATAGAGAGAGAGAGAGAGCAGCTGCAGGGAACACTTGCTATGCCGTGTGCTGTAAGGCTGTTACTAAGAGAAAAGGCCACCAGACAACGGGTCTCCAAAGTGAAGCCTATTTACACACTTCCCTGTCAACACCACACGGAAACACCCCATGTGTAACCCGACTCCCTCACACACCCACACATTGACTCATTCATTCCTCTCGTTCACCGAACCTCTCTCTGTCTTTCTCTCACTCTCAGAGAAGCAAGCATAGTTTTACAAATCCCTCTACTCTGCTGATTCCAAACATGGAACCACTACTCCCCCTCACACAACTATTTTCTCACACACTATTTAGGCCAGTAGTCCTGTGTAGTATTTCCTGCTTCTCTCTGACCACGCCTTGCCTTGGTTCCTCCCTGCACTGTCACAGGAATGTGACCTCAGATACACTCTCTCATACTCTAGCTTTCCTTCTTACACACACACACGCACGCACGCACACACACACACACACACACTGACTCATTCGCTCTCTCAAACACTCTTGTTTCTACTTTAGTGTCCCCACCCAGACTCTCCCTGTATTCAGAAGCTCACTACTATTCCCCTGTCATAGTCAGTCACAGGATACAGGAAGTGTGTGTGGTTTTACATCTGGCTTCAGTCACACCAATCTATGGTTACACGTTGTTTCCATGGCTATTTAGATCTGAATAATTGGGCACTACTGCTTCTGATACCTGCAATGTCACAGAACTGTCCTGCACTCATCCAAATCATCCAAATACTATTGTGTGGAAGTAAAAATGGTGGTTGAATTTGGACTGCATTGTGAACTCTGTCTGTAACACTCACTCTCTCTCTCTCTCTCTCTCTCTCTCTCTCTCTCTCTCTCCTTACAGAGCAAATCCTAGAGAAGGATGAGGGTCCGTACTACAATCACTTGGGCTCTGGGCCCACTGTGGCCTCCATACGAGACCTGATGGAGACCAGGTGAGACTTCTGGAGCATACTTGATACCTGTTAGAGAAGAGACTGACATAGACTGAAATAACTCAGAAACCATAGGAGTATGATGCATACTAGTATTTCCCTCTAGATAAGGCAGGGAGCATGGAGCATGGACTGAAATTGATGGGTGGGTGGAGGAAACACTACAAAATACTGTTGTAGCTAGTGTGCTTGTCCAGGGATTTTTTTTGCCCCCTAGATTACAGCCACGCAACTCGCAATGGCAGTCTCCTGATTCACCTAGAGCAGAGCTAGCTGTCCTCTTTTCAGTCTCTCTCTCCCTCTCTCATTCTCCCTTTCCCTCTTCCTCCTTCTCTCCTATCCCCTCTTCCTCTCTCTCCCCCTCTCGCTCTCTCTCCCTGTCTCGCCCCTTCTCCCTCTCTCTCCCTGTCTTGCCCCTTCTCCCTCTCCTCTCCCTTTCTCCTTCTCTGTCTCCCTTTCCCCTTCTCTCTCTCCCACTCCCTCCCTTTCTCTCTCCTTCTCCTTCTCTCTCTCTCTCCCCCTCTCTCCCCATCTCCCTCTCTCTTCCTTTCACTCCTCTTCTCCCTCTCTCGCTCCCTCTCTCTCCCCTTCTCGCTCCCTCTCGTTCTCGCTCGCTCCCTTTCTCTCCCCTTCTCCTTCTCCCTCTCGCTCCCCATCTCCCTCTCTCTCCCTTTCTCTCCCCTTCGCCCCCTCCCTTCCCCCCTCTCCATTCCTTCTCTCCTCTCCTCTGCCTATGAACAAGAGTATTGGCATCAAACTCTCTCACAGCTGTGAGCTAGCATCACTGTCTTTTCTTCCCTCTCTCTCTCCATGCCTCCCTCTATTTTGCTCTCTCTCCCCAGTGCTTCTGTCCTCCTACTCTCCCTCTCCCCTCCCCTTAACACTCCTGTGATCCTGTCCCCAGGGAATCCCTGACCCAGAATCCAATAGGAGGAACAGGAAATAACCGCATCAGCAGATCAGACCAAACAGAGAAGAGGGCTAGGCATAGAGAGAGGATAGGAGAGAGGTAGGGAGAGATGAGAGGAAGAGACAGAGAGGAGAGGTAGGGAGAGATAAGAGGAAGAGACAGAGAGAGGAGAGGTAGGGAGAGATGAGGGGAAGAGACAGAGAGAGGAGAGGTAGGGAGAGATGAGGGGAAGAGACAAAGAAAGGAGAGGTAGGGAGAGATGGGTGGAGGAGACAGAGAGGGAGGGAGGGAGTGAGACAGAGAAAGAGAGGTATGTATGTATGTATGTATGTATGTATGTATGTATGTATGTATATATATATATATGAGAGAGAATGAGAATCAAACCGAGTACCTTTGCATTAGGGAATGGATAGATTCAGTTTCAGAATTCCTCTTGGGAGAATGGTAACGTGAAACTAGGGAATGGATAGATTCAGTTTCAGAATTCCTCTTGGGAGAATGGTAACGTGAAACTAGGGAATGGATAGATTCAGTTTCAGAATTCCTCTTGGGAGAATGGTAACGTGAAACTAGGGAATGGAAACAATCACATTTACCATGTATCCTAATACTTACGCAAATCTCAACTGAGTTTTCATTGACTAAACATGGGGGGCTGCTTAGGTTGGGTCCCACACATTGTTGTATAGGGGACCGGGGCCGAGAGTGACTGGCCATTATATTGACAGAGGACTGTTTCTATAGACCAGAGACTCATCAGGATGGATGGGGGGGGGGGGGGGAATAGGTGAGGAGAGGAGGGAGAGCCTTCTTTGTTTGAGAGATGACGTAAGAACTAAAGCCCTCCATAGTCTCCTCCTGACCCCTGACCCACCTCTGACCCCATTGGCCCACCCCTGTGGAGGCCGAGCCAACACACTTTGACCGGCTGATGATTGGTGAATGAGTTCCCATTAAGGACAAAGCCACGTGTCCCACCACGATAGACCCGGTCAGAGGTGACGTTATCAACATGACAGGTATGATACACAGGGAAGAAGGAACATCTGAGTTATGCTGGTAGCTTACCCAACCACATCTCTCTACACATTGTGCAGCGAGAGACACACGCGCCAGAACCTAACCAGGCACATACACATATACCAAGCCAAGGCACACTGATGCGGTTACACTTTATTTGGATAGTTCCCTATAGATGATCAACAGATTAGGTCATACTATCCACAAATTATCAACTGCACATGTTGATATGCAACCGCTTGCTAGGGTTATGGTTTAAGGTTGGAGTAAGGGTTAGGTTTAAGGTTGGAGTAAGGGTTAGGTTTAAGGTTAGAGTAAGGGTTAGGTTTAAGGTTGGAGTAAGGGTTAGGTATAAGGTTGGAGTAAGGGCCATCTACAACATGACGATAACTACAATGATGAATTACACGTAACTATAAACGTTGACGAGCATCCTCACCAGCGGACAGTTTATCGTTCTGTAGTACACCTGTCAATCAACTGATCAAAGCATCCTAGTGCAGGCTGTAGGCCAGCGATCATCAACTAGATTCAGCCGCGGGATGATTGTTTTCTTCAGCAAATGGTCAGGGGGCCAAAACGTATTTAAATAAATAATTTGTCGTTTGCAAATTGACCGCAAGAAGCTCAAACAGGTAATGATTAAAACATAATCATTTCGGGGCCTCCCGAGTGGCGCAGTGGTTTAAGGAACTACATCGCAGTGCTAGAGGCTTCACTATAGACCTGGTTTCGATCCCAGGCTGAGTCACAACCAGCCGTGATCGGGAGTCCCATAGGGCGGCGCGCAATTGGCCCAGCGTCGTCAGGGTTAGGGGAGGGTTTTGGCCGGGTGGGCCTTAATTAGTTAATCGCGCTCTAGCGACTCCTAGTGGCGAGCCTGGCCATTGGTGTGGCTGGCTTCCGGGTTATGCGGGTGGGTGTTAAGAAGCCGGGTCATGTTTTGGAGGACACATGACTCAACCTTCGCCTCCCGAGCCTGCTGGGGAGTTGCAACGATGAGACAAGATCGAAATTGGGGGGAAAAATAATAATTATCATTTCAAACCTTGCTTACGTTTGTATACGATCACGTACCTCTATTATGCAGGGGAATACTTGGCAACAGATTTTTTTTAAGTAAAATCACTTGGCGCTGAATTCCGGGAGTTTTTACATTCTTTTATGTCCTCCCCCCCAAAATATATATATATATATACACTACAATTCAAAAGTTTGGGGTCACATAGAAATTTCCTTGTTTTTGAAAGAAAAGCTATTTTTTTGTCCATTAAAATAACATAAATTTGATCAGAAATACAGTGTAGACTTTGTTAATGTTGTAAATGACTATTGTAGCTGGAAACGGCAGATTTTTTATGGAATATCTACATAGGCGTACAAAGGCCCATTATCAGCAACCATCACTCCTGTGTTCCAATGGCACGTTGTGTTAGCTAATCCAAGTTTATCATTTTAAAAGGCCAATTTATCATTAGAAAACCCTTTTGCAATTATACGAGCACAGCTGAAAACTGATGTTCTGATTAAAGAAGCAATAAAGCGTCAGCATTTCTATTCTTGTTCTGAGAAATGAAGGCTTTTCCTTGCGAGAAATTGCCAAGAAACTGAAAATCTGGTACAACGCTGTGTACTAGTCCCTTCACAGAACAGCGCAAACTCGGCTAACCAGAATAGAAAGAGGAGTGGGAGGCCCCGGTGCACAACTGAGCAAGAGGACAAGTACATTAGAGTGTCTAGTTTGAGAAACAGATGCTTCACAAGTCCTCAACTGGCAGCTTCATTAAATAGTACCTGCAAAACATCAGTCTCAGTGAACAGTGAACAGTCAACAGTGAAGAGGCGACTCCGGGATCCTGGCCATCTAGGCAGAGTTCCTCTGTCCAGTGTCTGTGTTCTTTTTCCCATCGTAATCTTTTCTTTTCATTGGCCAGTCTGAGATATGGCTTTTTCTTTGCAACTCTGCCTAGAAGGCCAGCATCCCAGAGTCGCCTCTTCACTGTTTACGTTGAGACTGGTGTTTTGCGGGTACTATTTAAACTATTACTTAAATGAAAAATTATATTGAAACTTGTATATTAATGTAGCAATTCTACAACAAACGCTGTTTAGCCTGCACGTCTTTTACATGACATTGCTTGCCTCGTTGCTCAAGTCGTTTGCAAGTGATTTCCATTTTTTTATGGTTGTCAATTCGCTTGGAT
The DNA here is from genome assembly GCF_901001165.1 of Salmo trutta. Taxonomy (NCBI): domain Eukaryota; kingdom Metazoa; phylum Chordata; class Actinopteri; order Salmoniformes; family Salmonidae; genus Salmo; species Salmo trutta. The sequence goes on along the minus strand of NC_042983.1, from coordinate 10,971,078 downwards.
CTTTTTTTCCACTATGCTCATCTTTCTGTATGTCCTGTGCAACCATTTGCAATGCACCAGTGCAACCATAGTATCATAACCGGCCAAAGTGATCACACCAACGTTCTCTCTCTCCTTAACTTTTCCTGACAGTTCATTTACCCTAGGCCTATTTTACATTTTAGCAAGAGCAAGCCTGCTTCTCTCCACAAAAGGATATTAGGCCTCGTATAAAAAAGTGCTAAAGAAATGTCCTATAGCTTTTCCTGCGATTTCACGAGAAGGGGAATAGTGGAGAGGCTCGCGTCCGTAGCCATATAGCCTATTGCGCACTGGAACAGCTGGAAGAGAAAGGCTAGAGTTCTGTAGCTGAAGTAAGAAGCTAAATATTAGGCCATTCATTATCTAAATAGTAGGGCTATACATATTTACCTGTCAAAGTGCAAGACAAATAAATAAATCTGTGCATTCCTCCAGGCTGCGCTCTGCAAGTCCCCTCTGGCACACAGAGCTCCACTATTGATTACTTCTACATTTTTAAACAAGAACATTATTCTACCTGGGATACAACAACACAGTGCAATGAGGACTGTATTATTGTATCAAGTGAGTACACAATTATTCTGTAGGACTGTAAACTGCAGTGATGCATGTGCTAATTTGAGTAACTGCTCAAACGTCCTGTTTTGAATGATTCATGCCGAAACAACTGCATAAAGCCTTGGCCTGATTATGTAACCATTTGGATCAGTAGGCTAATGGGACTTTTCTTTGCAGTTTACAAGGTCCAGAAAGGCACAGTAGCAGGCTCGTCATAGTGTGTATTTTGTCAGGTTGTATCTCCGTTAACAGATACCATCGGAGAATATGGCCTTCTCGTACAGATATGCGCTGTTTGACGTTGATCATTCTCCCAAGTCGTCCTGTAATTAATGTGGCCACCAATATGCTCACACATGCCCAGTTATTCAGGCAACGTTACTGTGCACTTTGCCTTCTCTCCTGTTCCAAGCAGCCGCGCACACCTAGAACCAATAACAAACTCTTCAGCAGAACACGTTTCTCGATTGGTTGTCAACGTTTTATCATCTGAGGGACGGGGACAAACTGTAGCTCTCGTTAGCGCTCGCCACTCTATTTGTGGTTATCATTGAAGCGCCAATGCCCCTGTTCACTTGAATTAGAACGATAAAAACAAAAAAGGACATGGTTATAATTACCGTTATCGTTATCGCACTTGGTGTGGACGGCCCTGAAGGGTTCGGGGGGTTTCATTCTCTTTCTCCATCAGACACACTGACTAACAATGTTCTGGTCAGATTACGTTGGACTTTGGCTGCTACTGTCACGCCTCTGTGAATATCGACGGCGTCCTGTAAACACTCCTCTTGGCCAGCCAGCTTGTGGTTTTTGTGTTTGACAAGACACCTTCAACTCTCAAACATTTGCATTATGGTCATGCAGAAGCACATGGGCTACTTGCTTACTAACCAATAAAATGCCAGAGGAGGGGTGGTATATTTAGTTAATATACCACAGCTAACGGGTGTTTTAAGGCACGATGTGAACGTTTTATACTGAATACAATACAGTTGAACCGTTGTGTTCAGGAAGACATACAGTATACACTCACACTGTGCTGTCTGTCTCGGTGCAGGTATGGAGAGAAGGGAGATGCTATCCGTATTGAAAAGGTAGTCTACACCGGCCGGGAAGGCAAGAGCTCTCAGGGATGTCCCATCGCCAAGTGGGTGAGTACATAAAACACTGAACCTACCTCTCACAGAACAAACAAAGCCTAACCCTCCACAACACCTGGTCCCAGATCTGTGTGTCAACACCTGGTCCCAGATCTGTGTGGCAACACCTGGTCCCAGATCTGTGTGGCAACACCTGGTCCCAGATCTGTGTGTGCTCTAACCAACTCCATTGGTCTCATTACCAAGCCAAACATGACAATGAGTGACAGGGGGTTGGCACGGTAGCAGAAACAGACTGGCCCTTGGGCTGACACAACACACTAGTGTAGGTTAACCACAAACAATTTCTTAGCAACACACCAGACATTGTAAAACCAAACAGACACTTCACACGTGTGTTTTTTTTCTCTCATCTATATACTAATAGACATTAGTGAAAATGAGAGGGAGTAGAGCAGAGGAGATGGTAGCAGACAAACACCACAGCCTCACCCTCAGACAGAAAAGCAGTAGGGGGTCTCCCTGATCCCTCTCCTTCCCCGTTAGAGGTCTCTACCTCTTGTCACTCTCTTTGACACCCTGCTAATGGTTTCATGGCTTCTCAACAGACACTATTGATAGAGTAGAGGAGAATACAGGTGTCAATCTTAGCCTCTCTCTCTCTCGCTCGCTCTCTCTCTCTCTCGCGCTCGCTCTCTCTCCCTCTCCCTTTCTCTCTCTCGCCATCTCCCCCCCCCCCCCCCCTTTCTGTCTTTCCCCCTCTCCTATCAGGTGATTCGTCGGGGCAGTGAGACAGAGAAGTTGCTGTGTCTGGTGCGTCCCCGGATGGGTCACCACTGTCCCAACGCCTTCATCATCATCCTCATCATGGCGTGGGAGGGCGTGCCCCGGGCGCTAGGCGACAAGCTCTATCGAGAGCTCTCCGCCACCCTCACACAGTTCGGCAACCCCACTAGCCGCCGCTGTGGACTCAACGACGAGTGAGTGACAGGAAACATTCACAGAACCCCGAATGAGTCTGCTGAATATGCTTACATTCTTCTTAAATTAGCAGTAAACTCTGCAGTGCAAAGATGTTTAGATGGCCCACTGAGGGAGGCTTTCAGACAAAACGTCTGTGCGCGAAAATAAATGAGTAAGTTAGTCTACTTATGGACTGCAGACTACTTCATTATCATTTTCAATAGACGTTCTACGCACTGAGGCGTTCTCTTTCTGAACGATGAACATTACCTTGTGAGTGTCTGATCGGGTTGTGAGTGGTGCCGACCGTGTTGGTGCTCTCTGTCTCCCCCTGCCTGCCTGCAGTCGTACGTGCGCGTGCCAAGGCAAGGACCCCGACAGCTGTGGAGCTTCCTTCTCCTTCGGCTGTTCCTGGAGCATGTACTTCAACGGCTGCAAGTACGCCCGCAGCAAAACACCCCGCAAGTTCAGACTAACAGGAGACCACCCCCAAGAGGTAAGGGACTATGTGTAGTACCATATCTGTACGACTGAGACTTGAAAAAGGTTGTGCAGCCTCCCCAGACAAGAGAGGCCTCCCTTCCTTGCTTTTATGTCCAGTTACTACCTACCACCTGTGTAGAATGATTGTTATTGACCACACCACACTAAGCTAACACTGGGATTGAGCTACCAGGGTATCTGTCTTTGTGTGTATGTTAGGAGGATCAACTCAGGGATAACTTCCAGGATCTGGCCACTGAGGTGGCTCCCCTGTACAAGCAGCTGGCCCCACAGGCCTACAGTAACCAGGTAACATCTGCCTTTTCACCCACCATCACCTACCTGCACTTACACTCTTAGGGGAAAAAAGGTGCCTTCTCGAGCCTAAAAGGGTTCGTCGGCTGTCCCCATAGGAGAACCCTTTGAAGAACCCTTTTTTGGTTCCATGTAGAACCCGTTCGGGTTCATTGTAGGACCCTTCCCACAGAGGCTTCTACATGGAACCCAAAACGGTTCGCCTATGGGAACAGCTGACGAACCCTTTTTTCTAAGAGTGTACACCTAACTGAGAACAGCACCAGAACTCTAAATAGTAGACGGTTCCTCTGAAAGTTAACAAAACAAGCTGAAGTGTTAGATATGTTGTGTACAGTAACAGGTTGCTCCTGGACATGCCATCCTATTCCCTGTGTCTCTCAGTGATTTTACACTCTGCTGGAGAAGTACTTTGTAGACTTCCCTCCAAAAAGTGCACAATGAAAAGTCACGTCTGTAGAGTAAAACCACGCTAACCCAACTTGTGTCCCCTCTCCTGTCCCTCAGTGCCAGAATGAGACGAAAGCCACAGACTGCAGGTTGGGTCTGAAGGAAGGCCGGCCGTTCTCCGGCGTCACCGCCTGCATGGACTTCTGTGCCCATGCCCACAAGGACCAGCACAACCTCTACAACGGCTGCACTGTGGTACGACACACAGCCCTACCTCTACCTCTGTCTCGTTCTCTCTTTTTGTCGCTCTCTCTGTCACTCTCTCGTCAATCTCCTTTCTCGCTCTTTCCCTCTCTTTGTGTGGACATTGTATGTATCCACTGTGTGTAGGTGTGTAGGGGCATATGGTGGGTGGTATAGAGTCTGTGTCTGGTCTACATGAGGATAGAACAGACAGTGAGTCTGTGTCTGGTCTCCCACCCTAACCCTTCCTCCATTCCTACCACCCCCCCCCCCCCCCCCCCCGTACGGTTCAGGTGCACTTGCCCCCCAATCCCCCCTTCCACAAAGCATGTGTAAATACTGGACTATAAATTGTGACTTCCTGTATTATACTTATGCTAAAATGTTTATTCTATTCTACTGAGCCATTTACTTTATGTTCATATTGTAATCTTTTATTATTTCTTATTGTTTGTTGCATTGTCGAGAAGGAACCTGCAAGTAAGCGTTTTGTTGGCCAGTGTATCACCGTACATAAAACTTGAAAGTTGTGCAGGACGACTGTACGACACACAGCAGTTACCCTGTCTCTCTCGCTACGCTAACACCCCTCTGTTCACCCCCAGGTGTGCACTCTGACTAAAGAGGACAACCGTAAGGTGGGGGAGATCCCAGAGGACGAGCAGCTCCATGTACTTCCCCTCTACAAGGCCGACCTCACAGACGAGTTCGGCAGCGAGGAGGGCCAGCGTCAAAAGATGCGTACAGGCGCCATTCAGGTGCTCAACAACTTCCGCCGTGAGGTCCGCAAGCTGCCCGAGCGTGCCAAGTCCTGCCGTCAGCGCCGCCTGGACGCTAAGAACCGTGCCTCTGAGAAGAAGAAGGGCAAGCAGCAGCCGCCAACGCCCACAGAGACGCCGGAGAAACCCGGGATCAAGATGGAGGTCCGGCATTCTGGCTCCCCTGTCAGACAGAATGGCAATAAAGGTGAGATGACCTCTGAACTCTGCTATAAACATGTAGGAGAGTGGCTTTATGAGTGCTGTGAGGTTTATGATAACAATAAACCCATCACTGTAGTATTGTGAGCAAAACTCCAACCAGCTTTACAGTATGATGATAATAGTGTGGTCATAGAGCAGATCACGGATCATTTTTCTAGAACGGACGGTCAGGGGGCCGGAACATATGGTCTACCAGTTGGGGAGCCCGAGAGTAGATGCTTTAATCCAAACTGACCTAGAGTTAACACCTATAGCTAGTCAGCTTACAGTATGCAGCCCATGCAGGAATCAAACCCATCAATCCCAAAAGTCCAACTAAGTGAACCATTAAAACCGCTTGATCTTACCAGTCTTATCACCCCTCTATGTTCCCTCCTCCACAGCCATCCCTAAGCAGGAGGTGAAGCCCACCATAAAGAAGGAGCCAGTGGACCAGCGCTTCCAGCCCTTCCATGGTCAGCTGGAGGGCTACCCTGCCCAAACCGCTGACCCCTACCACGTCTACCCCTCCCACCCTGGCTACTACGCACGGGGAGGCCTCTCTTCCAATGGCCAGCCCCCTGCACTTCCACCTCCACCAGGCCCAGTCAATGGCTACCGCCCTAATCTACCGGCAGCACTGCCCTATGGCTACTACAACTACCCCCCCAACCCTAGCACACTTTTCCCACATGAGCTCACTTACGAGGGCTGCAACGGCTCCTGGCACCACATGGGTCCCAAGTTTTCCCCCAGTCCTGTGGACAAGAAGCCAGACGTTCAGAGCCTCCAGGCCAGGCTAGCTCACTCCTACTCCAGCCCAGGACACCTGGAGCAGCAGCAGCACGGAGACCCAGCCAACCAACACCAACGCAGCGCTTACCCTCACCCTCACCAGACTGACTACAACCAATCACGTCCCTCCTCAGTGTCCTCAGAGCCCTCCCACAGAGGGACCCCCGTCATCAAGCAGGAGCCCATAGATATGCCAGTTTATAAGGGGGTCAATGCCCAGAGCTGTCCCAGCACGCCCAGCACCACCCCACAGCCTGGCGCTGCTGGAGGGCCCTGGCATGGGCACAAGCCCAACGGCATTAGGGTGCCCAGCAGTTGGGAAGGCAACCTCCAACCACCAGGCCCCCCGGAGGCTCCCTTCACTTCAGACAAGCAGCAGTTCCACCAGCAGGGACCTCACCAGACTTTCCAGTCCCCATACCCTCAAGAGCAGCATCAGCATCCCCCACAACAGCCCTCCCCATACTCCCAGCAGTGGAACTCTTACCATGGCCCAAACACACCCATGGCCTCCCCTGCTCCCTCCCTGTCCCCCTCCATAAAGATACCCCCGTCCCCCTTTGCCTCCTCACACCCCGGCACCCCCCGCCACTGGGACAGCCCTGATTCCAGCCCTCAGCCTAAGGCTTGGCCCATGGGCATGGTTCCTGCTGGTTACAGCCCCAGTCCCGCCGGAGGCTTCCCCGACAAGATGTGGTCCAAGGCGGGCGAGAGTTGGGGCTCGACCCCCTTGGGGCTCCAGGAGAAGGCCTGGAAGTCTTCCGGAGGCTCTATGGCAGGTACACCGTCCCCGGCCCCAGAGGGACGCTTGTTCCCCGATGCCCTACAGCAGTCGGATGGACAGTCCCAGGCTGAGACTCCTCACAACCTCGAGGAGGAAGAGCGGTGGTCGGACAGCGAGCATAACTTCTTGGACCCCAGCATCGGAGGGGTGGCGGTGGCGCCCGCCCACGGGTCCATCCTGATTGAGTGCGCCCGGCGCGAGCTGCACGCCACCACACCGCTCAAGAGGCCCGACCGCTCTCACCCCACCCGCATCTCCCTAGTGTTCTACCAGCACAAGAACATGAACCAGCCGTGCCACGGCCAGTGGATCTGGGAGGCCAAGATGAAGATGCTGGCGGAGCGGGCTAGAGAGAGGCAGCAGGAGGCAGCACTACTGGGGCTGCCCTACGACGACATCAAACCTGGGAAGAAACGCAAATTGGGGGCCACGGCAGCAGGGGCCAGCCCGGGGCCTGGCCAGACCACGGACAAGAGAGAGGGGCCGGTGACGCGGCTGGCCCCCACGCGACACACCACCTCTACCATCACTGTATCCCCCTACGCCTTTACCACCCTCACCGGGCCCTACAGCCACTTTGTGTGAGGATGGATGGACACACAGACACAGACTGGTGGAGGGAGAGAGGGCTGAGCAGGCCAGGGAGGAGTGTCTCAGCCCTTCCTTCTCTTCCTGCTCTGTTTCCTCTGGGCTGGAAAGAGGGGGACTACTGGTTTAACTCCTCTTTTTGTTTTGTTTGTTTTTTTACCTCATGTCAGGCAGCAGTTTGGACCAGACCCTGGGCCATACAGACACACTGCCTGTGGTGCTCGTCCTCTTTCCTCCGCGGGGGGACTCCATCGCTTCTGCTTCTTCATAGAATTTTAATGATCCTCCTAATTATTACTATTATTATCAATATTATTATGATTGCTATTGTTACTATCAATGTTGTTATTACAGGTATTGTTATTTTTATGATGCTGAGTTGATTTGTTTTTTTGTTGTTGATATGGTTGTTTTGTCATTAATGTTATTAATGATGTGATTGGTTTTGGTTTTGTCTTTCACCGAGGGGTTCTGTCTCTCAGTCCATCTTTATTTTTTCCCATATTTCTGGAAATCTGCCCATTTCTTTGTTGTTTTTCCTTTGGTCTTTGACATTCTTGTGACTGTACTTGGAGAATGGCCTTTCTCAGCACTGCAAGGCTCCTCGAGACAGTCTTTCCAGCACAGAATTCTAAACATTTGAATCACTAATCATTACCAAAAGAGTGAAGAGAAACGCCACCACCCACAGAAACTTCTCTGAACCATCCGGTTTTGAGCAACGTCCCCTAACTCATGCCTTTTTTAAACTCCTGTCTTGTCTGCCTTGCTGTGAAGAGAAGGGTTCTTCTCTCTTCATTGTTACTCTCACCCTACCAATCCACCTCACTCTATTGGTGCTTCATGTTGATCTTCCTCCTTTCCACAGGGAGGATGTCAGTCACTCCATTTCTCTACTCTTCATGGCACTAGATGCTGAATATAAGGAAGGGTGATTTTATGGCATAGACGTAGAGTGAGTAGAACAACAGCCAGTAGAAGTCCTCATCATCCTTCAGGTGTTGGTTGAGAGATCTATCCCTCCAGTTCTATGACTCCCCTGTAAGCCCCTGTAAAATGGTGCACTGATACACACAGACACACGCACGCACACAAAGCTCTTGTCATCCAGCCAGCACAGAGCAATGCCTTACTGCTTTAAACCACCGAAGCATGGCCGCTAAAGTCTGGTCCTTCCAATGACCGCAGGCAGCACGGGCCACGCAAGGCCTTTACCCTGAAACCGGAGACATTGATGGGAATAGTGTGTGGACAGAAATGCACTCCTAAACACACACTGGTGCTTTCTCTACACATGTCGACACACAAAGGGCTCAGTCAGTCAGTCCTGCTTCTGCATGGTGCTGTTTGTTGTCTTGAAGCAGAGCTAGGTTTGTCTCTATGCATACATTGTCACAACAGAGCCAGTAAAAACGTATTCACCAATCCTGGCTGCCTCTGCATTTGGCCCTAAGTCATCAAGTGTTGCAGTCAGTGGGTTGAACCCCAGCTGACTCTATCTAATGTGCACCACAGTGGACTGGGCTATAAGAGGTTGTGAATCTTTTTTCCACATTGCACTAAGATCCTCCTCAGCCTGTTAGAGGCCTCACTCAGTGCAGCGCTGCATGTTGTATCCAGCTCTGAGCTCTGTGTGTGTGTGTGTGTGTGTGCGTGCGTGCGTGTGTGTGTGTGTGTGTGTGTGTGTGCGTGTGTGTGTGTGCGTGCGTGCGTGCGTGCGTGCGTGTAAGTGTGTGCGTGCGTGCGTGCGTGCGTGCGTGTAAGTGTGTGTGTGCGTACGTGTAAGTGCGTGTGTGTAAGTAAGTGCAAGAACCAGAGTCTGCTTGGTGCTCACTTCTGAGATGAAAAACCCTGGTGCTTATGAAGTTGTCGATATAGAGCTCTCTATACCTCAACGTTGCAGAGACACTGGTCATGGTTGCAAAAAGCTAGAAACACACACACACACACAGGCACCACAGAGGACAGAGAAACAAGATAAACATTAGTCCACAGCTTCCCTGTGTGCTCTCTTATCTAAACTCATTTTAATCCACTTTTTTATTCTTATTTATTACATGATAATGATGATTGTTTTTTGTTTTTTTTATAGGTAATACAAATTGTACATACAGAAGAAAAGATTTTATAAAAGCACTTTTAATCTTGAAAAAATAACAGATTATTGACAACTTGAAGCTTCGTTTTTTTGTTTTTTTTGGGGGGGGGAGAGATAAAAAAAATGTAAATATTTAAAATATTTAGGTAAGATTATTTAACTGGTGAGGGATAATGACTAAATCATGAATGATTCCAGGCTTTTAAGTCCAGTCAGTTTGTCAGACAGCCTTCAGCAGCAGAAAGCAACACAGTGATTTCCAATGTGTTGTTGTGTCTGTAGATGTATACTCAATACTGCTGTCCGGATTTCATTAGTACTGTACTACACGATACCTCTGACAGCAACCAACCAGTCCCCCTTCGTGAGAAGAGATAGACCTAATCAGTAATCAGGCTGCTTATAAACCTGAGTATGATATCTAGCTATCCGTTCTGAGAACCAATGCTAAACGAAGGGCTCTGTAATCAATCCGTATCGCAGAAATTCAGTGGTAAAGCCCAATTGAAATTTAAACGCAACGGTTCGGTGTTGGAAGAGACGGCACTCACGCTAAATGCATCACGTGTCGGCTCAAATCGGAAATGACTACATTTCTATCACGAAATCTGTAACGCTTCAACAATACGGATTGAATAGAGCTCAAAATAGTTTTTTTTTGTTTTGTTTTTTAACACGAGATTCAAACAGGTGCAGAATCAAACTCATCAGAAATGTGTGAGAGAACTCTAGTGAGGTGTAGCCCCAGCAATCTATCTGGTTCATTGTATTAGACTATGAGGTGAGAGGTTGCCATCACCGTAACTCATTTTTTAATGTGGTTGTTGGTTATTATTATCAATGATAGTGATTATAACAGTAGTAAAGGATGTAACCGTAATGAAAAACCATGACAACTTAACACTTGTAGTACCAGACGGAAGGTACAGTGCATTACTGGAAGACACCAGATAATACCTGGTAGTATAGTTTGTAATATTGTCTTTTGTTCATTGTCATAGATTGTCACAGACATGACCAACAGGACTTTGACTAATTTAGGGACTGGGGGGGGGGGGGGGGGGGAAATATGCCTGTTCCTTTGTCTCACAACTACTCATGATCCTGTTTCAATTGTATTCTATTCTCACTGTTAGAACAAAGTCCCCCTTTAATAACGACAATGCATGATTCACACACAGTTAGAATGATTCATTCATATGTATGACCTGTATGTAATAAGGGGTGCTGATCATTATATTCTTCAGATGAATTTTGTACATTTCTATTCAAGACGTGATGGAAATAACAGAAAAATGCTCAAAGGAGGCTGGTGCTATGGTGCGCACCCCCCCTCCCCCGTGGAATAGTGTGTGTGTGTTGAGGGGAGGGGGGGTTATATCACTGATATTATTTAGAGCTCTTAGAATGATGAGAGGAACTATTATTTGAAATATGTCAGTTTCAGTGGATGGGGAACTGCTCCGGTGCTGATCTTATGGGAATTTCCCATTCATGTTCAAGGCAGTGAAAAAAAAAAAGACAACTGTTGAATTGAAGCACTCACACATTTCATACATACACTTTTATTAATCCTTGTCCCCATAAAGTACTTTTAACTGGTATGGGGATTGAATGATCATATTATATTGAAGTGAACAGACTGTTATCTTAATTGAAAACTTGTTGCAGTGTATGTGCGAAAGCTATTCTATTAAACATTACTGTTTTGGGTATGTTGTACATTTTAATGGTGAGGGGAGAATGTTAAAATATTGGAACAATATTGGAACAATTGTGTACTCCCACGCTATTTTTCTCCCTCATGCACTTATTTTCTTACGTACTTATACACTCACTAACTGCTTACACATCTCTCATATTTCCTCACATACTTTCCATCTCTCTCTCTATCCTTTTCTCCTTCTCCCTTCTCCCCCCCTGTCTCTTCCTCCCCCCCTCTCTGTCCCCTTTTCTATTTCTCACAAACACAGACAAATATTACCACAATTTATACCCCGCACTCAGTTCTCAAGCTGGGCTCAAGCTTAAATCCTGTCCCAAATAAACAGAAAACAAACAAAACACCACAACTGGCAGCTACATTCCTTTTTGAGTTCAAAGATTGTTCTTGGTTCTATTTTTTCATGTCAAGTACGCAGTATGTAAAAAAGTTGTTTTGTTTTTGTTCAGTCTCTCTTTGTAGCTGTATGGTGTATTATGTGAATACATAGTGTATGTGGTACAACCCACAATATTGTTTTATGTTGCGCGATAAATAAAAAGCTAAAAATGAAAATCATTTGTGGTATGATCAACATTTTTTTACATTTTTTTTGTCAATTTTACTTATAGCATGTTAGTTTGGAACTAGAATAACGATCACTCAAAGCACAGTTCAGTTACCTCTTCATGTCCACGTGATGGCAGCACAGCAATATTATGTTCTGTCTGTCTGTCTGTCTCTCACTCCCTCTGTCTGTCTGTCTGTCTGTCTATAGGTCTGTCGGTCGGTCTGACTGTCTCTGTCTGTCTGTCAGTCTGACTGTCTCTGTCTGTCTGTCGGTCTGACTGTCTCTCACTGTCTCTCAATGTCTGTCTGCCTCTGTCTGACTGTCTGTCTGCACATGTGTGCCCTTGCAGTAAGAGCCCAGCAACAGGAGAAAAAGCACGATGATATGCAAAATATGATGATTTCATTCACAGAGATCAGCTGCCATTCAAATTGGAAGTTTAGCATAGAATAAATCAAACAAATAGACACATTCCCATTTGGAGGGCACTCAGGACAGATTAGCTCTGAATAAAATGTATTTTGCACCTCATCGTGCCTTGCCTCTATCACGACTTCTGGACATGACCCAGTACTTTGTCATTTCTGTCTCGCCCTCCATTACCCATCTGTACACTGTCCCAATCAAATAACCAATGACCAGGTCAACAAATAACATATGTTGGACTGAATCAAACATCCTGCAACATCCAATCCAACATCGTTCAACCTCATCACCCAAATCAAATGAGTCGCCAATCAGTTGCAGGGTGTACTTTGATGCAATTACGCTATTTTCTCTCATAATGGGATGATGGCTTTCCTGCAAGGATTCCTCGGAGGTCTGAGGTTAAAGCATGACTGAAGAATAAGAAGAAGAAGATGCGTCTCGTTTAATCTATAAAATGTCTTGCACAACTCATTTAATTAGCTTAATTAAAAAAAAAAAAATTACACATTTATTTTGGCATACACCACTGTAAACGTAATTTGCCGGATGACACGCAAGAGGAATAGGAGAGTCTCATTTCATCAGAGAGGAAGAGGCAAAGTGAGAGGGTTTACGCAGCCCAAAATCTGTACACGAAAATATGACCGCGAAGTGAGGAATTTTTGTATGGAGGTCAATGAGAGAGAATCAAATTTGGTCAACAAAAAATGTAATTGCTAATTGGCTACGTGAGGCTAATTTGATCAAATATAAGTATTGGAACACTTAGGTTGTTACGAATGCGCTGATATAGGTGGACTCATGTAATTTCAGCAACTTTGAAAATAATTCTATAATAATCAGTCCCTCTCTTTCCTTTTCTCCTTCTCCCTTCTCCCCCCCTCTCTCTTCCTCCCCACCTCTCTGTCCCCCTTTCTCTTTCTCATAAACACATTCACAAATATTGTCACCATTTATACCCCCCTCTCAGTTCTCAAGCTGGGCTCAAGCTTAAATCCTGCCCCAAATAAACAGAAAACAAACAAAACACCACAACTGGCAGCTACATTCCTTTTTGAGTTCAAAGATTGTTCTTGGTTCTATTTTTTCATGTCAAGTACGCAGTATGTAAAAAAGTTGTTTTGTTTTTGTTCAGTCTCTCTTTGTAGCTGTATGGTGTATTATGTGAATACATAGTGTATGTGGTACAACCCACAATATTGTTTTATGTTGCGCGATAAATAAAAAGTGAAATGAAAATCATTTGTGGTATGATCAACATTTTTGACGGTTTGTCAATTTGATTTATAGCATGTTAGTTTGGAACTAGAATAACGATCACTCAAAGCACAGTTCAGTTATCTCTTCATGGCCACGCGATCGCAGCACAGCAATATTGTGTTCTATAGATGTCTGTGTGTGCGCCCGTGCTGCAAAAACCCAGAAGCAGGAGAAAAAACACAATGATATGTAAAATATGATGATTTCATCCACAGAGCTCAGCTGCCATTCAAATTGGAAGGATAGCATAGAATAAATCAAAGAAATAGACACATTCACATTTGCAGGGAACTCAGGGCAGATTAGCACTGAATAAAATGTGTTCCTGTTGTTCACACACGGATCTGCCCTCTCATTGGCTAGAATGGTCCCATCTCGCCTCCTCTCAGCTGCCTGCCTTCCACCTTTGAGAACATGTATTCCCATTGTTAGAGCGGTCGCTCGACTATCTTGTCAATATAATTGTCATGCCCTGATCTGTTTCACCTGTCCTTGTGCTTGTCTCCACACCCTCCAGGTGTCGCCCGTCTTCCCCACTTATCCTCTGGGTATTTATACCTGTGTTTTCTGTCTGCCTGTGCCAGTTCGTCTTGTTTGTTCAAGTCAACCAGCGGTTTTTCTCAGCGCCTGTTTTTTCCCCCCCCCAGTCTCGCGCGCTCGTCCTCCTGGTTTTTGACCCTTGCCTGTCCTGACCCTGTACCCACCCGCCTGACCATGAGCCTGTCTGCCGTCCTGTACCTTGGCCTCTACTCTGGATTATCGACCCCTGCCTGCCTTGACCTGTCGTTTGCCTGCCCCTGTTACAATAAACATTGTTACTTCACACAGTCTGCACTTGGGTCTTACCTTGATTCCTGATAATATAAAATTTGATTTCATACAAACACATTTTCGTCCACGTTCCCTTTCCTCGCCGCCAATCTTCAATAACCTTTGACCTTTTTCAAAAGGATCCGAGAGGACGCAGGAGTTGAGGAAATCCAATTGAGAAAAGGTCAAGGTCTATGTCTACGCCAGCATTAGGTTTTATTTTTCTGGTGGAAGACTTCAATTTCACATCTTCAATCATTTCTTCAATGGGAAATAATTGTGCCAAAGCATTGTTGCCAAGAAGCACTTTATGGCGAAAATCAATAGGAACTGAAGACTTGTCCTTTGTTCAATGTCATTGACTGAGTGTCCCTCCATTTTTGGTACAGTTAGCATGTCAAAGCCCTGCAGGAAGTAATGACGGTGACCAGGAGCAGTCGTTTCTAAGCAAATCTATTTAAGTGTCAAAAGCAAGACCACTATAATGCAAGAGTCATTTAACAATGCTGCCAAAATGTTCTAATGCACCACAAGAACAAAAAAAATTGCTCACATAAGTGCCAAATCTGTTGTTCTGTCATTGAAATAGGTGATGGCTGGACTTAACTTAGTGTTATATTACTGCAAGATACATTTCATTGCTCTTTACACCTACAGTATGGTTCCCACCTGTTCTTTTATACAGTACAAGCACTTCCCAACCAGCCAACCTGGAGAATATCTTTAAATTAATCTTTACAATTCTTGAAGACACTGAAAATGTCAGTACCAGGGCATTTCCCTCAGAAACCATTTCATATATTTCTCATCAATCCACCATTACTTTGGTCTCAAAATATAATTATTTTCCACATACGAGCCTCAGAGCTATCCTAATATCATTTCAGCATTTATTGGAAAGTTAGACTACAGCTCTGAAATACAAATGAAATACACAGGGGTGCAACTTTGGTTTTAGAAGAGGGGGGCATAACTTGGCAGGGGTCTGGGGGGTCCTCCCTTCTTTGGGGGCATCTAAAGCGTTCTACACAATCTAATATGACCCATGGCCCTTCTAGCGGTCTCTATTTAGAACAACAAAGTAAGCAAAAATGCCCACAGTTATCAAGCTAGGTATTAAATATGTTTAAGTGATTGATAAGCCTGAACTAGATCAAAAGTAATTCAATAGTCAATATTGTGTTGCACCTTTAAACAATAGCCTAACAAATGAACAACTCTTTCAAATAAAGTACAAAGACTTTTGAATGTCTTAAGACATCCTCTATATCAAATTTCAGCCATGTGTTAACACAAATTTCTGTGTGTTAACACATTAACACACAGAAACAGCAGACCCTCCATATAATTCATATCGTAGGCATAATAGTACTGTTGACCTCTTTTTACTTGAACACAATATTGCTGGGTCAACCCGTCAGGCCCCTAGGGGTCCACGGCCCTGCAGCGCCCCAACCCAACACACCCCACTCACCTTTAGGATCTTAGTGAAACATTCATTATTGGTTTCAGGTGTGTTAGGCCAAGGCCAGAGTGACAACCAACAGTACGGCAGACCCCCAGGGCCAGGACTGAGCAGATAGGGATTGCTTTAATAGGTATCTCCCCTGACGTGGGCATGTTTTCAATACAGACTGCTTTTGTCGTACAGTATTCCATATAAGGCATCCAGACCTTGTGAAAGTTGCAGTGTACCCTTAATCTTGTAATAAATCAAGTCTAGTGATACATAACTTGACATTTCTTCCATCCATTGTGGGAGGATAAACAACCTTCCAATGAATGGCAATGCATTTCGTAGCCGCTATCAAGGCACAAGGCGAGACACAAATGCAGACACAGGTGGCAGATGGTTGGAGTCTTACAATGTTTATTAATCTAAAGCGGTAGACAAGAGAATGGACGTGGACAGGCAAAAAGGTCAAAACCAGATCAGAGTCCAGGAGGTACAGAGTGGCAGACAGGCTCGTGGTCAAGGCAGGCAGAATGGTCAGGCAGGCGGTTTCAAAGTCCAGAAACAGGCAAGGGTCAAAACCCGGGAGGACTAGAAAAAGGAGAATGCAAAAAGCAGGAGAACGGGAAAACCGCTGGTTGACTTTGAAACATACAAGACGAACTGGCACAGAGAGACAGGAAACACAGGGATAAATACACTGGGGAAAATAAGTGACACCTGGAGGGGGTGGAGACAATCACAAGGACAGGTGAAACAGATCAGGGCGTGACAGCCGCTATAAATGCTAGGTTACATAGTTTCTTCTGATATCAGTCTCCAGTATCAACATTTCCAAGTAAACAAAAACAGGGAGAAGGGAGAATCTGTAGACATGCTGAGATAAAAGAACATACTCTTTGCCAGCATTCAGCCAGCCTTCACAAGACCATAACATATGCAAATATGTCCCCTTCAGTGTTTTATACCTCCAGCAGAGGAATAACATTTCTGAGTGCATGATATTCAGTTTCACTGGCATATAGTATAGTATGTTCTATGGATGATCTTAAACTGCTGTAATTTATGTCTGAGATTATATGAACATAACTGGGCATTCAAATATATCTCTATCCATTCATCATCAATAGCTTCTACCAGGTCTTCTTCACATTTTTGTTTTATATGCTTTGTGTCATCGGGAAAAGCCTATCAACCCTTGATGCAGTTTGGAAATCAATTTTAGAGGTTAGTCAGACTGCCTTGTCAATCTTCGAAGCTTCTTGCTTGTCCAGTGTTTGCTGCACAGAGAAAATAAATTGTATCTGCAAAAGTTCACCTCTGCACTGTCACAGACTGGTCTTCCCTGGCTGTCTGACCCTGCAGGGACACCTGTCACCATCTGATCCTGCTAAGACATGATGAGCATAGTGTTGTGTTCTGACTGTGCACCATGACAGTGAAGCCTGTAGAGCTGTTTATACTGTGTCAGTGTGAAAAGTAGGGAATTAGCTGGGGAAACGGACAGTTCAATAACGTTACATTGCTATACTGACTAATAAAAACTCATATTGAGCTGAATAAACGTCAGAATATCTTCAATCGTTTGGCCGCTGGTTTCATCATTTGATTCAGGTTGTTAGGTTGTTATTCTTCAGAGTAAATAACTCTGAATAACTCTCGGACACTAGAGAAGCTTTAACCAAGTTTATCTACTGTAAGTCGCTCTGGATAAGAGCGTCTGCTAAATGACTGAAATGTAATGAAATGTAATTCTTCCCAAAGGTTATGTACAGCTGTAATTCAGACAACCCAACATTTCTCCCATATCAGGTATATATATCCCCCTTACGACACTCCTCCTTCTCTCCAATCCTTACATCTTATGGTTCCACAGGAAAGGGGTAGTAAACCTTTATTACTCGCTTCAGTGGATATAGCAATCCTTTGAGCTCCTCCCGTCCACCCAGCACATTCCACAGCCACTGTCTTTCTACAGATCTCACTCCTTAATATACTATGCGTCTGATCTATCATGTCTTTAATATCTCAATGTTCAAAATGTCGAATCCAACAGTCCCTCATCTTGAACAATAGCATATAAACTTGGAAATTACTAATAAATGTATAAACAATGATAATAAAACATGAATAAAAAAAACGAACAAATTATTACAAAACATGAATTAAACAAACTAACAAATGGAACAAACAATGAACAAACATTCACAGCGAAGTTTACACATTCAGAGACTTATGGCCTCTGTACTATGATCATACAATTTTATTTCCATCCATCATCACACAACAAAAAGCCATTCCAGCTGAATCTGCTGTCTCCTTCTATGGCTTTAAGTTTCTCCACTTCCCCCTTCTGGTTCCTAAGAGAGTAATAGCACAAGACTTGGAAAGCAACAAAAAGACACACAAAACAAAACAGTATTAATGATGTGATAAACTATGCATAATTATATATGCATGAAGTCTGAGACCATGGCAACTCCCACTCTCTCTTCACCTGACTCTATTCCTCCAGGATACTTTCCTGCTGGGTTCCACAAAAATGAAAGCTATTAAAAAGCTTCCTCATGCTTTCGCCCAGTCTTCCCCTTTAGGCCCCAGGTTCCGAGAGGTGTTCCCAAAGTCATGTAATTTTCACTTTGTTCCCCATCTCCTCCATTTCACCTGATAGGCACGTCACCTGATATGCAAGTGCGTATCCCTAATCCACGTTACATCCTCTTGAGGTATAATTACCCCTCTGTCCTCTATCATATGATGCATTAACCAATAAAGCAGGTAACCCCAAACCAACTATGATGTTTACAGTAGCTCCCAGACCCCACCCATCTGTATGTCTTAGTGGAATCTAGTCTCTCTCTCTCTCTCTCTCTCTCTCTCTCTCTCTCTCTTCTCTCTCTCTCTCTTCTCTCTCTCTCTCTCTCTCTCTCTCTCTCTCTCTCTTCTCTCTCTCTCTCTCTCTCTCTCTCTCTCTCTCTCTCTCTCTCTCTCTCTCTCTCTCGCTCCGCTTCGCTTCACTCACCCATTATGCAGCCGGATCTCACTTCACGTGAGAACTATGCACCCCCCAAGGAGAGACATGACAATCTTTACCGCTGCAGGTACTGTACTGGGTAGTGTGTGTCCCAAACCAACTCTGTCCCAACACCCCCGCCTGGTGTCTCTTGATGTACACTCAATCTCCAGAATTCAGCCCGTGCCCTTGGTTATATCTCTGCTTTCACCTGAGGATATACACACTGCAACACATGGGTCATTTCCTGACAACATCATTTGTGACATTTGAATAACCGCATCCTCTGTCCTCCCATCGGTCCCAATCCATGTGACATGAGTCGTCATAAACTGATATCCCAACAATGCTACTAAAGTAACCACTGCTACTTCCAACATGACCCATGACTATAGTCTCATAATACCCCTCATTTGCGCAATAGTCCAGTTCCATGCTATCAATATGGCATCCTTCGCTACTAGTACTGCTCCTTCAGTTACTGTCCCTACTGTGACTACCGTGAGAATACCTCCTGCATGTAATCTGTCAAATGTTCGCCGGCTGTTAGAAATTGGAGAAAAATGTATGAATTGGGAATAACAAAACGCTGAGTCACAGGTGTCCTGAAGGTTTACCATAATGTCTGACATGCCACCACTATCTCTTCTACTCTCACCATGATCTAGGTATGTGTAATGTTCAACTAAATCCCCATATTGTGTACAGTTAGGTGTCCTCCCTCTTCTATGAGCTATCTCCTGTAACAATATACAGTCTCTGGGAATGATACTCCTCTATCATTACATCTAACCCATAACACACGGTACTCCTCTATCATTACATCTAACCCAGAACACACGGTACTCCTCTATCATTACATCTAACCCAGAACACACGGTACTCCTCTATCATTACATCTAACCCATAACACACGGTACTCCTCTATCATTACATCTAACCCAGAACACACGGTACTCCTGTATCATTACATCTAACCCATAACACACGGTACTCCTCTATCATTACATCTAACCCATAACACACGGTACTCCTCTATCATTACATCTAACCCAGAACACACGGTACTCCTCTATCATTACATCTAACCCAGAACACACGGTACTCCTCTATCATTACATCTAACCCAGAACACACGGTACTCCTCTATCATTACATCTAACCCAGAACACACGGTACTCCTCTATCATTACATCTAACCCAGAACACACGGTACTCCTCTATCATTACATCTAACCCAGAACACACACGTTACTCCTCTATCATTACATCTAACCCAGAACACACGGTACTCCTCTATCATTACATCTAACCCAGAACACACACGTTACTCCTCTATCATTACATCTAACCCAGAACACACACGGTACTCCTCTATCATTACATCTAACCCATAACACACGTTACTCCTCTATCATTACATCTAACCCAGAACACACGGTACTCCTCTATCATTACATCTAACCCAGAACACACGGTACTCCTCTATCATTACATCTAACCCAGAACACACGGTACTCCTCTATCATTACATCTAACCCAGAACACACGGTACTCCTCTATCATTACATCTAACCCAGAACACACGGTACTCCTCTATCATTACATCTAACCCAGAACACACACGTTACTCCTCTATCATTACATCTAACCCAGAACACACGGTACTCCTCTATCATTACATCTAACCCAGAACACACACGTTACTCCTCTATCATTACATCTAACCCAGAACACACACGGTACTCCTCTATCATTACATCTAACCCAGAACACACGGTACTCCTCTATCATTACATCTAACCCAGAACACACGGTACTCCTCTATCATTACATCTAACCCAGAACACACACGTTACTCCTCTATCATTACATCTAACCCAGAACACACGGTACTCCTCTATCATTACATCTAACCCAGAACACACACGTTACTCCTCTATCATTACATCTAACCCAGAACACACACGGTACTCCTGTATCATTACATCTAACCCATAACACACGGTACTCCTCTATCATTACATCTAACCCAGAACACACGGTACTCCTCTATCATTACATCTAACCCAGAACACACGGTACTCCTCTATCATTACATCTAACCCAGAACACACGGTACTCCTCTATCATTACATCTAACCCATAACACACGGTACTCCTCTATCATTACATCTAACCCAGAACACACACGTTACTACTCCTAATGCATTTTCTACATTTATAAACATACTAACATTCTCAAATCAGTTAGTCAATATACATCATTCCCGCCTCTGGAACAATGAACAACCTCATGTTCCACAAAACCTAAAAACAAATTGAAAAGAAAAGAGAAACAAAGTCCATGTTTAATAACTTAGCACCACTCATTGATGCGATGTAACATAAACATTCTGAATACAGGGTAAAACAAAAGAGAACAAAAAACTTTCATGGTTGTCCCAAGCTAACATCCAGTGATACCCCTAACAAACCAGCTCCTTTCAGGATGACGCTTAGAGATAGGTTTCTGGAGACTCTCTCGGCCAAATAAATGTTAGCAGCGCCCCCACCCCTCATCGTGCTTTAGCAATTCTCTCTCGCTGTATCCCAATCACAACTAAATTGAAAAGACCCCATCCAATAAATCCCACAACACGGCGACATTATCTCTCCACCTGTCACGTCCTGACCATAGAGAGCTCTTATTTTCTATGGTAGAGTAGGTCAGAGCGTGACTGGGGGGGTTTATCTAGTGTATTTAGTTCTATGTTGTTTGGGTCTAGTTTCTGTTTTTCTATGTTGGGTTTTTTGGATGATCCCCAATTAGAGGCAGCTGGTCATCATTGTCTCTAATTGGGGATCATATTTAAGTAGTTGTTTTTCCCACCTTTGTTTGTGGGAGATTATTTTTGAGTTAGTGCATGTTGCACCTCTGTCATCACGGTTTGTGTTTTGTTTTATAGTTTATTGTTTGTTAGGCTAAGTTTCACTATATAATAAAGATGTGGAACGATACGCACGCTGCACCTTGGTCCGTTCCTACACACAATCGTGACACCACCGAGTCTAACGATTCATTAGTCTCCTTTTCTCCATGATTCTCCATAACCACCACACCACATAAAAAAATTAAAAGTACATTTTAGGTTAGGTAACCCCTATACTAATTCCTCGTGACCCCTCCATCCTTTCGTCCATTCTAGAATTCCATTCCAGAATAAGACGACATAAAACGTACATTTATTTAAAAATAAAACCACATAAAATGTCTAATGATTTAAACAAACCTAAGGCCTTCTGCATTTGCAAGGAGTGTTTGGCCATATCATTTAAATGTTTTACCTTTAGAATCCATTCCCTTGGCATTTCGCCTAGAATCTACAACCCAAAATACGTTTTCCTGTGGCAAATTTAGCCAATTTCTCATTGTAAGGAATCCGCAATATTTACATGTGGTTCTCTAACCCTTTCTCTCACCAAGGCAGCTGCCTTAGCCATTTCGTCTGCTTTACGATTACCTCTGGCGATTTTATTTGTACGACTAGTATGAGGTTCACATTTCACCACTGCTAATTTACTGGGTAACTAACAAAATGTAAAACTCCTAAAGTTTTCCTGAGCGTGCGAGGAGCGTTTGGCCGTGCCAAAGAACGCATGGTTTCTACCCAATCCCGGGTAATTGTTTATCTTGCCCTTAGAATTCGAAACACCCAAATATGTTACCTCTTGCTTTGCTAGTTGTGCTTTGTCATACGATGCTTTATGACCCTGTTCCGCCAAATTGTCTACCAATGTGGTGCGGTCTCGCATATGAGTTTCTTCGTCTTTTGACGCTAATAACAAATCATCCACGTATTGTACTAACACAGAACCTACAAATTGACACCCTTTTAACGATTGTTTCAATGCAAAATGATACCAAGTGGAACTATTTTTAAATCCCATCGGTACTCTACTAAAAGTTAGTCTTCCATCACATAGAAACTGTAATCTCTATGAACCACTTATCGATCGAACAGAAACTATACAACGCTAGGTGAAAGTTCCATTCTTGCAAATGTCAAAATGATTAGTTGTTGCTCTTTTGAAAAAGATGCAAACTCTTGTATAGCGGCATTTCCTTCGAATGCAGAAGGTTCAAGTATCACCATACACTCATTCTTCCAATGCCCCATAGTCCCACATCTAAAACAGGGAGCTATCTCCTTACGCTTTGATGCTTTTTTCGCTACGTTTCTTAGTCTTATCTCTGCCATTGAAACTATAGTTATGATTTTCTCTATGGCCCTATTAACCCCTCGCACGTCTGCGAGGTGAGCGGAGTTATATTCCATTCTCAAAACATCGTCTTGAATTAAATCTACCACCCCCCCAATTACCGTTTTGATCACAGGGTTCAAACCTGCCATCAAAGCAGAAGTGCAAATTCTATCAATACACTCCCGTTCCCAGTCCTTCTGTAGTAGCGTACTGATACTCATTCTGGATTTATCGTGATGCATTTTTTGTTGATAGAATACTGACATCAAAACGCTGGTATATTGAGCTTTTGATTCTGGTTTTATGTCTATATGCCAAGTCATAATTGCCTCCCTGAAGTCTTTATTTGATTTGAATTCTCTGTCAGCAGGAAAAAAAAATCCAATTTGATCTAATTTGCAAAATGTTTCCCATATTCCAGTCGAATTGGTAGAATGCTTGTGCGCTTCTTTCAGCGCCTCCATGGCTTTATTCAAATCTGCTAGCTCTATATTACAGGGAGAAACAGATCTGTTTGTCGCCATATCAATAGTTATTATTCCCTAAACACTCCTGACAGTGTTCAAGGTATTTTAGATTTCTTCACTCCCGTCTATAATACACACCTTCTATTAACTATGTTCTAAGATAGCACTACACACCCCGGATAATAATTCATTGGTCACGGCACTTAATACTTTGTATTAGAACTGATACCATAGCGTCTGCAAATGTATTACTGGAGAATACGGATTACTTAATGGCTTTGTCCTGTATCTCCTCCAATATCCCTATTATAGATAACACACATCACCAAAATGATTCACACTTGTCTTCCTATTTCCACATAATCTGCCATGGTTCACTACCCCAACAGGTCACAAAACTAACCTCTTTCACACACACACTCACACCCTGCGCTCTCACGGCCACTGCAACTGGGCCTTTTGCCCTTCTTACGGGTCTATATACCGTTACACTATGGTTTTACCCTCCACAGGACTACCCTGTTCAGGACTTTCCCTGTCTCTATGAGATTTTAGCCTCCACAGGCTTTATGCTCGGGACTTTATCTATGAGATTCTACCCTCCACAGGAACTATCCTGCTCGGGACTTACTCTTGAAATTTTACCCTCCACAGGAACTATCCTGCTCGGGACTTATGAGACTTACCCTCCACAGATCTATTCTGCTCGGGACTTATGAGACTTACCCTCCACAGATCTATTCTGCTAGGGACTTACTCGCTATAAGAATTACCCTCCACAGGATCTTTCCTGCTCGGGACATACTCTATACTTTATCGTACTAGCATATACCACAAAGTTATGACCGGTCGTTACACAATGGACCTGTAGAATTAAACTTAGGCTCTCCAGGTTGTATCCCATAATTAGTTCAGCCAACGATTCTCATCCCCCCAAGATGTCAAAATGAGTGGAAACAGATATAGGAACTAGCCTACCTTGTTTGTTGCCAGCTCTGCTCCACTGATCTGGACTCTTTTGTTTGACTACAACTCGTGGTGAATCCTGCCGACAACGCCATCTGTTAGTTTCTTATTTTTCAGAGTAAATAACTCATGGACTCTAGAGAAGCTTTAACCTCTCTGGCGCATGTGGGACGAACTCGTCCCACCTACGTAACAGCCACTGAAATCCAGTGGCGCGATTTTTGAATCGTTTGAAATACTATTACTTCAATTTCTCAAACATATGACTATTTTACAGCTATTTAAAGACAAGAATCTCGTTAATCTAACCACACTGTCCGATTTCAAAAAGGCTTTACAACGAAAGCAAAACATTAGATTATGTCAGCAGAGTGCCCAGCCAGAAATAATCAGACACCCATTTTTCAAGCTAGCATATCATGTCACATAAACCCAAACCACAGCTAAATGCAGCACTAACCTTTTATGATCTTCATCAGATGACACACCTAGGACATTGTGTTATACAATACATGCATGTCTGTTCAATCAAGTTCATATTTATATCAAAAAACAGCTTTTTACATTAGCATGTGACGTTCAGAAAAAGCATACCCCCCGCAAACTTCCGGGGAATTTACTAACAGTTTGCTAAAGTTTTGCTAAATTACTCACGATAAACGTTCACAAAAAGCATAACAATTATTTTAAGAATTATAGATACATTACTCCTCTATGCACTCGATATGTCCGATTTTAAAATAGCTTTTCGGATGAAGCACATTTTGCAATACTCTAAGTACATAGCCCGGCATCACGGGCTAGCTATTTAGACACCCGGCAAGATTAGCCTTCATCAAAATCATATTTCCTATAAGAAAAATGTTCTTACCTTTCCTGTTCTTCGTCAGAATACAGTCCCACGACTTCTACTTCAATAACAAATGTAGGTTTGGTCCCAAATAATCCATCGTTATATCCAAACAGCGACGTTTTGTTCGTGAGTTCTAGACACTATCAGAATACTAAATCTCGGCCACGAGCATGGCGCAGAATGTGACAAAAAAATTCTAAATATTCCATTACCGTACTTCGAAGCATGTCAACCGCTGTTTAAAACCAATTTTTATGCCATTTATCTCGTAGAAAAGCGATAATATTCCGACCGGGAATATGCAATGAGCCTAAACAGCCGAATTAAATTTCTCCACAGGGGCGAATCGTGCACGCGCCTCATTCAAAGGTCCTCTGATCCGCCACTTACCAAAGGCGATAATGTGTTTCAGCCTGAGGCTGCCTCGTCAACCTTCAGGTATTTCCCGGGTTCTGAGAGCCTATCGGAGCCCTGGGAATTGTCACGTTACAGCTAAGATCCTTACTTTTCAATAAACAGATGCAAGACGCACGACTCCTTGTCAGACAGGGTACTTCCTGCATGAAACCTGGTCAGGTTTTTGCCTGCCATAGGAGTTCTGTTATACTCACAGACACCATTCAAACAGTTTTAGAAACTTTAGAGTGTTTTCTATCCAAACCTGAACAATAATATGCATATTCTAGCTTCTGAGTTGGTGTAGGAGGCAGTTAAAAATGGGCACATATTTTTTCCAAAATTCTCAATACTGCCCCCTAGCCCAAACAGGTTAACAAAGTTTAATTCTTCCCAAAGGTTCTGTACAGCTGTAATTCAGACAACCCAACATTTCTCCCATATCAGGTATATATCCCCTTAAGACACTCCTCCTTCTCTCCAGTCCTTACATCTTATGGTTCCACAGGAACAGGGTAGTAAACCTTTATTACTCCCTTCAGGGGATCTGACCTCACCTCCTGACCTCAACCCCTCCTTCTTCTAGTCCACAGGTGTCCATCTGCCTCCCCTATAGCAATCCTTTTAGCTCCTCCCGTCCACCCAGCACATTCTACAGCCACTGTCTTTCTACAGATCTCACTCCTTAATATACTATGCGTCTGATCTATCATGTCTTTAATATCTCAATGTTCAAAATGTCAAATCCAACAAGGTCTACTGTGATTGAGGGAAAAACATTAGCCAATGTTTGGCTAGCTCTGCTAGCTAATGGTACATCATAAAATGTACTTCTGTTGAAACGGTACAAAACAAAGGCTTCAAAACATTTCCATACACACAACAGCTGTTAGATACAGCTAAGTGACAGATAACTAGAGGCTAGCTACAGCTGAACTGGCTGTGGTATGTACTTGCTAACTAACTACAGTAGCTGCTAGTAGTTCATTCACTTCAGTCGAGAGGGGATGAAACATTAGCTAATGTTACACTACTAGCTCAGCACTGGGAATATATATTTTTTCTCTGTCAAACAGCAGTTACCTTGCCAGCTAGATAAGTCAGCTAAAGAGTAGCCAGTTTCTGCTCTGCTTGCTTTTACAACTCAGAAAAAAGCGCAACACAGAGAGCAGCTGTTCATCTCTCGAGTGCTGGTCCTATACGCCAGCCTTTCAGAAGCTTTTCATTCACACAGACACTGTCCGCACGCTCTGTGGTCTCCATAATCCATCCATCTAAAACCGGAAAACAGCCTA
Source organism: Salmo trutta (assembly GCF_901001165.1). Lineage (NCBI taxonomy): Eukaryota > Metazoa > Chordata > Actinopteri > Salmoniformes > Salmonidae > Salmo > Salmo trutta. Next base: position 10,944,318 of record NC_042983.1, on the reverse strand, counting down.
CCTGACCTCTCTGGGGCATCCGCAATGTCCTAAAGCACCCCTAGTGTTGTATCACAGTGCAATGATACAACTGGGGGGGACAAAAATGCAATTTCAGAATGTGGGGGGTTATGGCCCCCTCATCCTTAGTGAAAGTTGCACCCCTGAAAATACATGAGAATGCAGTGTAATGGATAACACGTTTGATCGAAGGTCAAACGTCCCATCGATGGAGCATTGTAATGGAGCATCAGCTTCTTGGAACGTTGGTGCAGCATATTGATGTATTGAAGATGCATTGAAGCACATCTATACAGATAGCGTATGTTCTGGCATGGCTACTGACAAAAGGAGCATAGTCAATGGATTTCTGAGCCTTGGTGGAAGATTGACAGAAGGCTGAGATTGTCAAACACACCCACTGCTCTCTTATGTGCAAGTGTCCTTGCAAGGCTGGCGGCCCAGCTGACATCCCAATCCGTGTCAAATCAAAATCAAATCAAATGTTATTTGTCACATGCTCCGAATACAACAGGTGTAGACCTTACAGTGAAATGCTTACTTACAAGGCCTTAACCAACAATGCAGTTTTAAGAAAATACCTACATTTTTTAGGGCCTTCCTCTTACAGCGCCTGGTATAGCGGTCCTGGATGGCAGGAAGCTTGGCCCCAGTGATGTACTGGGCCGTACACACTACCCTCTGTAGTGCTTTGCGGTTGGAGGCCGAGCAGTTGCCATAACAGGCAGTGATGCAACCTGTCAGGATGCTCTCAATGGTGCAGCTGTAAAACCTTTTGTGGATCTGAGGACCCATGCCAAATCTTTTCAGTCTCCTGAGGGGGAATAGGTTTTGTCGTGCCCTCTTCACGACTGTCTTGGTGTGCTTGGAACATGTTAGTTTGTTGGTGATGTGGACACCAAGGAACTTGAAGCTCTCGACCTGCTCCACTAGAGCCCCGTCGATGAGAATGGGAGCGTGTTCGGTCCTCCTTTTCCTGTAGTCCACAATCATCTCCTTTGTCTTGATCAAGTTGAGAGAGAGGTTGATGTCCTTGCACCACAAGGTCAAGTCTTTAACCTCCTCCCTATAGGCTGTCTCATCGTTGTCAGTGATCAGGCCTACCACTGTTGTGTCATTGGCAAACTTAATGATGGTGTTGGAGTCTTGCCTGGCGGTGCAGTCATGAGTGAACAGGGAGTACAGGAGGGGACTGAGCACGCACCCCTAAGAGGCCCCCGTGTTGAGGATCAGCGTGGCGGATGTGTTGTTACCTACCCTTACCACATGGGGGCTTCCCGTCAGGAAGTCCAGGATCCAGTTGCAGAGGGAGGTGTTTAGTCCCAGGGTCCTCAGAGCATGTGCAGGCCAGCTGGCTGGAGTGCTTATGGACATATTCAATCTCTCCCTATCCCAGTCTGTTTTCCCTCCCCACTTGCTGCAAGATGTCATTTTTCCTGTTCCCAAGAAAGCCAAGGTAACTGAGCTAAATGACTATCGCTCTGCAGGACTCACTTCTGTTATCACAAAGTGGTTTGAGAGGTTAGTTAAAGATCATTTCCCCTCCACCTTACCCGACACCCTAGACCCACTACAATTGGCATACTGCCCCAACAGATACATTGATGACGCAATCGCCATTGCACTGCACACTGCCCTATCCCACCTGGACAAGAGGAATACCTATGAAAGAATGTTGTTCATTGCTTACAGCTCCACCTTCAACACCATAGTGCCTACCAAGCTCATCACTAAGCTCAGGGCCATGGGTCTGAACCCTCCCTGTGTAACTGGGTCCTAGACTTCCTGATGGGCCGACCCAAGGTGGTAAAGGTAGGCAACAACGACTCCGCCACGCTGATCCTCAACACGGGGGCCCCAAAGGGGTGGGTGCTCAGCCCTCTCCTGTACTCCCTGTTCACCCATGACTGTGTAATCACGCACGTCTCCAACTCAATCATCAAGTTGGTTGACAACACAACAGTGGTAGGCCTGATTACCAACAATGACGAGACAGCCTATAGGGAGGAGGTGAGAGCCCTGGCGGAGTGGTGCCAGGAAAATAACCTCTCCCTCAATGTTAACAAAATGAAGGAGCTGATTGTGGACTTCAGGAGACAGCAGAGAGAGCAGAAGGGTCCGCGGTGGAGAGGGTCAAAAGCGTCAAGTTTCTCTGCGTGCACATCACTGAAGCCATGAAAGGGTCCCTTCACACCGACAGCATGGTGAAAAAGGCAACAGCGCCAATCTCAAGTGACTGAAGATTTTACATTTTAGTCATTTAGCAGACGCTCTTATCTAGAGCGACTTACTGTGTGCATACATTTTCACCTTGGCATTGCAGGTGCCATGCTCTACCAACTGAGCCACACGGGACAGATACATAATTGAGAGCATCCTGTTGGGCTGTATCACCTCCTGGTACAGCAATTGCACCGTCCACAACCACAGGGCTCTCCAGAGGGTGGTGTGGTTAGCCCAGCACATCATCAGGGGCACACTGCCTACCCTTCAGGACATCTACAGCACCGGTGTCACAGGAAGGCCATGAAGATCATCAAGGACCTCAGCCACCCGAGCCACACCTGTTCACCCCGCTATCATCTAGAAGGCAGAGACAGTACAGGTGCATCCAAGATTGGACCGAGAGACTAATAAACAGATTCTATTTCCAGGCATCAGACTGTTAAACTGTCACCACTAGCAGGCCTCCGCACAGTACCCTGCCCTGACCCTTAGACTGTGTCACTAGTCAGCTACCACCCAGTCCTCTATCATGCATCTTAGAGACTGCTGCCTTACATACATAGTCATTGAACACCAGTCACTTTAATAATGTTTCCTTACTGTTTTACCCAATTTATATGTATACTGTATTCTAGTCATGGCTCATATATAACTATATAACTACTGCTAAACATGTTTTTCGAAATTGTATTAAATGTATTGAAAATGAAATACAGAAATATCAAATTTACATAAGTATTCACACCCCTGAGTCAATACGTTGGAGAAGCACCTTTGGCGGCGATTACAGGTTTGAGTCTTTTTGGGTAAATCTCTAAGAGTTTTGCACATCTGCAATTTACAATATTTGCCCAATATTCTTTAAATAATTATTCAAGCTCTGTCAAGTTGATTGTTGGTCATTGCTAGACAGCCATTTTCAAGTCTTGCCATAGATTTTCAAGCCGATTTAAGTCAAGACTCCAACTAGGTCACTCAGGAACTTTCAATGTTGTCTTGGTAAGCAACTCTTGGGTTTTAGGTTATTTTCCTGCTGAAAGGTGACTTTGTCTCCCAGTGTTTGTTGGAAAGCAAACTGAACCAGGTTTTCCTCTAGTATTTTGCCTGTTCTTATAGCTGTAATCCATTTATTTTTCCTAAAAATCTCCCTTGCCGATTTTACCCATAACATGATGCAGCCACCACTACGCTTGAAACTAGTGGTACTCAGTGATGTGTTCTGTAGAGCAAAACGGAGAACGTGAGAGTCTCCCCTTTCCATAGTGGGGTTGGACGCTCCAGACATTTTCGTGAGAAGACAGATTTTCAGGATGTATCATGATCTGACAAACACTGCTTGGCCACCTTCCACCGCAGATGTGGAAGGCCGATAGAAGTGGATGTGATGGAGTGAGAGGCAGCCCATGCAACTGATATATCTAGCTTAAACTGACAGATTTCTATGAGGATGTTTTATTATGTTACTTAGACTGACGCACAGGTGCGAGTCAATAGACTCTTAAGGATTTTAAACACTGTAGCTGTTTTAAAATCCCCATTGGACTCATGGTAAAATCCCTGCGCAGTTTCCTTCCTCTCTGGCAACTGAGTTAGGGATGCCAATCTTTGTAGTGACTGGGTGTATTGATACACCATCCAAAGTGTAATTAATAACTTCACCATGCTCAAGGGATATTCAGCTTCTACTCTTTTCTTTTCTTTTTTCACATCTACCAATTGGTGCCCTTCTTTGTGAAGCATTGGACAACCTCCCTGGTCTTTGTGGTTGAATCTGTGCTGGAAATTCACTACTCGATTGAGGGACCTTACAGATCATTGTATGTGTGGGGTACAGAGATGGGGTAGTCATTCAAAAATCATATTAACCACTATTATTGAACACGAAATGAATCCATGCAACTTATTATGTGATTTTTAAGCACTTTTTTACTCCTGAAGTTACTTAGGCTTGCCATAACAAAGGTGTTGAATATTTATTGACTCAAGACATTTCAGCTTTTAGTTTTTTACTAATTTCACAGCTGGCTAGTTACACCCAGGACCAGAGCTGGACCAGAGCTACTGCAGACCAGAGCAGTAGTTGTGGTCAGTATTTGTGGTCAGCAGTTATGGTCAGTAGTTTGTTAGTTGTGGTCAGTAGTTGTCAGAAATTGTAGTCAGTAGTTATGTGGTCAGTAGTTGTGGTTAGTAGTTGTGTATTTGTGTTGCAGGTTCTTTGGCCCTACAGTATGGATGTGGTCAATAGTTGTGGTCAATAGCTGTGGTGTGGTGATCATTAGTTATGTGGTTCAGCACTTTTGTGGTCAGTAGTTATGGTCAGTAGTGTGGTTGTGATCAGTAGTTGGGGTCAGTAGTTGTGTGGTTGTGGTCATTAGTTGTATGGTCAGTAGTTGTGGTCAGTAGTGGTGTGGGTGTGGTCAGTAGTTGTGGTCAGTAGTCGTCAGTCGTTTTGGTAAATAGGTCTGTGATTCAGAAGTTGTGGTCAGTAGTTGTGTGGTTGTGGTCAGTAGTTTGGTCAGTAGTGGTTGTCAGGAATTGTAGTCAGTAGTTATGTGGTCTAGTTGTGGTCAGTATTTGTGGTCAGTAGTTGTGTAGTTGTGTTGTAGGTTCTTTGGGCCCTATAGTATGGATGTGGTCAATAGTTGTGGTCAGTGTCTAAGCTACAGTTGTTGTGTGTGAAAACTGAAAGAAGTGCTTTGAGAAGTGATCGGATGAAATATGAAGTGAGTGAACGGAGACAGCTTTGCTGTATCCAATTCGAGCAGCAGGATCAACTTACAGCCCGCCTTTCTCTTACAGACAGGCAAAACTATATGCTAATTTATGCATATTTAAGTAGTTATAATTTATAGTGCATACCAGAGCTGGTGCGAACTAGGAACAGAGCTAGTGTAGGACAGAGCAATAGTTGTTGTCAGAAATTGTAGTCAGTAGTTGTGTGGTCAGTAGTTGTGCAGTTGTGTTGCAGGATCTTTGAGCCATACAGTATGGACGTGGTTAGTAGTTGTGGTCAGTAGTTGTGGTCAGTAGTTATGTGGTTGTGGTCAGTAATAGTGGTCAGTAGTTTTGTGGTTGTGCTCAGTAGTTGTGGTCAGTAGTTGTATGGTTGTGGTCATTAGTTTTGTGGTTCAGTAGTTGTGTGGCTGTGATCAGTAGTTTTGGTCAGTAGTTTTGGTAAATAGGTTTGTGGTTCAGTAGTTGTGGTCAGTAGTTTTGTGGTTGTGGTCAGTAGTTTAAAAAGTATGCTTTAAAAAACACATTGTTTTGTTTTTTAATTTAAATAAAAGCCAAACTTATTAGAAAGTGAGAACGTACATGGCTCAAACGCAATGCAATTTCATGGAGAAGTGCAAATATGATCTGTAAGATGGTTCTATGATATTTATAAAACATTTAGGAGCAGTATAATGGTGAGTGGACATTCCCCCTTTCTCTTTATATAGGATCTTTATCCAGCTTCTGTGAAAACTTTGGATGTGCGTAAAACCTCTATAATCTAAGTGGCCTTGTCTGTATTATATGTCTATGGGGAGCAATTATGGTGCCTGTAACTGTATTTAACATAGGCTTTTTTTTAAGTTGTTTTGATTTTATTAGAATTATAAGCTGTCTTTTTAGGTCTTATCAATAGCCTAATGCATGTAATCTTGCTTATTGACAATGTTTGGCATGTCCATGGCAAGACTACAATTTAAAGTAGGCTGTCACGTCCTGACCAGCAGAGGGAGTAGTTGTTTAGTATTGTGGTCAGGACGTGGCAGAAGTACTGGGTATGTGTTTGTCTAGTATGTGGCTCCCGATCAGGGACAGCTGGTTATTATTGTTCCTGATTGGGAGTCATATATTAGGAGTGTGTTTGTCACCTGGTTTTTGTGGGTTGTTGTATTTCGCACTGCTAGTGAATGTATAGCCTGTGAAACTGTCACTAGTCGTTCTTGTTTATTGTTTTCCCGTGTATGCTTTATTCAAAATAAATATAAAGATGAGTATTCACATCCCGGCTGCGTTTTGGTCGATTCAACACGGCTACACCTGTGACATAGGCCTAGCCCCTATATCAGTGTGAATGTTACAAAGTATGTTTAACAATGTGTTTCCATATTGAAGCAATGCCATTAGAACATTGTGGACTGAACATTTTTCAAAATATTTAGCAAATATAGCGAACTAGGCTATATCGGACTAACATTTGAATTGGAGTTGATATCAACACAATACATAAAAGACCATAAATACACAACTTGAAGCAACCACATATTTAGCCATGGAGCATGTTCTGACTGGCCAATGAGGGGCCAAGCCTCGACACACCCACAACTTGTTTATTCATCAAAACCCAGCCCTTTCACCTCGAGAAACACTCTTTTCACGGCACTTTGATACAGCTACTGACCGGAAGTGACTTTTTCACCCGTCTTTTTCTTAGCAGGTTAGGAGAACTTACGCAGCAGGTTAGGATAATTAATTGGGTTAAGGTTAGGATAAGGTTTAGGGTCAGGGTTAGTGAAAACGCACTCCTAGCCTGCTACAAAAATCACTTCCGTTCATAGCTGTATCGAATTGGCCTGAAAAGAGTTTGTCCCCTTTCGCTCCGCCGCCAGCTGCTGCACCCATAATTCCTATAATGCTACCTACAGCACCAAGATTTACCATTGCATTAGGTTTGTTAAAATAGAGCCCCTTAAGTGAAACCCTAATCTCAGCACCCAGAACTAAATCAGCTACAAGAGACCAGTGAAATCCTTAAGGCTTAAGATGTTTTATGCAACCTGTTACTCATCCACTGTCCACAGGAATCCACTGTTAGGCCTACCCACAACAGAGATGTAAACTATGTACTAGAGCTGGCATGATAAACCGAAAATTGCCAACACTGACATTGCTTTCCTCTTACCAAAGTTTATGTCAGTCATTTTTTGCTTCAAAGTTCCTATAGATTGTTCTAGAACCATCTGGTCAACAGTAATAACCAGGGGTGCAACTTTCACTGGGGATGGGAGGGGACATGAAACCCCTACATTCTAAAATTGCATTTTTGTCCCCCTAGTTTTATCATTACATTGTGATACAAAAAATGCAGCACGTGTGTGCTTTAGGACCATGCAGATGCCTCAGTGCTAATGTTTCATTCCTTTTCAACTGAAATTCTGTCTGAAGAGACTGAACTAGCTACTAGCTAGCTGTAGCTAGCTCCCACAGCTAGTTCAGCTCTCCAGCTAGTTCAGCTCTAGCCTCTAGCTACAGTATCTTTCAGAGGTGGAGGGTCCGTCATGGTCTGGGGCGGTGTGTCACAGCATCACCAGACTGAGCTTGTTGTCATTGCAGGCAATCTCAAGGTTGTGCGTTACAGGGAAGACAACCTCCTCCCTCATGTGGTACCCTTCCTGCAGGCTCATCCTGACATGGCCCTCCAGCATGACAATGCCACCAGCCATACTGCTCGTTCTGTGTGTGATTTCCTGCAAGACAGGATTGTCAGTGTTCTGCCATGGCTAGCGAAGAGCCCGGATCTCAATCCCATTGAGCACAAATGGGACCTGTTGGATAGGAGGGTGAGGGCCAGGGCCATTCCCTCCAGAAATGTCCGGGAACTTGCAGGTGCCTTGGTGGAAGAGTGGGGTAACATCTCACAGCAAGAACTGGCAAATCTGGTGCAGTCCATGAGTAGGAGATGCACTGCAGTACTTAACCCATTTAGGATAGGGGGCAGTATTTTCACGGCCGGATAAAAAACGTACCCGATTTAATCTGGTTATTACTCCTGCCCAGAAACTAGAATATGCATATAATTTGGATTAAAAACACCCTAAAGTTTCTAAAACTGTTTGAATGGTGTCTGTGAGTATAACAGAACTCATATGGCAGGCCAAAAGCTGAGAAGATTCTAAACAGGAAGTGCCCTCTCTGACCATTTCTTGGCCTTCTATAGCCTCTGTATCGAAAACAGAGGATCTTTGCTGTAACGTGACATTTTCTAAGACTCCCATAGGCTCTCAGAAGGCGCCAGAACGGGGAATGATGACTCTGCAGTCCCTGGCTGAAAAACAGTTTCGCATTTGGATAGTGGTCGATCTGAGAACAATGAAACGGGTGTGCACGTGTGCACATGAACAGGCGTGCACGTGAAGAGTCCATTTTACATTTTCAGTCTTTGAACGAAAACAACGTCGCCCGATCGGAATATTATCGCTATTTTACGAGAAAAATTGCATAAAAATTTATTTTAAACAGCGTTTGACATGCTTCGAAGTACGGTAATGGAATATTTTGAATTTTTTTGTCACGATACGCGCCGGCGCGTCACCCTTCGGATAGTGTCTTGAACGCACGAACAAACGCAGCTATTTGGATATAACTATGGATTATTTGGGACCAAACCAACATTTGTTGTTGAAGTAGAAGTCCTGGGAGTGCATTCTGATGAAGAACAGCAAAGGTAATCCAATTTTTCTTATAGTAAATCTGAGTTTGGTGAGTGCCAAACTTGGTGGGTGTCAAAATAGCTAGCCGTGATGGCCGAGCTATCTACTCAGAATATTGCAAAATGTGCTTTCACCGAAAAGCTATTTTAAAATCGGACACCGCGATTGCATAAAGGAGTTCTGTATCTATAATTCTTACAATAATTGTTATGTTTTTTGTGAACGTTTATCGTGAGTAATTTAGTAAATTCACCGGAAGTTTTGGTGGGTATGCTAGTTCTGAACGTCACATGCTAATGTAAAAAGCTGTTTTTTGATATAAATATGAACTTGATTGAACAAAACATGCATGTATTGTATAACATAATGTCCTAGGAGTGTCATCTGATGAAGATCATCAAAGGTTAGTGCTGCATTTAGCTGTGGTTTTGGTTTTTGTGACATTATATGCTAGCTTGAAAAATGGGTGTCTGATTATTTCTGGCTGGGTACTCTGCTGACATAATCTAATGTTTTGCTTTCGTTGTAAAGCCTTTTTGAAATCGGACAATGTGGTTAGATAAAGGAGAGTCTTGTCTTTAAAATGGTGTAAAATAGTCATATGTTTGAAAAATGGAAGTTTGGGGATTTTTGAGGAGTTTGTAATTCGCGCCACGCCCTATCATTGGATATTGGAGCGGTGTTCCGCTAGCGGAACATCTAGATGTAAGAGGTTAATGCAGCTGGTGGCCACACCAGATACTGACTGTTACTTTTGACCCCCCCCCCCCCCCCTTCGTTCAGGGACACATTATTCAATTTCTGTTAGTCACATGTCTGTGGAACTTGTTTCGTTTATGTCTCAGTTGTTGAATCTTATGTTCATACAAATATTTACATATGTTAAGTTTGCGGAAAATAAACGCAGTTGACAGTGAGAGGACGTTTCTTTTTTTGCTGAGTTTAGAAGTAGGGCTCGTCTACCTGGCCTGCGTGCAAATGTAGGCCTATACATGTGCCCATTTGGTGACGTCTGATAGTATTTCTGATTGTCTTAACTCACCACCACTTTTTAGCTGTGGAGCTTCTCAAAGTAATTTTTCTTCACCTCAGACAGCAAGTAAACAAAGTGTTTTTAGAATCAATTGAGAATGACAATGGCCCACCCAGAGGGAAAATGGGAGGAACCCCTGGGGCGGACTTGCTGAATAGATGCTCTCCTTCGTCATGGATGATCTTAACTTTGAGTCTGAGGAGGAGGCAGTCAAGTATTTGAAAAATATTTCCAGCTCGATAACCACTCGACATGAAAGAGAAAAATGTAACACTCTGATCCAGTGGAAACGTCATAAAATACCTGATTACTTCTCATCCCTTTCACAAATAGCTCACTGGCACTGGAAACTCTGAGGGCCCAGAATATTTTATACAATGTTTAAAGTTTGTTAGAGAGAGTTTTTGGGGGCGAACCAGGTGATAGTTCATACAATGTTTCAAGATTGTTGCAGACAGGCCATGCATAGCCAATGTGATTTATAGAGTATTTATTTTTATGAGGATATGTTTTACCTGCAGGCTGCAATGTTTTTATGTGTTGGCTTTCTGTAGGCTATTATTACATAGTTGGCAATGACAATAAAATATACTTTTAGATTTGTAAAATGTTAATTTATATTTAGATAGAATGTAGACTAACCACAGACAATGTGTCACGCCGTGATCTGTTTCACCTGTCCTTGTGATTGTCTCCACCCCCTCCAGGTGTCACTTATTCTCCCCATTGTATTTATCCCTGTGTTTCCTGTCTCTCTGTGCCAGTTCATCTTGTATGTTAGTCAAGTCAACCAGCGTGTTTTTCCCGTACTCCTTTTGCTATTCTCTTTTTGATAGTCTTCCCGGTTTTGACCCCTGCCTGACTCAGGACTACTTTCCCACCTGCCTGATCATCCTGCCTGCCCTGACCTTGATTCTGCGGGCCTGCCCTTCGGTACCTTTTGGACTCTGAACTGGTTTTGACCCTTTTGCCTGTCCACGACCATTCTCTTGCCTTACAATACAATAAATAAATATTGTAAGACTCCAACCATCTGCCTCCTGTGTCTGCATCTGGGTCTCACCTTGTGTCATGATACAATGATTTTGAGATACAAAGACTATTATAAATTAAATAAAACTGTTCCACGAAAATGTTCATCTGAAAATCAGAACTGGCATGCAGATTGGTTGAAATAGTAAGATAAATTGGCATCCCAAACAAAAAGGTTGCCGACCACTGGTGTAGCCTATTACTGGCAACTTCAGGAGCATAACAGCAGAATCTGCAAAGGCCAAAGGCCAGCAGCAGGGTCGGAAACAGGTTATCTTGATCTCTGGCTCCCTTTGAGTAATTTGTGTCTTCATTATTTAGTCAAAGCGTGCTTAAAACATACAGTTGATTTGATTAAAACACATACATTGTGTCTATATATGGAAAAATATGTTTAAAAAAGAAAAGAAAACGGTCAACCAATTTATTAATCAAAATATTATTATTTTTTTGTCAGGGGCAGCCCTAGTAGAAATGCAGGAAATGAGCTTTAGATGTTAAAAACAATTCTGAGCAAGGACCGCCTAAGGCACCACTTTACAACCGGAGTAGGCTGTAGTTATAATGAACAAAAATATTTTACTGAGGTACAGTTCATATTTAATTGTTTTATTTTTTCCTCCTTTATTTAACCAGGTAGGCCAATTGAGAACAAATTCTCATTTACAACTGCGACCTGGCCAAGATAAAGCAAAGCACTGCAACAAAAACAACACAGAGTCACACATGGGATAAACAAACTCTAATTTGAGTGTTAGAGGCTATTTTGTAAATGACATCGCCGAAGTCAAGGATCGGTAGGATACTCAGTTTTACGAGGGTATGTTTAGCAGCATGAGTGAAGGAGGCTTTGTTGTGAAATAGGAAGCCGATTCTAGATTACATTTTGGATTGGAGATGCGAGTCTGGAAGGAGAGTTTACAGTCTAACCGGACACCTAGGTATTTGTAGTTGTCAGAACCGCCCAGAGTAGGGTGGGCGAGTCGGGCAGGCAGGTGCTGGGCAGCGATCGGTTGGAGAGCATGCGTTTAATGGGAGGCCACAGAAGGAGTGTTGTATGGCATTGAACCTCGTCTGGAGGTTTGTTAACACAGTGTCCAAAGAAGGGCCAGAAGTATGCAGAATGGTGTCGTCTGCGTAGAGGAAATCAGTCAATTGAAATAATTTCATTAGGCCCTAATCTATGGATTTCACATGACTGGGAATACAGATATGCATGTGTTGGTCACAGAAACTTTAAAAAAAGGTAGGGACTTGGATCAGAAAACCAGTCAGTATCTGGTGTGACCACCATTTGCCTCATGCAGCGCAACACATCTCCTTCGCATAGAGTTGATCAGGCTGTTGATTGTGACCTGTGGAATATTGTCCCACTCCTCTGAAATGGCTGTCTGAAGTTGCTGGATATTGGCGGGAAGTGGAACACGCTGTCGTACACATCTATCCAGAGCATCCCAACATGCTCAATGGGTGACATGTCTGGTGACTATGCAGGCCATAGAAGAACTGGGACATTTTCAGCTTCCAGGAATTGTGTACAGATCCTTGCAACATGGGCCGTGTATTATCATGCTGAAACATGAGGTGATGGTGGCGGATGAATGGCACAATAATGGGCCTCATGACAACATCACAGTGTCTCTGTGCACTCAAATTACCAATGATAAAATGTAATTGCGTTGTCCATAGGTTATGCTGGCCCATACCACAACTCCACCGCCATCATGGGGCACTCTGTACACAATGTTGACATCAACAAACCGCTTGTCCACACGACACCATACACACTGTCTGCCATCTGCCCGGTACAGTTTTGGGGTTCCAAAGTGGTGCAGCGGTCTAAGGCACTACATCTCAGCGTTAGAGGTGTCACTACAGACACCCTGGTTCGAATCCAGGCTTTATCACAACCGGCCGTGATTGGGAGTCCCATAGGGTGGTGCACAATTGGCCCAGCATTGTCCGGGTTTGGCCAGTGTAGGCCGTCATTGTAAATAAGAATTTATTCTTAACTGACTTGCCTTGTTAAATAAAAAATAATAATAATTAAACAGTTGTCGTGTCTTTGGCTATGCCGGATTAAGTGATATGACATGCTAACTTATAAAATTAATTCTCTGTAATTAATATTACCTGATTAAGCTAATCATGTAAATGTAATTAACTGGAAAGTCGGGCACCACAGAAGAACGTTTATAGAGCCGTTATCTTCCGAATAAACTCTTAAAATACTTAGTAATATTTTACATCGATAGCAGTCAATATTAACCCTTATCTTATTTTCAGTCTCATAATGAAAGTTGTCAATTCTTGGTTATCTTCACAAACCCTGGCTAACAAGTTGAATCAGCAATACAAAATTGGGTTTAATTATTTATTTACTAAATACCTAACTAATCACACAGAATTACAAATACACAGAATACATATGATGTCATACAGAAAACGTCCTGGTGGACGGAGCCTGTATCATGGCTGGTTACACAAAGGAAAGGGGGTTGGCTTGAATGAAAGGGCGGGAAGATTTAGGAACAAAGAAACAGCAGCTATGCTATCGTAAATACATTATCTTATGCATTCTAAATTACCGCCCATTTGGAAAAGGAAAATGCAATAAATATTTACTCTGAGCTGCGCTTCGGTAGGTTGGTCGTAGATGCTGGCCGGGTTGGCCAACAGATCTTCCTGTAGTGGAAGAATGTCAATGGTGGCAAATTGGATACGTGGTGGTATCTTCGTCTGGTTGTTAGACTGGATCCATCGTCCGTCCTTTCCTAGCCCACGTTAGCAGCGGCTAACTCAACGGCTAGGAAGTATCACTTCTGTAGTGAATAAGCTCAAAGTTCATACCAGTTCATACCATAGCTCACGCCGAGGTTGGCTTAGTTCTGTCCTTGATGTGTGTCTGTCCTTCTAACGTAGAGGCTGCAGACCTCCCGTACTGGAACATACTGGTTATCTTTTCGTCAAAGGCTTATATAGTGGAGAGGGGGGAGGGAGGTGTTTCATCGTTTATAACCCCATGTCTCTTCACAGGGTTGGGCCACTGATCGGGCAGGGCACTTTCCTTATGAAAACCCAATTCTCTCATTTGGAAGCTAAAATTACATTTAATCTCCTAACAAACAATTTCAATATCAAACATTTCAATTGCATAACAATTCCATGTGACTCTGATAACTAGAGGGTGTATACTTTCTCAGGTACAGTTTATGTCGTCCTGTCATCAATCATAATGTCTCAGATAACAATGAACTGACATACATACTCATTACGTTATCAAGCATATTTCCAACTGGTTTTATTATCAAAAGATGGTTCCTTTCCCCATTTGTTTGATGTTCCCAGACTCTCTATATTTAACAGGACAGCAGTCCTTCAGTAGGGTCAGTAAGAGAGGGGAAGGGAGAAAGGTATTTATGGGGGGGGTCATAAACCTTACCCACAGGCCAACGTCATGACACAGTTGAAACCAGGATTCATCTGTGAAGAGCACACTTCTCCAGCATGCCAGTGGCCATCGAAGGTGAGCATTTGCCCACTAAGGTCAGTTACGACCTTGACCTGAACTGCAGTCAGGAAAAGACTCTAGTGAGGACGATGAGCACACAGATGAGCTTCTCTGACAGTTTGTGCAGAAATTATTTGGTTGTGAAACCTACAGTTTCATCAGCTGTCCGGGTGGCTGGTCTCAGGTGAAGAAGCCGGATGTGGAGATCCTGGGCTGGCGTGGTTACACATGGTCTGTGGTTGTGAGGCTGACTGGACGTACTGCCAAATTCTTTAAAACAACGTTGGAGGCGGCTTATGGTAGAGAAATTAACATTAATTTCTCTGATAATTCTGGATCCTATTTTGACAGGTTGCATATCAAAATATCAATCATGCATTTCCTGGATATGTTGGATGATATGTTATTTTTTCATAGGCTACCATCTCAGTTGTCTTACTTGGCTCTGGAAAAAAATGGTTTAGAACCCTACTGCTAATGTAAAGTAACTGTCCATTAAAACCTTTGTTTTATCGTTGAATTTGTTGTTATCGAGCAAAATAGTTTCATCATTTTTCACAATATTAGTTTTTGTCAGATTGATCCTTAACATAAAAATGGGTCAATTTATCGCGATATGGATTTTTGTCCATATGGCCCAGCTTTAGTATGTACTGCTGTCTTTTGATGCAACTGGGCACACATCCATCAAAATAGTCATAACATCAATAAGTTCTGTGTGAGTTACAGAATTGGCATTTACTGTATGTCAGAGAATTGTAGAAATTCAAATACAAATCAAATCACATTTTATTTGTGCCGAATACAGCATTTCACCTTACAGTGAAAGGCTTACTTATAAGCCCTTAACCAACAATGCAATTTTAAGAAAATACGTAAAAACAGTTAGAGATAAGAATAACAAATGAACTCAGCAAAAAAAGAAACGTCCCCTCACTGTCAACTGCATTTATTTTCAGCAAACTTAACATGTGTAAATATTTGCATGAACATAACAAGATTCAATAACTGAGACAAACTGAACAAGTTCCACAGACATGTGACTAACAGAAATTGAATAATGTGTCCCTGAACAAAGGGGGGTCAAAATCCAAAGTAACAGTCAGTATCTGGTGTGGCCACCAGCTGCATTAGGTACTGCAGTGCATCTCCTCCTCATGGACTGCACCAGATTTGCCAGTTCTTGCTGTGAGATGTTACCCCACTCTTCCACCAAGGCACCTGCAAGTTCCTGGATATTTCTGGGGGAATGGTCCTAGCCCTCACCCTCCGATCCAACAGGTCCCAGACGTGCTCAATGGGATTGAGATCCGGGCTCTTCGCTGGCCATGGCAGAACACTGACATTCCTGTCTTGCAGGAAATCACGCACAGAACGAGCAGTATGGCTGGTGGCATTGTCATGCTGGAGGGTCATGTTAGGATGAGCCTGCAGGAAGGGTACCACATGAGGGAGGAGGATATCTTCCCTGTAACGCACAGCGTTGAGATTGCCTGCAATGACAACAAGCTCAGTCCGATGATGCTATGAAACACTGCCCCAGACCATGACGGACCCTCCACCTCCAAATCGATCCCGCTCCAGAGTACAGGCCTCAATGAAATCATCCTTCGATGATAAATGCGAATCCGACCGTCACCCCTGGTGAGACAAAACTGTGACTCGTCAGTGAAGAGCACTTTTTGCCAGTCCTGTCTGGTCCAGCGACGGTGGGTTTGTGACCATAGGCGACGTTGTTGCCGGTGATGTCTGGTGAGGACCTGCCTTGCAACAGGCCTACAAGCTCTCAGTCCAGCCTCTCTCAGCCTATTGCGGACAGTCTGAGCACTGATGGAGGGATTATGCGTTCCTGGTGTAATTCGGGCAGTTGTTGTTGCCATCCTGTACCTGTCCCGCAGGTGTGATGTTCAGATGAACCAATCCTGTGCAGGTGTTGTTACACGTGGTCTGCCACTGCGAGGACAATCAGCTGTCCGTCCTGTCTCCCTGTAGCTCTGTCTTAGGCGTCTCACAGTACGGACATTGCAATTTATTGCCCTGGCCACATCTGCAGTCCTCATGCCTCCTTGCAGCATGCCTAAGGCACTTTCACACAGATGAGCAGGGACCCTGGGTATCTTTCTTTTGGTGTTTTTCAGAGCCAGTAGAAAGGCCTCTTTAGTGTCCTAAGTTTTCATAACTGTGACCTTAATTGCCTGCCGTCTGTAAGCTGTTAGTGTCTTAATGGCCGTTCCACAGGTGCATGTTCATTAATTGTTTATGGTTCATTGAGCAAGCATGGCAAATAGTGTTTAAACACTTTACAATGAAGATCTGTGAAGTTATTTGGATTTTGACGAATTATCTTTTAAAGACAGGGCCCTGAAAAAGGGACGTTTCTTTTTTTGCTGAGTTTAACTAAAGGGCAGCAGTAAATAACAATAGCTCGGCTTTATACAGGTGGTACCGGTACAGTGTCAATGTGCGGGGGCACTGGTGTCGAGGTAATTGAGGTAATATGTACATGTAGGTAGAGTTATTATAGTGACTATGCATAGATAATAACAGTATCAGCAGCGTAGAAGGGGGGGACAATGCAAATAGTCTGGGTAGCCATTTGATTAGATGTTCAGGAGTCTTATGGCTTGGGGTGTAGAAGCTATTTAGAAGCCTCTTGGACAGAGAGCAGAGCAGAGAGAACAGTCTATGACTAGGGTGGCTGGAGTCTTTGACAATTTTTAGGGCCTTCCTCTGACACCACCTGGTATAAAGGTCCTGGATGGCAGGAAGCTTGGCCCCGGTGATGTATTGGGCCTTACGCACTACCCTCTGTAGTGCCTTGCGGTCGGAGGCTGAGCAGTTGCCATACCAGGCAGTGATGCAACCCGTCAGGATGGTTCCATGGTGCAGCTGTAAAATCTTTGAGGATTTGAGGACCCATGCCAAATCTTTTCAGTCTCCTGAGGGGGAATCGGTTTTGTTGTGCCCTCTTCACGACTGTCTTGGTGTGCTTGGAACATGTTAGTTTGTTGATGATGTGGACGCCAAGGAACTTGAAGCTCTCGACCTGCTCCACTACAGCCCCGTCAGATGAGAATGGGAGCGTGCTCAGTCCTCCTTTTCCTGTAGTCCACAATCATCTATTTTGTCTTGATCACATTGAGGGAGAGGTTGTTGTCCTTACCACATGGTCAAGTCTCTGATCTCCTCCCTATAGGCTGTCTCATCGTTGTCGGTGATCAGGCCTACCACTGTTGTGTCATCGGCAAACTTAATGATGGTGTTGGAGTCGTGCCTGGCCGTGCAGTCATGAGTGAACAGGGAGTACATGAGGGGACTGAGCATGCACCCCTGAGGGGCCCCCGTGTTGAGGATCAGCGTGGCGGATGTGTTGTTACCTACCCTTACCACCTGGGGGTGGCCCATCAGGAAATCCAGGATCCAGTTGCAGAGGGAGATGTTTAGTCCCAGGGTCCTTAGCTTAGTGATGAGCTTTGAGGGCACTATGGTGTTGAACGCTGAGCTGTAGTCAATGAATAGCATTCTCACATAGGTGTTCCTTTTTTCCAGGTGTGAAAGTGCAATGTGGAGTGCAATAGAGATTGCATCATCTGTGGATCTGTTGGGGCGGAGTGAGTCTAGGGTTGGAGTGGGTCTAGGGCTTCTGGGATAATGGTGTTGATGTGAGCCATGACCAGCCTTTCAATGCGTTTCATGGCTACAGACGTGAGTGCTACGTAGTCATTTAGAAAGGTTATCTTAGTGTTCTAGAGCACAGGGACTATGGTGGTCTGCTTGAAACACGTTGGTATTACAGACTCAGACAGGGAGAGGTTGAAAATGTCAGTGAAGACACTTGCCAGTTGGTCAGCGCATGCTCGGAGTACACATCCTGGTAATCCGGCTGGCCCTGCAGCCTTGTGAATATTGACCTGCGGAGAGCGTGATCGCACAGTTGTCCGGAACAGCTGACGCTCTCATGCATATTTCAGTGTTATTTGCCTCGAAGCGAGCATAGAAGTAATTTAGCTTGTCTGGCAGGTTCGTGTCACTGGGCAGCTCTCGGCTGTGCTTCCCTTTGTAATCTGTAATAGTTTGCAAGCCCTGCCACATCCAACGAGCATCGGAGCCGGTGTGGTACGATTCAATCTTAGTCCTGTATTGATGCTTTGCCTGTTTGTTGGTTTGTCGGAGGGCATAGCGGGATTTCTTGTAAGCTTCCGGTTTAGAGTCCTGCTCCTTGAAAGCGGCAGCTCTACCCTTTAGCTCAATGAGAATGTTGCCTGTAATCCATGGCTTCTGGTTGTGGTATGTACGTAGAGAGGGGATGACGTCATCGATGCACTTATTGATGAAGCCAGTGACTGATGTGGTGTACTCCTCAATGCCATCGGAATAGTCCAGGGAACATATTCCAGTCTGTGCAGGCAAAACAGTCCTGTAGCTTAGCATCTGCTTCATCTAACTACTTTTTTATTGACCGAGTCACTGGTGCTTCCTGCTTTAGTTTTTGCTTGTAAGCAGGAATCAGGAGGATAGAAATATGGTCAGATTTGCCAAATGGAGGGCGAGGGAGAGCTTTGTACGCGTCTCTGTGTGTGGAGTAAAGGTGGTCTAGAGTTTTTTTCCCCTCTGGTTGCACATTTAACATACTGATAGAAATTAGGTAAAAGTGATTTAAGTTTCCGTGCATTAAAGTCCCCTGCCACTAGGAGCGCTACCTCTGAATGAGAGTTTTCTTGTTTGCTTATGGCGGTATACAGCACATTGAGTGTGGTTTTAATGCCAGCATCAGTCTGTGGTGGTATGTAGACAGCTATGAAAAATACAGATGAAAACTCTCTAGGTAAATAATGTGGTCTACAGATTATCATAACATACTCTACCTCAGGCGAGCAAAACCTCGAGACTTCCTTAGATATCATGCACCAGCTGTTGTTTACAAATATACATAGGCCCGCGCACTGTGTCTTACCAGAGGCTGCTGTTCTATCCTGCCGATAGAGTGTATAACCAGCCAGCTGTATGTTATTAATGTCGTCGTTTAGCCACGACTCGGTGAAAGATAAGATATTACAGTTTTTAATGTCCCGTTAGTAGGATATATGTGCTTTCAGTTCATCCCATTTATTTTCCAGTGATTGAACACTAGCTAACAGTATGGATGGCAAAGGCAGATTAGCCACTCGTCGCCTGATCCTCACAAGGCACCTCGATCTCTTTCCGAAAAATCTTTCTCCAGCGAATGACGGTGATGAGGGCCTGTTCGGGTGTTTGAAGTATATCCTTCCTGTCCAACTCATTAAATAAAAATTATTTGTCCAATTCGATGTGAGTAACCGCTGTTCTGATGTCCAGAAGCTCTTTTCGGTCATAAGAGACGGTAGCAGCAACATTATGTACAAAATAAGTTACAAAAAATGCGAAAAAACAAATAAAGTAGCACAGTTGGTTAAGAGCCAATAAAACGGCCGGGGCCTCCCACTCCTCTTTCTATTCTGGTTAGAGCCAGCTTGCGCTGTTCTGTGATGGGAGTAGTACACAGTGTTGTACGAGATCTTCAGTTTCTTGGCAATTTCTCGCATGGAATAGCCTTCCTTTCTCAGAACAAGAATAGACTGATGAGTTTCAGAAGAAAGTTATTTGTCTCTGGCCATTTTGAGCCTGTAATCGAACACACAAATGCTGATGCTCCAGATACTCTCAACTAGTCTAACGAAGGCCAGTTTTATTGCTTCTTTAATCAGAACAACAGTTTTCAGCTGTGCTAACATAATTGCAAAAGGATTTTCTAATGATCAATTAGCCTTTTAAAATGATCAACTTGGATTAGCTAACACAACGTGCCATTGGAACACAGGAGTGATGGTTGCTGATAATGGGCCTCTTATATCTATGTAGATATTCCATAAAAAAATCTGCCGTTTCCAGCTACACTAGTCATTTACAACATTAACAATGTCTACACTGAATTTCTGATCAATTTGATGTTATTTTAATGGACAAAAAATGTGCTTTTCTTTCAAAAACAAGAACATTTCTAAGTGACCCCAAACATTTGAACTGTAGTGTATATGCTATATGGTACTTGGGGGAGTGCATACATTTTTTGTAGGCCTATGTGTAGTGTAGGCCTGCGTGATCCCTCCAGAAATAGACGTTTATATTTATATGTTGAATTTACATTTTGGTCATTTAGCAGACGCTCTTAACCAGAGCAACTTACAGTTAGTGCATTCAACTAGACAAGAAACCACATAGATCACAATGACTGCGTTTACACAGACAGCCCAATTCTGATATTTTTTCCACTAATTGGTCTTTTGACCAATCACATCAGCTCTTTTCACATCAGATCTTTTTCAGAGCTCATCTGATTGGTCAAAAGATCAATTAGTGAAAAAAATACTTGAATTGGGCTGCCTATCTAAACGCAATGAATGATTGTAAGTAAAACATTCCTTAATGGTAGACTCAGCAATTAAGTAGATGCAGAAAGTAAACAGCATAGTGAATCAATTTCTGCAACAACTAAAGTGTGAGGCTTATCTTCTCTGCTGTTTTAGTGGCGTGGCTACCACAATGTAACAGCATGAAGGGAACCTGTGCACAAGGTCTTGCATCTCGCTCTTCTCAATATCTGCGGTGCTGCTCGTGACAGCATCATTTCGCTGAGTCTACCATTTATATCACTGAGGCTGAGCTCCCTGCCATCCAGGAACTCTATACCAGGCAGTGTCAGAGAAAGGCCCCAAAAAATGTTAATGACTCCAGCTACCCAAGTCATAGACTGTTCTCTCTACTTCTGCACGGCAAGCGGTACCAATACACCAAGTCTGGAACCATAGTGGCGTCGTACTACTATGGCTGAACCTGTAAAACAACACATTTCACTGCACCTATCCGGTGTAAGTGACAAAAAAAAATCATAATTTTTTTTGGGGGGGGGGGGGGGAACCAACAGAACCCTGAAAAGCTTCTACCCTCAAGCCACAAGGCTGCTAAATAGCTCATCAAATTCTTATATGGACTCCCTGCATTGGCTTTTAACTGCACTAACTCTCTTGCACTGACTATGCACACACACTGGACTCCACCCACACACACACCGATACCCCAACACATACATACACCCACTCAAACACAATAACAGATTATCTATCCTGTTGCCTAGTTACTTTACCACTACCTATATGTACATCGTTACCTAAGTTCTCGTATCCATGCACATCGACTCAGTACTGGTACTCCCTGTATATAGCCATGTTATTTTTACTCGTTATTGTTTCTCGTTAAGCACTGTGTATTTTTTCCATATGTAACTATTTTTGTTTCTTTACTCTGCATTGTTGGAAAAGTACCCGTAAGTAAGCATTTCACTGTTAGTCTACACCTGTTGTTTTATTTGATTTTAATAAAGCAGCTATAAAAGGGACTGTATGTTATTTATAATGAGGGATACATGGAGAAAATCGGATCTCTGAAATGAAAATGGATGGCCCTCCCTTCAGTAAAAAATATATATTTTACCTGATCCTCTGTGAACTCTTGAAAAAAAGAAGTGACCCTCCTCTATACCTAAAATAATAATTGAAACATAAGTGGATAGCAGAGAAAATGCCTACCGTTTACCCTTACTCCTAGGACAGACCAGAGCCTTAGATAGAGATGGCCGCCAGCGCCGACAGAGATGGCTGCCTCGCTTCGCGTTCTTAGGAAACTATGCAGTATTTATTTTTTTAATGTATTATTTCTTACACTGTTACCCCAGGAAATCTTAAGTCCCATTACATACAGCCGGGAGGAACTATTGGATATAAGAGCAACGTCAACTTACCAACATTATGACCAGGAAAACAACTTTCCCGAAGCAGATCCTCTGTTTGGGCCACCACCCAGGACAATGGATCGGATCCCAGCAGGCGACCCGAAACAACAGCGCCGCAGAAGGGACAGACGGAGCGGTCTTCTGGCCAGGCTCCGTAGACGGGCACATCGCCCACCGCTCCCAAGTATACTACTCGCCAATGTCCAGTCTCTTGACAACAAGGTAGACAAAATCGGATTAAGGGTTGCCTTCCAGAGAGACATAAGAGATTGTAACATTCTCTGTTTCACGGAAACATGGCTCACTCAGGATACGTTATCAGAGTCGGTACAGCCACCTGGTTTCTTCATGCATCGCGCCGACAGAAACAAACATCTCTCTGGTAAGAAGAAGGGCGGGGGTGTATGCCTTATGATTAACGAGTCGTGATGTGATCATAACAACATACAGGAACTCAAGTCCTTTTGTTCACCTGACCTAGAATTCCTTACAATAAAATGCCGACCGCATTATCTACCAAGAGAATTCTCTTCGATTATAATCACAGTTGTGTATATTCCCCCCAAGCAGACACCTCGATGGCCCTGAAGAACTTCATTGGACTCTATGTAAACTGGAAACCACATATCCTGAGGCTGCATTTATTGTAGCTGGGGATTTTAACAAAGCTAAACAAGGCTCCCTAAATTTGATCAGCATATCGAATGCGCAACCCGGGCTGGCAAAATCCTGGATCATTGTTACTCTAACTTCTGCGATGCATACAAAGCCCTCCCAGACCCTCCTTTTGGCAAATCTGACCACGACTCCATTTTGTTGCTCCCAGCCTATAGACAGCAACTAAAACAGGAAACACCCGTGCTCAGGTCTGTTCAACGCTGGTCCAACCAATCTGATTCCACGCTTCAAGATTGCTTAAATCACGTGGACTGGGATATGTTCTGGATAGCGTCGAACAACAACATTGATGTATACGCTGATTCGGTGAGCGAGTTTATTAGCAAGTGCATCGGTGATGTTGTACCCACGGCGAATATTAAAACCTTCCCCAACCAGAAACCGTGGATTGATGGCAGCATTCGCGCAAAACTGAAAGCGTGAACTACTACTTTTAATCAGGGCAAGGCGACCGGAAACATGACCGAATACAAACAGTGTAGCTATTCCCTCCGCAAGGCAATCAAACAAGGTAAGCGTCAGTATAGAGACAAAGTAGAGTCACAATTCAACGGCTCAGACATGAGAGGTATGTGGCAGGGTCTACAGTCAATCACGGACTACAAAAAGAAAACCAGCCCCGTCGCAGACTACGATGTCTTGCTCCCAGACAAACTAAACAACTTCTTTGCTTGCTTTGAGGACAATACAGAGCCACGACACGGCTGCTACCTAAACCTGCGGGCTCTCCTTCACCTCAGTCAATGTGAGTAAAACATTTAAACGTGTTAACCCTCGCAAGGCTGCCGGCCCAGACGGCATCCCTAGCCGTGTCCTCAGAGCATGTGCAGACCAGCTGGCTGGTGTGTTTACAGACATATTCAATCAATCCCTATCTGTTGTTCCCACATGCTTCAAGAGGGCCACCATTGTTCCTGTTCCCAAGAAAGCTAAGGTAACTGAGCTAAATGACTATCGCCCCATAGCACTCACTTCCGTCATCATGAAATGCTTTGAGAGACTAGTCAAGGATCATATCACCTCCACCCTACCTGACACTCTACACCCACTCCAATTTGCTTACTGCCCCAATAGGTCCACAGACGACGCAATCACAATCACACTGCACACTGCCCTAACCCATCCAGACAAGAGGAATATCTATGTAAGAATGCTGTTCATCGACTACAGCTCAGCATTTAACACCATGGTACCCTCCAAAGTCGTCATTAAGCTCGAGACCCTGGGTCTCGACCCCGCCCTGTGCAACTGGGTCCTGGACTTTCTGACAGGACACTCCCAGATGGTGAGGGTAGGAAACAACATCTCCACCCCACTGATCCTCAACACTGGGGCCCCACAAGGGTCCATTCTCAACATTCTCCTGTACTCCCTGTTCACCCATGACTGCGTGGCCATGCACGCCTCCAACTCAATCATCAAGTTTGCAGATGACACTACAGTGGTAGGTTTCATTACCAACAACAACGAGACGGCCTACAGGGAGGAGGTGAGGGCCCTCGGAGTGTGGTGTCAGGAAAATAACCTCACACTCAACATCAACAAAACAAAGGAGATGATCGTGGACTTCAGGAAACAGCAGAGGGAGCCCCCCTATCCACATCGATGGGACAGTATTGGAGAAGGTGGAAAGTCTTAAGTTCCTCAGCGTACACATCATGGACAAACTGGAATGGTCCACCCACACAGACAGCGTGGTGAAGAAAGCGCAACAGCGCCTCTTCAACCTCAAGAGTATGAAGAAATTTGGTTTGTCACCAAAAACACACAAACTTTTACAGATGTACAATCGAGAGCATCCTGTCAGGCTATATCACTGCCTGGTACGGCAACTGCTCCACTAACAATTGTAAGTCTCTCCAGAGGATAGTGAGGTGTGCACAACGCATCACTGGGGGCAAACTACCTGCCCTTCAGGACACCTACACCACCCGATGTCACAGGAAGGCCAAAAAGATCATCAAGGACAACAACCACCCAAGCCACTGCCTGTTCACCCCGCTATCATCCAGAAGGCAGTACAGGTGCATCAAAGTTGGGACAGAGAGACTGAAAAACAGATTCTATCTCAAGGCCATCAGACTGTTAAACAGGCATCACTAACATTGAGTAGCTGCTGCCAACATACTGACTCAAATCTCTAGCCACTTTAATAATTAAACATTGGATGTAATAAATGTATCACTAGTCACTTTAAACAATGCCACTTTATATAATATTTACATATCCTACATTACTCATGTCATATGTATATACCGTACTCTATACCATCTACTGCATCTTGCCTATGCCGTTCGGCCATCGCTCATCCATATATTTATATGTACATATTCTTATTCATTCCTTTGTCTTTGTGAAATTGTTAGATTACTTAGATTAATTGTTAAATTACTTAGATTACTTGTAAATGCACAAGCATTTCGCTACACTCGCATTAACATCTGCTAACCATGTGTATGTGACCAATAACATTTGATTTGATTTGACATGCAGTTTTAGAAGAAAAACAAAAGTTTTGTAAGCATTACATGGCAAAGTAGCCAGAAGGTTGTGGATTTGCAGACCACCAAGCGGTCTAGGGTAGGAGTGAAAAGATATCCATTATAATAAAAATACTGCATGCATCTATAATCGTATTTGCAGTCAGAGATAAAATAGCCTTTTATAAAAGCATTTCATACAATTCTACATGACTGGAGACAAGCAGAATATTTTTTAATACCAAAACAGAGCATGACAACGAATGAGCGCATTCTGCAGGACCGGAAACCTTTTTGATTTCTATACAGGCTACTGTTAGATGAGAAAGAAAAAAAACCCGCAGACTGCTCTTGATATCATCACTGTTTCAGTATGATATATTGGATAAAGTAATAAAGACAGACACCAATGTCTAGTTCAATAGCCTTGTTCATGCATTGTACAAATCCCTACACGCGGAGTCCGGGGAACAGTCCGGCTAGTCGATTACCTATCAACTAGACTCCGTAACATCATCCTTTTCAATAGAAAGTGCAAACATAACAGCATAACATTAAATTCTTAACAATCAAGTCATAACAATTAAAAACGCATGACATTTTCTTTTTACTTCAGTTGTCATCTTCCTTTCTTTTTAAATGTATTTTTTATTTTTTATTTTTTTTAAATAAACAGGAGGACAAGTTAACACAGTCTCTTGCTTACAGAGTAAGCCTGTCCGGTGGCTTGCACAGCCGACCCACCCGTGAGTAAGTATGGGCTCTGACAGGGGTAGGATTAGGGCCACGAGCTGGAGAGCTTGGTGGGGTAGAAGCCTCACCTTCAGTTGGCTCATGTCTCAATTCTGCACCTCTTACCCTTAGGCCTGGACTGTGATCCAGCTCATCTAGGTGAGTGTATGGCGTGTTCTGGTTTGTCTGCTCTGCTACGCGCAGATCCACCCGATTGCGACGATAGAGGGAGCCACCAACATCCACCAGGTAAGAGCGTGGTGCAACTCTCTGTAGGCACGTGCCCAGCCTCCAAAGTCCTGTGTGGTCTCCCGGCAGCGGTTTCATCCTTATCGTTTCACCCACCTCCAGCTCTGGTAGGTCTCGAGCAGTCCGGTCGTAGAAGCACTTAGCGAGCTGCTTTCTGTGACGCAGTTTGTCCGTGACGCCAACCATGACGCAGGGCTCAAGTAGCTTGTTAGCTACGGGGATGGCAGTCTTCAGACGTCTGGACAGAAGGCGTTGTGCTGGGCTGCTGTCCATGTTTTCGGTGGGTGTGTTCCTCCACTGTAAGATCGCTTTCCATGGGTCGTTGCTGTCGCGCGCGGCCCTGCTTAACAGGTTTTTTGCAATCTTGACAGCTGACTCTGCCTTGCCATTTGCTTTTGGGTGTCTTGGAGAGGAGGTCACGTGGTCAAACTCCCATTCTGAGGCGAAACGCTTGAACTGTGCAGTGAATTGTGGGCCATTGTCCGTGATTACCTTGTCAGGCTGACCTTGCCTGGCAAACTGCGCCTTGCAGCGCTTTATGACCGTTTCTGCAGACAAGTCAGGGAGCAGTTCAATTTCCCAAAAGTCAGAGTAGTGATCAACAATGAGAAGATAGTCCTTTTGTCTATGGCTGAATAAGTCCATGCTGACGATTTGCCAGGCCCTTGTGGGTAGTTCGTGTGACATCATGGTTTCCTTTTGCTGTTCATGAGCGTACTCGTTGCACGTGGTACAGTTGCTGACAAAGTCTTTAATTTCTGCTTGCATGTTTGGCCAGTATAATGTTTCACGAGCCTGGCGGTAGCATGCGTCACCTCCAACGTGACTGGAGTGTATGCGGGTTAGCATCTCTGGACGTAGTGATTTGGGAATAATGACCTTCTGACCTCTGAACAAGACGCCATTTTGCACGCTGATCTCATCTCGAAAGGTCCAGTATTCTCTCACTGTGAAAGGTGTCTCCTCTTTCAGGTATGGCCAACCTGCGAGAGCCATGGACTTCAGTGATTGTAGGTGTTCGTCCTTGTCAGTGTGTTGCCTGATCTGGGCTAGGCGGTGATCTGTGACGTTTAAGTAGTCTGCCTGATTGATCTGTTGAACATCTTGTTGTTCCTGCTGTAGCGAACAGATGGCCTGCCTCTGATAGGCAGTGCCTCTGCCTGTACATTGTGCCGTTGCCCTGCTCAGTGTGTCGCTGATGTACATCTCTGGTCCTGGCTTGTAAATGACCTTCAGGCTGTAGTTTTGCAGAGTCAGGAGCATGCTTTGAAGCCTCTTGGGCGCGTTGAGGAGAGGTTTACTGAATATGGCAATGAGTGGTTTGTGGTCAGTTTCAGCGGTGACCAGCTCTCGACCATATAAGTAGTGATGGAATCGCTGGCAGGAGAAGACGATGCTGAGGCACTCTTTCTCAATTTGTGCATAGTTCTGTTCGGTGGGGGTGAGCGCTCTCGAGGCAAACGCAACGGGTTGGCCTTCCTGCATAAGGCAGCATCCAAGTCCCCTTTGGCTGGAGTCACTCTGGATTGTGACAGGCTTCGTGACGTCGTAGTAGCGCAACACTGGCATGGATGAAGCCAGAGATTTCATCTCCTGCACCGCGGCCTCGTGCTTGGGTAGCCAGTGCCATGGTGTGTCTTTGTCCAGCAACCGGCGCAGAGGCTCACAGACTGCTGATAGGTGTGGCATGAACTTTGCAAGATAGTTTGCAAAACCGATGAGACGCTGTACGCCTTTTGCATCAGATGGGTTTGGCATGTCGAGGATCGCTCGGACCTTGTCTGGGTCCGGCTTCAGGCCTTTTGCTGAAAGAATGTGGCCATGGAAGTGAACGTCTTTCACCTTGAACTGTAGCTTCTTCAGGCCAAGACGAAGCTTAACTGATCGACAGCGCTCCATCAGTGCCAGGAGCTTCACATCGTGGTCGCGTTCTGCTTCATCGTCTGTGTCACCACAGCCTACGATCAGGACATCATCGGCGATGGGTTCAATGCCCTTGAGCCCAGCCAGTAACTCGTGCTGCTTGCGTTGGTATATCTCAGGTGCCACTGAGACACCAAACGGGAGCTTGAGCCAGCGTTTCCGACCCCAGGGGGTCCAGAAGGTAGTCATGAAGCTGCTTTCTTCGTCCAGCTTGCATTGAAGGAATGCATCTCGGGCATCCACCAAGGTGAAAATCCTGGCCTTGGGAAGCTTGTAGAGGACATCCTCTAGTGTCGGCATGATGTTGTGGGATCGTTTCAGTGCTTGGTTCAGATGCTTTGGGTCGATGCAGACCCTCAGCTTCTCTGGTTTTTTCACTATGACCATATTGCTGATCCAGTCAGTTGGTTCGGTCACAGATGTCATGTGGCCATCGGCCTCATACTTGTCCAGCTGGGCCTTCACAGCCACTTTCATTGCAATGGGCACATTGCGAGGAGCACACTGGACTGGAGTGATGCTCTCATCCACTTCAAAGTGTACCTCCCCAGGCACTGATTCAACGGGCATGTTGAATACATCGTCATATCTGCTGAGTAGTTGTTCTTTGGACAGGGGTCCATGCTGGACATGATCCACAACGTGCAGGCCATTTGGTACAGTGAACTGCATCAGTCCCAGGCGTTCGCATGTAGAGCCTGAGAGGAGAGGATGTTGACTGGTTTTCACAATCTCAAACTCCAGCTTGTGTTTGCGTCCCCGAAGAAGACATTCGGTCTCAAAGGTGCCCATAGAGCTCATTAGCTCTCCTGAGTACAGCTTTAGTCTAGTGTCGCTGGGCAATAGATGTGTGTCAGGTGCCAGATTGATTTAGTCTTTGTAGCTCATTACATTGCATGTAGCACCGGAATCCAGTTGACATTGTTGTTGCTTGTTGTGTAATCGTAGTGTCACAAACCATTTCTTCCCTCTTGAGTGTACAGCCCCAATGGATTCATGCATGTAAATGTCACTTTCACTGTTCAGCTCTGAACATGGAGTGATGTCATCAACACAGTGAATCTTGCCCTCACTCACCCTTCTTTTGCTTTTGAGACACACTTTTGCAAAGTGATTATTAGTTCCACAAGCTCTGCATGGTTTTCCATAGGCAGGGCAGTGCTCTTTGCCACGTGTGTGCGTATTCCCACAGTATTTACATGCTACTGGGCTCTCTGTGTTCACCGTTCGTGGTGAATTACTCTGCCTCGATTGGTTTTGCCTGAATGTCTGCCTAGCAACAGCGTGAACAGTATCAACGTTGGAGCGTGGCGTTTCGATTTCCATTGCTCTCATTCTCATGTCAGTGACTTCGGCAGTGCGGCACATTTCGATGGCAGTTACTAATGTTAAGTCCCTCTCTCTCAGTAGACGCCGGCGTGTATCCTCATTTGCAATTCCCAGTACTATTTTGTCACGAATCAATTCATCTTTCAATCCCCCGTATTCACAAGTGGCGGATTTTTCTCTCAAACGGGTTACAAAGTTGTGTACTGACTCACCCTCTTCCTGTTTGCAGCTTCCGAAAACGTAAATTACGTTTCTGGCGGGTTTGAAGTAATTCTCCAATGCATCCAATATAGCCTTTGCATCACACTGTTGTCGCGCTGTGAGGGTGAGATTGTGCCGGTAGATATGCCTGCATTCGCTGCCCATTAAACTCCTCAGAGTTGCCGCTTGTACCTCGTTGGGTTTCTCATGTAGACCGGTCGCCAGCGCATAGTCCTCGAATTCATCCCTAAAATTGTCCCAATTAGTATTCCAGTCCCCTGTGAGAACCATGGGATTTGGTGGCGGAATGTTCACTGCCATAGCGATGGAATAGGAGATTTCTTTGCCTTCAGTCATCGAGGTAGGTAGTGATGCTAGCTAGCCAGCTAACAACTAGTTGATCAGTGTTGTGAGTAGGAATCGGCGTGTGTTCGCATATGGAACGTAACCGCGCCTATACTGTACTTAGCTACAAAAATAACAAACGTGTGGCTTTCGAGCCACTTCTGATACCATGTTTCAGTATGATATATTGGATAAAGTAATAAAGACAGACACCAATGTCTAGTTCAATAGCCTTGTTCATGCATTGTACAAATCCCTACACGCGGAGTCCGGGGAACAGTCCGGCTAGTCGATTACCTATCAACTAGACTCCGTAACAATCACTGCTCTTCATTAAGCTTTACGTATCGCCCTCACTGCCTTCGTCAGTGTTTTTGTGTTTTAAAAAAAATTAGCAGCCTTATGTAGACCTAGCCCCACCCGCATCCGTTCCACGCATCGAATGGGGTTGGTGTCGAGGGAAAACAAATAAGTGCATTTCATAAATATTCGAATAAAGTGTGTACATAAAACGTATTAAACACGTCTGTAAAACCACAATGAGGACATCGACCTACCAAGCAAGATTTCATAAATCATTGGGTACAGCGCAAGAAAAACGTCAGAGTAATCTGAAATAGGGGCATAATTCATGTTCAAATTCACAACATAACATACATAGGCATTTCATCATTAAGACCTTTAGGAAATAATGTCTGGAGGGTGAAAATCCCAAAACATTCTCTTTTGCTCAGAGTGTTATTTATATCACCTCCCCTGTATGATATCTCAACTTTCTCTATGCCACAAAATCTAAAAGGTATAAATGTCATGTTTTAGGTCATTAAAATGTACTCCGACTCGATAATCCCTGTCGTTTCTCCTAAATGAACTTTGAAGTTCACAGATTCTCTGTTTGATAGAACGAGAGGTTTTACCTACATAGCACAGCCCACATGGACATTTTATAAGTTAGATAACATGGGTGATGGAGCACGTAATAATGTCATTTATTTGGAACCGTTTTCCTGTGTGTGGGTGGCAGAAATATTCACACTTCATCATATTGTTGCACTGTGCACAACCTCTGCATTTCTAGCTACCATTCGGAAGAGGGCGTAAAAGAGCCTGGCTGATTTTCTTTTGTGGCTGGCAGTTGGCATGGACCAATTTATCCGTAAATTGCAACCTCTCCTATTTACAATAAAACATGCCAGTGTTTCTTGACAGCATCTCCCACTTTTCGCGAGTTCGAAGTATATGTGGCTGTGAACATTACAGTGTGTTCTTTAGCTCTAGTGGGTCTTTTTTGAAGCAGTTCATCTCGTGTTTTCCCCAATGCCAAATTAAGAGCTTCATCCACACATTGTGGAGAGTAGCCTTGTAGAAACCTATTGCACATTTCTGCAGCTTTTTCTAGATAGTCCTCTGTGGAGTGGCATATACGGCGCAGTCTGAAAAACTGGCTTCTTGGAAGTTCTCTTTTTAATGGCTCAGGGTGGAAGCTGTCCCCCTGTAATAGAGTATTTCTGTCCGTTTCTTTTCTATATAGAGTTGTAAACAGGGTTCCATTTGATTTCTGAATCCACATATCGAGGTAATGAACACGTTTAGTGTTACACTCAATAGTGAGTTTGAGATTGGGGTCAATGTCACTAAGTAATGCCATACAGTCTGACAGCTCTTTTCCCGTTCCTCCCCTTATGCAAAAAATGTTGTCAATATATCAATACCACTTCAGGACTTTATTCAAAAATGTATTTTAGCTTTCATTATTAACAAAACGTTCTTCAAAAAGACCCACATAAAGGTTAGCATAGCTCGGAGCGAATGTGGAGCCCATCGATGTACCATTTGTTTGGAGGTAATATTCATCATCAAACCTGAAATAGTTATACTTCAAAACATATACAGGCTACTGTTAAAATAGAGGATAGTCTAAGTTTGGAACAGTGCTAATGTTGTCTATCAACTGTAAAAATTGAGCGCAAATGAACCAATTGCAACTGAAGTATCTGACCATAAATTAATTCGAGAAAAAGCCATTCATTGTTTAACCCTTTCCCACCTACCATCACACAGGTGTGATCGTTCTACAGTGGTCCCTGAAGTGCACGATCACACCCATGTGATTAGAACGCTTATTTAGAACGGTTATTTAGAAGGGCCAGTTTTGAGTGATGCAATAATCAGCATTTGAGCTGGCCACACTTTTTTCAGAAACTATTTACACAAACACAGTCCTTACAAAGTTATGTCCAGAATGTGAGCAGTTTATTTTTGGATGCAATGTTCAGATATTCACAGAAGTATCTATAGCATAACACAGTCATCCAATCCGGAAAAATGTTTGTCCTAGCACTAACTGAGGAAAGATTGAAGCAACACAAGCGGTCATATTTTCTAACTCTCGGCTGACATAAACTACAATATGAATTTGCTAATAGCAATTACTATTTATAATTAATCACATCACGGGTGAGCCCACCATTGATCGAAATAATTGAGTAAAACACTTTCTAGAAATTGAAAGTAATCCGACGATGATTAGTTTCAGCACACAGCCATGCTTTTTTTCCTCACAGAAACCAAAGATAATAAGAGAAGACAAGATGAGTTTGTTCTGTTTATAGTATGCATGTTGAAGGGGTGTGTCGTCGACCATCGTTCACATCCCACCATTCACTTCCTGAAGTTCTCAAAAAATGAGTGAACCCTTACTCACCTCATTTGTTATAGCATCTTTGGTCCGACAGACAATTACGTGAAACCCAGAATGCATTGTATATTAACAAACATGGCTCCAAGCATAGCTGGAATTAGCTAAGCTCATCATAATCAGTACAACCTTCAAAAAAGTATTTTACACACATACTATGTGCCCATTGCAATCTATGCAAGAATCGGAATGCATGATTTATCACCAGTACTTGAAAAACATGTGAATAAAACAGTAAATATACCAGTAATTACCACACAAAACATTTTCTGATAGTGTCCTCTCCACTGTCCATACAGCAACCATGTCGGCCACAGGGAAGGTAGACCACCTGAGGGGAGAGAGAAAAATCAAACCAAGCTTGACAATAACCTCAAAATGGGGGCAGTGGATAAGGCGGACATGATAAACAGCTTTGTAGAATGCACTCAGAAAATGATCAAGTGGTATAAGAAGATATTTGTACATTTTTCCAGAGTAGCTTCAAAACACAACAAGCCAATACTTCTCTGATGCAATTAGCATTGTTTTACAGAGCTAATAGAAGAATGTAGCTAGCTACATAAGCACGATTGAATATAACACCATAAGGTTATGAAATGAGTAACGTTACCTCGCTTGTCAGCGGTTTGTGGTTGCTAATTTCTGTATTACCAAATGAGGAGAGACAAACTTAACACACACCAGTCAGTTATACTTAAACTACATCTTTAATTATAAGAGCTTTGCATTAGCACTTGACTTTCAATGATTCACCATTTCTAATGAACCGTTGAGAGTGTCAACACAATGGCTACTGAGATCTTTATAGCAAGATCCACCCCCTTTTGACATGACAAACCACAGATAGTTAGGAACGGTTCACAAAGAAAGACTGTTACTTGAGAGAGGAGTATCCACAGCCAAATAGCATTCGCTATAAATTATCGTTCAGTTTGGTCCTCTTGACGAGGTTTCTAATCTCGTCCCTGGTACTTCATAGTACAAAAACAACAACTCATCCAATGGCATATATCAATTGTCAACTCTAAATACTCCCATCTCAAGCAAACCCCCTCATGACCCCACTCCTGGACAAGCTCACTGGGGCTAGTGAGCCTCTAGGTCATATACTATCCCAGGATAAGTGCAAGATCTAAGAGAGGACATACAATGGTCCCAGACACTGCCATAAACCTCCCACAACATAGAAACATAGCTGGCTTCCTTCTTGGCTACCTGGCTTGCTCCTGACTGATTGAGAGGTAGTATGTTGTTTAATAGCTTGTTGAAATGTCTAACGTCAATTGATAGTGACAGAATCACACATTAGGCTACTTCCCAAGCAAAGTAAATGTTTTGTCTCCTATAGAAGTTTGTAGTCTATGAAGATCATAGAGACAAACAAAAGATGTCCCATTTGCATTAGTCTGGTCTTTCCTCTGTGTTTTACAGCTTGTTTCTAGCATAAAGCATTGTGGGCTAAAGCATGTAAAAAGAATGGCTTTATATAATCAGGTCCATACAGTGCCATACCCCTTGACTTTTCCAAATTTTGTTACGTTACAGCCTTATCCTGTCTGGGCTAGGGGGCAGTATTTTCACGGCGGATGAAAAACGTACCCAATTTAAACAGGTTACTACTCTGGCCCAGAAACTAGAATATGCATATTATTAGTAGATTTGGATAGAAAACACTCTGAAGTTTCAAAAACTGTTTGAATGGTGTCTGTGAGTATAACAGAACTCATATGGCAGGCAAAAACCTGAGAAAATTCCAAGGAGGAAGTGAAAAGTCTGGGAATTGTAGTTCTTTTGATTCTCTATCGAAGCTCCAGTGTCTGTGGGGTGACGTTGCACTTCCTAAGGCTTCCATTGGCTGTCTAAAGCCTTCAGAAAGTGGTTTGAGCATTTTCCTGTCACTGGGCAGAGTATAGGAGCTCAGTTACTGAGTGGTCTGCCTGGCAACAAAGGGATTGGATATGCTCGGTCCTGCGAGCGCGCCCCTCCTTCTTTTTCTTCTTGAATGAATATGCTATTGTCCGGTTGGAATATTATCGCAATTTTACGTTAAAAATACCATAAAGATTGATTTTAAACAGCGTTTGACATGCTTCTAAGTACGGTAATGGAACATTTTGACTTTGTCTCTCGTTCCCGCGCTCGCGCGTTATGCCTTTGGATAAGTGATCTGTACGCACGAACAAAACAGAGGTTTTTGGACATAAATATGGATTATTTGGAACAAAAACATTTCTTGTGGAAGTAGCAGTCCTGGGAGTGCATTCTGACAAAGATCAGCAAAGGTAATACAATATTTCTAATACTAATTCTGAGTTTAGGTTGCCCCGAATTTGGCGGGTATCTGAATAGCTTGCCGTGATGGCTGAGCTATGTACTCAGAATATTGAAAAATGTGCTTTCTCCGTAAATCTATTTTAAAATCTGACACAGCGGTTGCATAAAGGAGTAGTCTATCTATAA
This sequence comes from Salmo trutta, assembly GCF_901001165.1. NCBI lineage: Eukaryota > Metazoa > Chordata > Actinopteri > Salmoniformes > Salmonidae > Salmo > Salmo trutta. The sequence goes on along the minus strand of NC_042983.1, from coordinate 10,909,189 downwards.
TTCTTAAAACAATTGTTATGTATTTTGTCAACGTTTATGATGAGTATTTTTGTAAATTGATGTGCACATTCACCGGCCGTTTTGGTGGGAATACATTTTCTGAATATCACGTCCCAATGTAAAATGCTGTTTTTGGATATAAATATGAACTTTATCGAACAAAACATACATGTATTGTGTAACATAATGTCCTAGGAGTGTCATCTGATGAAGATCGTCAAAGGTTAGTGCTTCATTTCGCTGTGTTTTGGATTTTATTGACACATGTCCTTGCTTGGAAAATGGCTGTGTGATTATTTTTGTCTATGTACTCTCCTAACATAATCTAATGTTTTGCTTTCGCTGTAAAGCCTTTTTGAAATCGGACAATGTGGTTAGATTAACGAGAAGTGTATCTTTAAAATGGTGTAAAATAGTCATATGTTTGAGAAGGTTGAATTATGACATTTTGTTGTTTTTGAATTTTCCGCCCTGATATTTCACTGGCTGTGTCCCGCAGGTGGGACGCTACCGTCCCACCTAGCCCATAGAAGTTATACTAAAATTGATTTTTTTAAATCCTGATCAATCTACACAGTATCCCATACTGACAAAGTAAAAACAGGTTTTTGTTTGACATTTATAAAAAGAAAAAACGGAAATACCTTATTTACATAAGTATTCACACCCTTTGCTATGAGACTCAAAATTGAGCTCAGGTGCATCTAGTTTCCATTGATCATCCTTGAAATGTTTCTACAACTTGGAGTCCAAATGGGGTATTTTCAATTGATTGGACATGATTTGGAAAGGCACCACCTGTCTGTTTAAGCCCCCTCAGTTGACAGTGCATGTCAGAGCCAAAACCAAGCCATGAGGTCAAAGGAAGCTCAGAGACAGGATTATGCCAAGACACAGATCTTGAGAAGGGTACCAAAAAATGGCTGCAGAATTGAAGGTCCCCAAGAACACAGTGGCCTCCATCATTCTTAAATGGAAGATGTTTTGAACCACCAAGATTCTTCCTAGACCTGGCCGCCCTGCCAAACTGAGCAATCGGGGGTAAAGAGCCTTGGTCAGGGAGGAGACCAAGAACCTGATGGTCACTCTGAAAGAGCTCCAGAGTTCCTCTGTGGAGATGGGAGAATCTTTCAGAAGGACAACCATCTCTGCAGCACTCCACCAATCAGGCCTTTATGTTTGAGTGGCCAGGCGGAAGCCACTCCTCAGTAAAAAGGCACATGACAGCCCGCTTGGAGTTTGCCAAAGGGCACCTAAAGACTCTCATACCATGAGAAACAGGATTCCTTGGTCTACTGAAACCAAGATGGGACTCTTTGGCCTGAATGCCAAGTGTCACGTCTGAAGGAAACCTGGCACCATCCCTACGGTGAAGCATGGTGGTGGCAGCATCATGTTGAGGGGATGTTTTTCAGCTGCAGGAACTGGGAGACTAGTCAGGATCGAGGGAAAGATGAACGGAGCAAAATACGGAGAGATCCTTGGTGAAAACCTGCTCCAGACTGCTCAGGACCCAAGACTGGGGCGAAGGTTCACTTTCCAACAGGACATCGAGCCTAAGCACCCAGCCAAGACAACGCAGGAGTGGCTTCAGAACAAGTCACTGAATGTCCTTGAGTGGCTCAGTCAGAACCCGGACTTAATTTTAAAAATTGTAATTACAATTTTTTATTATTGAATATTTAAAACATACAATATCCTTGCTGTGAAGCCGCTCAACAACTACATCACATTAGTCATCTAACAGACTCTCTGCTGGCCACCCTCTTCGGATTTCCACTCACCATATATCTTTCAACTATGCTGTGATGTTTAACATACAATTTCAATCTATCTAATCGAATAGAATCCACAGATTGCGAATTGAAGATAAATACTTTTACTAAGAGTATTAGTATATTAGTAATTGACTGACCCGGTCTCTCCATATCTCCCAACAGTACTATTTCTAGGGTAAATTTTAGATCAATGATCAATGCATTTTCAGCCATACCTGAACCTGAGACCAGAAACAGGCTACCTGAGGGCAATACCAAAATAAATGGACAATTGATTCTATATTCTCACAACAAAATCGGCAGAGCTTCGATGATTGTATGCCCCAAATATTCAACATTTTGTTGGAAAGAAATCTATATAATAATTTTAGCTGAGAAGCACAAAGTTTTGAATCTTACGTCGTTTTATATATCAACTCATACACCCTTTACCACGGAACTGGTACATCAAAAATTTCTTCCCAACTATTTTGCAAACTGTATGGCACAGCTATCAACATCCTGGTCCTCAAATGGAACTGGTATACTTTCCTATTTATGCTATTTTTATTCCCCAGTTTTGATCCTTTATATTGGGCAGACAGACCAGTTCCCTACCTCCTCCCGCTGCCACTTGCAAAACAGCAATTTCTAAACAATAGATTAGCTTTTCTTAGTTATCTACTTGAGAACCATTTAGGGTTCAAGTAAAACTTTTGAATAAGTGAAGCTTTTAGAGAGAGGTTTAGTGCTTTTATATTTAATTATCTCAACCCACCCAATTCATATTCATTGTATAGATAGGCACACTTTATCTTGTCTGGTTTAGCGTCCCATATTTTTTGCTTACATGTTTTGAAAAACAAATCATCAGGAGTAGGCAGCGCCATAAGTAAGCCAGTAAACTGAGACATGACTAAGGAGTTAATCAGGGCAATTTTTCCATAAATAGACAGGTATTCACCACTCCATGGTTGCAGGATCTTTGTGGAGAGCTCATTTATATATTTTGTGACATGAATAACAAGTATGTCTACTTCACCGTCAGCCTGAAACTGCAGGGTAATGTAAAAGTTTTATTTTTTAAAGATCCAATACGTAATATTGTACACTTATCATAATTAGGTTTTAGTCCAGAGAGTACAGAAAAGTTATCTAGATCTTCAATGAAACATTGCAGGAGTCTAGCTTGCGGACTTAACATAAAACTTGAGTCATCGGCATACATGGACACTTTTGATTTCTAATCCTCTAATGTTGTTATTTGATCTGATTTTAATAGCTAGCATTTCGATGGCCATAACGAATAGATATGGTGACAGCGGACAGAGCCCGAACTTGAACATGATTGAACATCTCTGGAGAGACCTGAAAATAGCTGTGCAGCCACACTCCCCATCCAACCTGACAGAGCTTGAGAGAATCTGCAGAGAAGAATGCGAGAAACTCCACAAATACAGGTGTGCCAAGTTTGTAGCGTCATACCCAAGAAGACTCGAGGTTGTAATCACTGCCAAAGGAGCTTCAACAAAGTTCTGAGTAAAGGGTCTGAATACTTATGTAAATGTTATATTTCTGTTTTTAAGTTTAATACATTTGCAAAAATTTCAAAAAAACTGTTTTTGCTTTGTCATTATGGGGTATTGTGTAGATTGATGAGGGTGTTTTTTTTTTTTTAAATCCATTTTAGAATAAGGCTGTAAGGTAACAAAATGTGGAAAAAGTTGAAGGGTCTGAATACTTTCCAGATGCACTGTATATATCTACATATTTTTTTTAATCTTAAGTTGACAAGGGGTAGGCCTATGCTTTTAGCCAATTTATTTAACAAAAGCCACAATACCCTCAGATACCCCCTTAATCGAGCCCAGGTTTTAACTTACACACCAAGCTCTTCACTGACAAAGATATTTAAGGTGGGCATGGTAACTAGGGTTGAATAGCGAGAACTGGGCTACTGAGATTTACCACCCAAATCCACTCTCTTTTCCAGGGATAAATAACTGCAAGAAATTATACATTATTTATATGAACAGCATGACGTAAAATGGAACTGTTAAATTGTATGCATTGTCTAAATCTGGCTTCTCTATGACCTTCTCTCTGCTATCTGCATGATCAATCACCAATGCTCAGGGTGGGGTCAGACAGCGCATAGCCACATCTAATTCTCAGAGAGCATAGCCACATTTACAGGCTTTTATGCTTTTCTGTGAAGTAGCCTATATATCATTGACTATGTATTAGATAATGGCACAATAATTGTGGCTTTTTTGGGCTTGGGCTCATAATATGTCTTTAATGTAGGGCTCATAAAATGTATTTAATGTATGGCTCATCAGGCTCAGGTAGCATCAGGCTTGAATGTTAATGCCGATCAAAGCTCTAATGAAATCCAGATATAGGCTATTAATATGCTTTTGAATGACACTTCCAGTTTTGGTGGGAAATACCGGGTTACCAGGGAGAAAAGGGATTTATTCTTGGGATGGAACATTTGTAATATACTGGGTAAAGATTCAACCCTAATGGTGACTGAAGGAATTGTCTAATGAAAACCATGGACAGTAGACTATATTTTTGTCTGTCAAACAGGTAGGCCTACCGCTTATTTCTTGAATATGAAGAAACAGGCTCCAATACAAAGACGTTTTGTTACATTACATTTACATTTAAGTCATTTAGCAGACGCTCTTATCCAGAGCGACTTACAAATTGGTGCATTCACCTTATGATATCCAGTGGAACAATCACTTTACAATAGTGCATCTAAATATTTTAAGGGGGAGGGGGTTAGAAGGATTACTTTATCCTATCCCAGGTATTCCTTAAAGAGGTGGGGTTTCAGGTGTCTCCGGAAGGTGGTGATTGACTCCGCTGTCCTGGCGTCGTGAGGGAGCTTGTTCCACCATTGGGGTGCCAGAGCAGCGAACAGTTTGGACTGGGCTGAGCGGGAACCGTGCTTCCTCAGAGGTAGGGGGGCCAGCAGGCCAGAGGTGGATGAACGCAGTGCCCTTGTTTGGGTGTAGGGCCTGATCAGAGCCTGAAGGTATGGAGGTGCCGTTCCCCTCACAGCTCCGTAGGCAAGCACCATGGTCTTGTAGCGGATGCGAGCTTCAACTGGAAGCCAGTGAAGAGAGCGGAGGAGCGGGGTGACGTGAGAGAACTTGGGAAGGTTGAACACCAGACGGGCTGCGGCGTTCTGGATGAGTTGTAGGGGTTTAATGGCACAGGCAGGGAGCCCAGCCAACAGCGAGTTGCAGTAATCCAGATGGGATTGTTGTTGTTTTTAGTAGACTTAAGTCAAATTAAAATGAAGACTGTTTAAATGAATTAGGCCTTCTCGAATTAACCCACTTTCAGCACCCATGCGCTGTCCATCTCCGCGGCTGCCGCTTCGTAGTAATGTAAATTATGTAAATTACTCGATATGGCTTATTGTGAGGTCAATAACTCTGATAAATAGCTTCATTATGGACAACAACATATTGTTTTTATTCAAATCAATTATAGCCATAACAAGCTTACCTCCGGTCCTCCTTCTCATCTTCGCACTCTACCTGTCAAATGAATAGGATATCTGTAGGCCTAGTCCTCACGCACAGATTTTTTCTACAAATTGACTCACCTCCTGAAGTGCCACCATACACAGCACAGTCATTGGTTAGGCAGTACAAAACAGTCTACATCATCAAGAGCAAGGCAGGCCGGGGCTCATGATTGGGAACACCTATCCATTGCAGTGTGTAATGCAATGTAGCCTAGTTTTATCTACACCATCCAAGCAGTGCAAAAACTCGGGAAAGAAGTACATTTTCTTAGAAATATAACTTTGCCCAGTGCTTCTCCGAGCATACACTTTGTATAGCCTAGGCCTGTAGCCTATGGTATAGGCAGTGGATCATTTTATTGAGACCACACAAGGCAAACTTGATATTGTGTAACGGGCGTCGTATAGAGGGGACCAAGGCGCAGCGTGTTGAGTGCTCATAATTGTAATTTTAATGAAAACGAACACTTTGACAAAAGAAACAAAATGACAGCCAACAGTTCTGTCAGGTTACATTAACGAAAAAGAAAACAACTACCCACGAAAACCAAGTGGGAAAAGGCTGCCTACGTATGGCTTCCAATCAGAGACAACGATAGACAGCTGCCTCTGATTGGAAACCATACCAGGCCAAAACATAGAAACAAAAACATAGAATGCCCACCGCCTATCACACCTCGACCTAACTAAACAGAGAAAAGGTCAGGGCGTGACAGTACCCCCCCCCCAAAGGTGCGGACTCCCGGCCGCAAACCTGAACCTATAGGGGAGGGTCCGGGTGGGCATCTGTACTTGGCGGCGGCTCTGGTTCGGGGCGTAGCACCCCCACCACCTGCTGATCCCCCCGCTTCTGTGTCTCCAGAGGAACCAGACCGTGGATCATCGCCGGAGGCTTTGGAACGCCAACCGCCACCGAAGACTCCGGGCCGCGGGCCGCCGCCGAAGGCTCCGGAGCGTCGCCGGAGGCTCCGGACTGGGGAGCGTCGCCGGTAGCTCCGGACTGGGGAGCGTCGCCGGAGGCTCCAGACTGAGGAGCGTCGCCAGAGAAAATCAAAAGAAATCAGCCAAGACCTGATTCATCTCTGGGAGCAATTTCCAAACGCCACGTTCATCTATACAAACAATAGTACGCAAGTATAAACACCATGGGACCACGCAGCCGTCATACCACTCAGGAAGGAGACGCATTCTGTCTCCTAGAGATGAACATACTTTGGTGCGAAAAGTGCAAATTAATCCCAGAACATCAGCAAAGGACCTTGTGAAGATGCTGGAGGAAACAGGTACAAAAGTATCTATATCACTGTAAAACGAGTCCTATATCGCCATAACCTGAAAGGCCGCTCAGCAAGGAAGAAGCCACTGCTCCAAAACCGCCATAAAAAAGCCAGACTACGGTTTTGTAACTGCACATGGGACAAAGATCATACTTTTTGGAGAATTATCCTCTGGTCTGTTGAAAGAAAAATAGAACTGTTTGGCCTTAATGACCATTGTTATGTTTGGAGGAAAAAGGGGGATGCTTGCAAGCCGAAGAACACCATCCCAACCGTGAAGCACGGGGGTGGCAGCATCATTGTGGGGTGAGTTTAAATGTATTTGGCTAAGGTGTATGTAAACTTCCGACTTCAACTGTATATCGGATGGACTCTGTGTGCAATAGTGATTTTAACATAATTTTTGTTATGACTACCTCATCTCTGTACCCCACTTATGCAATTATCTGTAAGGTCCCTCAGTCAAGCAGTTAATTTCAGGCACCCATTGGTAAAAAAAGCAGACATTGAATATCCCTTTGAGCATGGTGAAGTTATTAATTACACTTTATACAATGGGTGGGTCTAATCCTGACTGCTGATTGCTTAAAACCGCATTCCAGCCGGTGTCTATACCGGCAAAATCTATGATTTTGAAATGCCTATTTACTCTGTTCCATCCAACTGCGCAATCCCCTGTCTCATCAGCCCAGCCAGGCAATTTATTAACTTGATCTCCACTATAAAAAGCATCGAGACATTATCTCACATTTCTTTTAGACTAACATTGCGTTTTCAACAGCAGAGATTTGTATAAACCTTGCTGTCTGTCTCTCCGACATTTGCAATATTATTTTAATATTCAAATTTGATCTCCAGCTGTCCTATTTCAGGAGATGGGACAAGACAGCGAGGCAGGCAGCGTTTCTCAGCCATTCGAAATCATGAATCAGATAGCATAATTTTAATGGATATATACAAATAAATGTCAATTGAAAAAAGGTAAAACGAAATGAAGTGCAGTGTCACGGCTGTCGTAGGAATGAACGGACCAAAGTGCAGCGTGTGTGTCATTCCACATTTTATTTATACTGTGAAACTATGCAATACATAAATAAACTGAATGACAAAAAACAACAAACCGTGACGCAGAGGTGAAACATACACTACTCAAAATTAATCTCCCACAAACCCAGGTAGAAAAAAAAACTACTTAAGTATGATCTCCAATTAGAGACAACGAGGACCAGCTGCCTCTAATTGGAGATCATCCCAAACAAAACCAACATAGAAATACAAAACTAGAACATGACAACATAGAAAAACTAAACTGGAAAAAAAACCTGTCACGCCCTGACCTACTCTACCATAGAAAATAACATCTTTCTATGGTCAGGACGCGACAGTACCCCCCCCAAAGGTTCGGACTCCGAACACACCTAAACAAAACAACCCCCCCCCCAAAAAAGGGAGGGTAGGGTGGGTAACTACTGTCTATGGCGGCTCTGGTGCAGTACACAGAACCCTATCATCCAGCGGATCCTCCAGCAGAGGAGGCGACTCCGGTTCGGGGCGTAACCCTCACTCTGCCCGCTGATCCCTCTGCTTCAGTACCAATGGGCTGCGGGCCGTCTCAGGAGGTCCCGGGCTGCGGGCCGTCACCGGAGGTCCCAGGCTACGGGCCGTCGCCAGAGGTCCCGGGCTGCAGGCCGTCGCCGGAAGCTCTGGACTGGGGGGCCGTCGCCGGAAGCTCTGGACTGGGGGCCGTCGCCGGAAGCTCTGGACTGGGAACTGTCGCCGGAAGCTCTGGACTGGGAACTGTCGCCGGAAGCTCTGAACTGGGAACTGTCGCCGGAAGCTCTGGACTGGGAACTGTCGCTGGAAGCTCTGGACTGGGAATGCACACTGGAGGTCTGATGCGTGGGGCTGGCACAGGTGGTGCCAGACTGGTAACACACACCTCAGGGTGAATGCGGGGAGCAGGAACAGGACACCCCGGACTGGGCAGGCACACTGGAGGCCTGATGCGTGAGGCTGGCACAGGTGGCGCCAGACTGGTAACACACACCTCAGGGCAAGTGCGAGGAGCAGGCACAGGGCGTACCAGGCTGGATAGACTCACTGGAGGCCGGGTACGTGGCGCAGGCACAGGATATACTGGGCCATGGAGGCGCACTGGTGAATGTTGAATTCATCTACCAGTGTCTGGTGGAAAGCAGGCAACCATGTTTTCCTCTAGGATTTTGCCTGTGCTTAGCTCCATTCTGTAAATGTTTTATCCTGAAAAACTCTCCAGTCCTTAACGATTACAAGCATACCCATAACATGATGCAGCCACCACTATGGTTGAACATTTGAAGACTGGTACTCAGTAATGTGTTGTATTGGATTTGCCCCAAACATAACACTTTATATTCAGGACAAAAAGTTAATTGCATTTCCACATATTTTGCAGTATTACTTTAGTGCCGTGTGCTACGGGTGGGTGCTGCTATGGTGACCAGTGAGCTGAGATAAGGCGGGGCTTTACCTAGCAAAGACGGGCGGGCAGGTGCTGGTAGTGATCGGTTGAAGAGCATGCATTTAGTTTTACTTACATTTAAGAGCAGTTGGAGGCCACGGAAGGAGAGTTGTATGGCATTGAAGCTCGTCTGGAGGTTAGTTAACACAGTGTCCAAAGAAGGGCCAGATGTATACAGAATGGTGTCGTCTGCGTAGAGGTGGATCAGGGAATCACCAGCAGCAAGAGCAACATCATTGATATATACAGAGAAAAGAGTCGGCCCGAGAATTGAGCCCTGTGGCACCCCCATAGACTGCCAGAGGTCCGGACAACAGGCCCTCCGATTTGACACACTGAACTCTGTCTGAGAAGTCGTTGGTGAACCAGGCGAGGCAGTCATTTGGGAAACCAAGGCTGTTGAGTCTGCCGATAAGAATGTGGTGATTGACAGAGTCGAAAGCCTTGGCCAGGTCTATGAATACAGCTGCACAGTATTGTCTCGAATCGATGGATGTTATGATATCGTTTAGGATCTTGAGCGTGGCTGAGGTGCACCCATGACCAGCTCGGAAACCAGATTGCATAGCGGAGAAGGTACAGTGGGATAAGAAATGGTTGGTGATCTGTTTGTTAACTTGGCTTTCGAAGACCTTAGAAAAGGCAGGGTAGCATAGATATAGGTCTGTAGCAGTTTGGGTCTAGAGGTGTCTCCCCCTTTGAAGAGAGGGATGACCGCGGCAGCTTTCCAATCTTTGGGGATCTCAGACGATACAAAGAGAGGTTGAACAGGCTAGTAATAGGGGTTGCAACAATTTCGGCTGATAATTTTAGAAAGAGAGGGTCCAGATTATCTAGCCCTGCTGATTAGTAGGGGTCCAGATTTTGCAGCTCTTTCAGAACATCCGCTGTCTGGATTTTGGTGGAGAAATGGGGGAGGCGTGGGCAAGTTGCTGTGGTGGGTGCAGGGCTGTTGACCAGGGTAAGGGTGGCCAGGTGGAAAGCATGGCCAGCCGTGGAAAAATGCTCTCAATTATCGTGGATTTATCAGTGGTGACAGTGTTTCCTAGTTTCAGTGCAGTGGGCAGCTGGGAGGAGGTGCTCTTATACTCAATGGACTTTACAGTGTCCAATAACTTTTTGGAGTTTGTGCTGCAGGATGCACATTTCTGTTTGAAAAAGCTAGCCTTCGCTTTCCTAACTGCCTGAGTATATTGGTTCTTAACTTCCCTGAAAAGTTGCATATCACGGGGGCTATTCGATGCTAATGCAGTATGCCACAGGATGTGTTTGTGCTGGTCAAGGGCAGTCAGGTCTGGAGTGAACCACGGGCTATACCTGTTCCTGGTTCTACATTTTTTGAATGGGGCTTGCTTATTTCAGATTGTGAGGAAAGCACTTTTAAAGAGCAGCCAGGCATCGTCAATATCCTTCCAGGATATCCTTGCCAGGCCGATTAGAAAGGCCTGCTCGCTGAAGTGTTTTAGGGAGCATTTGACAGTGATGAGGGGTGGTCGTTTGACCGCAGACCCATTACGGATGCAAGTAATGAGGCAGTGATCGCTGAGATCCTGGTTGAAGACAGCAGAAGTGTAATTGGAAGGCAGATTGGTTAGGATGATATCTTTGAGGGTGCCTGTGTTTATGGATTTGGGGTTGTACCTGGTAGGTTCATTGATCATTTGTGTGAGATTGAGGGCATCAAGCTTAGATGGTAGGATGGCCGGGGTGTTAAGCATGTCCCAGTTTAGGTCACCTAACAGCACGAGCTCTGAAGATAGATGGGGGGCAATCAATTCACATATGGTGTCCAGGGCACAGCTGGGGGCAGAAGGTGGTCTATAGCAAGCGGTAATGGTGAGAGACTTGTTTCTGGAAAGGTGGATTTTTTAAAGTAGAAGCACAAATTGTTTGGGCACAGACCTGGATAGTATGACAGAACTCTGCAGGCCATCTCTGCAGTAGATTGCAACTCTGCCCCCTTTGGCAGTTCTATCTTGTCGGAAAATGTTATAGCTAGGGATGGAAATTTCAGGTCTTTTGGTGGCCTTCCTAAGCCAGGATTCAGACACGTCTAGGACATCCGGGTTGGCAGAGTGTGTTAACCTCTCTAGGGCAGGTGGCACCAAATCGTGCCACCTACGTAACAGCCAGTTGAATCCTGTGGCGCGATTTTCAAATACCTTAGAAATGCTATTATTTCAATTTCTCAAACATATGACTATTTTACAGCTATTTAAAGACAAGACTCTCGTTAATCTAACCACACTGTCCGATTTCAAAAAGGCTTTACAACGAAAGCAAAACATTAGATTATGTCAGCAGAGTACCCAGCCAGAAATAATCAGACACCCATTTTTCAAGCTAGCATATAATGTCACAAAAACCCAGAAGACAGCTAAATGCAGCACTAACCTTTGATGATCTTCATCAGATGACACACCTAGGACATTATGTTATACAATACATGCATGTTTTGTTCAATCAAGTTCATATTTATATCAAAAACTAGCATACCCCCCGCAAACTTCCGATGAATTTACTAACAATTTACTAAATTACTCACGATAAACGTTCACAAAAGCATAACAATTATTTTAAGAATTATAGATACAGAACTCCTCTATGCACTCGATATGTCCGATTTTAAAATAGCTTGATTAACTTTCCTGTTCTTCGTCAGAATGCACTCCCAGGACTTCTACTTCAATAACAAATGTTGGTTTGGTCCAAAATAATCCATAGTTATGTTCCAACAGCGACGTTTTGTTCGTGCGTTCAAGACACTATCCCAATGGTAAATAAGGGTCACGCACACGGTGCATTTCGTGACAAAAGATTTCTAAATATTTCATTACCGTACTTCGAAGCATGTCAACCGCTGTTTAAAATCAATTTTTATGCCATTTTTCTCGTAAAAAAGCGATAATATTCCGACCGGGAATCTGCAATTAGGTAAACAGCCGAAAGAAAATACAGCACGGGGTCGACTCGGGCACGCGCCTAATTCCTTTGTCCTCTTATCGGCCACTTGGCAAAGGCGATAATGTGTTTCAGCCTGGGGCTGCCTCGTCATCGTTCAGCTTTTTCCCGGGCTCTGAGAGCCTATGGAAGCCGTAGGAAGTCTCACGTTACAGCTAAGATCCCCACTCTTCAATAAAAAGAGACAACAAGAACGACTCCTTGTCAGACAGGCCACTTCCTGCATGAAATCTTCTCAGGTTTTTGCCTGCCATATGAGTTCTGTTATACTCACAGACACCATTCAAACAGTTTTAGAAACTTTAGGGTGTTTTCTATCCAAAGCCAAATAATTATATGCATATTCTAGTTACTGGGCAGGAGTAGTAACCAGATTAAATCGGGTACATTTTTTATCCGGCCGTGTAAATACTGCCCCCTAGCCCTAACAGGTTAATTAAAGCAGTGAATAAAGCAAACTTATGGAGGAGGCTTCTAATGTTAACATGCATGAAACCAAGGCTTTTATGGTTACAGGAGTCAACAAATGAGAGCGCCTGGGGAATGGGAGTGGAGCAGGGCCTGGATTAACCTCTACATCACCAGAGGAGCAGAGGAGGAGTAGGATAAGGGTACGGCTAAAGGCTATATGAACTGGTCGTCTAGTACGTTTGGAACAGAGAGTAAAAGGAGCATGTTTCTGGGCACGGTAGAATAGATTCAATGAATAATATACGGACAAAGGTATGGTAGGAAGTGAATACAGTGGAGGTAAACCTAGGTATTGAGTGACGATGAGAGAGGGATTGTCTCTAGAGACATCAATTAAACCAGGGGAGGTCACCGCATGTGTGGGAGGTGGGACAAGAGGGTTAACTGAGGCATATTGAGCAGGGCTGGAGGCTCTACAGTGAAATAAGACAATCACTAACCAAAACAGCAATGGACAAGGCGTATTGACATTAGGGAGAGGCATGCGTAGCCGAGTGATCATATGGTCCAGTGAGTAGTTGGGCGGGCTGGAGACACGGCGATTCAGACAGCTAGCGGGCCGGGGCTAGCAGGCTCCAGAAGGGCCTTAGAGGGACGTCGCGACGGAAGCAGTCTGTTGTAGCCCCCTCGTGCTGGATCAGCAGGGTTCCGTGTAGTAAAAGGGCCCAGGCCAATTGGAAAAATAGGTATAGTAGCCCAAGAAATTGAGTGATGGACCTCTTCAGCTAACAGTCCGGTATGCTCTAGACAGCTAGCGGGCAGCGGCTAGCAGGCTAGCAGATGGGCATTCAGGAGACGTCGCGAAGGAGGAGCCTGTTGAAAAAAACAAACTTGGGCGGATTACGTCGGTAGTCCAGTCGTGATGGATCGGCTGGGCTCCGTATCGGCAATAAAGGGGTCCAGGCCAATTGGCAAAATAGGTATTGTAGCCCAAGAAGTGGCTGATGGACCTCTTCAGCTAGCCGGGAGATGGGCCTAGCAGAGGCTGGCTCCAGGCTAATTGGTGCTTGCTTCTGGACAAAGACGTTAGCCAGGAGAAGCCAATCGGATAGCAGCTAGCTAGCTGCGATGATCCAGGTGAAGAGGTTCAGAGCTTGCGGTAGGAATCCGGAGATATGGAGAAAAATAAGTCCGATAAGATCTGGGTTGAATCATGCTGTGCAGACTGGCAGGAGTTGTCCGGGCTAAAGGTTAGCTGATGACCGCTAGCAGTGGCTAGCTGACTACTAGCTAGTAGCTAGTTAGCTGGCTAGCTTCTGTTGGGGGTTCCGGTTCTAAAGTAAAGAAAATAGCAGATCCATACCACTTTGGGTGAGGCGGGTTGCAGGAGAGTATGGTGAAGTTGGGGTTAAGAAAAATACTGTATAAAAATATATGTGAAGAAAAAATATATAAAAAGATATATATAAAGATATATACACGGGACACGACAAGACAAAGATAAAGACGCCTGACTGCTACGCCATCTTGGAAGAATGGCTCAGGGGTGTGAATACTTATGTAAATAAGATATTTCAGTATTTCATTTTCAATAAATTCACTGTCATGTATACTGTACGTAATTAAATAGTACGCATAATGAACCTGTCACCACTACAGCAGCAACACTGGGATAATAAATGGTTGCCACGTCAACAACTGCATCCATCCCAATTATACAAACATCCAAAGCATTGGATAATGAATAAACAAACCAAAACACTTCCATGTATGATGACATGATTATCAGTCTCCCTACGCCATTCAAAACTACAGATCGTCCTTGATAAACATCTAAAACATCTGATAATTAATAAATCAACCAGAAAACATCTATTTATGGTGATTATCAGTCTCCCTACGTTATTCATTAGAGCGTCTTGCCCACCTGCTCTCCATGATGGTCTAATTAATACAAAAATTACTGGATTTAATTGGCGTCTCCTCTCCATCTGCTCCATGGTCTCTGAGAGGGATAGAGTAACCAGCATTCAGTAAGCCTCGTCTGAGCTATAACAGCCTATAGGATAGAAGCCTATCTTCTGTTTCTGGCGTGAGGCAGCTTGATTTACAAAATGTTGATTGCTGAGGAATGTGATTGTTTTTCTTGATTATATTGTATTTTATTTTAAATTGTATACTGAGTGCCAAGAAGAGATGCATCAGGTTCCATATTTTGTCTTTTGTATGACTCAACCGGTGATCAAACCCCCAACCTGGCCAAGGCTTTCGACTCTGTCAATCACCACATTCATATCAACAGACTCAATAGCCTTGGCTTCTCAAATGACTGCCTCACCTGGTTCATCAACTACTTCTCTGATAGAGTTCAGTGTATCAAATCGGAGGGCCTGTTGTCCGGACCTCTGGCAGTCTCTATGGGGGTGCCACAGGGCTCAACTCTCGGGCCGACTCTTTTCTCTGTATATATCAATGATGTCGCTCTTGCTGCTGGTGATTCTCTGATCCACCTCTACGCAGACGACACCATTCTGTATACATCTGGCCCTTCTTTGGACACTGTGCAAAAAAAAACAAAAAAACAAGCCTCAGCGCCATACAACACTCCTTCCGTAGCCTCCAACTGCTTTTAAATGCTAGTAAAACGAAATGCATGCTCTTCAACCGATTGCTGTCCGCCCCCTCCCACCCGACTAGCATCACTACTCTGGACGGTTCTGACCTAGAATATGTGGACTAGAGGTCGACCGATTATGATTTTTCAACGCCGATACTGATTATTGGGGGGCCAAAAAAAGCCGATGCCGATTTATTGAACAATTCTTTTAAATGTATTTGTAATAATGACAATTGCAACAATAATGAATGAACACTTATTTTCACTTAATATAATACATCAATCAAATCAATTTAGCCTCAAATAAATAATGAAACATGTTCAATTTGGTTTAAATAATGCGAAAACAGTGTTGGAGAAGAAAGTAAAAGTGCAATATGTGCCATGTAAAAAAGCTAACGTTTAAGTTCCTTGCTCAGAACATGAGAACATATGAAAGCTGGTGGTTCCTTTTAACATGAGACTTCAATATTCCCAGGTAAGAAGTTTTAGGTTGAGGTTATTATAGGACTATTTCTCTCTATACCATTTGTATTTCATATACCTTTGACTATTGGATGTTCTTATAGGCATTTTAGTATTGCCAGTGTAACAGCATAGCTTCCGTCCCTCTCCTCGCCCCTACCTCGGCTCGAACCAGGAACACATCAACAACAGCCACCCTCAAAGCATCGTTACCCATCGCTCCACAAAAGCCGCGGCCCTTGCAGACCAAGGGGAATAACTACTCCAAGTCTCAGAGCGAGTGACGTTTGAAACGCTATTAGCGCGCACCCCGCTAACTAGCTAGCCATTTCACATCGGTTACACCAGCCTAATCTCGGGAGTTGATAGGCTTGATGTCATAAAAAGCGCAATGCTTTAAGCATTGCGAAGAGCTGCTGGCAAACGCACGAAAGAGCTGTTTGAGTGAATGCTTACGAGCTTGCTGCTGCCTACCATTGCTCAGTCAGACTGCTCTATCAAATCATAGACTTAATTATAACATAATAACACACAGAAATACGAGCCTTTGGTCATTAATGTGGTCAAATCCGGAAACTATCATTTCGATAACAAAACGTTTATTCTTTCAGTGAAATACGGAACTGTTCCATATTTTATCTAACGGGTGGCATCCCTAAGTCTAGATATTGCTGTTACATTGTACAACCTTCAATGTTATGTCATAATTATGTACAATTCTGGCAAATTAATTACGGTCTTTGTTAGGAATAAATGGAATTCACACAGTTCGCAACGAGCCAGGCGGCCCAAACTGCTGCATATACCCTGACTGCTTGCACGGAAGCAAGAGAAGTGACACAATTTCCCTAATTATAAGAAATTCATGTTAGCAGGCAATATTAACTAAATATGCAGGTTTAAAAATATATACTTGTGTATTGATTTTAAAGAAAGGCATTGATTTTTATGGTTAGGTTTGGTGCAACGACAGTGCTAAATCATCACCCGTTTTGCGAAGTAGGCTGTGATTCGATGAGAAATTAACAGGCAACGCATCGATTATATGCAACGCAGGACACGCTAGATAAACTAGTAATATCATCAACCATGTGTAGGTAACTAGTGATTATGTGTAACGGCTGTCTTTGGAGAGAGTGAACCAAGGTGCAGCATGGTTAGTGCTCATCATGAATTTATTGAAGATAGAACACTATAAACACAAAAAAACAAGAAACCGACAGCCAAACAGTTCTGTCAGGTGCAAAACACTAAACAGAAAATATCTACCCACCAAAACCCAAAGGAAAAACATGCTGCCTAAGTATGACTCCCAATCAGCAACAACGATGTACAGCTGTTCCTGATTGGGAGCCATACCCGGCCGAAACAAAGCAATCCCCAACATAGAAATACAGACATAGAATGCCCACCCAAATCACACCCAGACCAAACCTAAATAGAGACATAAAAAGGCTCTCTCAGGTCAGGGCGTGACATTATGTGAAGATTGATTGATTTTTTAAAAGTTTAATGCTAGCTAGCAACTTACCTTGGCTTCTTGCTGCCCTCGCGTAACAGGTAGTCAGCCTGCCACGCAGGCTCCTAGTGGAGTGCAAAGTAAGGCAGGTGGTTAGAGCGTTGGACTAGTAACCGGAAGGCTGCAAAAACGAATCCCCGAACTGACAAGGTAAAAATCTGTCGTTCTGCCCCTGAACAAGGCAGTTAACCCACCGTTCCTAGGCCGTCATTGAAAATAAGAACGTGTTCTTAACTGACTTGTCTAGTTAAATAAAGGTGTAAAAAAAAAAAATCGACCAAATTGGTGTCCAAAAATACCGATTTCCTATTATTATGAAAACTTGAAATCGGCCCTAATTAATCGGCCCTTCCGATTAATCGGTCGACCTCTAATGTGGATAACTACAAATACCTAGGTGTCTGGTTAGACTGTAAACTCTTCTTCCAGACTCGCATTAAGCATCTCCAATCCAAAATGTAAAATTGACTTTAGTGATGTCATTTACAAAATAGCCTCTAACACTCTACTCAGCAAACTGGATGTAGTCTATCACAGTGCCATCCGTTTTATCACCAAAGCCCCATATACTACTCACCACTGCGACCTCTATGCTCTCGTTGGCTGGCCCTCACTACATATCCGTCGCCAAACCCACTGGCTCCAGGTCATCTATAAGTCTTTGCTAGGTAAAGCCCCGCCTTATCTCAGCTCACTGGTCACCATAGCAACACCCAGCCGTAGCACACGCTCCATCAGGTATATTGCACTGGTCATCCCCAAAGCCAACACTTACTTTGGTCGCCTTTCCTTCCAGTTCTCTGCTGCCAATGACTGGAACGAATTGCAAAAATCTCTGAAGCTGGAGTCTTTAATCTCCCTCTCTAACTTTAAACATAAACTGTCAGAGCAGCTTACCGATCACTCTACCTGTACACAGCCAATCTGTAAATAGCACACCCGACTACCTCATCCCCATATTATTACTTACCCTCTTGCTCTTTTGCACCCCAGTATCTCTACTTGCACATCATCATCTGCACATATATCACTCCAGTATTAATGCTAAATTGTAATTTTATTCGCCTCTATGGCCTATTTATTGCCTACTTCCCTACTTTTCTACAATTGCACATGTTCTTCCACCATCCCCACACTCGGTTTGTGTGTTTGACATTTCTATTGATCTTGATCTTTATTTTGTGTTATTGACTGTACGTTTGTTTATGTGTAACTCTGTGTTGTTGTTTTTGTCGCACTGCTATGCTTTATCTTGGCCAGGTCGCAGTTGTACATGAGAACTTGTTCTCAACTGGCCTACCTGGTTAAATAAAGGTGAAATTATTATGTTTTTAAATACAAAAACCTTCCAATATCAACAAAACAAAGGAGATGATCGTGGACTTCAGGAAACAGCAGAGGGAGCACATCACTGACAAACTGAAAGGGTCCACCCACACAGACAGTGTGGCTTGGCACCTAAATCCCTCACTAACTTTTACAGATGCAGAATTGAGACCATCCTGTCGGGCTGTATCACCGTCTGGTACAGCAACTGCACCACCTGCAACCGCAGGACTCTCCAGATGGTGGTGCGGTATGCCTAACGCATCAACGGGGTCGAACTGCCTGCCCTCCAGGACACCTACAGCACCCAATGTCACAGGAAGGACAAAAAGATCATCAAGGACAACAACCACCCGAGCCACTGCCTGTTCACCCCGCTATCATCCAGAAGGCGAGGTCAGTACAGGTGCATCAAAGCTGGAACCGAGAGACTGAAAAACTGCTTCTATCTCAAGGCCATCAGACTGTTAAATAGCCATCACTAGCACATTAGAGGCTGCTGCCTATATACATAGACTTGAAATCACTGGCCACTTAAATAAATGGAACACTAGTCACTTTAATAAGGTTTGCATATTTTGCATTACTCATCTCATATGTATATACTGTATTCTATTCTATTCTACTGTATCTTAGTCTATGCCGCTCTGACATTGCTAGTCCATATATTGATATATTCTTAATTCCATTCCTTTACTTAGATTTGTGTGTATTGTTGCATATGTTGTGAAATTGTTAAATATTACTTGTTAGATATTACTGCACTGTCGGAGCTAGAAACACAAGCATTTCGCTACACCTGCAATAATATCTGCTAAACACGTGTATGTGACCAATAAAATTTGATTTGATTTATCAGGGCGGACACTCTAACCACAAGGTCACTGAGTTCATGTTGAGTAGGGTACATGCCACAGTCTAATGAATAACTACACCATTCCTTTAATTGGCTGTCAGCTGTCTGTCTGTCTGTCAGAGTGAGGGATTGACCACCCAACAGGCATGCTCACACCCAGGGGCATCGCTAGGCTTATTTTAGGGGGGCAAGTAGATGTTTAAGCTTTCAGTTAAATTTGTACAGCACATGACAGCATATGTCTTACTTTTGTTAGGCATAAATACATTATGGGTCATGCAGAAAGAGAGGCTTCTATGCAAGGCAGAGATCAACATGCGAGCTGTATAAGTGAGAGAGAGCAAGCATGCCCAGAGAAAGAGGAACAGCGAACAGATCCAGAGAGAGAGGGACAACAAACAGATCCAGACAGCGAGGGACAACAAACAGATCCAGAGAAAGAGGAACAGCGAACAGATCCAGAGAGGGAGGGACAACAAATAGATCCAGAGAGGGAGGGACAACAAACAGATCCAGAGAGGGAGGGACAACAAATAGATCCAGAGAGGGAGGGACAACAAACAGATCCAGAGAGGGAGGGACAACAAACAGATCCAGAGAGGGAGGGACAACAAACAGCTCCAGACAGGAAGGGAGAACAAACAGATCCAGAGAAAGAAAGTAATCATGCCACTGTAGCAACTCCTTCCAGAAATGAGAGCGATTTAGGTGACAAAGACACAGGGCCGAAACAAGTAAAGCTGAATAGCTATCCACACAAATGTTTTGGTACATAGAAAAGGGCATTACAGCACTGCTGGTTTGAGAAATACACTTGGGTAGAGTACTCTGTCCACAAAAACGCAGCTTTCTGCTTTCCATGTAGAGTTTTTGGCAAAAACATAAAATTTGATTATTTTGTCAGTAATGGCTGCAAAAATTGGAAAAAAGCTTTGTTTATCTTTGGTAAACATGAAATGGCACAAAAGCACAGAGACAGTGTTGTGGCATGGCAAAGCTACCAGGCAACTAGCAGTCATGGGAACATTGCTCAGATCTTAACATCTGCTCATGCTAGTGATATTGCAGAGAGAAGGGAGTATCTGATGTGACGACCCTCCCACTCTGTCTGCTGTATTTTCTCTCTTTGCTCTTGTTCCTTATTAGGATGCCAGTGGGCGGAGTGGGAAGGGTCGTCAGCTAGATGGGAAACACCTGGGCTCGGGTGTGTGCCAGGATAAAGACACCTCTTCCACAGTCATTAGGAGACTCTCTCCACGCAGACACTTTGTTGGTTTTGGTTGTGTAGTTTTGTGGCTTTTTGGTTATTTGCTTTGGCACCTTTCAACACAATGCATTATTACATTCAGGTATGCAAAACACTCACTTACACTACTGATTACTGATTACACACACCATTGTTAATTACTTAGTTACTTTATTTAATAAATATATATTTTTATACTCCTTGTCTCCACGTTGTCTCCCTTTTGTTGCGAACTCTGAGCCGGTTCGTAACACTGAGGAGAATTGTTGCGGTCACCTCAATGTTAGGAAGACAGGGACTCTCTTTCCGTGCCAATGATGAATCTAGTGAAAGCACAAATAGAGGGAACTTTCTTGAATGTATGGCACTTTTGAAGGAGTTTGACCCTTTCCTGCAAAGATACAATACTCCATCAAATGGGACGTATCTCTCTCCAGAATCTCAGAATGACATGATCGAATGCTGTGCTCAAGAGATTATGGACACCATGGTCTCTGAGATGTCAAAGTCTGGAATGCATGCCATTATGGCGGATGAGGTCAGGGATGGGCAGTCTGAACAGTTGGCTCTGTGTGTTAGGTTTGTGACAGAGGGGACAGTTAAGTAGCGTTTACTAGCACTAGCAGGTAGACATTTCACGAATGTCCCCCCCACTCCTGGCTCTCTCTTCTCCTGTAGCTCCAAGGCATAGCGATTGGTCTCTGCTATGTCTCCCACCAGCTCCTCTGTCAGAAACAACTTGAAGCACTCTGCCTCAGATGGAAATGGTAAGGGGCTTTGCACTCCAGACTGGGACTCATCAAAACAAACAGCAGGGCCAGGAGGGGTGAAATGGCTGGCGGCCTTCCAGCTACCACAGAACTCCTGTACGTCATCCACTGTCGGTCTGCCTCCATCACCACCAGCATCTTCAAAGGGAACCGGGACTTTGTCAATGGACAAGGGAACCTCAGATTCAGGGTTCTCAATGGCTGGGGGGCAGCTCCTCACTGTCACTGTCAGAATCTGATTCCTGACTTTCATACTCAGACTCATTGTCAGTATTTTAAAAAATATCCAGAATTTCCCCGTTTGTGAGTTGTCTCCTTTTCGAAAGACATTGCTAATGCTACAGTTTAGCTCACTAGCTACATACATAAACAACACTGAATGGCTCAGAGTGGGAGTGAGAGGTTATGTAATTGACTGCCGGCACGCACCATTTGTATCAATAAATCACTATCAGAAAAGGTTTTGTGTGGTAATTGATCTATTTACTGTTTTATTCACGTTTTCAAGTAACGGGGATAAATCATGCATTCCGATTCTTGCATAGATTGTAATGGGCACATAGTATGTGTGTAAAATACTTTTTTGAAGGTTGTACTGATTATGATGAGCTAAGCTAATTCCAGCTATGTGTGGAGCCATGTTTGTTTACATACAATGCATTCTGGGTTTCACGTAATCGTCTGTCTGACCAAAGATGCTATAACAAAATGAGGTGAGTAAGGGTTCACTCCTTTTTTGAGAACTTCAGGAAGTGAATGGTGGGATGTGAACGATGGTAGACGACACACCCCTTCAAAATGCATACTATAAACAGAACAAACTCATCTTGTCTTCTCTTATCTTTGGTTTCTGTGAGGAAAAAAAGCATGGCGGCACAATGAAACTAATCATAGGATTACCTTCGATTTCTAGAAAGTGTTTTACTCAATTATTTCGATCAATGGTGAGCTCACCCGTGATGTGATTAATTATAAATAGTAATTGCTATGTGATTAATTATAAATAGAACCCATCCAACTTGAAGGAGCTGGAGCAGTTTTGCCTTGAAGAATGGAGAAAATCCCAGTGGTTAGATGTGCCAAGCTTATAGAGACATATCCCAAGAGACTTGCAGCTGTAATTACTGCAAGGGGGGGGGGGGGGGGGGGTAATTATGCACGCTCGTTTTCAGTTTTTTGTCTTATTTCTTGTTTGTTTCACAATAAAAAAAATATTTTGCATCTTCAAAGTGGTAGGCATGTTGTGTAAATCAAATGACACAAACCCTCAAAAAAATCTATTTTAATTCCAGGTTATAATGCAACAAAATAGGAAAAATGCCAAGAGGGGTGAATACATTCACAAGGCACTGTATGTCTTTGTCTTTAAAAACCAATACAAAATATATTTAAAAAAAATATTGAAATAGTACCTGCAAAACACCCGTTTCAACGTCAAGAGTGAAGAGGCAACTCTGGGAAGCTGGCCTTCTAGGTAGAGTTGCAAAGAAAAGCCATATCTCAGACAGGCCAATAGAAAGAAAAGATTAAGATGGGCAAAGGAACACAGACACTAGACAGAGGACTTCTACCTAGAAGGCCAGCATTCCGGAGTCGCCTCTTCTCTTTGTTGACGTTGAGACTGGCGTTTTGCGGGTACTATTTAATGAAGCTGCCAGTTCAGGAATTGTGAGGCATCTGTTTCTCAAACTAGACACTCTAATGTACTTGTCCTCTTGCTCAGTTGTGCACTGGGGCCTCCCACTCCTCTTTCTATTCTGGTTAGAGCCAGTTTGCGCTGCTCTGTGAAGGGAGTAGTACACATCGTTGTACGAGATCTTCAGTTTCTTGGCAATTTCTCTCATGGAATAGCCTTCATTTCTCAGAACAAGAATAGACTGACAAGTTTCAGAAGAACATCTCAAGACATCAGTAAGGAAGTTAAAGCTTGCAAATGGGTCTTCCAAATGGACAATGACCCCAAGTATACTTCCAAAGTTGTGGCAAAATGGCTTAAGGACAACAAAGTCACGGTATTGGAGTGGCCATCACAAAGCCCTGACCTCAATCCTATAGAACATTTGTGGGCAGAACTGAAAAAGTGTGTGCGAGCAAGGAGGCCTACAAACCTGACTCAGTTACACCAGCTCTATCATGAGGAATGGGCCAAAATTCACCCAATTTATTGTGGGAAGGTTGTGGAAGGCTACCCAAAACATTTGACCCAAGTTAAACAATTTAAAGGCAATGCTACCGAATACTAATTGAGTGTATGTAAACTTCTGACCCACTGTGAATGTGATGAAAGAAATAAAAGCTGAAATAAATCATTCTCTCTACTATTATTCTGACATTTCACATTCTTAAAATAAAGTGGTGATCCTAACTGACCTAAGACAGGGACGTTTTACTAGGATTAAATGTCACAAAGTGTGCAAAACTGAGTTTAAATGTATTTGGCTTAGGTGTATGTAAACTTCTGACTTCAACTGTAGCTACATTTCTTAACAAAAGACTCTCGTCTTAGTATGCCAGAGCGCAGATTAACTAATGAATTTTTGAATGCTCAACACCCATTGAATATGTAAACGTTGGCAAAACAAAGCGTAATTCAATTGTTGCCAGCAGCACAGGTACAGTCACAAACGCTCTGGATAACTTGAAAAAAGCAGGGCATGATACACTAGCACAGGATGTAGTGATGGGTCGTTCGCGAACTTGTAGGTGAACATTGGTAGCCGGCTCGCATATCAGAAGAGCCAAATCTATTTATAAAAATATTTAAAAATTAAGATTTGAATATTTAAATGAATTGAATTAACTAATTCAAATAACTAAAAAATAAATAAAATAATATAGGCCTAAATGCTCAAGCACACACATTCAATCTGACTGTCTGCTCAGACTAACAGCCTCACCTGTTGTTCCTGTCAATCAGACACGCAGTGTCAACCAATGAACCAAAGATGCGTGAGGGAGGGCCGAGCCAACTCACTCACAGTCACACACTTAGCAGCCGAGGAGAGAGGAAGGACAGCTGTGAAAACAACAGCTGGAAAAGGAGTCGGAAGCACAGTAGCATTTGGATGCATTTTAATAATGTAGACAATGTTAGAGCACAGTGTAGAATTTGCCAAAACAAAATATCATATCAAGCCGGTTCTACGCACAACCTACACCGGCATATGCGAACTGTGCACCCAACTGTGAAGCTACTGTAGCTGTAGCGGAGCTTCGAGAAACTAGCGGGCCTGCTAGTGATAGTGGTGGAGCCAGCACCTCCACACGTGGAGATGTATCCACTCAGTCAAGTAGGCCTACTCCGCGACCCACAGCAATGCAGTCTTCTGCCAAAGTCTATGTCTGTAGCAAAACAAGGCCAAATTGATATTGCATTGGCTAAAACGATTGGCAGCCATTTTCGATCATGGAGGACAGAGGTTTTAGAAATTATAGCAATAGTCTAAATCTAATGTATACAATTCCAAGCAGGAAAATTCTTTCAAAATCACTTATTTCACAACTGTACGAGAGCACGCAGGAATCAATGCGGGAAAGAGTCCGAAAAGCAACTGCAGTTTGCCTTACCACTGACTGCTGGACATCAAGGGTAACCACTTCTTACATGTCGGTTACATGTCACTTCATTGAAGATTTTTCGATGTCTAGCTGTCTTCTGGACTGCTTTGAGTTCAGCGACAGACACACCTCAGAGAACTTGGCAGAGGAACTGTTGAGAGTGGCCAGAGAATGGCAAGTAGATGGAAAAGTGGTCTGTTGTGTTAGCGACAATGCAGCTAACATAACCAAAGCCAACAACATTTTAAAACGGACCCATCATCCATGTCTTGCCCACACAATCAATCTGATTGTAAGAGATGCTCTGAAGGTGATGAAGCCCACTGTGGACAAAGTGAAAGCATCTGTGGAATACTTCCACAGGAGCTCAGTAGGTGCTGAAAAACTATCTACACAACGCCAGATGGGGATGCCTGAGCTGAGGCCTAAACAAGACTGCACTACAAGGTGGAATTCAACATTTTATATGTTGAAGCGGTTTCTTGAGTCAAAGGATCCCATCATCTCTACTCTGGCCATTGTCAATGCACCTGCTGATGCTCTGACCCAAGAGGAATGGGAGGTGGTGGAGGAGGTGTGCAGAGTCCTGGAACCCTTTGAGCCGGTCACTGTGGAGATCAGTGGAGAGAGCTAAAGTAAGCAGTTATTACTACATCCTTATTTAATCCAGTATTATATATGTACCGTAATTTCCAAACTATTGAGCGCACCTGAATATAAGCCGCACCCACTGAATTTTAAAAGAATTATTATTTTGAACATAAATAAGCCGCACATGTCTATAAGCCGCAGGTGCCTACTGGTACATTGAAACAAATGAACTTTACACAGGCTTTAACAAAACACAGCTTGTAACAAAAATAAATAGGCTTTAACGAAACACGGCTTGTAACAAAAATAAATAGGCTTTAACGAAACACGGCTTGTAACAAAAATAAATAGGCTTTAACGAAACACGGCTTGTAACAAAAAATAAAAAATTAGCAGTAAACAGTAGCCTACCAAGAAAGTCATTGGTCACTATCTTCCTCCTCCTGTGCACTGAAACCACTGAAGTCATCTCCTTTCAAAAAAAATTGAAAGCGGGAAAAATCCATATATTAGCCGCGTCATTGTTTAAGCCGCGAGGTTCAAAGCGTGGGAAAAAAGTTGCGGCTTATAGTCCGGAAATTACGGTATATGAGTAGTAGATGAGAACGTAGTATCAGTAGACAAAACATGAACCTTAACTAATAAGTTACTGTTCTCTCTTTTCAGCTATGTGACAGCCTAAAAAATGATACTCCTGTGTAAAGGTCTGCAGCGAATCACAGCCAGCCGCCAGAGAGAAGCAAACGTAACCACAGGACATGTGACAGAGTTGATGGATACCCTATGTTCATCAATGGACAGAAAGTTCCACAGAATGGAATATAATCACGTGCTATCAGAAACCGCTGCACTTGACCCCAGCTCTTCAGAGAATAACCTCAGCAGCAGGGAGGGACAGTCCCAGCAGTCAGCTGGCTCAGGCACCAGGGCAACAGGGAGAAGAGGGATCAGATGGAGGGACAGCCCCGGCAGTCAGCTGGCTCAGGCACCAGGGCAACAGGAAGAAGAGGGATCAGATGGAGGGACAGCCCCGGCAGTCAGCTGGCTCAGGCACCAGGGCAACAGGGAGAAGAGGGATCAGATGGAGCAGAAGCACCAGCAGTAGTGCCACAAACGTCTGCTGTTTGGATGCTGTTAGACGAGAGAGCAACTGGGGATGCAGCACGAAGGAATCCCTCAGCAGATGCCATAATGGAGGTCCGATTCTATTTGAAGGAGCCCTTGAGTTGGTGGAAGAACAAGGCCTCTGTCTACCCACGGCTTACTAAAGTCATGACAGGGAGACTCTGCATAGTGGCCACATCTGTTCCCTCTGAGAGTGTCTTCTCGAAAACGGGACAAATAATTACGGAGAGAAGAAACCGCATCAGCCCCTCGAAAGTGAGGCAGCTTGCATTTCTGAATGCAAATCTCTCATAAAAGCAAAATATGGTCAGCATTGCTGTGTGCTGCTGGTAATAACATGGCAATAAAGAAAAGAGAGAAAAGAGGGACCAGTTTAATGTTTTAAGTGGGATGCTGAAGTTTTGCACATTGTTATTTATTTTTCTTTGACATGGTGCAATATTCTATTATTATGTTGTTCAGATTGTATTCGTTTTGAATTGTTACATTTATATGACCTTTGTTCATATATATTAAAAAGTTATACTTTAAATGCACATAAATTGTGGTTAAGGTAGAGTATGATTTAATTTAATAATATAATTAGAATTCTTTTAACACCAATCATAGTCAAACTATCGCAAACTGTTTGACTTGAAAAAATACAAAATATTTTTTTTAAAAGAGCCGTTTGGGAGCCAAAAGAGCCCGCTCTTTTTGGTGAGCTGAGCCGATCAAGCCGGCTCACTGAAAAGAGCCAGAATGCCCATCACTAACAGGATGGAACATCGCTTCCCATTAATTTAAATGGAAGGAAAGCGGTGAGAAGCGGAGAGGGCGGGGTCCTTTGGGTGGTGCGAAGGTGGCGTGGGAGGCGGTGAAAAATATAAACTTTTCCTAACTTTATGCAAATCACCAGCAGCGACCGCTGGGTGATGACCAATCATATCGAGTGGTTCCCATGATGAATTTTACGCTATGCGATGGAAGCAAATGTAAGTGATTATAACATCATAACGAATCATGCAAAAAAAATTACAGCTGACAGAAATATGTTAGTTAATGTAGACAAACGATTATGCATATTTTTTTTATCATTTAGTTAATTTACGAAAATTGCGATTTAGCAAGCTAGCTGACTAGCTAACATTAGCTAGCTGGCTAGCTTTATGGGTGCTGTGAGAGTATGAAATTGTAATTCTGGTTGTTTAATATTTTAGGGACTCCTGAAACAACCAGCAACCAAGCTGTCGTCTTGTGAAACAGTGGATGTAAAGAATCTAGCTAGCTAAAGCATTTACTGCAAATTGAATGTACAATTTTGTAAGCTTCCCTTGCTGATATTTACCATGCAATGCAGACAGATTAAATAACGTAGCTAACTATGTTCTTGCTTATTGTGCAGTGGATAAAAATACCTGTATGCCTATGGATGTGTAGCTAGCTATCTAGCCGATCTGTGTATGGACCCAAACGTCTGGTATAGATATTAGTTCAAAACCTAGCTATTAACCTCAGCTATCATAGCCAGTTGTATCAACTTAAAAACAGTCTGAATGACATTAATGAAGCCTATGGATTTAGTAGAATATAATATAACTTTGTGCCAAGGATGCAAGTCCTCACATTGTAGCCTGTACACTTGATATATTCACTGATAAACTCTACCTTGGCAAATAAAGGTGCAGTTCAGGTGTGAATGTTTTGAGATAATTTTTCAGTCATATCCAGTAGCAGGAGTATCAAATTCCAGCCTTTGAACGATGCTGTGTCTGCATGTATGTATTACAATTATACACTTCATGTCACGAACTGACCAGCAGAGGGAATAATTGTATTAGTATTTGGTCAGGACGTGGCAGAAGGGTATTTGTTTTGTATGGTTTAGGTTGAGTGTGAATATTGTAGGGGTGTTTAATTTATTATTTCCGGGTTTTGGTTTATGTTCTATGTTTTGTATTACTAGGTTAATTCTAGTTCTTTGTATTTCTATGTCTAGGTAATTGGGTGTTGGACTCTCAATTGGAGGCAGGTGTTTTTAGTTGCCTCTGATTGAGAGTCCTATATATAGGTATGTGTTTTGTTTGTAGTTTGTGAGTAGTTGTATTTTGCACTGCTGTGAGTATTAGCCTGTGAAACTGTCGGTCTGTCGTTCTTTGTTTACATTTAGTTAATAAAATATAATGATGAACATGCAACCCGCTGCGCCTTTGTCCTCTCTACCCAACGACACCCGTTACAGAACTACCCACCAAAAATGGACCAAGCAGTGGAGAAAGGAGCAAAGGGAATTACGGGTGGACTATAGGGAGCAGCACCTGGAGTGGAGAAAGCAGCGCGCTCGGGAGGAGATGGCATCCTGGTCGCTGGAGGTTTTGGAGTCAAGGATTGACTGGACATGGGAACAATTACTGGACCACTGTGACAACCTGCCTGGGAAGCAGGTAGAGCACAAGAAGCACCCCCAATAATTTTTTTGGGGGGGGCACACGGGTAGTTTGGCTGGGCCAAGGGTGAGCCCTAAGCCAGCTACCCGTGCTTATATGGAGGAGCGTATGGAGTGGAGGGCGCCGTGTTTTGCAGAAGTGCGCACGATCTCGCCCATACGCACGCACAGTCCAGTGCGAGTTATTCCAGCCCCTCGCAGATGCCGTGCTAGAGTGGGCATCCAGCCTGGTAGGAGGATGCCTGTGCAGCGCGTCTGGTCGCCGGTACGCCTCCTAGGACCCGGCTACCCTACACCCGCTCTACGCACGGTAACCATCAGGCCCCTGCACAGCCCAGTTTGCCCTGTACTAGCACCCCGCTCGTACAGGGCTGCTAGTTCCATCCAGCCAGGACGGGTTGTGCAGGAGGTGCGATCAAGACCGCCTGTGCGCCTCCATGGCCCAGTATTGCCAGTTCCCGCCTCTCGTGCTGACCCGGAAGTGCGAACCCCTAGTCTGGCACGTCCAGTACCACGCATCAAGCTTCCAGAGAGTCGGCCTAGTCCTACTCGGCCTGTTCCTGCTCCTCGCACTAGCCATGAGGTGTGTGTTCCCAAACTGGCACTTCCAGTACCAGCACCACGCATTCGGCTTCCAGTGCGTAATCCCAGTCCTACTCGGCCGATTCCTGCTCCCCGCACTAGCCATGAGGTGCGTGTCTCCAGGCTGATACCTCCAGTACCAGCACCACGCATCAGGCTTCCAGTGCGTCAGCTCAGTCCAGAGTATCCGGCGACAGTGTCCAGTCCAGAGTATCCGGCGACAGTGTCCAGTCCAGAGTATCCGGCGACAGTGTCCAGTCCAGAGTATCCGGCGACAGTGTCCAGTCCAGAGTATCCGGCGACAGTGTCCAGTCCAGAGTATCCGGCGACAGTGTCCCGTCCAGAGTATCCGGCGACAGTACCCTGTCATGAGTATCCGGTAAGAGTATTAAGCCCGGAACCGAGTGAGACGGCCTACAGTTCGGAACCAAGGGAGACGGCCCACTGTGCAGAACCGAGTGAGTCTGCCTGCGAACCGGAACCGAGTGAGTCTGCCTGCGAACCGGAGTGAGTCTGCCTGCGATCCGGAACCGAGTGAGTCTGCCTGCGATCCGGAACCGAGTGAGTCTGCCTGCGGTCCGGAACAGAATGAAGTTGACAATAACTGTGAATTGTGTGAGTCTGCTTACAGCTCGGAACTGAATGAGTCTGCCTACGACCCGGAACCGAGTGAATCTGCATACGGTCCGGAGAAAAGAGTCTGCCTACAGTCTGGAGGACAGTAGGCCAGAACCAGAGCCACCTCCAGTATAGGTGGGTTGGTGTAGCACAAGTGCCGTCGTTGACGGCAGCCACCCTCCCTTTAGTTTAGGGGGAAATTGTTTTTTTGTTGTTTTTGGGGATTTAGTTTTTTCTTTTGAGGTGCATCTGGGGTCTGCACCTTTGGGGGCGGGGGGGTACTGTCACATCCTGACCAGCAGAGGGAGTAATTGTATTAGTATTTGGTCAGGACGTGGCAGAAGGGTATTTGTTTTGTATGGTTTAGGTTGAGTGTGAATATTGTAGGGGTGTTTGATTTATTATTTCCGGGTTTTGGTTTATGTTCTGTTTTGTATTACTAGGTTCATTCTAGTTCTTTATATTTCTATGTCTAGGTAATTGGGTGTTGGACTCTCAATTGGAGGCAGGTGTTTTTAGTTGCCTCTGATTGAGAGTCCTATATATAGGTATGTGTTTTGTTTGTAGTTTGTGGGTAGTTGTATTTCACACTGCTGTGAGTATTAGCCTGTGAAACTGTCGTTCTTTGTTTTCTTGTTTTTCTGTGTTCACATTTACTTAATAAAATATAATTATGAACATGCAACCCGCTGCGCCTTGGTCCTCTCTACCCAACGACACCCGTTACACTTCAACAGTGTTTACCAATCTTGGCCCTGGGACATTGTAACTAATAGACTGGAAACAGGATTTAACTAGTTAAAGGCTGATTTGTAATTCATATATACAGAAATAGAATTTAAAAAACAGTACACTACCCTTCCTATGCATCATGTAAATACTCTAAAACCTGTTCATCTCAATATCTAATGCCCTTCATCTGCATTGATCTGATAAACACAGGATAGGTGTAGTATTTCATCAAATGAGACTTAATTTCAACCAGTAGAGAATGTGAAACACTTTATTGAAAGTAGTTCATTATCCAAGTGTTATAAATACATGCATTAATATTATAATTGTAATATTATAAATACAAGTTCAATCTGTACTTCAATGCACATCTGTTGTGAATTATAAAAACAGAGGAAGAAAGAGGTGGCGAGAGAGGTGTTAAAGACAGAAAGGGAAAGAGGTAAGAACATAGGAGCAGGGATATGAATAATGAATCAGTGCTACACAAATATTCTCTCAGTTCATCACAATCACATAGTGTCTCTAGTCAGCCCGAAGGTTATCTTAAAAGCGGGTGAGGTTGCGATGATGGGACTGGGGGTTGGCATCCTCTCTCACAACAAAACACATCTGCAGACGAGAGAGAGAATTAAGCCTTGTGTTTTTAGTTTTTATTCTAACATTGTTTCTCATCATAATAATCAGGAGGTGAAATGCAAAACTGACCTTGGATCATTAACTCTGGGACTACTGTGTCTCCATCTATATTTCAATGTAAAGCATCCCTTTAATAATACTTCCTGTTGACGTGACCTCTCACCTCTGATCATGCTGTGCCCTCTATGTAGCCAGTTCAGATGAGGGAGGGGTTCACCAACACAGCTGATATAACCTAGAAGATTTAGGGAGAAGGAGAGGAATGAAGTGAAGGAGAGAGATTGTTATTGAGAAAATAAGGTAGTTAAAGACAGTGTTCAACAGGAATCTGTGTGTGCGGCCTCACCTGGTGTCCACTAAGTAGCTGCAGAGTACTTTATGCTGAAAAACATGAATGAACACATGAGGACAAACAAAATAGCGTGGTAATAGAAATAATGACGTGTCTTATTATTCTCCATGGTTGGCCCTCTTACCTTTTCTTTATACACCTGAGCCTGCTTGTGAGTGTGTAGGTGTGGGTTATAGGGTGTCTAATTGTTCTACATTTTTTCAGTATGGTTGATTTAAAATAGCCTGTTTTGTTTTTGTACAGACATCACACCCTTACCTAAACAGCACCCTCACCTAAGAAGTAGAAATCAAAGGGAGAGAAACTGGGAATTGAATAACTGCAGTTGACATAGCTAAGTAAATGGAAGAATACACTTATTGCAATGTGAATGGCTCTTAAAATAGCCTTTGGTTGTGCATAGTGTAGTCTATGGTGTTGCCAGGGAACAGCACCCTCTTCGAAGAAGTAGGAGGTGACGAGCTCCAGCACACGGATTGCCTCTCTTGCTGCGTTGTTGGACACCAACCTTGAAACATCCTGCAGAGCAGCATGCACTTCTCAGCAGCACTTGTCCTCTGGCACACGGCGGCAAGCTGCAGATCAAATCCTGGTCCTTGTGTCCATCTTCATGAAGTTATGCAGGACACAGGTAGCCTTCACACACCTGAATTCCTCCAGGAGGCAGTCCCAGATGGCCCTGATCACCCAACCTTGCAGTGCCCTACACGCTAACTGTAGGCAATGGTTTTCAAGGATTCTCCAATTACAAGGTATCTGTAGGAATATCGAAGATAATGTAATTATTAGACTTTTACCAGGTCATTGTGGATTACTAAACTATAATATCCCTGATAACGAATCATGATAACATTGGATTGAAAGATGCATTGGCACACATATGTGCATGTGTCGCATGTGACAATAACAGGATCATATCAAGGATAGCATCACAAATGAATACATAAATAACACTTGAAGCTTGATGATGAGTTGATCATTTGATTCAGCTGTGCAGTGCTAAGGCAAAAACAAAAATGTGCACCCCTTTGAGTCCCCAGGACCAGGACTGAGAACCACTGCTCTTCATTGGGACCTCTTCATATGTAGACTGGCTTTCATAGCTCTCTTTATCTGAGGACAGAAAACCTCACAAGAAACAGACTTCATTATAGTCAAATTACACCACACCAAATATTATGTTGCTATTATCTCCATCCTCACTTCTAGGGACAGGAACTACACAAAAGTACCAGCCCTATCCAGAATAGCCTACTCTCTCACTGACAGTTGGGGCTGCTATCTTTTCACCCTCCTCCATGGCTGTTAGCTAGCTACCTACAAATGCATTTTGAGTTTGTTTTTTACAGTGATAAATATATCAAGATAGCTAGCTAATATGAAGTTAGGTAGTTGGTGATATTTCATTCACTTAGTTAGCTATCTTTACAGTATGTGAAGTTGGCTAGATAGTTAGCTAGCCAACTAGCTAGCTCATTTAGCAGCTCATTTGAGTTAGCCTGCACCATAGCTAATTAGCTAATAATACATCATTTGTTTTACATTTTCGAAATATATTTACTTTACTTACAAATAGTTTCATATTTAATAATCATACGTTTTACAACATTTAGATGCAAATCTGATATATACATTGTGAAAGCTCTTATTGTTACAATGTTTCCGTTATAATGTCTTTCTGATCATTTTAATGACATCACAAAATAGACATTAATTTCCCATATCCCATCCCTCGTCATCCCCAGCGTTTGGATGTTGAAGTATTTTGTCCCAGTGACTATTGTTTGAAGTTTTGGACAAGAGTCTCTCTTCTGTAATACAAAGGATGTCTTTCCCAATACTGCAGAGGCAAAGGGAGAGTTTCTGCAAAGTATTTACAATACGGTTGTTAAGTAAAAAAACTGGGCCAACTCTCCCAGGACAGAGAGAGAGAGAGAGAGTTTGGCTGACTGTCAGCCATTGGCCTAGTTTATCCGGCACCTTTGATCCTCACCAAGGAGAGAGAGTCATGACACCGCTCATGTCCTATAACACTTTGACTATATAAAATAATTTAATTTCAGGTGGTTTTAAGTACATTGTTTAGATTGGCTAACCACAGCGGCTGCTTTGCTTTGCAGAAGTACATTCTACAGCACCCTTGTTGGACCTCTCCCTGACCTCTGTTCTCCAGATAGAAGAGGCACACAAGAACTTTGACCCTCTATCCAAGCCATTGATCTGCAGCATGGGGATGTCTGCTGAAAAGCTCCCACTTTGGAAAGGTACAGGTGGGGAGCCTCCTGTCACAACGTGACACATAGTTCACCATAAGGAGACACCATCATTCCCTTCACTGCCCCCTGGATGGCTACTATAGTTTTTTCAGGTGAGCTTCGCAACAGCCCTTAAAATAGAGGAAGCTACTAAAGAACAGAGTGCTGTCTCTGACTGGCAGGTGCTCCGGAAACCAAGACTGACCTCGTCATGGTTCCGAGAGGCTTGACATGTGAGAGGGCTGACATCCGCAGGCAATCTAGCTGAAAGGATCCTCAAAAGGCACAGCACCAACAGCTGACATTAATAAATAAATCATTTCAAATAATTCAGTTACATTTTTTCTGTTCTCTTGTCACTGTAAATAAAAACTCTTTACAACATTTTGTGTTTGGAGGATAAGCAGTGGTGTTTATCAATAAATGAACTACAAGGTGTTAGACAATGTGGACGGTCACAGCAAAACAAGGAAAGATGCATTGCAGTAGTAGCTCCTTGGCCTATGCCTTCGCAAGAGGCCCACACTGGTAGTTTGTGAGAAGGCAAGCCACAGCCCAGATGCAGTTGATGCGTCCCATCAGTGACATGGGGATCTCTGACTGACACAGCTTGTTCAGTTTAATTCTGCCAATTCATTTCTCAATGTGGACTCTAAGATGAGCAATCTATTGCGTTTGATGGACCTGTGCTGCTGGCATTTGGCTCTGTTAAGACAGAAAGGGTGGACGGTAGACCTTGCCTGGCACACAGTCATCAATCAGGAACCCCTTGTCTGCCATCACTGCCATGTCTTCAGTGAGCAAGCCAAACAGTCCTGATTGTTTGAATAGCTCTTCGTCGCTGATGGAGCCAGCATACAATTCTGACACAAAAGTAACTGCTCCATGTGGGGCCATCCCAAGCAGGCCTTTCAAGGTACAGTGGGACTTGTAATGAGAGTACATCTCACTGTGTAGAGGGAGACTGGCTGGCTACTGGCATCTCAACTCGGTACAGTCAATGATGACTTGGGTGTCTGGATACCTAATGAACTCCTTCGGCAACACAGCCTTGACATCTTCCGAAGACATCAATATAGAGACAGACCCCAGCAGAATGTAAAAGGTAGTTGGCCCATGTGACAACGATCCTGCTTACTGTTGAGTGATGGATGCCAAATCGGTTAGCGAGGTCCATCTCAGTTGACCCCAAGAACAAGTACATGAGGAAGAGGAACAGCTCATCCAGCATGGATAGGGCATGTCTCTGTAGGATACATGCACAAATCACTAACAGATATTTACAGTAGGCTATAGCTTTTAGCTCAAGTGAAAAGTAACGTTGGTAAGACAGTACAGTTAATCAGAAATGGGAGAACTTACTGAGTAGGTACATGGAAGTGTCACCTCCTCATTCCGCAGCTTGGCTCTCCTTGCTCATGTGACCAGGACAATATTGTCAGTTGACAGTTCGATGAGTGACCAAAAGGCCATCAGATGGTCATATGATGCAAGAATCATTGATAGGAGTTATTTACTCATAAGTCTAAGACAGAAATGCTGGTAGCTAGGGGAAATGGTGCCAGAAAGCAAACAGTGTAAAGTTTATGATGTAACAATACTAAGCAGGGCTAGGTTTACCCATCTTGTGAAGGACTGGATCTGTGCCTCTGATCCCACAAATCGCTGCAGCCCAAAATAACTTCTCACAGTCAACTCCTCTACTTTGTTCAATAGGTCCTCAATCGGTCTCTGAATCTCTTCCCTCTCAAATCAAAACCAGGTCAACAACATCGGGCCCAGCCACTGCACAGTAGTCATGGTCATGTTAGCAATCCATCTCTTCATCCTCTCCATCTTCAACATGGTTGTCCTCTACACATCCAGTCCTTGGTCTCTCCCTTCTTTCCCAAACACTTGCTCTTGCTCTGTTATTCCACTGGAATAGCAAAGGTACTGCTCCCTTCTTCAGACGTCGAAGCCCACATGGTTCAATGAAATCATGTGGTAAAAAGTGTCTATCACAAATCTTGGAGTGACTTGTGATGGGGAACTTTTCCCTGCGAATATTGATGCCCCATTTTGCTCTTAGCTCAGTATTACTTGGAAATGAGTGAAAACTCAAACGAGGAGTATTTCGCTGAGGAGGTACACAACGGAACAGAGCAATATTCCATGAAGATGACCTCTCGCCTCAACCTTGATGTTGCTCTTCTTCACTTCCTAACTTTCAAGAAAGATGCTGCACCAACTAATAACGTTAACACTAACATTAGCTAGCTACTGGTAGCTAACGTTTGCTAGCTAAAGAGACAAAAAAAGACACAGAACACAAAAATCGAATCACTAACTGAACGGATAAACAATTTTCAACAAGAATGTTAAAAAAACGCTATAGGAATATGATTATATTAATATACTGAGATAATGATAAAACGAGCGACTTCGAGGCTAGAATGGCTACAATCATCCTGACAGGATGCAATCGGGAGAGGAAGCTATGTATCGGGTAAGAAGTTGAACAGAAGTGGGCGTTGCTACGTTGTGCAAAAGGAATATTGAGGCAAATTCCCTTTTGAATTAGTACATTTTCTTCTTCACGATTGGCTGATCACTCCTGATGACCCAGTTGGACATGACATGGAACAACCATGACAGTTGACTACATTAAAATGGTGGAAGCCCTCAATGGCGCTGCCCATGCTAATATGGCCTTTCGGCCACTAGAGGCCTCTCATTCTCTGATTCCACCACGTTTGATACAACAGTCTCTGCCACTATCCAACAACCAGGATGTTACAGTTTTCAGGGGAAATGGAAAGAGAGCCTTTGATGCGACAACCACTTTTGGATGATAACAAGGCAACACTCCATCTTAACTCCTCCTCCACATTTACTGGATTGGTTGAACAGTGCAGGAGAGAACCTCCTCCAACTGTTTTTTTTCTTCTTCTACTAATCAAGACCAGTATGTAGGGGATGTAGTTTCAGGCATTTATTTTATGTTGGCTACTTTATGTTAGTAACGTAGCAGGCATAAGAGAAAGAGTTACCACATCCGGTTTTCAGCGGAAAAGGAAGCTAGGTTGAAAATAGCTGTATACCTGAAAACCAGAACATCCGTTTTTTTGGCAACTCATCTAAGGCTAGGTTAGATGCAACGTAGCATGTGGAGTGATAAGTCAGCAGTCAGTGCCTACAGTGCCTTCAGAAAGTATTCACAACCCTTGACTTTTTTCACAGTTTGTTTGTTTGTCAACAAGCTACACGAAACACTGTAATGTCAAAGTGGAAGAAAAATTGTAACATTTGTAAAAATAAATGTTTTATCTAAGATTATGTAACACAGTTGAAGTCGTAAGTTTACATACACCTTACCCAAATACATTTAAACTCAGTTTTTTCACAATTCCTGACATTTAAACCTAGTAAAAGTTTCCTGTCTTAGGTCAGTTAGGATCACCACTTTATTTTAAGAATGTGAAATGTCAGAATAATAGTAGAGAGAATGATTTATTTCAGCTTTTATTTCTTTCATCACATTCCCAGTGGGTCAGACGTTTACATACACTCAATTAGTATTTGGTAGCGTGGCCTTACAATTGTTTAACTTGGGTCAAACGTTTCGGGTAGCCTTCCACAAGCTTCCCACAATAAGGTGGGTGAATTTTGGCCCATTCCTCCTGACAGAGATGGTGTAACTGAGTCAAGATTGTAGGTCTCCTTGCTCGCACACGCTTTTTCAGTTCTGCCCACAAATTTTCTATAGGATTGAGGTCAGGGCTTTGTGATGAACACTCCAATACCTTGACTTTGTTGTCCTTAAGCCATTTTGCCACAACTTTGGAAGTATGCTTAAGGTCATTGTCCATTTGGAAGACCCATTTTGTGACCAAGCTTTAACTTACTGTCTGATGTCTTGAGATATTACTTCAATATATCCACATAATTTTTCATCATCATGATGCCATCTATTTTGTGAAGTGCACCAGTCCCTCCTGCAGCAAAGCACCTCCGCAACATGATGCTGCCACCCCCGTGTTTCACGGTTGGGATGGTGATCCTCGGCTTGCAAGCCTCCCCCTTTTTCCTCCAACATACGATGGGCATTATGGCCAAACAGTTCTATTTTTGTTTCATCAGACCAGAGGACATTTCTCCAAAAAGTACGATCTTTGTCCCCATGTGCAGTTGCAACCCGTAGTCTGGCATTTTTTATGGCGGTTTTGGAGTAGTGGCTTCTTCCTCGCTGAGCGGTCTTTCAGGTTATGTCGATATAGGACTCGTTTTACTGTGGATATAGATACTTTTGTACCTGTTTCCTCCAGCATCTTCACAAGGTCCTTTGCTGTTGTTCTGGGATTGATTTGCACTTTTCGCACCAAAGTATGTTAATGTCTAGGAGACAGAATGCATCTCCTTCCTGAGCGGTATGACGGCTGCATGGTCCCATGGTGTTTATACTTGCGTACTATTGTTTGTACAAGTGAGCGTGGTACCTTCAGGCGTTTGGAAATTGCTCCCAAGGATGAACCAGACTTGTGGAGGTCTACAATTTCTTTTCTGAGGTCTTGGCTGATTTCTTTTGATTTTCCCATGATGTCAAGCAGAGGCACTGAGTTTGAAGGTTGACCTTGAAATACATCCACAGGTACACCTCCAACTGACTCAAATTATGTCAAGTAGCCTATTGAGAAGCTTCTAAAGTCATGACATCATTTTCTGCAATTTTCCAAGCTGTTTAAAGGCACAGTCAACTTAGTGTATGTAAACTTCTGATCCACTGGAATTGTGATACAGTGAATTATAAATTAAATAATCTGTCTGTAAATAATTGTTGGAAAAATTACTTGTGTCATGCACAAAGTAGTGTCCTAACCGACTTACCAAAACGATAGTTTGTTAACAAGAAATGTGTGGAGTGGTTGAAAAACGAGTTTTAATGACTCCAACCTAAGTGTATGTAAACTTCCGACTTCAACTGTGTATCTTCATTAGACAGGTATTCAACCCTTTGAGTCAATACCTGTTAGAATCACCTTTGGCAGCGATTACAACTGTGAGTCTTTCTGGGTAAATCTCTAAGAGCTTTGCACACCTGGATTCCGGATTGTACAATATTTGCACGTTATTATTTTTGGAAAG
This sequence comes from Salmo trutta, assembly GCF_901001165.1. Classification (NCBI taxonomy): domain Eukaryota; kingdom Metazoa; phylum Chordata; class Actinopteri; order Salmoniformes; family Salmonidae; genus Salmo; species Salmo trutta. The sequence goes on along the minus strand of NC_042983.1, from coordinate 10,869,933 downwards.
GAAAAAGTGCAATGCTTGCTCACCATTAATTGTTTTTTTATTTTGGCAAGGTTAAAAGATGTATGTTTTGGCCTTCAATGGCCTTCATCAGAATTCTGAATTGAAGACCGAAACATTAATCTTTTAACCTTGCTTAAATAAAACAAATACTTTTTGGATGTGTTAGACTGCATAACTGAATTGGGGGCATACTAAGGCCTATCAGCCTACACCGTGACACCAACAGAACACAACTATGTAGAGTTTACACAGATATGAATGTCTTAGCTCCTACTGCAGAACTCAGAAACCACAGTGAAATGAGCCACATTAGCTCTGAATGTTCAATACCCATAGTACGTTGACCGGCTAGCTAATGTGGCTCATTTCACAGTGGTTTCAGAGTCCATAAATAGAGCTAAGACGCTAATATTTGTGTAAACTCTACATAGTTGTGTTCTGTGGGTGTCACTGAGTATGCTGATACCCCATTTCATGGGTGAACAATCCATAGGTTAGCCTGTACAGTGTAATGTTCATTACGCACAATAGACTGACTGGGAAGGGGATTTTCCATAGTCAGTCAAAGCCCTGCAATAAGAGCTTAGATGCTAATATTTGAGAGAATGGCTTACCAAGAAAAACTTACAAAAGGACTAATTTGAGGTAAAAAGGAGTTGGAGCACTCAACAAAAAAAGGCAGAGATTGATTTATTTTTGCTCACTTGAATTCCTTGTACAGGATGTGAACAGGTGACTGATGTTTCGAGGTCAGTTTGACTTCTTCCTCAGTGATCTGAACATTGCACTTAGCTCCTATTTCTAGCCTAGTGGCCCATTGAGACACAACAATGTAAAAACAATAATATGATATGTTTCAAGGTAAATGGAAAATTATAGAACAAAATAATAAGATAGTGTGCCTCATGAATCCAGAGACAAAGAGACCCCAAAAACAACATTATAGAAATGTTAGGACAGTGAAAGATCAAAGTTTAGTCCCTTTGGATCCACTGTGTGTAAGGAGTACAGCCAGAATGCCTCTTTCTCTCGACGTCACCTCTTTGTGAAATTTGGACGATGCAAAGTTTCAATGCTCGTTTAGTTTGACAAATATAAGCAGCCCAGCAGATGCATTTGAGCATGCTTATGACATTTGTGGTGCTACAATTAATGAAGCTTTGGATTTTGTATTCTTTACCTGTTCTAGAGTGGTAAAACACTTTAGTATTGGTCGTATTTTGACAATGTACACAGTGACCACACTTGTAATTGCCATTGGGCGGGCCTGGGAGCCAAGTGCACCGCTGCATGCTGTGCGTAACGGAATCGGCTAGAATGCGAAGAGGCAATGTGAACGCTCATAGATTTGGATAACTGTTGAGGGTGTTCCAGTGTTTCAATACAATGGATTTGAGCGACCGGCACATGGGCTGTACTCCTTGGAAGAAAATAAAAAACGCGGGGGCGTTTTGTATGACATTCTTATCATACCCGCATCGCAGGAACCTGGTGTGCGTATCATTAGCTTTGTGCTCGAAATCTATGTTTGTACTACAGTTAGGATGGAGTCTTAGGAATTGACAAACCGGTATGTTCCACTTAACGCCTAGATCACACCGACAGCGTCTTTGCGCAAAATGATATGCAGCATAATGTGGATATGTCTGCAACAAAAGTTCAACATTAATCTTCTTTAGCCATTTCTGTTAAGCAGTCTACTCATACAATTTGATGCATACGTTTCATAAATCCAGTGTATGCACCACATAGAACACATTGCAACTGCCCCTGCAACACAATGCTGCGAGGCAAACGCAGCATTCCTTTGGAAATGAATGTACTTCTGGTGTACTAAAACCCAATGTCACTGTCGGTTTGATCGAGGCGTACCGATTGGTTAGCTTAAAACTGTATTCCTACTCTGTGGTTTGAGGAAAATAGTAGACTTCAACTTGTTTTGTTTATTGTTATGGATTGTAAGATCCAAGATGTCTATTCTCTCCCAACTTCGCTCTGCTGTGAATTTGAGATTGGGGTCAGATAAATGAATATACAGTGCATTCGGAAAGTATTCAGACTCCTTGACTTTTTCCACATTTTGTTATGGTACAGCCTTATTCTAAAATAGATTCAATAAAAATGGTCATCATCAATCTACACACATCACATCATCAAGCAACACAAACATTGGCACACACACACTATACATACACATGGATTTAGTACTGTAGATATGTGGTAGTGGTGGAGTAGAGGCCTGAGGGCACACAGTGTCTTGTGAAATCTGTGAATGTATTGTAATGTTTTAAAACTGTATAAACTGCCTTAATTTTGCTGGACCCCAGGAAGAGTAGCTACTGCTTTGGCAGCAGCTAATGGGGATCCATAATAAATACAAATACACACAGTAACCCATAATGACAAAGCGAAAACAGGTTTTTAGAAATCTTTGCATATTTATAAGAAATAAACAGAAATACCTTATTTACATAAGTATTCAGACCCTTTGCTATGAGACTCGAAATTAAGCTCAGGTGCATCCTGTTTCCATTGATTAGCCTTGAGATGTTTCTACAACTTAATTGGAGTCCACCTGTGGTAAATTCAATTGATTTGACATGATTTGGAAAGGCACACGTGTCTATATAAGGTCCCACAGTTGACAGTGCATGTCAGAGAAAAAAATCAAGCCATGAGGGGAAATTAATTGTCCGTAGAGCTCCGAGACAGGATTGTGTCGAGGCATAGATCTGGGGAAGGGTACCAACAATTGTCTGCAATATTGAAGGTCCCCAAGAACGCAGTGGCCTCCATCATTCTTACATGGAAGAAGTTTGGAAGCACCAAGTCTCTTCCTAGAGCTGGCAACCCGGCCAAACTGAGCAATCGGGGGAAAAGGGCCTTGGTCGGGGAGTTGACCAAGAACCCTATGGTCACTCTGACACAGCTCCAGAGTTCCTCTGTGGAGATGGGAGAACCTTATAGAAGGACAACCATCTCGGCAGCACTCCATCAATCAGGCCTTTATTGTAGAGTGGCCAGATGGAAGCCACACCTCAGTAAAGGCACATGACAGCCCGCTTGGAGTTTGCCAAAGGGCACCTAAAGGACTCTCAGACAATGAGAAATAAGATTCTCTTGTCAAATGAAACAAAGATTGAACTCCTGCTACAGAGCGTTCACCTTCCAACAGGACAACGACCCTAAGCACACAGCCAGGACAATGCAGGAGTGGCTTTGGCACAAGTCTCTGAATGTCCTTGAGTGGCCCATCCAGAGCCCTCACTTGAACCCAATCAAACATCGCTGGAGAGACCTGAAAATAGCTGTGCAGGGACACTCCCCATCCAACCTGACAGAGCTTGAGAGGGTCTGCAGAGAAAAATGGGAGAAATTCCCCAAATACAGATGTGCCAAGCTTGTAGCGTCATACCCAAGAAGACACGAGGCTGTAATCACTGCCAAAGGTGCTTCAACAAAGTATTGAGTAAAGGGTTTGAATACTTATGTAAATGTGATTCTTTTTTTTTTTTTTTTTCAAACATTTCTAAAACCTGTTTTTGATTTGTCACTATGGGGTATTGTGTGTAGATCGATGAGGAAAATAATATTTGATCAATTTTAGAATAAGGACGTAACGTATCAAAATGTGGAAAAAGTCAAGGGATCTGAATACTTTCCAAATGCACTGTATGTGCATGTACAGTATATGCTCTCGGGATAAAAGTATTGTTTGGATAACCTTACTATTATGTATTGAATTTTATCTTGAATTTATTCACTCTTTATGCGTTGCACACTGCAGAGAACACCGGAAGAATTATCACTGTATAATCACAGTGAATTATTGTAATGTTTGTTTGTGTGAATTAATCCCATAAGGGATGGGTTGCCAACTGCCAATTTGACACGAAAATACAATTTTCATTCATTCATTCATCAACATTTCACACATACTATCCAGATACTGACTGTTAGCACTTGGTGGTCTACAGCAGCTTTATGTGAGGCAGATGAACCTGTACCCATATTACTTCAACAGTATTTAACATGAGATCCTCTCTAAGCTCTGTCTTTTCGGTAGATGTTATATCCATGTATTGGTACCACTGTATCATCAAAGGTATTATCTAAGTGAGTTTCAGAGATAGAATATGAATGTCATCTGTTACAAAGATGTTATTGACTTCATGAACTACGGGCTATTTGTAGCACTTTTCTGGGTTGCTTTTTCTCCCCATTTTCGTGACATCCAATTGGTAGTTACAGTCTTGTCTCAACGCTGAAACTCCCGCACGGACTCGGGAGAGGTGAGGGTTGAGAGCCATGCGTCCTCCGAAACACGACCCCGCCAAGCCGCACTGCTTCTTGACACACTTAACCCGGAAGCCAGCCGCACCAATGTGTCGAAGGAAACACAGTACAGCTGGTAACCGAAGTCAGCATGCATGCGCCCGGCCGCCACAAGGAGTCGCAAAGAGCACAATGGGAAAAGGACATCCCAGCCGGCAAAACCCGCCCCTAACCCGGACGTCGCTCAAACAATTGTGCACCGCCTCACGGGTTTTCTGGTCGCGGCCGGCTGCAACACAGCCCGGGTTCGAATCCGGATCAGTAGCGACGCATCTAGCACTGCGATGCAGCGCCTTAGACCACTGTGCCACTCGTGAGGCCCTACTTAATTGTTGTTATGCTTGACCAGGAAGATTATCAGAAGTATACTTGCTCATGTTATTTATATTGGAGCTGATAGTGTACGGTGAGCTGCACACAGTGGACTTCCTACTAGGGCACACTGCCTCAGTGCTAACAATGTAACTCTGCTTCATATACACATGATTACTGCATACAATAGCTGTACAATCAACAGAGGTATTCAGGGCAGTTATGGGGACATAAATTAAGTTACTTACATTGTGTCTGCCAACGCCCCTGGGATAATGTACATTTGATGCAGCATTATGACAACTCAGCGTCACAATGGTAGTGTTTAAGTGAGCTGGTCTTGGGTCATTGATAAGTAATTGTCTCAACCAGTGGCGATTTTAGCATGTACAGTACCAGTCAAAGTTTGGACACACTTACTCATACCAGGGTTTTTCTTGTACATTGTAGAATAATAGTGAAGACATTAAAACTATGAAATAACACATATGGAATCATGTAGTAACCAAAAAAGTGTCAAAAAAATGTTAAATATATTTCATATTTGAGATTCTTCAAAGTAGCCACCCTTTGCCTTGATGACAGCTTTGCACACTTGGCATTCTCTCAACCGGCTTCACCTAGAATGCCTTTCCAACAGTCTTGAAGAGGTTCCCACATATGCTGAGCACTTATTGGCTGCTTTTCCTTCACTCTGCGGTCCAACTCATCCCAAACCATCTCAATTGGGTTGAGGTCGGGTGATTGTGGAGGCCAGGTCATCTGATGCAGCACTCCATCAATCTCTTTCTTGGTCAAATAGCCCATACAGTCTGGAGGGTCATTTTCCTGTTGAAAAACAAATGATAGCTCCACTAAATGCAAACCAGGTGGGATGGCGTATCGCTGCAGAATTCTGTGGTAGCCATGCTGGTTAAGTGTGCCTTGAATTCTAAATAGACAGTGCACTTGAAGAAACTTTCAAATTTCTTTCAATTTTCTGCATTGACTGACCTTCATGTCTTAATGGATCATACCTTTTTTTTTCAATATTCGCCCAAATTTACATACCCAAATCGAACTGCCTGTAGCTCAGGACCTGAAGCAAGGATATGCATATTCTTGATACCATTTGAAAGGAAACACTTTGAAGTTTGTAGAAATGTGAAATTAATGTAGGAGAAAATAACACATTAGATCTGGTAAAAGATAATGCAAACAAAAAAGCATGCATTTAAAAAAAAAATGTGTTCCATCATCTTTGAAATGCAAGGGAAACGCCATACTTTCAGATGGCAGCAGTGTGTGTGCTAAGTTCCAGACTGATCCAGTGAAGAATTACATTACTGCACAATATTTTGTATCAAGTTTGCCAGGAGTTTGCCCAAATGTGCCGAATTGGTCAATTGATACATTTTCAAATAGATAACTTTAGAGAACATTCAAAAATGCTATGGTAATAAAACATTTTCAGAGCTCGTGCTACTAGGCGACCTAAACTGGGACATGCTTAACACCCCAGCCATTCTACAATCCAAGCTTGATGCCCTCAATCTCACACAAATTATTAATGAACCCACCAGGTACAACCCCAAAGCCGCAAACACTGGCACCCTCATAGATATCATCCTAACCAATGTGCCCTCTAATTACACCTCTTCTGTTTTCAACCAAGATCTCAGCGATCACTGCCTCATTGCCTGCACCCGTAATGGGTCAGCGGTCAAACGACCTCCACTCATCACTGTCAAACGCTCCCTGAAACATTTCAACGAGCAAGCCTTTCTAATCGACCTGGCCCTGGTATCCTGGAAGGATATTGACCTCATCCCGTCAGTAGAGGATGCCTGGTTATTTTTTAAAAATGCCTTCCTCTCCATCTTAAATAAGCATGCCCCTTTCAAGAAATTTAGAACCAGGAACAGATATAGCCCTTGGTTCTCCCCAGACCTGACTGCCCTTAACCAACACAAAAATATCCTGTGGCGTTCTGCATTAGCATCGAACTGCCCCCGCGATATGCAACTTTTTAGGGAAGTTAGAAACCAATACACACAGGCAGTTAGAAACGCCAAGGCTAGCTTTTTCAAACAGAAATTTGCTTCGTGCAACTCCAACTCTAAAAAGTTCTGGGACATTGTAAAGTCCATGGAGAATAAGAACACCTCCTCCCAACTGCCCACTGCACTGAGGATAGGAAACTCTGTCACCACCAATAAGCCCACTATAATTGAGAATTTCAATAAGCACTTTTCTACGGCTGGCCATGCTTTCCACCTAACTACCCCTACTGCATTCAACAGCACTGCACCCCCCACAGCTACTCGCCCAAGCCTCCCCCATTTCTCCTTCTCCCAAATCCATTCAGCTGATGTTCTGAAAGAGCTGCAAAATCTGGACCCCTAAAAATCAGCTGGGCTTGACAATCTGGACCCTTTCTTTCTAAAATTATCTGCCGAAATTATTGCAACCCCTATTACTAGCCTGTTCAACCTCTCTTTCGTGTCGTCTGAGATTCCCATAGATTGGAAAGCAGCTGCTGTCATCCCCCTCTTCAAAGGAGGTGACACTCTTGACCCAAATTGCTACAGACCTATATCCATCCTACCCTGCCTTTCTAAGGTCTTCGAAAGCCAAGTCAACAAACAGATTACCGACTATTTCGAATCCCATCGCACCCTCTCCGCTATGCAATCTGGTTTCAGAGCTGGTCATGGGTGCACCTCAGCCACGCTCAAGGTCCTAAACGACATCGTAACCGCCATCGATAAGAAACAATACTGTGCTGCCGTATTCATTGACCTGGCCAAAGCTTTTGACTCTGTTAATCACCATATCCTCATCGGCAGACTTAGTAGCCTTGGTTTCTCAAACGATTGCGTCGCCTGGTTCACCAACTACTTCTCTGACAGAGTTCAGTGTGTCAAATCGGAGGGCCTACTGTCTGGACCTCTGTCAGTCTCTATGGGGGTACCACAGGGTTCAATTCTTGGGCCAACTCTTTTCTCTGTATACATAAATGATGTCGCTCTTGCTGCTGGTGAATCTCTGATCCACCTCTACGCAGACGACACCATTCTGTATACTTCTGGCCCTTCTTTGGACACTGTGTTAACAACCCTCCAGACGAGCTTCAATGCCATTCAACTCTCCTTCCGTGGTCTCCAACTGCTCCTAAACACAAGTAAAACTAAATGCATGCTCTTCAACCGATCGCTGCCTGCACCTGCCCGCCCATCCAGCATAACTTCTCTGGACGGTTCTAACTTAGAATTTGTGGACAACTACAAATACCTAGGTGTCTGGTTAGACTGTAAACTCTCCTTCCAGACTCACATCAATCATCTCCAATCCAAAGTGAAATCTAGAATTGGCTTCCTATTTCGCAACAAAGCATCCTTCACTCATGCTGCCAAACATACCCTCGTAAAACTGACCATCCTACCAATCCTCGACTTCGGCGATGTCATTTACAAAATAGCCTCCAATACCCTACTCAACAAGCTGGATGCAGTCGATCACAGTGCCATCCGTTTTGTCACCAAAGCCCCATATACAACCCACCACTGCGACCTGTATGCTCTCGTTGGCTGGCCTTCACTTCATAATCGTCGCCAAACACATTGGCTCCAGGTCATCTACAAGACCCTGCTAGGTAAAGTCCCCCCTTATCTCCGCTCACTGGTCACCATAGCAGCACCCACCTGTAGCACGCGCTCCAGCAGGTATATCTCTCTGGTCACCCCTAAAGCCAACTCCTCCTTTGGTCGTCTCTCCTTCCAGTTCTCAGCTGCCAATGACTGGAACGAACTACAAAAATCTCTAAAACTGGAAACACTTATCTCCCTCACTAGCTTTAAGCACCAGCTGTCAGAGCAGCTCACAGATCTGCACCTGTACATAGCCCATCTTTAATTTAGCCCAAACTACTACCTCTTCCCCTACTGTATTTATTTATTTTATTTATTTTGCTCCTTTGCACCATATTATTTATATTTTAACTTTTAACTTTCTTCAAACTACAAATCTACCATTCCAGTGTTTTTCTTGCCATACTTTATTTACTTTGCCACCATGGCATTTTTTGCCTTTACCTCCCTTATCTCACATCATTTGCTCACATTGTATATAGTCTTATTTTTTTTCTACTGCATCATTGATTGTATGTTGTTTTACTCCATGTGTAACTCGGTGTTTTTCTATGTTGTCGAACTGCTTTGCTTTATCTTGGCCAGGTCGCAATTGTAAATGAGAACTTGTTCTCAACTTGCCTACCTGGTTAAATAAAGGTGAAATAAATAAATAAATAAATAAAAATTTACGATTACACACTCCCAGGAATGTCATACATGATGGACCATTAGCTTATACACTAACATTCACACATCTAGATGGCCGGTTGGGTGTGGAGCCAGAGACAGCAGTTGGGTCAAACTGTAGACCCCAATTCCTACATTTGAACATAATTTTTTTTTTTATCAAACAAAACTATGCTACATTTTATCTCTGGGACCCTCAGGATGACAAATCAGAGCAAGATTACTGAATGTAATTATATTATTTACCTACAGAGGTGAATGTATCAAACCAGTTGCCATGATAAAAGTGTTTTGTTGTTGTACACTCTCCTCAAACAATAGCATGGTATTTTTTTCACTGTAATAGCTACTGTAAATTGGTCTTGATCTTTAACCAAATAGGGCCATCTTCTGTATACAACCCCTACCTTGTCACAACACAACTGATTGGTTTAATTAAGAAGGAAAGCAATTCCACAAATTAACTTTTAACAAGGCACACCTGTTAATTGAAATTCATTCCAGGTGACAACCTCATGAAGCTGGTTGAGAGAATGCCAAACGTGTGCAAAGCTGTCAAGGCAAAGGGTGGCTACTTTGAAGAATCTCAAATATAAAATATATTTTGATTTGTTTAATCGTTTTTTTGGTTACTACATGATTCCATGTGTCCAAACTTTTGACTGGTACTAATATATCTATTGTTTGTATGTATGTATGTATGTATGTATGTATGTATGTATGTATGTATGTATGTATGTATGTATGTATGTACACATACATACACATATATACACACACTGTGTGCACAATTATTAGGCAAGTTGTATGTTTGAGGATTAATTTTATTATTGAACAACTACAGCGCTCTCGTTCAATCCAAAATGCTAATAAACGTCAAACCTGAATATTCAAGAAAGTAAAAGTGAGGTTTTGGCTTTCTTTGGAGAATATCTATGTGTGCACAATTATTGGGCAACTATTAGTGTGCAGAATTATTATGCAACTAAATGAAAAACAAAAAGTTCCCCATCTCACTTGTTTATTTTCATCTGTTAAAGTGAGAATAAACAAACAACTCAAAATGTATAAATAAACATTTCTGACATTTCAACAACAAAAATTCAGTGACCAGTATAGCCACCCTTCTTTTCAATAACAGTCATAAGCCTTCCATCCATGGAGTCTGTCAGTTTCTTGATCTGTTGACGATCAACTTGTTGTGCAGCAGCAACCACAGCCTCCCAGACACTGGTCAGAGAGGTGTACTGTTTCCCTTCACCGTAAATCGTCCGTTTAAGAAGGGACCACAAGTTCTCAATAGGGTTTAGGTCAGGTGAGGAAGGGGGCCATGTCATTATTCTTTCATCTTTAAGGCCTTTACTGGCTAGCCACGCAGTGGAGTACTTCGATGCATGCGATGGAGCATTGTCCTGCATAAAAATCATGGTCTTCTTGAAAGATGCAGACTTTTTCCTGTACCACTGCTTGAAGAAAGTGTCTTCTAAAAACTGGCAGTAGGTTTGGGAGTTGAGTTTGAGTCCATCTTCAACCCGAAAAGGTCCAACTAGCTCATCTTTAATAATACCACCCCATACCAGTACCCCACCTCCACCTTGCTGGCGTCTGAGTCGAAGTGGAGCTCCGTGCCCGTTACTGATCCAGCCACGGGCCCATCCATCTGGTCCGTCAAGAGTCACTCTCATCTCATCAGTCCATAAAACCTTTGAAAAATCTGTCTTCAGATATTTCTTGGCCCAGTCTTGACGTTTCAACTTATGTGTCTTGTTCAGTGGTGGTCGGGTTTCAGCCTTTCTTACCTTGGCCATGTCTCTGAGCACTGAACACCTTGAACTTCTGGGCACTCCAGGTAGGTTGCAGTTCTGGAATATGATAGCACTGGAGGATAATGGGTTCCTGGTAGCTTCACGTTTGATTCTTCTCAAATCTTTGGCTGTTAATTTGCGTCTTTTTTTCTCAACACGGTTCTTGCGACCCTGTTGATTATTTGCAACAAAACGTTTGATGGTTCTGTGATCACGCCCCAATATCTTAGCAATTTCAAGAGTGCTGCATTCCTCTGAAATACTTCTTACAATTTTTGACTTTTCAGAGTAATTTAAATCTCTTTTTTGGCCCATTTTGCCTGAGGAAAAGAAGCTGCCTAATAATTATACACACCTTGATATAGGGTGTTGATCTCCTTAGGCCACACCCTCCCTCATTACACAAATACACATCACCTGATATGCTTAAATCCAATAAGCATTCCAGTTTATACAGCTTGGAGTTGGGAAATATGCATAATAATGATGATATGGTCAAAATACTGACTTGCCTAATAATTGTGCACACAGTGTGTGTGTGTGTATATATATATATATATATATATATATGGAATCATGGAGTAACCAAAAAACTATTAAACAAATCAAAATTATTATTATATATTTTTTTATTTATTGTTAGAAAGGTGGGGCTCAAAATGACGGGTAACCACTGGTCTCAACGCAGCCTTGAAATGTGTTAACAGTGTCCAGGAGCCAAGATGATTAGGATGGACTCCATCATTCCTGTAAAGCAGCGGTCCCCAACCTTTTTTGGCCCACGGACCGGTTTAATGTCAGACAATATTTTCACGGACCGGCCTTTAAGGTGTGGCGGATAAATACACAAAATAAAATGATACGACCAGCATAAAAACGGTGGTATTTTTTAAATATAATAATAAACGTGAATCCACTGTGTACTCGTATGCAAATTTATTAGCAGCGTCCTCGTAACATCGCACCAACAACATAACATGAGTAACATCCTCTCTGCCCCTAACGCTCTCTGGTCGCTACGGTAACGTTTAAACATGCCTTAAAAATAAGAAACAACACAAAAACAAATATAAAGTGCATGAAAAATACAACTCACCATAACGCTAAATCAGTGGGAGCCCTGAGCTTGTTTTTCTGCAACGAGACGGTCCCATCTAGGGGTAATGGGAGACAATGACACCCGAAGTGTGTTGCTTATGTCCAGTCTACTCCGTAATTTTGTTTTGGTTGCTGTCACTGCAGAAAATCCCGCTTCACACAAATAGGATGTCGGAAATGGCAACAGGGTTTTCAGTGCTGTTGTGGCGATCTCAGGGTATTCTTCCGTGACTTTAATCCAGAACACCGGCAGAGTTGTTGTCTCGAACATACTTTTAAGGCCGCTGTCATTTGCGAACTCCAGCAGTTGATCTTCTTCTTGCATAGACATGCTGGATTCACCTGGTTTGTTGACAAATGGGTCACGGATCCATTCCTTGGCAGATCGTGGGTCTTTTGTGGTTGGAAAGTAGCGCTCAAACTCTTTTAAAAGCAAAGGCAGGTGATCGTGCACCAGCTGGGACAATGAAGGCTCAGTCTCTTCTAGAATCCCTGCGAATGTTTGAAACATGTCAAATATACCTCTGTTCACGTGCCGTCCCCACAAATCCAGTTGGATCCAGTTTGGCTTTAAATGCAGCTACTTTATCTGCCAACTTGAAGACAGTTGTCATTTTCCCCTGAAGTGACCGATTGAGTTCATTGAGCAGGTTGAATATGTCGCACAAGTATGCGAGTTTTCCTCGTCACTGAAATGTGCTGCCAGCGGTGACTTTTTTTCTGAGAGAAATCTCTGCAGCGGCTCTCGTAATTCAAACACTCTGGCCAGCGATCTCCCTCGGGATAACCATCTTATTTCTGGGTATAAGAGAAGGTGTCTGTGCTCCGCGTTCATCTCCTCACAAAGCTGCTGAAAATACTCCGAAGGCTTGTCTTTTAATGCAAGGTGCTTGGTCTCCAAGTGGCGAAGCAGTTTTGAAGGCTTCATTGCCTCATTAGAGAGCCGGTCACCGCATATTATGCAGAGCGGGCTTGGTGCGCGGGAATCACCTGTCGCGATAAATCCATATTTTTAGTAGGACTCCTGGTATTGTCTGTTAAATGCAGCTTTCTTTTTCTTGGAAGTCATAGGCTCTTCTTCTGTCTCCTCACAGGGCCTTTTCCACTTCGCAAAGAAACTTTCCAAAGACGTTTGTTTTTTACTAATTTTGCTAGCTTGTGGGTTTATTTTTAGCGGCAACGTATCACGTGACCAAGACAAGCGTCAAGAGTGAGACAGACGGATGTAACAGAGGGAATCCGGTCATTTTTCAAAATAAAACATCGTTCAAACTCAGAAAATAAATAAAACGGAAATAATGTAATTTATTTATTCTTTCTCTGCGGCCCGGTACCAAATGACCCACGGACCGGTACCGGTCCGCGGCCCGGGGGTTGGGCACCGCTGCTGTAAAGTATCTTCTGTTTCCATAAGGTGTCAGATTTATCAATAAAAGTGATTCCAACAGAGCTACAGTAATCTTTTAGCCAGGTGTGTAATGCCAGTAGCCTGCTGAATCTTTCACACCTGAGGCCCAACGATGGTACCGGACCAGCCAACCGCTGCTTTTTGTAATCTTTCAGTGCTCTAATCAGTTCTTCAAAATCAGTTTTCAGAAGTTCCGAGCTAGGCCTCCTGATATCTTTAATTAAGACACAAACAAGCTTTTTACCGGACTACCTTTTCAAATATACATTGCAATGTTGCCTGCACGTTTTGTGGTCTTATAGGAATAAGTAACTCCCCGTTGATGACCAATACCTACCCAATACTTACCTATAATAGGGCTAATAACTCGCTATAGCAAAGGATATCAACAAACGTGCACAAGCGCGGCTCTGCGAGCTGAACTGATCTGAGGAGCGCAATCAATCGTGGGTGATTGAAAGACCGCTCGTGGGCTTCCTGTCAACATAATTTTACTCTGTTGCTCTCTGGCTCTGCCTGGAACAAAATCACAGACTCAATCTTGCAAAATTAGATTCGTTTTGGTTTGTTCCATTGAAAAGGGGGTGATATAATTTTGATTTGATCATAGAGGAAAAACGTTGATCTATAGTGCAAACTAATAGTGCGAACTCATTGAAGTTCAATCTCTTGCGTCTCTGCGCTGCCTGGCATTTCTTCTGCACGGCTGTCCTGGAGGAGGTGCGCAGTTTAGAGGGAACATTGCTAATAAACACACGGTGGGATTTCAACCGTTTCTTCTGTTTATTATCAAACTAATTAATTATTGTATTTAATGTGTAATTATGCAACAACCTTCAAAACTTGTTCAGCATCATCTAGTCCAAATATAGCGTGATTCCACTATTTGTATCCGTTGGTCTCGCTTTCAAATGAGGGACTTTTATTTTGAAAGTAAACTGCAAATTCCACTTGCTGCTAATCATTAAAGTGGCTAGCTTCATAGGTAGGGACATGCGGGTACCAGGTCCGCATTCAGCAGGACAGACACAACGTTGGCCAACGTTCAGATACAAATGTGTTATGTAGAACAATCATGCTCTAATTCTAAGGAATCGTGTCTGTTCTATTCTATCTGCAACGTTCCAAAACGTTTTTGTATTGAACATACCCATATACACAACATGCTACACGAACCCAGCTTTGCTCATCTGTCTGGAAAGCCTCCGCAAATGAAATCGTGTGGTGGGCGGGGTCGGCCCGGCAAGGGGCTTCTCTGTTAGGTGGGAGATTGGTATGATTTAACCCAGCTCCCTGAACTCAGTAGTTTCGTTGGAATTGAGAAGCGAGACATGAAGATGAGAAATATGGAATTCCCCAACAAAAAGCGTTGATTTTGCTCAATTTGATCAACATTAAAGAATCCATTTCCCCATCTCCATTTGGCTGAATTGGGAAAAAGGGCCACTTTACTATTGCGCGTTTATGCATCTACATTTGCATAGCTTCATCGCTGAACTATTTTAAACTACTGTCAAAGTAGCCTAATTGGAGTGAAGCGCTCGCTCAATACGGTAAGTCATCTCTTTTTTTTTGGTGTTACTAACCAGGTTTCCATCCAACCTTTTTCTGAGAGTAAAGTACATGTTGGATAAAAAAAATGTCATGACCGGCCTGATGGAAACAGCACATTTGTCAGTAAACTTTCAAAATGTCTACAAAGCAAAATACACTAGACAACGTGGATAAAAAAAAAAAAAAATAGCCTGTGAAAAATGGCGGTGGAATTCCTTTTTTGCGCAAATATTGATATAAGTATGATATCGAAGTAAACTTGGGAGTTTCGCAATGATGTTGATATTGTGTGTCCATCCCACTACGACTCGAGACAGCATGCAGTTTAGGCTACCGATTAAATCAGTTATGATTAACTTCACAGGGTTGTGAATGTGCACAGTGATGAGCTTGACCCTATTGAAGATAGAATCTTATTGCAGGGGTGTTACTCCTTCTGAACGTTAAAATGCATTAGTTGTGGAAATAAGGAATCTTTCATATCAGCAATAAAAAAAATTTTGTCAAGAAACCAAAAGGTTACATTACTACACACCTTTTTATAGGGTTCCCATACCGACACATTTCCATGTTATAGCGCTTATTTACAGAAGACAGATGCGTACCTGTGCTAATTAGCTATCTGCGTCTCCGAACACCTGTGTCTAAACGGAAGACGGAAACCACAAAACTGTCGGCTGCAACTGATATAATCGGTTAAAACAGTGTATATTTAGCATTTGTGAAATTATTTTGATGTGATATGAAAGTACGGTGCTTTATGTTTCTAGATCCGTACCACAATTGACAATCGATTCACGTTTAGATGGAGTATTTGGCTGTCAGAGCCAATTGTTCTCTATACAGAACATGTAAAGTCCTTTGACTATAAGGAGTGATATTAGGCTCCTTTAGTCCACTGGGCTAGGTGACATGATGATTGATGCTTGGCTGCCTTTGACAAATACAAATAATCTCACTCTTGTCCATAATAAATCTCATCATGTAGGCTATACACGCACTGTATCTGCGAGCTGTATGCTAGAGCGCATGTGCCAAGACCATATAACACAAAATTGTTACTGAAAAGAAAACCTCAGTAGAGTTGAAAATGTGATGGAAAGTTGTATTTTTTTAACTGGTGGTAGTGGGGAATTTAACCACAAAAGTTTTTTTGAATGTGTACTATCTCATCATGCACAGTCAGTTTGATGTAAACACCCCTCTGGTGAGAAAATGCTCATATTGGTTTTGGTTTTTGGTATTTTATTAGCCATTGGGAAAGCAGCAGCTACTCTTCCTGGGGTCCACACAAAGAATGAAACAGAACGTTATCGGACAAGAACAGCTCCAGAACATAACTACATCATTTAAAAAAAGGCACACGTAGCCTACATATCAACGCATACACACAAACTATCTCTAGGTAAAATAGGGGAGAGGCGTTGTTGCTTTAACAGTTAAAAAAAAACTGGTTCTTTGTTCATTTGAGCAATATGAGATTGAACTGAATTCCATGCAATAATGGCTCTATATAATACTGTACCCTTTCTTGAATTACTTCTGTATTTGGGGACTGTGAAAAGACTCCTGGTGGCATGTCTGGTGGGGTAAGTGTGTGTGTAAGGTGTGTAAATTGACTATGCAAACAATTTGGGATTTCCAACACATTGTTTCTTATAAAAATAAGTGAAGCAGTCAGTCTCTCCTAAACTCTCAGCCAAGAGAGACTGGCATGCATAATACAGTATTTATATTTGTCCTCTGATATTTTAACCATCTGTTTTAAGCAGATTTTAGAATATTAACATGAAAATCTCTTGCCAATTGGAAAGATACTGTAGTTCCAGCACAACCTAGGTTATCTTTAAACACCTGCAATTACATAGCCATAGCCAGGGGCAGCAGGGTAGCGTTGGGTTAGTAACTGAAAGGTTGCAAGTTCGAATCCCCGAGCTGACAAGGTACAAATCTGTCGTTCTGCCCCTGAGCAAGGCAGTTAACCCACTGTTCCCCGGGCGCCGAAGATGTGGATGTCGATTAAGGCAGCCCCCCGCACCTCTCTGATTCAGAGGGGTTGGGTAAATGCGGACGACACATTTCAGTTGAAGGCATTCAGTTGACGAGGTATCCCCCTTTCCATATCTAAAATGAGAAGATGTTTTAAAATCAGAGTTCTTTACTCGTGGTCGATTCCAGCATTATGGGCTTTACATTTGCATGCAAAATCACAACTTTAATGTCTCACAGAATGGACATACAAAATATCAATGCAACTTGGAGGGGAGCGTATACCCCAAAAAGCAGATTTGTAAATATTGACATTTTGGGGAAGTAAAGCAAATAAGAAGTGTTACGGATGTTAGGCTACATGAAAGGGGCACGCTTTTTGAGGAGACATATTAGCAAAAGTCTGAGTTTGTATGTTTTAAGTCAAAATAGGGATTGACATTTTGAAGGAAAGACTTGGTTGAACACAAAAACTATCATTTTTAAAGAGTTTAATTTCCATTATTACTTTACAGAGGAAAAACTATATATGGACGTTACACCCTCCGTTGTGGACGTTAGCGTCTGAAATAGACATTAACGTCTAAAAAAAAATCTGGATCATAACACAATTGTTGTACTGTAACTTGGAATGTTTTTAAAATATCAGCAGAAGGCACTTAGTATTGCATATTTACAGATAGCCTGAATAGTATGCAAGGCCAGGCACCACACCCTAATAGCATAGTCGCGGGAAGTAGGGGTGCTGAGGGTGCTGCAGCACCCACTGAAAAATCAGAATTAAAAATATATATGAATAAGAAATCTATATAATTTTAAAGTAGTGCACTGGGCCTTTACTAATATTAGTGGAATGATCTAGATGTCTGTAGCGCAGGCAAAAAAAAATCTGTAAAACTTTCTCTTTGCTATTATCATTTTAATGGAATCCAGGAATAACAAAATCCTGTCCTCAAACATTTACATCAAAGGGTACAAAGTTATGGGCAAAAACACAAAACATTCACATGAAATTCTCGATCAAAATAACATGGCATTTGCAAAGTATTTCAAGAAACTGGAAAACGTATATAAAGCAAGTACTTTTATATTCCACAAGTATTATCAGATTAAAAGTTTTGTACAGATAATTATCAGACTCAAATATTACAAATGCTGGTAAACACTCAAATACATTTAGTTTAAACATTTTCACAAAAGTCCTGAATTAGCAGACCAATGTACCCCCAACCCCAAACTACTTCCTGCAGCTATGCCTAATAGGTTATTTATTTATCTTTTCCAGTTGAATTAAGACACAAATATATATATATTTTTTTTGTATGACAATTGATGACATATTGTAACAAAATATGCAAATGAGGCAATATACATGTGCCTATACTGCCAATCCACTTTTCTGGACACTAGATCAATTCAGTATATTTTAGGGGGCTTTCATTTAAAAAAGACATTCCAGGACTATTCACAGATTGTTGATGAACAATTTTTGTACTGACATGTATGAGAAATGCATTTCAGTGGCCTCCGGTTGCGGCGTCACTACAGCCTGGGGTTCGATCATCATCCGAGTTAAGGGAGGGTCTGGCCGGGGGGCTTTACTTGGCTCATCGCCCTCTAGCGACTCCTTGTGGCGGGCTTCTGCAGGCTGGCTTCCAGGAAGTGCGGTTTGCGGGTCATGCAGCATTGAGACAAGATCGTAATCACGAGAGAAATGGGGGGTAAAAATTACAACAAGCAAACACAATGTGGTGAATGCACAAGCTTCTGAAGCAAACAAATAATACATCAATATCCATCAGATCCACAACCATTATGGATGTTACGAATAGGCAGCCTATCATAACACTGAAAAAGAATAGGCCTACTGGCAAAGAAAATAGAAACCAATTGTAGATCATTTAAGATCTAACCCTTTTTTTTGTTGTTGCCTAAAATGACACCCAAATCTAACTGCCTGTAGCTCAGGACCTGAAGCAAGGATATGCATGTTCTTGATACCATTTGAAAAGAAACACTTTGAAGTTTGTTGAAATGTGAAGTGAATGTAGGAGAATATAACACATTAGATCTGGTAAAAGAAAATACAAACACAATTTTTTTTTTTTTTTTTTTGATCAATCTTTGAAATGCAAGAGAAAGGCCATAATATAATATTGCAGGTTTGGTGCAATTTAGATTTTGGCCACTAGATGGCAGCAGTGTGTGCAAAGTTTCAGATTGATCCAGTGAAGCATTGCAATACTGGACAGTATTTTGTATCAAGTCTGCCCAAATATGCTGAATCGGTCAATTGATACATTTTCAAGTACGTAACTATAGAGAACATACATTTTGTATTACCATATCATTTTTGTAAGTTTACACACTCCCAGGAATGCCATAAAGGATGGATCATTAGCTTATACACTAACTTTCACACATCTAGATGGCCGGGTGGGGTGGGTGTGGAGCCAGAGATGGCAGGGGTTCAAACTGTAGAACCCATTACCTACATTTAAACATAAAATATTTTTTTTATTTCTGGTACCCTCAAGATGACATCAGAGCAAGATTACTGAATGTACATTTGAAGTCGGAAGTTTACATACACTTAGGTTGGAGCATTTAAAATTCGTTTTTCAACCACTCCACAAATTTCTTGTTAACAAACTATAGTTTTGGCAAGTCGGTTAGTCGGACATCATTTGAGTCAATTGGAAGTGTACCTGTGGATGTATTTGAAGGCCTACCTTCAAACTCAGTGCCTCTTTGCTTGACATCATGGGAAAATCAAAAGAAATCAGCCAAGACCTCAGAAAAGAAATTGTAGACCTCCACAAGTCTGCTTCATCCTTGGGAGCAATTTCCAAATGCCTGAAGGTACCACTTTCACCTGTACAAACAATAGTACGCAAGTATAAACACCATGGGACTAGGCAACCGTCATACCGCTCAGGAAGGAGATGTGTTGTGTCTCCTAGTGATGAACGTACTTTGGTGCGAAAAGTGCAACTCAATCCCAGAACAACAGCAAACGACCTTGTGAAGATGCTGGAGGAAACAGGTACAAAAGTATCTATATCCACAGTAAAACGAGTCCTATATTGACATAACCTGAAAGGCCACTCAGCAAAGAAGATGCCACTGCTCCAAAACCGCCATAAAAAAAAGCCAGACTACGGTTTGAAACTGCACATGGGGACAAAGATCGTACTTTTTGGAGAAATGTTCTCTGGTCTGATGAAACAAAAATAGAACTGTTTGGCCATAATGACCATTGTTATGTTTGGAGGAAAAAGGGGGAGGCTTGCAAGCCGAATATCACCATCCCAACCGTGAAGAATGGGGGTGGCAGCATCATGTTGTGGGGTGCTTTGCTGCAGGATGGACTGGTGCACTTCACAAAATAGATGGCATCATGAGGCAGGAAAATGATGTGGATATATTGAAGAAACATCTCAAGACATCAATCATGAAGTTAAAGCTTGGTTGCAAATGGGTCTTCCAAATGGACAATGACCCCAAGCATACTTCCAAAGTTGTGGCAAAATGGCTTAAGGACAACAAAGTCAAGGTATTGGAGTGGCCATCAAAACCCTGACCTCAATCCTATAGAAAATTTGTGGGCAGAACTGAAAAAGTGTGTGCGAGTAAGGAGGCCTACGAACCTGACTCAATTACACCAGCTCTGTCAGGAGGAATGGGCCAAAATTCACCCAACTTATTGTGGGAAGCTTGTAGAAGGCTACCCAAAACGTTTGACCCAAGTTAAACAATTGTAAGGCAATGCTACCAAATACTAATGGATTGTATGTAAACTTCTGACCCACTGGGAATGTGATGAAAGAAACAAAAGCTGAAATAAATCATTCTCTCTACTATTATTCTGACATTTCACATTCTTAAAATAAAATGGTGATCCTAGCTGAACTAAGACAGGGAATTCTTACTAGGATTAAATGTCAGAAATTGTGAAAAACGAAGTTTAAAAGTACTTGGCTAAGGTGTATGTAAACCTTCATCTTCAACTGTAAGTACATTATTTATCTTCAGAGGTGAATGTATCAAACCATTTGCCATGATAAAAGTTTTTTGTTGTTGTTGTGCACTCTCCTCAAACAATAGCATGGTATTTTTCACTTTAATAGCTACTGTAAATTGGACAGTACAGTTAGATTCACAAGAATGTAAGCTTTCTGCCCATGTAAGACATGTCTATGTCCAGCACAGTTTGCTGTTACTTACAATGTCATTCTAGTCACATTAGCACACGTTTAGTGCACGTTAGCATCAACCGTCCCGGTATAGGGACACCAATCCCGTAGAGCAGTGGTTCCCAAACTTTTTATAGTCCCGTAAAAATTAAACCTCCTGCTGCGTACCCCCTCTAGCACCAGGGTCAGCGCACTCTCAAATATATATATTTTTTACATCATTGTAAGCCTACCACACACACACACACTTATTTATTTATTTATTAAACATAAGAATGAGTGTGAGTTTTTGTCACAACCCGGCTCGTGGGAAGTGACAAAGACCTCTTATAGGTCCAAGGCACAAATAATAATATAATAATTAATGATTTTGCTCTTTGTTTTGCCATCTTACATATAAAACCTTATTTGTTCATCAAAAATTGTGAATAATTCACCACAGGTTAATGAGAAGGGTGTTCTTGAAAGGATGCACATAACTCTGCAATGTTGGGTTGTATTGGAGAGAGTCTGTCTTAAATCATTTTCCACACAGTCTGTGCCTGTATTTAGTTTTCATTCTAGTGAGGGCCGAGAATCCACTCTCACATAGGTACGTGTTTGCAAAGGGCATCAGTGTCTTAACAGCACGATTTGCCAAAGCAAGCAACTCTGAGCGCAGATATCTAGCCGTAGATATCTAGCCGTGGCTTCTGATTAAATTAAATTTTCACAGAACCGCATGTTGCAATTTCGATGAGGCTCTCTTGTTCAGATATTGGTAAGTGGACTGGAGGCAGGGCATGAAAGGGATAACGAATCCAGTTGTTTGTGTCTTCCATTTTGGGAAAGTACCTGCATAATTGCGCACCCAGCTCACTCAGGTGCTTCGCTATATCACATTTGACATTGTCCATAAGCTTGAGTTTATTTGCACACAAATCATACAATGATGGAAAGACCTGTGGGTTGTCCTTGTTAATGCAGAAAGAAAAGAGCTCCAACTTCTTAATCATAGCCTTAATTTTGTCCCGCATATTGAATATAGTTGCGGAGAGTCCCTGTAATCCTAGATTCAGATCATTCAGGTGAGAAAAAACACCACCCAGATAGACCAGTCGTCATCATGCAAGTGGTCAGACAAGTGAAAATGATGGTCAATAAAGAAAACTTTAAGCTCGACTCTCAATTAAAAATAAATAATTGTCAATACTTTTCCCCTTGATAACCAGCGCACTTCTGTATATTGTAAAAGCGTTACATGGTTGCTGCCCATATCATTGCATAATGCAGAAAATACACAAGAGTTCAGGGGCCTTGCTTTAACAAAGTTAACCATTTTCACTGTAGTATCCAAAACGTCTTTCAAGCTGTCAGGCATTCCCTTGGCAGCAAGAGCCTCTCGGTGGATGCTGCAGTGTACCCAAATGGCGTCGGGAGCAACTGCTTGCACGTGCGTTACCACTCCACTATGTCTCCCTGTCATGGCTTTTGCGCCATCAGTACAGATACCAACAGATCTTGACCACCAAAGTCCATTTGATGTCACAAAGCTGTCCAGTACTTTAAAAATACCCTCTCATGTTGTCCTAGTTTCCAAAAGAGGATGTCTTCCTTAATTGACTCCCCATAAATGTAACGGACATATACCAGGAGCTGTGCCAGGCCTGCCACGTCTGTTGACTCATCCAGCTGTTATGCATATAATTCACTGGCTAGTATGTGAAGCAGTAATTGTTTCAAAACATCTCCTGCCATGTCACTGATGCGTTGTGAAACAGTGTTGTTTGATGAAGTCATTGTCTGTATCGTTTTTTTGGGGCCTTTTCCCCCAGCATTGTCCCAGCCATATCTGAGGCAGCAGGAAAATTAAGTCCTCCACAATAGTATGGGGCTTGCCTGTCCTAGCCACTTGGTAGCTCACCATATAAGACACTTCTAGCCCCTTCTTATTAATGGTATCTGTTGCTTTTATACATGTCTTACTACTCGAAAGTCGTCTTTATTCTCGCTCAAAAAACTCCTGTGGCTTATTTTTCAAATTGTTATGCTTTGTTTCTAAATGTCTGAGCAAGAGTGAAGATTTCCCGCGAGAGAGTAATGGTTAATGTGATTGGATGTTAATTGTTTGATCAGGCTACCTGTATTTGACATTGTGGTGTTATTTCGCTGAACACTAGATGGTTTAATTTAATTTTTGGAAGTGAAACAAGGCTACTCAGGCGAGGGGGGGAAAAAACCTCACCCAAATGTATAGCCCCGTTGCGAAATATAAATGTACTGTTTGAAAATGTGAAGAATTGTATTTTTAATGTGAATCACATTTCTATTTGGCGTACCCCCAGACGGCATTGCATACACCAGTTTGGGAATACCTGCCGTAGATGTTAAAACTTTGATGAAAGTTAGTTTTGCAGAGAAAGTTTCAAGATAATACGATGTAAGGTGCATGTTTTACTAAAGCTTTTCCTAAAAAACTTTATGATTTAGGCTACATTGCCTGTCCCAGTCAGCTGCTATCTTTAAAAGACTGTAGAAACACAAACAAAACTCAACACACTTAAATTTGGTCTATATTGCTTGATCAACAGCGCACCTTCACCACTAATATGGGACAGCTGTGAGTGGAAAGACATTTACATTTACATTTAAGTCATTTAGCAGATGCTCTTATCCAGAGCGACTTACAAATTGGTGCATTCACCTTATGATATCCAGTGGAACAACCACTTTACAATAGTGCATCTAAATCATTTTAGAGGGGGGGGGGGCTTAGAAGGATTACTTTACCCTATCCTAGGTATTCCTTAAAGAGGTGGGGTTTCAGGTGTCTCCGGAAGGTGGTGATTGACTCCACTGTCCTGGTGCCGTGAGGGAGCTTATTCCACCATAGCGGTGCCAGAGCAGCGAACAGTTTTGACTGGGCTGAGCAGGAGCTGTGCTTCCTCAGAGGTAGGGGGGCCAGCAGGCCAGAGGTGGATGAACGCAGTGCCCTTGTTTGGGTGTAGGGCCTGATCAGAGCCTGAAGGTATGGAGGTGCCGTTCCCCTCACAGCTCCGTAGGCAAGCACCATGGTCTTGTAGCGGATGCGAGCTTCAACTGGAAGCCAGTGGAGAGAGCGGAGGAGCGGGGTGACGTGAGAGAACTTGGGAAGGTTGAACACCAGACGGGCTGCGGCGTTCTGGTTGAGTTGTAGGGGTTTAATGGCACAGGCAGGGAGCCCAGCCAACAGCGAGTTGCAGTAGTCCAGACGGGAGATGACAAGTGCCTGGATTAGGACCTGCGCCACCTCCTGTGTGAGGTAGGGTCGTACTCTGCGAATGTTGTAGAGCATGAACCTACAGGATCGGGTCACCGCCTTGATGTTAGTGGAGAACAACAGGGTGTTGTCCAGGGTCACGCCAAGGTTCTTGGCACTCTGGGAGGAGGACACAAGGGAGTTGTCAACCGTGATGGCGAGATCATGGAACGGGCAGTCCTTCCCCGGGAGGAAGAGCAGCTCCGTCTTGCCGAGGTTCAGACAAACTCTGAGCCCTTTCTAAAAGCCATGAAATGTGATTGACTGAAAATACCTTTTTGAGACTTGGCAACCTACTCTGTAGCATGATGGACCAAATTCATGCAATTTCCTACTTTTCAAAGAAAGCTTGAACTCCAACATATAGACCTTAAAGGTCCAGTGCAGTCAAAGGCATGATTTCCTGTGTTTTTATATGCTGAACAAATATATAAAAGCAACATGTAAAGTTTTAGTCCCATGTTTCGTGAGCTGAAATAAAAGATCCCAGAAATGTTCCATACGCACAAAAAGTTTATTTCTCTGCAATTTTGTGCACACATTTGCTTTCTATGCATTCGGAAAGTATTCAGACCGCTTATCTTTTTCCACATTTTGTTTACGTTCAAACATTTTTCTAAAATGGATTAAACAAAATTTCCTCATCAATCTACACACAATACCCCATAATGACAAAGTGAAAACAGGTTTAATTTTTTAAACAGAAGTATTTAGACACTTAAGTTATGAGACTGAAAATTGAGCTCCGGTGCATCCTGTTTCCATTGGTCATCCTTGAGATGTTTCTACAACTTGATTGGAGTCCACCTCTTGTAAATTCAATTGAGTGGACATTATTTGGAAAGGCACAAACCCGTCTATATAAGATCCCACAGTTGACAGTGCATGTCAGAGAAAAAAACAGGCCCCGAGGTCAAAGGAATTGTCTGTAGAGCTCCGAGACAGGATTGTGTCGGGGCAGAGATTCGGAGAAGGGTACCAAAACATGTCTGCAGCATTGATGGTCCCTAAGAACACAGTGGCCATCATTCTGAAGTAGAATAGGTTTGGAACCACCTAGACTCTTCCTAGAGCTGGCCCACCAGCCAAACTGAGCAATCAGGGGAGATGGCCTTGCTCAGGGAGGTGACCAAGAACCCGATGGTCACTCTGACAGAGCTCCAGAGTTTCTCTGTGGAGATGGTAGAACCTTCCGTGAGGACAACCATCTCTGCAGCACTCCACCAATCAGGCCTTTATGGTAGAGTAGCCAGGTGGAAGCCACTCCTCAGTGAAAGGCACATGACAACCCCTTTGGAGTTTGCCAAAAGGCACCTAAAGACTCTGAGACCATGAGAAACAAGATTCTCTGGTCTGACGAAACCAAGATTGAACTCTTTGGCCTGAATGCCAAGCTTCACATCTGGAGGAAACCTGGCACCATCCCTACGGTGAAGCATGGTGGTGGCAGCATCGTGCTGTGGGGATGTTTTTCAGTGGCAGGGACTGGGAGACTAGTCAGGTCTGAGGGGAAAGATGAATGGAGCAAAGTACAGAGATCCTTGATGAGAACCTGTTCCAGAGTGCTCAGGACCTCAGACTGGGTTGACAGTTCACCTTCCAACAGGACAACAACCCTAAGCACACAGACATGGAAACACAGGAGTGGCTTCGGGACAGGTCTCTGAATGTCCTTGAGTGGCCCAGCCAGGGCCCAGACTTGAACCTGAACGAACATCTATGAAGCGACCTGAAAATAGCTATGCTGCAACACTCTCCATCCAACCTGACAGAGCTTGAGAGGATCTGCAGAGAAAAATGTGAGAAATTTCCCAAATACAGGTGTGCCAAATACAGGTGTGCCCAAAAATGGGGTATTGTGTAGATTGACGAGGGGGGAAAACAATTTAATCCATTTTAAAATAAGTCTGTAATGTAACAAAATGAGGAAAAAGTAAAAGGGTCTGAATACTTTCCGAATGCACTGTACATCCCTGTTAGTGAGCATTTATCCTTTGCCAAGATAATCCATCCACCTGACAGGTGTGACATCAAGAAGCTGATTAAACAGCATGATCATTCGTTTTGAGGGAGAGTGCAATTGACATGCTGACTGCAAGAATGTCCTCCAGAGCTTTTTCCAGAGAATTGAATGTTCAATTCTCTACCATAACTCTATTCAAAGAAAATTGTTTTTGATATCTGAGCTGTATTAGACTAAGCACCGATGATTTGATGATGTTGAAATATTGACATTGAAATGGTGCTGGAATAGTGGAGGCTGCTCACGTTTTCTTTGCGACTTCGGTTAACTCTCCGTGGTTCAAAATCAATCATTTCAATCATTTCTGCCTGTTTTGGTGGGATGGAGTTTTGGCCTGCCTGGTGACATCACCAGGCAGTAAATTAGTTAATAGACCAATAAGAAAAAGAGTTCCACACCTCTGCAAATAACAGATCGATTTCAGTTTTCCCCTCCCCACTCAGACCACTCCCAGATACCCCAGCAAGAATTTTTCAAGGACTATTTGCTGTTTGCTAAGAAGCAATTTTTGTTTCTTTTTGACAATTTTAATTGTTAACAATCACAGTAAGGTTCTTAATTGTTACCCAGAAATTGTTTGACTTTGAGAAAGAAACGGCTGCATTGGACTTTTTAAAGCATAATTATGAACATGGTTTAATTAGGAAATGTTTATCTTTATTTGTGCCTGCTGAGGTTGACTTTTACACAGAATTGCCCTCATACAGATACCCCCAAATCTCAGCGTGGCGGCAACTTCAGAAGTCAATACTTGTACAAATGTAACTTCTTAACGCCTACCTTGTACCTCTTTGCCCTGTGCATTCGCAGGGTTGTCATTGAGTGTTGAAATCCATTGTTTTTCATAAAAACTGCATTCTTCGCTACATTTTTTGTCATAGATATGGCTAGCAATGACAGAGAGAAATTCACAGATACTGAATTACATTTACATGCTATGAGGCATTTGCTAAATAAAGGGTGAATGTTGTGTTGGTAGACTAACCAACCAGCATAAATATTTTCCATCTATGCACAAGCTGTTTTTCTGTTGTGAAAAAAAAAAACCTGATGTTGTAGGATCTTAATTTGATTTTGCCCAACTAGCCAAAAGATGGCACTATTATTCATTTTACCGAGTTTGTCATCTTCTTCAGACTTTAAAACCTCTTAAGTATCGGGCCCTTTTATTCAATTTTCGCCTAAAGGGACATACCCAAATCGAACTGCCTGTAGCTTAGGACCTGAAGCAAGGATATGCATATTCTTGATACCGTTTGAAAGGAAACACTTTGAAGTTTGTGGAAATGTGAAATTAATTTAGGAGGGAGAATATAACACATTAGATCTGGTAAAATATAATTCAAAGAAAAAACATGCATTTCTTTTCATCATCTTTGAAATGCAGGAGAAAGGCCAAAATGTATTATTCCAGTTTAGGCGCAATTTAGATTTTGGCCACTAGATGGCAGCAGTGTATGTGCACCATTCCAGACGGATCCAATGAACCATTGCATTACTGTTCAAAATGTTGTATCAAGTCAGCCCAAATGTGCCTAATTGGTTTATTGATACATTTTCAATTACATAACTGTGCACTCTCCCAAACAATAACATGATATTCTTTTCACATTAGCGTAACCGTCCAGTGCGCGGGGGGCAACATAAGTACTATATACAGTGAGTGTACAAAACATTAGGAACACCTTCCTAATATTGAGTTGCACCCCCTTTTACCCTGAGAACAGCCTCAATTTGTCGGGTGTCAAATGCGTTCCACAGGGATGCTGGCCCATGTTGACTCCAATGCATCCCACAGTTGTGTCAAGTTGGCTGGATGCCCTTTGGGTGGTGAACCATTCTTGAAACACATGGGAAAACTGTTGAGTGTGAAAATACCAGCAGCGTTGCAGTTCTTGACACACTCAAACTGCTGATTCTGGCACCTACTTCCATGCCCCGCTCAAAGGCACTTAAATATTTTGTCTTATCCATTCACCCTCTGAATGACACGCATACAAAATCCAAGTCTCAGTTTTTGCAAGGCTTAAGGATCCTTCTTTACCCGGTCTCCTCCCCTTCACCTACGCATATTGAAGTGGATTTAACAAGTGACATCAATAAGGGATCATAGCTTTCACCTGGTCAGTCTATGTCATGGATAGAGCATGTGTTCCTTATGTTTGTACACTCTGTGTAGATATGAGTCATTGATTTAATGTGTGCAAGAAATTAAGTATGTGGTGTGGGTATGCATAATTATACACAGGGGTGGCATTTAGCCAGGAGTGGTGTGATCTGGCTAAGGATGCTTGCTTTCAGTGTTAAGTAGCCCAGAGCATTTTGTGTTTGAGATGAAGATCGAATGAAATTAGATACACAGCTTTGACTCCTTTTTTGGCCTGGGCAAGTCAATAACAGTGTTAAGTGAGGTGAGCTGAGGAGTGAGCGAGATGAGTACATAGGTGATGTGTCAGAGTGAAAATGGGCTACCTACCTCGCTGTTCACTGTGCTTGAGAAGATAGTGTTGGAACCTGTTGCTAGTCTGTCTGAGCCACTACAAAGATAGAAGCTCTATCCTGATCCAGCTAACAATTCTAGGGAGCGATAACATTGTTGCAATGTTACCCATAATGTTCCTCTTCTGTCTATGTTTGCAAAAACCTTCTGAGAACCTTTTTAGCGTGTTTTGGTGTTAAAGGTAGGAGAACATTCCCTTCATCTCAAAGAGAACTTATCTAGAACGTGGTTACAATGTTCTCAGAATACACATTAATGTTCTTTATGGGACATTGCAAGCACATTCATGTGTCCAGTTTTCTGAGTTAAGAAAATATTCCATCAACATCCCACCAAACATGCACAGAACATGGTTGCCATGTTCTCAGAATACAAGATATTAATGTTTTGTGATGTGTAATAAATTAAAAAGTTCATTACACATCAAAGTTTGTTACTGTTGCCAAGCCCATCAAGGCCCTGATTGGTGAACCATTGATCCAGTCACAGCTATTTTTGTCTGTTGGCAAGGTTAGGCATACTCACACAGTGATTGTAACATATCATTTTCAACTTACATATTTCTACACGTGCATGTTCATTTACACGGTAATAGTTTTTCAACATGTCCTCACCAGGGATTTGAATCTCTTGGTTCACAACATCAACATCTTCCTGCTATGCCACCATGTCTGTGTCATTTCTAAGTTCATTTGACTATTCTCTCATCATTGATTAGATTGACTTATTTCAACCATTTTTAAGGGCTTTTTGTATAGTTGTCTCATGTTGTTGGGGCATTGATACTCCTCAATCACTATGATCAATACAAGTTTTTCTTGTGTGTAGTTTTAATAAAATTGAGATTGAATTCAATGTGCATTCACCCCATTGCTTTTACCTGTCAAGTTGTTTCAGATCCTTTCAGTGCCTAGGGAGGCGAGGTTAGGGTTTCTTCTGGATAGAGCCCAATTATACTGGCCCAATAAGTACATGGCCAAAAGATATCCCATTTGGGACAGTGGTTAGGATGTTTGTCATTGGTGCTGGTGTCCTGGGTTTGAGACCTGCTAGGATAGTCACACTACTCTTACATTCTTACCAATATACATCAGCTAGTACTGGGTCGGACCTGCCTTTGCCTCCAGAACAGCCTGAACTCTTCGGGGGGCATGGCAATGCTGCTCAATTGGTATCAAGGGACATAACGTGTGCCAAGAAAACATTCCCCACACAATTACACCACTGCCACCAGCCTGTACCGTTGGCACCAGGCAGGATGGGGCCATGGACTCATGCTACTTATGTCAAATTCGGACTCTGCCATCAGCATGACACAACGGGAACCGGGATTCGTCGGCTCAGGCGACGTGGTCGTCTGCTGCAATATCCCATCCGGGACAAGGACCGACGAGTGTATGTTCATGTCATTATTTGTCAAGAGTTACAACACGCCTATCTATTCTAATTAAAATGGGTTTCTCATTGAAAGATGGGAATCAGTAGAATTCTAGATAGCTGAGCATCTCAAGGAGAACTCTCTATCTTCTTTTTGAAATCCACACTACATAT
Source organism: Salmo trutta (assembly GCF_901001165.1). NCBI lineage: Eukaryota > Metazoa > Chordata > Actinopteri > Salmoniformes > Salmonidae > Salmo > Salmo trutta. The sequence continues at coordinate 10,839,587 of NC_042983.1, read as the reverse complement.
ACCATGTAGAACAAATGTGTCTCTGATACAGAATCACATCAGCTCGTCATTGCATTTCTATTTGTAAAGTTCCTAATTTGTTGCCAAACATGGCCCAGGTGGAATTTTCCTTCTGATAGAAGCATACCTAAAACATGGTTGAACTTTAAAATTAATGATATGAATTCAGCAAAAAAAGAAACGTCCCTTTTTCAGGACCATGTCTTTCAAAGATAATTCGTAAAAATCCAAATAACTTCACAGATCTTCATTGTAAAGGGTTTAAACACTGTTATACACTGTTTCCCATGCTTGTTCAATGAACCATAAACAATTAATGAACATGCATGTGGAATGGTCGTTAAGACACTAACAGCTTACAGACGGTAGGCAATTAAGGTCACAGTTATGAAAATTTAGGACACTAAAGAGGCCGTTCTACTGACTCTGAAAAACACCAAAAGAAACATGCCCAGGGTCCCTGCTCATCTGCGGGAATGTGCCTTAGGCATGCTGCAAGGAGGCATGAGGACTGCAGATGTGGCCAGGGCAATAAATTGCAATGTCTGTACTGTGAGACGCCTAAGACAGAGCTGCAGGGGGACAGGACGGACAGCTGATCGTCCTCGCAGTAGCAGACCACGTGTAATAACACCTGCACAGGATCAGTACAGACGAACATCACACCTGCGGGACAGGTACAGGATGGCAACAACAACTGCCCGAGTTACACCAGGAACGCACAATCCCTCCATCAGTGCTCAGACTGTCCTCAATAGGCTTAGAGAGGCTGGACTGAGAGCTTGTAGGCCTGTTGTAAGGCAGGTCCTTACCAGACATCACCGGCAACAACGTCGCCTTTGGGCACAAACCCATCGTCGCTGAACCAGACAGGACTGGCAAAAAGTGCTCTTCACTGACATGTCGCGGTTTTGTCTAACCAGGGGTGATGATCGGATTCGCGTTTATCGTCGAAGGAATGAGCTTTATACCCAGGCCTGTACTCTGGAGCGGGATCGATTTAGAGGTGGTGGGTCCGTCATGGTGCTGTGACACACTACCCCAGACCATCGGACTGAGCTTGTTGTCATTGCAGGCAATCTCAACGCTGTGCGTTACAGGGAAGACATCCTCCTCCCTCATGTGGTACCCTTCCTGCAGGCTCATCCTGACATGACCATCCAGCGTGACAATGCCACCAGCCATACTGCTCGTTCTGTGCGTGATTTCCTGCAAGACAGTAATGTCAGTGTTCTGCCGTGGCCAGCGAAGAGCCCGGATCTCAATCCCATTGAGCACGTCAGGGACCTGTTGGATCAGAGGGTGAAGGCTAGGGCCATTCCCCCCAGAAATGTCCGGGAACTTGCAGGTGCCTTGGTGGAAGAGTGGGGTAACATCTCACAGCAAGAACTGGAAAATCTGGTGCAGTCCATGAGGAGCAGATGCACTGTCTGTTGTTGAATCTTGTTTATGTTCATACAAATATTTACACATTTATTAAAGGTAGTGGAAATGTGATCATAATTTGTGCTCAAGGGGTAATCGTACTTATTTACCATTTTTCAGTAGCTACTGTAGGTTTCCCATCCATTTGGCGACAGATTTTCATGTGAATATTCTATATAAAATCTGAATAAAAAAATATGCTAATTTTCCCACCAGGGGTGTGTTTCCACCAAACCGACTTGTTGTGGATAAAAATCAGTCTGTGATGACGTGGTGCACCATTTTGTTTTCTTTTTTGCATAATTTTTCGTGTACTGAATAAAATGTGAAGTTCAATGTTTCCATCTCATTTTCAACTCTACAAAAGTTGTTGCGTTCAATAGCAAATGTGCCTACTCTGATCTTGGTATGTTCGTTCTAGCCAACAACAGCTCACAGATACAGTGTGGGAAGGCTGTGCGGGTAGGCAAGACTACATGATGAGATTATTATGGATAAGAGCGAGGATATTATTTGTCAAACTGTTGTTAAGCATCAACCACTATGTCACCTGAATAAGACCCTCTATATTTATTGGAAATGAGCATCAAGCTCATCATGCACTTTCATCAGGCAATGAAATTCATAACTTATTTCAACTATAGCCGAATAAACTGCATTGTTCCCGAGTCGTAGTGGGAGGACTACACACAATTTCATCACGTGACTCCAAGTTTACTTAAACATTAAGGCGTTTCCACCGCCATTTTTCGCATAATTAATTTTAAATAATGACATTAACATGTATTGCTAAGAACGTGACAGTAGGGTGAATCCCCTATCGGGTCTTGAACCCAGGCTACCAGCAGCAATGACAAATTCCCTAACCACTGTACCAGTAAAGCATATCTCTTGGATGTGCTTATTGGGCCAGTATACTGTAGTTAGGTCCTGTTAAAAAGAAAAACGCTATTGCAACCTCTTTTCAATAAGGAATTTGAGACCAAAAGCTCAAGAGAAGTTTCAAGTTTTTAATACCAAGGATACAGTCAGCTGAGTGCATACATTTAGAAAGTTCACAACACATTTTACACTCTTCCCTTGTAGGCGTCACCTTCCCAGCTATACATTTTATGACTCCAGTGAGTTTCCCTCCTTTCCCCTATGGAATGTCCATGGTCCTCAGAATCACACCCCGTCCATCTTCTGTTCTGGCCTGACCCTTCTCTCTGATCCGAGGTCATTTCCTGTTATCTGATTAGGTCAACCTTTCTAAATGAGCATACACTGTCTGAACTCCATTTAATACTCAAAGTAATCATTCACTAAACAGGTAACAAACAAACTACAGTTTTAACTTGAAACATGTTACATTTTAACAGAATCCATCAGTCCTGTCCAGAAGAAACCCTAACCCCTTCTCCCTGGGCACGTTTGTAGATCTGAAACAACTTGATAGGTATAAGCAATTGGGTAAATGCACTTTGAAGTAAATCTCAGCTCTGTTAAAAGTACACTTAATAAAATATTTTATTGATCATAGTGATTCAGGAGTATCATTAAAACATGTTTATATGCCCCATCAACAACATGAGGCAACTATACAGAAAGCCCTTAATTGCTGAAATAAGTCAATCAAATAAATGATGAGAGAATAGTCAGATTAATTTACACGGGTCTGGTGGCAGCAGGAATATCGGAGTACTGTGAACCAAGATGTTACGAGTTCAAATCCAAGGTGAGGACATGTTGAATAATAACACAAAAAATGTTTATTGACCATGCACAATGTTATCATCTGCGTCAAATATGTCATTTTGAAAACACTCTTAAAAGCACTGTTTGTGTGAGTTCCTTTAAAAATAATGAGAGTCGCACACTCTGTATACATGCTTCCAGTATCGGGTAAACCACCAACATTTCAGCATCAATGTGTCTTCTTTAAGAACTCTCTTTTATTTATTTTATAGCCTTTAGTTTACACGTCGCTTGTCAGCACCTCTACCAAGTTTTTTTGGGGTGTCCGTCAGCTCATGCTTTTCACAAGTATTGGTAACCTTGCCAACAGAAAAAGAGCTGTGAATGGATCTGTGGTTCATCAATCAGGGCCTTGATTGGCTCAGCAACAGTAACAAGACGTGATGTGTAATTTCATATCTTATGTTCTGTGTATGTTTGGTCAAACGTTGACGGCATATTCTCCTAACCCTCCGAAAAAACTGGACGCATTGTTTTTTCCAAGTTCCCATGAAACGTGTCTAGAAGCATTTCGCTACACTCGCAATAACATCTGCTAACCGTGTGTATGTGACCAATGCAATTTGATTTGATTCAGAACATTATCTTAAGTTCGGAGAACATGGTAACAAAGTTCTGGGTAAGTTCCATTTGACATTAAGGGAATGGTCTCTTTGAAACATTCCTTGCACATCACAGGAGCATTCCTATGAAAACATTAGTTAATGACCTAATGAGACTCTTAAAGGAACGTTCTCTAAAGTTGTGGGAACGTTTGTTAGCTGGGGAAATCCATTATCCTCATTGTCAGATATTACACAAGGAAAATATGAAAAGTTCAGTAGATAGGTAGGTATCTGCACCAATTACACTTGACAACTGTACTTTTAAAAATGCGTTTTATAACTCTGCCAGTCCAGTGAGTCAACTGAAAATGGGCTACCTACCGTACTCCACTGTCCTTCAGGAAGATATTGGCTTTGGCACCTATTGCTCCAGGCTCTCTGAGTCACTACAGAGATGAAAGCTCTGTACTGAAGGGGCCATTAAAGACAATTCTTGCATCCCAAATGGCACGGTTGGCACTCTAATTCACTTTATAGTGCACTACTTTTGACCTGTTACACTATAGGGAATAGGGTGCCATTTGGGATACATCCTATCATCCTATCATGCTCTATTCTAATTCTTGTGGATCTCAATGTCCTGATTGACACAATTGATCATAACATTGTTGTTGACCGGTTAAAGAGGTGGGTGGGAATCTCCAACGTTTCCCTCGACCTGTTCAGGTCATATCTATGTGGCAAATGTTTCTCAGTGAGCATGGGTGGTTCAGTATCGTCCCAAGCATCCATTCACTATGGTGTCCCTCAGGTCAATTCTGGGCCCCATCCTTTTTTTGGTGACATCATCCGCAATCATAACATTCAGTTTCACTGCTATTCAGATGACACGCAGCTGTATTTACCAATCCGACCCATTGACCAAGCTAACCTTCACAAGTGTCTTGCTGACATCAAATGTTGAATGTCTGACCATTTTCTCCAGCTTCCATAGCTCCAGAGTTCAATGGCGGCGAGCTTGACACCACTCCAGCTAATGCTTGGCATTGTGCATGGTGATCTTAGGATTGTGTGCGACTGCTTGGCCATGGAAACCCATTTCATGAAGCTCCCGACAAACAGTTATTGTGCTGACGTTGCTTCCAGAGGCAGTTTGGAACTCGGTAGTGAGTGTTGCAACCGAGGACAGACGATTTTTACGCGCTGCGCCATTCAGCACTCTGTGGTCCCATTCTGTGAGCTTGTGTGGCCTACCAGTTCACGGCTGAACCGTTGTTGCTCCTAGACATTTACACTAAACAATAACGGCACGTACAGTTGACCAGGGCATCTCTAACAGGGCAGAAATTTGAAGAACTGGCTTGTTGTCCTATGACGGTGCCATGTTGAAAGTCACTGAGCTCTTCAGTAAGGCCATTCTACTGTCAATGTTTGTATATGGAGATTGCATGGCCGTGTGCTCAATTTGTATACACCTGTCAGCAACGGGTATGACTGAAATAGCCAAATCCTCTATTTTGAAGGGGTGTCCACGTACTTTTGTATATATAGTGTATCTGGACCCATTACAACGGTTAGGACTGTGCATAGTACATAAAGAACTGCATTTAATAACTCCGCCAGGGTCCAGAGGCTCTGACTCAGTAAGGTACTCGCATCACTTACCATCACAGGAGTTGTCCTGACCTATAATCACTTCTGATCAACACTGACTGTAACCAGTTTGTCCTTAGCATTGATGGAGGTGGTGATGACATTCTAACAATAGCACCTATAGTCTTGTTAGGGCTCCTGAGTTGCGCACTGCATCTCAGTGCTAGAGGTGTCACTACAGACCCTGGTTCAATTCTAGGCTGTATCACAACCGGCTGTGATTGGGTGTCGCATAGGGCGGCGCACAATTGGCCCGGTGTCGTCCGGGTTAGGGTTTGGCCGGGGTAGGCCGTCATTGTAAATAAGAATTTGTTCTTAACTGACTTGCCTAGTTAAATTAAAAATAAACAGCACAATTAATTTGTCAACAACAACTGTGTGATCTGCTTGCTTATTTTTCCATTTAAATTGATGGATGGAAGAAACAGACCATTAGCTAGTACTGAATTGACATCACTAATACAAATGGAGGAGGCTCTCACTGGCTGTAATTACAGAACTTGCTGTGTAGAGACTTCTAATGATGGGCTCATTCTATTCAAGCCAGTTAAGAGCTTGTTGCTGTAATGCATGTGAATCTCGCCTGTAGCATGTTGGCTGAAGTTCATCGGGTACATCCAAACTCCCCTTAGATCTAAATGCACTGGTCGCTCACAGAGAAGTCTCTTGGGCTATATCCCAATTATCTCTCCTTCCTCCCAAAGTGTGCACTTGTTCACTGATTTGAAAGGAAATCACTGCTATTAGAAGTATGGTAAACTCCCATTAGCCCATGCCTCCATCAATCCAATGGTTTCAGATATGTGGGATGTAGTGAACAAGTGTAGGAGAAAGGTGATATTTTTGGGAAGTACCCTAGCTCTGTTGGCTAAGACTTTGAGTTGCATGTGTTGGATGTTTCCGGTGGGGGTAGAACAAAACAGATGGAACAGAACATAAGCTAATAGTGATGTAACAATGTCCAAATGACATTAAATAATGCAGAGGAGTCTCCAATAACTATGGAAGAAAGGTTTGTTCAGTTCAAGCCAATTAAAAGGAACTTGTTGCAGTAGCGGAAGCAAATATTTGTACAAAATCTTAACATCTACCTTTTCCTTATTAGCCATATTCTTTGCATGACTTTAAAATCTCTGTCCCAAATGTACTGTCTATTTATCTCATATGAGTAAGCAGTCTTTATGATCCATCAACATCTCTAAAACAAGTATGCCATTGAATTATGGATGAGTATGAGTGATCTATCAATCGTAAATTTATCAACCTCTAAACACAAGTCTGATATTGAGTGATCAATGTGTTTACGTACTGGTCAAGCATGCAGCCTCAGGCTGGAAAATCAAGCATCAAGCAAAATCAAGCAAGAATTATAAGTGAAATAATCTGCCTGTAAACAATTGTTGGAAAAATTACTTGTGTCATGCACAAAGTAGATGTCCTAACCGACTTGCCAAAACTATAGTTTGTTAACAAGAAATGTGTGGAGTGGTTGAAAAACGAGTTTTAATGACTCCAACCTAAGTGTATGTAAACTTCCGACTTCAACTGTAGCACGCTTCTGTCTATTTGAGCTGGTCAGTATGTTTAGGTAATCCTGTCTAACCCAGCTTTTTTTAAAGTGTATCACGTAGTAAAACTGCATAAGTGTTGCTCTCCACTTTCTGCAGGACAGAGTTTTGAAATCATTGGAATCCGAGTATGATAGCTAAGGAGATGGAGAAAGATAGGCATTCAGCGTGTTTTGGGTATAGTCAAGTTTGTACCAAATCTGTCAGCTAAAACAGTGAACTTAATGGACACTCCTTCAGGACAAAACAGAGTTCTCGTGGAACAGAGAACATGAAAGAGTGTCATAAACCATCACTCGGAACCCCATCAGTACAACCTGCCTTCGGATTACATCTTTAAACTAAGGGCAACCGTGGCATCCATGACCGGGAGATGCGTCCATCCATGAATAATGTATACGGGTAAGATAGTCTAGCGTTACCTGTATGATCTTATTATTCATATCTCAGAGCCATTTCCATTGCTAGTTATAACTTAATGTTAGCTAGGTAACATTGAACCTAGTTGGTTAGCTACCTGCAGATTCATGCAGGGTAGTAATGTCATGAATTGGGATTATGGTTAATTGTTTAGCTAGCTAGCTAGCTAGCTACATGTCTTACAAAAGACTCCACTATGCAAGTATCCATTTCAATTGAATGTCACTGCAACAACTGTTGATGCACGTCGCTGGTAAATTCACTCTGGCTATATACTCCAATTTCAGACCACAGGTAAGATAGTCTAGTTAGCTACATTTTGACATCAAGTCTTTTCATTTCAAGTTAAAGTGTACTGTTAGCTGGCTGGCTCGCAAGCTAAGGTTACGTGTATGAGCTTATTATTCGTATCTCAGAGCCATTTGCTTGGCTAGTTATAGCCAAATGTTAGCTAGCTAACATTGAGCCTGGTTGGTTAGCTACCTGCAGATTCATGCAGGGTAGTAATGTCATGAGTTGGGATTATGGTTAATTGTTTAGCTAGCTGCATGTCTTTAACAAAAGACTCCACTATGCAAGTAACCATACGGGTGCGTCCGTAAATTCAATACTCCGATTTCAGAGCACTCTCGTCTGAGTGTGGCAGAGCACAGATTAATTTACGAACACTCAACACTTGTTGAATATGGCCGGTGTTAGTAAACGTCAGCAAAAAGGGCGTAATTAAATTGTTGCCAGCAGCACAGTTACTGGGTTTGTTAGGCTCTCATGCCTCAGCGGCCTCGATAGGCTCCCATGCCTCAGTTTGGTGAACAGGTTCCCGTGCCTCGACCGAGGCAACCGGGGAGGGCTCAGTCGGCTCATCAGGTTTCTGGCCTCAGCGGAGGTGACCGGTCCGCTCCTGATCCCCGGGATTGTCCCTGTGGTTGGCGTCCTGCGGCTGGAGCAGAACACGCCGGGGAGGGGGTACTGTCACGTATGCTCTCTCTCCGGTGCTCTAGGTTGCCATGCTCCCGTGCCTCAGCTGGTTCGACAGGTTTCTGCGCCTTAGAGGTGACTAGTTCGCTGGGATCGTCATCTTGGTCGGCGTCCTGCGGCCAGAGCCGCACATCAGGGAAGGGGGTACTATCACGTGTGTGCCCTCTCCGGCCTCTAGGTCACCAGGCTGCTCGTTATGGCGCACACCTGTCACCATCGTTGCACGCATCAGCGCATTATGACACTCACCTGGACTCTATCACCTCCTTGATTACCTGCCCTATATATGTCACTCTTTGGTTCCTTCCCCAGGTGTCATTGTTTCTGTTTCTTGTCTGTGTGCTGTCAGTGTTTCTTGTTTTGTTATGTGTTATGTTCCGTTTATTTTATTAAAACACTCACCCCCTGAACATGCTTCCCGACTTACAGCACACATCGTTACAGTTACAGTCACCAACACTCTGGATAACATGAAAACAGCCTAACCAGCTCTGCTAGGGCGAGTAAAATGGTCAGAGTTTGGGCTTAAGTGGGTGTGAACAATGCTGAGTGGGTGTAGACAAAGAAGAGCTCTCCAGTAGGTACCAAAATATTAAAAGGCAATTTTCTGAAAAAGTGAGGTTACAAGTTTATCAACTTTCAAAGCGGAATTACCTTCCCATTGTTCCTCAAATGCAGTGTATGATATACCATTTTCTAGCTCTGTGTCTCTGCTTTTATCCAAAGTAAAAAACTCAATTTTGCTACATAAGACCGAATCAAGGTGGTCGGTCACATATGTAGAATGAAGCACATTGAATATAAGCCTTTTCCATCTTTAATTGTTTAGTTTTCTCTCTATCAAGCTTTATATTCCTTTTATCTCCCTTTTCTTTCTATTTATCTTTTTACTTAAATGTAATAGAATGGAACACTTTTTCTTTGTTCCATTGATAAACTGAATCACATGCGACTTGGGTTTATTAAAGATGTTCAGTTGTTCGTGGAGGAAAACTGAAGAAAATACTTCATCCTAAAGGCCATGATAATAAGACTTTAGGGCGGCAGGTAGCCTAGTGGTTAGAGCGTTGGACTATTAACCGAAAGTTTGCAAGATTGAATCCCCGAGCTGACAAGACAAAAATCTGTCGTTCTGCCCCTGAACAAGGCGGTTAATGAAAATAAGAATTTGTTCTTAACTGACTTGCCTAGTTAAATAAAGGGGGAAAAAAATGAAAAACTTGACTGTGAGCTAGTACCCTAACAGTATACTGTCATTTTTTTTCTCCGCTTTGTGACTATAAGTACACAATACTGTCCACCCACACACCAGCAATTAACCATGGCATTTAGAAGTCTACCCATAATAATACATCTGAGAACAGAATAGAAACGTGTCTTCAATATGGCAGAACAGGTCTGCTTCCCAAATGGCACCCTTTTTCCTATATAGTACACTACTTTTGACCAGAGCCCTATGGTATAGTGTAGTCCACTAGGGGATAGGGTGCCATTTGTGATGGACACCTGCAAGTGATTGTTGCTAAAGCCTATTAAACAGAACCACAGAAGTGGATTAATTGTGTGTGTGTGTGTGTGTGTGTGTGTGGTGCAAGGTACAAGCTCTTGCAGGAAGACGTCAGGTTAAAATCTGCTTAACAATGTCTACAATTAACAATAACTGATGTAATAAGGAAATACATTTCTGAAATATACTGCTGATGGTTCAGTTACAGTACATCCACTTTGAAGCATTTTCTTTTACTGTGCTACAGTGCAGATTACATTTTTAATGGCAGAACTGACTGCATTTCGTATTTGGAAGCTGCACAAATGACACTTTATTGATTAGACATTCTAAATGGCAAATAGATAAGGACAGAACCCTAGATGGATAAATGCCATGGAAATATCAACAATGCCTTGATAGCAACAAAAAAACGTATTTAGCCAGCACTGTCCAACTGTCATCATAACATTGTCCATCTCATCTCAAGGGCTTTACGTTAACGAAAAGCCCTTGAAAGCAGCAAACTGTGAATTTATGGATTGAGGACAAATTAGAGGCACTGAAGGGGTGCTTTCTATGCAGATCATTTATTTCAGAACCAGTTGGGCAATTATGAAATACAAAGATTGACACAGGCTATGTCCATATTTTGGTGATGACCAAAAATCACAGTTAAAGAATGAAACCGTCTCTATGATGTCTTTGTGGTTCTAAAATATTATAAAGGATATGCAATCTGGAAACAGGTGTGAACAGGTCCGAGAATCAGAGTGGTTAGTACAGTGGTGTGATGGATGAACAACGTTTCATACTTACTTTACTGTCAAAATAACACACTAGAGGAAATCATTTTCAACTAGCCTGAGGCTTTCCATAATGACACCAGAGAAGCACATAGTCTAAGTATCTGGGTGTAAACATCAATAGAAAACTATACTGTGTCCAGCGCATTCCAGAGTTCACCAACCTTATTTTTAATGAGATCCAAGAGTTTACAAGCTGGATAGAATATTGTCTAGGTGCACACAATCATATGATTCAGAATTCAACAACTATTTTTTTATTACACCCACTGTAGGTCTTTGGAGTTTACTATATCTTGATTCTTTGGACATTCTCCAAGTAAACCATTTTTTTATCATGTTTGGTACAAATTTGACCATTTAAAAATTATCCAAAACGGAATGGTTTTTTGGTTCCAGTTTCACACAGAATGACCCTTCTGTGTATCACGTGTTGTTGGTTTCTATAAAGCAATGTGTACACTACCGTTCAAAAGTTTGGGATCACTTAGAAATGTTCTTGATTTTGAAAGAAAAGCACTTTTTTTTGTTCCTTTTAAATAACATCAAATTGAACAGAAATACAGTGTAGACATTGTTAATGTTGTAAATGACTATTGTAGCTGGAAACGGCAGATTTTTTTTATGGAATATCTACAGAGGCCCATTATCAGCAACCATCACTCCTGTGTTCCAATGGCACGTTGTGTTAGCTAATCTAAGTTTATCATTTTAAAAGGCTGATTGATCATTAGAAAACCCTTTTGCAATTATGTTAGCACAGCTGAAAACTGTTGTTCTGATTAAAGAAGAAATACTAGTTGAGTATCTGGAGCATCAGCATTTGTGGGTTTGATTACAGGCTCAAAATGGCCAGAAACAAGAACTTTCTTCTGAAACTCGTCAGTCTATTCTTGTTCTGAGAAATGAAGGCTATTTCATGCGGGAAATTGCCAAGAAACTGAAGATCTCGTACAATGCTGTGTACTACTTGCTTCACGGGACAGCACAAACTGGCTCTAACCAGAATAGAAAGAGGAGTGAAAGGCCCAGGTGGGCAAGAGGACATGTACATTAGAGTGTCTAGTTTGAGAAACAGACGCCTCACAAGTCCTCAACTGCCAGCTTCATTAAATAGTACCCGCAAAACACCAGTCTCAACGTCAACAGTGAAGAGGCGACTCCAGCATCCTGTTTATATTTTTGTTTAGTACAATTTACAGTGCCTTGCAAAATAATTCAAACCCCTTGGACTTCTTCACATTTTATTGTGTTACAAAGTGAGATAAAAATGTATTTAATTCTCATGTTTTGTCAACAATCTACACAGAATACTCTAATGTAAAAGTGGACTAAAATATAGTTGTTGTGTAAGTTTTCACCTTCAAATCAAATTTTATTTGTCACATACATATGGTTAGCAGATGTTAATGCAAGTGTAGCAAAATGCTTGTGCTTCTAGTTCCGACCATGCAGTAATATCTAACAAGTAATCTAACAATTCCACAACAACTACCGTATACACACAAGTGTAAAGGAATGAATAAGAATATGTACATAAAAATATATGGATGAGCGATGGCCGAACGGCATAGGCAAGATGCAGTAGATGGTATAGAGTACACTATATACATATCAGATGAGTAATGTAGGGTATGTAAACATTATATAAAGTGGCATTGTTTATATTGGCTAGTGATACATTTACAACATCCAATTTTTTATTATTAAAGTGGCTAGAGATGAGTCAGTATGTTGGCAGCAGCCACTCAATGTTAGTGATGGCTGTTTAACAGTCTGATGGCCTTGAGATAGCTGTTTTTCAGTCTCTCTGTCCAAGCTTTGATGCACCTGTACTGACCTCGCCTTCTGGACGATAGCGGGGTGAACAGGCAGTGGCTCGGGTGGTTGTTGTCCTTGACGATCTTTTTGGCCTTCCTGTGACATTGGGTGGTGTAAGTGTCCTGGAGGGCAGGTAGTTTTCCCCGGTGATGCGTTGTGCAGACCTCACTACCCTCTGGAGAGCCTTACGGTTGTGGGCGGAGCAGTTTCCGTACCAGGCGGTGATGCAGCCCGACAGGATGCTCTCGGTTGTGCATCTGTAAAAGTTTGAGTGTTTTTGGTGACAAGCCGAATTTCTTCAGCCTCCTGAGGTTGAAGAGGCGCTGCTGCACCTTCTTCACCACGCTGTCTGTGTGGGTGGACCATTTCAGTTTGTCCGTGATGTGTACGCCGAAGAACTTAAAACTTTCCACCTTCTCCGCTACTGTCCTGTCGATGTGTATAGGGGGCTGCTCCCTCTGCTGTTTCCTGAAGTCCATGATCATCTCCTTTGTTTTGTTGACATTGAGTGTGAGGTTATTTTCCTGACACCACACTCCGAGGGCCCTCACCTCGTCGTTGTTGTTAATCAAGCCTACCACTGTAGTGTCGTCTGCAAACTTGATGATTGAGTTGGAGGCGTGCATGGCCACGCAGTCATGGGTGAACAGGGAGTACAGGAAAGGGCTGAGAACGCACCCTGAGGATGAGAATCAGTGGAGTGGAGATGTTGTTTCCTACCCTCACCACCTGGAGGCGGCCCGTCAGGAAGTCCAGGACCCAGGTACACAGGGCGGGGTCGAGACCCAGGGTCTCGAGCTTAATGACGTGTTTGGAGGGTACTATGGTGTTAAATGCTGAGCTGTAGTCGATGAACAGCATTCTTACATAGGTATTCTTCATGTACAGATGGGTTAGGGCAGTGTGCAGTGTGATTGCGATTGCGTCGTCTGTGGACCTATTGGGGCGGTAAGCAAACTGGAGTGGGTCTAGGGTGTGCGGTAGGGTGGAGGTGATATGGTCCTTGACTAGTCTCTCAAAGCACTTCATGATGACGGAAGTGAGTGCCTCGGGGCGATAGTCATTTAGCTCAGTTACCTTAGCTTTTTTGGGAACAGGAACAATGATGGCCGTCTTGAAGCATGTGGGAACAGCAGACTGGGATAAGGATTGATTGATTTGAATATGTCCGTAAACACACCAGCCAGCTGGTCTGCGCATGCTCAGATGACGTGGCTAGGGATGCCGTCTGGGCCGGCAGCCTTGTAACACGTTTAAATGTTTTACTCACGTTGGCTGCATTGAAGGAGAGCCCGCAGGTTTTGGTAGCGGGCCATGTCGGTGGCACTGTATTATCCTCAAAGCGAGCAAAGAAGTTGTTTAGTTTGTCTGGGAGAAAAGACATCGTAGTCTGCGACGGGGCTGGTTTTCTTTTTGTAGTCCGTGATTGACTGTAGACCCTGCCACATACCTCTCGTGTCTGAGCCGTTGAATTGCGACTACTTTGTCTCTATACTGATGCTTAGCTTGTTTGATTGCCTTGCGGAGGGAATAGCTGCACTATTTGTATTCGGTCATGTTTCCGGTCCCCTTGACCTGATTAAAAGCAGTGGTACGCGCTTTCAGTTTTGCGCGAATGCTGCCATCAATCCACGGTTTCTGGCTGAGGAAGGTTTTAATAATCGCTGTGGGTACAACATAACCGATGCACTTGCTAATAAACTCGCATACCGAATCAGCGTATTCATCAATGTTATTGTCCGACACTATGCGGAACATATCCCAGTCCACGTGATCGAAGCAATCTTGAAGCGTGGAATCCGATTGGTCGGACCAGCGTTGGACAGACCTGAGCACGGGCGTTTCCTGTTTTAGTCTATAGGCTGGGAGCAACAAAATAGAGCCGTGGTCAGATTTTCCAAAAGGAGGGTGGGTGAGGGCTTTCTATGCGTCGCGGAAGTTAGAGTTACACTGATCCAGGGTTTTGCCAGCCCAGGTCGCGCATTCGATATGCTGATAAAATTTAGGGAGCCTTGTTTTCAGATTAGCCTTGTTAAAATCCCCAGCTACAATAAATGCAGCTTCAGGATATGTGGTTTCCAGTTTACATAGAGTCCAATAAAGTTCTTCAGGGCCGTCGAGGTGTCTGCTTGGGGGGGATATACACGACTGTGATTATAATCGAAGAGAATTCTCTTGGTAGATAATGCGGTCGACATTTGATTGTAAGTAATTCTAGGTCAGGTGAACAAGAGGACTTGAGTTCCTGTATGTTGTTATGATCTCACCACATCTCATTAATCATAAGGCATACACCCCCGCCCTTCTTCTTACCAGAGAGATGTTTGTTTCTGTCGGCGCGATGTGTGGAGAAACCAGGTGGCTGTACCGATAACGTATCCCGAGTGAGCCATGAAACAAAGAACGTTACAATCTCTGATGTCTCTCTGGAAGGCAACCCTTGCTCTAATTTCGTCTACCTTGTTGTCAAGAGACTGGACATTGGCGAGTAGTATACTCGGGAGCGGTGCGCGATGTGCCCGTCTACGGAGCCTGACCAGAAGACCGCTCCATCTGCCCCTTTTGCGGCACCGTTGTTTTGGGTCGCCTGCTGGGATCTGATCCATTGTCCTGGGTGGTGGACCAAACAGAGGATCTGCTTCGGGAAAGTCGTATTCCTGGTCGTAATGTTGGTAAGTTGATGTTGCTCTTATATCCAATAGTTCCTCCCGGCAATGTAAGAAATAATACATAAAAAAACAAAATACTGCATAGTTTCCTAAGAACGCGAAGCGAGGCGGTCATCTCTGTCTCATTCATGAGGTAATACATGTTAGAAACACCTTTGGCATCGATTGCAGCTGTGAGTCTTCTTGGGTAAGTCTATAAGAGCTTTGCACACCTGGATTGTGCAATATTTGCCCATGAATTATATTCAAAATTCTTCAAGATGTTGGGGATCATGGTTAGACAGCGATTTTCAAGTCTTGGCATAGATTTTCAAGCAGATTTCAGTCAAAGCTTTAACTTGACCACTCCGTAACAATCAAAGTCACTTATTGGTAAGCAACTCCAGTGTAGATTTGGGCTTGTGTTGTAGGTTATTGTCCTGCTGAAAGGTGAATTCCTCTCCCAGTCTCTGGTGTAATGCAGACTGGATCAGGTTTTCCTCTAGGATTTTGCCTGTGCTTAGCTACATCCTGTTTCTTTTTATCCTGATAAACTCCCCAGTTTTTGGCCTCATTGCAACGTCCCTGAGTAGTTGCATTCCTGTCCTGCAGCTCAATTCAGAAAGAAGACTGTCTTTGTGTCTGGGTGGTTTAATACATAATCCACATCATAATTTTTAACTTTACAATACTTATAGAGATAGTCAATGTCACTGCCATTCGTTATGATGCTTACAAAAAGCTCCCTATAGTTAAATCTGTGTTTTGAAATTCAATACTTGACTGAGGAACCTTACAGATGTTGTATGTATGGGGGTAGGAGGAAGGGTTAGTCAGTCAAAAATCATGTCAACCCCTATTAATTCCCTATTAGTCCATGGAACTTATGTGATTTGTTAAGACACATTTGACTCCTGAACTAATTTAGGCTTTCCTAAACGAAGAGGCTGAATAGGCCAACTTATGCAATGACTATATTTGAGTTATATATTTTTTGTATTACCTTAAATTCGTTTTTTTGTATTTTGTGTAGCTTGTTGACAAAAAAGTACAATTAAATCAATTTTAATCCCACTTTGTAACACAATAAAATGTGAAGAAATCCAAAGGTCCTGAATGTTTTTGCAAGGCAGTGTGATTTTTTTTTTTCTTGCACACATGATAGTTAAGGCCTTGTTCATTGTTTTATAATATAATTATTATAAAACACATTTCCAGTATCTGTGAAAGAAAGGCAATTATTAAGAAAAAGGTTCAGGATAAGGTCACTTATTGTAAATGTCTCTCTTTGTTCTCAGGCTCTTATTATTTTAGGGCCTTGTTCGTAGATTAAAATTATAACACACGTAATGTCTTCCTGGCCTACAGTATGCTGTTTCAAAAAGGCGTCTGTGAAAGAAAGGAAAAGAACAAGAACCATTTTCAGGTTAAAGCCACTTATTGTAAAGGTCTGTCATTGTACGATTCACTGAGAGCATACAATGATCCTTGTACGTGACTCTGTCAAAGATGCAATGTAAGATAAATGATTAGTGACAGTGAGTCTCTAAGGGGAACCCACTGGGCACACACTGGTTGAATCAACGTTATTACGTAGAAACAACGTGGAATAGTGGGAAGTGATTGTGGTCTTGGAAAACATTTAAAAACATTTGAAAATGAGTACCAAGTAAAATAAAAAGGGCTTCCAGTAGATGGCATGAAAACATCAACAGGTGTAGGATCATAATTTGATCACCCTGTTGCGGGACAAGTTTCCTGCAATGCAGGAGATTTACATCTTTGAGGTTTAAAAACGCTTCTGAAGTTTAATAGCCACTTTGAAATTTCAGACTTGATTTTCCCTTCAAATAAAGATCCTACATGTCTAAGTGTACCGATATTGTATGAAGAAACAGAAAGTTAAGTTGACAGACATTACATTTTTGGAATAGAATTATAGAAGCAGAATAAATGCCATATCAGAACATTTTATGTACAGTATATAATTAAATTCTTAAAATAATTAGACTGAATAAGATTGAATGTGTCCTTTAATTGGAGAACATCTTGAGATTTAACCTACAACTAAAGATGAATTTACTTTTCTACTGCCTTCCAAAGGCAAACATGAATTTGTAATTTTACTCAACAAGCTTTTACAAATTCAGCTCACTTCGAACAGTTTGTTGATCGAACAAACTAACACATTGGCCCAAATTCTTGTTCATTTAAAGTCCACTCAACTCAGAATAAGCAATTGGTTAGCATGGCTTTTTTTTTATATAGTAGACGTTTGTCGAGGATTTGGGTATCATGTGCACATAATTGTATTACAGTAACTGGTTCAAATATAGAACTGTGTAGAACCTGATTAGTGTTTGATTCAGGAGGTGATCGTTGCTGGACATTTTTGAGGTCAACGACTGGGCTAACTGGCATGTAATTTTAGGTCTCATCAATGGGAGCTGCTTGTGAGTTAACTTTATCTATTACTAAGAATTGTGCTTCATGTCATTGTGATTCATCTCAGTGTGTCTGAGGTAAGCGTACATTACTACAATGACAAATTGATGATACAGTGGGGGGAAAAAGTATTTGATCCCCTGCTGATTTTGTACGTTTGCCCACTTACAAAGAAATGATCAGTCTATAATTTTAATAGTAGGTTTATTTGAACAGTGAGAGACAGAATAACAACAAAAAAATCCAGAAAAACGCATGTCAAAAATGTTATAAAATGATTTGCATTTTAATGAGGGAAATAAGTATTTGACCCCTCTGCAAAACATGACTTAGTACTTGGTGGCAAAACCCTTGTTGGCAATCACAGAGGTCAGATGTTTCTTGTAGTTGGGCACCAGGTTTGCACACATCTCAGGAGGGATTTTGTCCCACTCCTCTTTGCAGATCTTCTCAAAGTCATTAAGGTTTCTAGGCTGACGTTTGGCAACTCGAACCTTCAGCTCCCTCCACAGATTTTCTATGGCATTAAGGTCTGGAGACTGGCTAGGCCACTCCAGGACCTTAATGTGCTTCTTCTTGAGCCACTCCTTTGTTGCCTTGGCTGTGTGTTTTGGGTCATTGTCATGCTGGAATACCTATCCACGACCCATTTTCAATGCCCTGGCTGAGGGAAGGAGGTTCTCACCCAAGATTTGACGGAACATGGCCCCGTCAATCATCCCTTTGATGCAGTGAAGTTGTCCTGTCCCCTTAGCAGAAAAACACCCCCAAAGCATAATGTTTCCACCTCCATGTTTGACGGTGGGGATGGTGTTCTTGGGGTCATAGGCAGCATTCCTCCTCCTCCAAACACGGCGAGTTGAGTTGATGTCAAAGAGCTCCATTTTGGTCTCATCTGACCACAACACTTTCACCAGTTGTCCTCTGAGTCATTCAGATGTTCATTGGCAAACTTCCGATGTGCATGTATATGTATTCTTGAGCAGGGGGACCTTGCGGGTGCTGCAGGATTTCAGTCCTTCATGGCGTAGTGTGTTACCAATTGTTTTCTTGGTGACTATGGTCCCAGCTGCCTTGAGATCATTGACAAGATCCTCCCGTGTAGTTCTGGGCTGATTCCTCACCATTCTCATGATCATTGCAACTCCACGAGGTGACATCTTGCATGGAACCCCAGGCCGAGGGATATTGACAGTTCTTTTGTGTTTCTTCCATTTGCGAATAATCACACCAAATGTTGTCACCTTCTCACCAAGCTGCTTGGCGATGGTCTTGTAGCCCATTCCAGCCTTGTGTAGGTCTACGATCTTGTCCCTGACATCCTTGGAGAGCTCTTTGGTCTTGGCCATGGTGGAGAGTTTGGAATCTGATTGATTGATTGCTTCTGTGGACATGTCTTTTTTACAGGTAACAAGCGGCGGTTAGGAGCACTCCCTTTAAGAGTGTGCTCCTAATCTCAGCTCGTTACCTGTATAAAATACACCTGGGAGCCAGAAATCTTTCTGATTGAGAGGGGGTCAAATACTTATTTCCCTCAGAAAAATGCAAATCAATTTATAACATTTTTTACATGCGTTTTTCTGGATATTTTTGTTGTTATTCTGTCTCTCACTGTTCAAATAAACCTACCATTAAAATTATAGACTGATCCTTTCTTTGTCAGTGGGCAAACGTACAAAATCAGCAGGGGATCAAATACTTTTTCCCCCCACTGTATGAGATCCTTGTTATTTATTCTGAAAGCAATGTCCTCAAGTCAGATCGAATGTCTATTACAGTGTCTTTGTCCCAATATCCAAACTTGTGCACTACCAAGTATGAAGTGTTTTGGCCACTAAGAAGGATATAAAAAATTCAAATGACTGAATAATTAGAACGTCTAGAGATACTCTGTATGGATACACAATGAATCTGCTAGAATTTCATAAGGAAATGATTTGCTTCTGTTTGTCTGTGTCCCAAGGTGCAGAGTGGTGTGTGAGTGGCTGTGTGCCCCACCCTGAAGAAGAGAGGAGTGATGGAGGTGTGGAGCAGCGAAGAAGAAAAGGGTCTGACTGAACTGGAGGGCTTGACAGGCACCATGATAGCCATGAACTCCTCCGGCCACCTCCTCTACTATAATGCTGCTAACCACACCAACTACACCACCACCAACAATATCACCTATTTCCCTTACTACCAGCACTCCCTCCCTGTGGCTGCTAGCTTCATCCTGGCCTACCTGTTCATCTTCCTGCTGTGCATGGTGGGTAATGTGCTGGTGTGTCTGATCGTGCTGGGGAACCGCCGCATGAGAACCGTCACCAACCTTTTCATCCTCAACCTGGCGGTCAGCGACCTGTTGGTGGGCATTTTCTGCATCCCCACAACGCTGGTGGACAACCTCATCACAGGTAGGTAATGGTTTAACTGACCTGGTGAATGCAACTCTGTATGGGGTGGCGAATGCAACTTTGTCTGAGCCGGCGAACCAAAACTGGTCTACTACATCACATATGTACAGATACAGTGCATCCGGAAATATTCAGACCCCTTCACTTTTTCCACATTTTGTTACGTTAGTGTTGTTCTAAAATTGATTAAATACAAAATGTTCCTCATCAATCTACACACAATACCCCATAATGGCAAAGCAAAAACAGGTTTAGACATTTTTGCAAATGTATAAAATAAAAAAAGATATCTTACTTACATAAGTATTCAGACCCTTTGCTATGAGACTCGAAATTGAGCTCAGGTGCATCCTGTTTCCATTGATCATCCTTGAGATGTTTCTTCAACTTGATTGGAGTTCACCTGTGGTAAATTCATTTGTTTAGAGATGATTTGGAAAGGCACACTCTTGTCTATATAAAGTCCAACAGTTGACAGTGCATGTAAAAACAAAAACCAAGACATGAGGTCGAAAGAATTGTCCATAGAGCTCCCAGACAGGATAGTGTCGAGGCACAGATCTGGGGAAGAGCAACAAAAGTTTGCAGCATTGAAGATCCCCCAAGAACACAGTGCCCTCCATCATTCTTAAATGGAAGAAGTTTGGAACCACCAAGACTCTTCCTAAAGCTGGATGCCCGGCCGAAATGAGCAATCGGGGGAGAAGGACCTTGGTCAGAGAGGTGACCAAGAACCCAATGGTCACTCTGACAGAGCTCCAGAGTTCCTCTGTGGAGATGGGAGAACCTTCCAGAAGGACAACCATTCCTGCTGCACTCCACCAATCAGGCCTTTATCGTAGTGGCCAGGCGGAAGCCGCTACAGTGAAGCATGGTGTTGGCAGCATCATGCTGTGGGGATGTTTTTCAGCATCAGGGACTGGGAGACTAGTCAGCATCGAGGGAAAGATGAACAGAGCAAAGTACAGAGAGATCCTTGATGAAAACCTGCTCCAGAGCGCTCAGGACCACAGACTGGGAGAAAGGTTTACCTTCCAACAGGACAATGACCCTAAGCACACAGCCAAGACAACGCAGGAGTGGCTTCGGGACAAGTCTCTGAATGTCCTTGAGTGGCCCAGCCAGAACCCAGACTTGAACCCGATTGAACATCTCTGGAGAGACCTGAAAATAGCTGTGCATTAACACTCCCCATCCAACCTGACACAGCTTGAGAGGATCTGCAGAGAAGAATGGGAGAAACTCCCCAAATACAGGTGTGCCAAGCTTGTAGCGTCATACCCAAGAAGACTCGAGGCTGTAATTGCTGCCAAAGGTGCTTCAACAAGTTAGTGAGTAAAGGGTCTGAATACTTGTGTGAATGTGATATCAGTTTTTTATTTGTAATACATTTGCAAACATTTCTAAAAACCAGTTTTTGCTCTATCATTATGGGTATTGTGTGTAGATTGATGTGGGGGGGGAACAATATAATCAATTTTAGAATAAGGCTGTAACGTATCAAAATGTGAAAAAAGTGAAGGGGTCTAAATACTTTCTGAATGCACCGTGTCATTTGTCTCTGTCTCGCTCTGCTGTGTGTGCATCTTGCTAACTGTCATGCAAATGGCAGGGGCTGAAGCTTATTGGCTGGAACTCAAATTGTTAGGGGGCTGGCCAATGTGGGGGAAAATGGTGCAGCACAGCTTCCCAAACAATTGTTGATTTTAACTAGGGATTTTGTTGCTAATTGAAGTAAGACATTCTGCTCATAGATTATGCATGTATGAACTACACATTGACACATCCAGACCACAGCGGGAGGTAAAAAAAATACTTAATAGCAAAGTTCCGGAGCATGTCTTTAGTAATTTGTGAATTTACTGAATGACTCATCAAAAACAAAGAACAGAAACATTGTTATAATGAATATAAACAGTGTTGCTGCAGGCAACATTAAATGATCAGAGGAGACATAACAGAGTGAGAAATATTGTCAGAGATCCTTCCTGCTGAATGCTTTTCATGAGTTTGTATTTTTACCACTGGCCATTTTCTTCTTATCTTCTAAAAGCAGGACAAAAAAAATAGGAAACTTGGCTACTTCAGAACTCAATTTACATAAGTATTAATATTTTAGCACTGGGTTTGGATATTGGAGGGACCCATGTATGCCCATAAGCATTGAACATTTTAACCTTGGTCCACCCCACTATCTTTTCGTCACCCCCAAGACCCAATGTAAAGGCCAAACCCTGCCAGTGGACATGCATTACAAGTCAAAACACACACTTACTCATTCCAGGGTTTTTCTTTATTTTTTACTATTTTCTACATTGTAGAATAATAGTGAACACATCAAAAGTATGAAATAACACATGGAATCATGTAGTAACCAACAAAGTGTTAAACAAATCAAAATATATTTTATATTTGAGATTCTTCAAAGTAATCACCCTTTGCCTTGATGACAGCTTTGCACACTCTTGGCATTCTCTCAACCAGATTCATGAGGTAGTCACCTGGAATGCTTTTCAATTAACAGGTGTGCCTTGTTAAAAGTAAATTTGTGGAATTTCTTTTCTTCATAATGCGTTTGAGCCAATCAGTTGTGTTGTGACAAGGTAGGAGTGGTATACAGAAGATATCCCTATTTGGTAAAAGATCAAGTCCATATTATAAAAGAACAGCTCAAATAAGCAAAGAGAAATGACAGTCCATTACTTTAAGACATGAAGGTCAGTCAATCAAGGAATTTTTAAAGTTTCTTCAGGTGCAGTCGCAAAAACCATCAAGCGCTATGATGAAACTGGCTCTCATGAGGACCACCACAGGAAAGGAAGACCTAGAGTTACCTCTGCTGCAGAAGATATGTTCATTAGCGTTATCAGCCTGTCATTTCTCTTTGGTTATTTGAGCTGTCCTTGCCATAATATGGACTCGGTCTTTTAACAAAATGTTTGACTGGTACTGTACATTAACTGACAGAAAGAGCAAATCCTCCATGTAATTAATCGCATAGGGCTAATAGTACTGTAGAGCTCTTTTTACTTGCACACAATATAGCTGGGTCGCCCTGTCCTTTCCATAGGGGTTCACCACCCTGCAGCGCCCCAACTTAACACATCCCAGTCACTCACATCCCACTGAGCAGCCCAGCAGCTAGGGATTGACTAAATGGGTATCTCCCCTGACGTGGGCATGTTTTCAATGCAGACTCCTTTAGTCATACTGTATTCCATATAAGGCATCCAGACCTTATGAAAGTTGCCCAGTATACCCTTTAATCTTGTAATAAATCAAATCTAGTGATACATAACTAGACATTGTGGGAGGATAACCAACCTTCCAATGAATGGCAATCCATGTCTTAGCTGCTATAAATGTTTGGTTACACAGTTTCTTCAGATAAGTTTCCAGTAGCAGCATTTCCAAGCGAACAAAAACAGGAAGAAGGGAGAATCTGTAGACATGCTGTGATGAAAGAACATACAGAATTCAGCCAGCCTTCACAAGACCATAACATATGCAAATATGTCCCCTTCAGTGTTTTATACCTCCAGCAGAGGAATAACATTTCTGAGTGCATGGTATTCAGTTTCACTGGCATATAGTATGTTCTAATGAATGATCTTAAACTGCTGCAATTTA
Source organism: Salmo trutta (assembly GCF_901001165.1). Taxonomy (NCBI): domain Eukaryota; kingdom Metazoa; phylum Chordata; class Actinopteri; order Salmoniformes; family Salmonidae; genus Salmo; species Salmo trutta. Next base: position 10,816,032 of record NC_042983.1, on the reverse strand, counting down.
TGTCTGAGATTATATGAACATGACTGGGCATTCAAACATATCTCTATCCATTCATCATCATCAATATCTTCTACCAGGTCTTCTTCACATTTTTGTTTTGCATGTTTTGTCTCATTGGGAAAGCCTATATCATCCCTTGATACAGTTTGGAAATTGACTTTGGAGGTTTGTCAGACTGCCTTAAAATAGCACAGAGAGAATAAAGTGTTGTATCTGGAAAAATTCACCTAAGCGCCGTCACAGACTGGTCTTCCCTGGTTGCCTGACCCTGCTGAGAGCCCTGTCACCCTCTGATCCTCCTAAAATGAGACGTGTCAAAGAATTACCTTGGTGTACATTGTTACATTTAATTATATTATTGGATAATATAATGGTTCAATAATTGAAATTACCATTATTCCCAGAACCAAGACTATAGCTTTAAGATTAAGCTGCTGTCCTATAGCTACTTTAGGTCTACCTATCAATTCAAGATGGAACCCCTGTCACCATCTGATCCTGCTAAGACATGGTGAGCAGTGTTGAGTACTGATTGTGCACTAGAGGGCTGCATTCCCCCGGGAGGCCTGTGGTACCTGCGGGTGTTAGGCCAAGGGTCCCGACAGAGATCATTGTGGATACACAGACGACTTTGGGATGACTTTTTTTTTTTGTCCCACAGATTTTTTGGAAACTGTCCTCTTTCTGCATTGTATGCGTTAGCCTACCTATTGTATTAAAAACACATATTTTTCGCATTATTCACACACTCAGAATATGCTGTTTCAACTTCAGTAGCCTGAGATATTATCACAGATCAGATTTGCCCTAACAAAAAATGCCCCTTAGATATTAATTTAGAATCCTCTAAATCTAATTATTGGTGAAGTCACGTCATTGAAAAAAAAAATATTTCGATATACTGTAGGCGACAAGAGTCTCACTAGTGTTGAGTAATGTGCTGTTAAAAGTGATGTAGGTCTTATCTATTTAAAAAGCATATTGAAGTTAGAAGCAATAGGATATGAAGCAATAGCCTACCCGCTGTGGTCAACTATTTCAGCACCGTTTCGCGCTGCTCTGAGACAAGCATGGGGACTGGTCTTGATAAATCACTGCGCACATAGGTTAGGCTACTATGGCGAGCGAGTGTTATGCCTTTTCATTTTCAATAAGTATTGATTACCCATTTATGTCTCTGCCTGCAAATCATCTTCCTAAAAGGTAGGCTATAGGCCTATGCAAAACGTAGCAAGTGTCGCTGTCATCATTCTTGCTGCTTCAAGTTCAGTAGCCATACCTGCGAGTTCAGGTGCGGGTGTGGTCTCAATTAAATAGAGTAGGCTATAGCCTATGCATGGGCGTAGAAGCACAGGGAAGTTACCTGTCCAAGGAAATTTACTTCCTAAATACTTTACTACATTGCCTAGAAATATGCCTAAATATTGATCAACCATATTTCTCAGTCTGAAAATCTTTGAACTCCTAAAAGCTAGGCTATAAAAATAGCTCAATAGAAAGTGCAAGTCTCTCCTACTCTGCTCTCTTCAAACTACATCTAGCATATTGGCTGAGATAGCCCAGTAATACAGGTAGCCTAATATAAGGGCCATGTGAGAATCTCTGTTAATTTAAACAATTTCTAAAGTTATTTTTGCGCATTTGATATTGCCTATAGGGCGCAAAATTGCTGGAACCATGGCTGGCAAGTGAGCTGTGTCACATACGCCTAAAATAACATTGCGGGACTGCAGTTGGGTTTGGGACCAGGGAGTCAGGCAGAAAACCAGCAGGTGCGGGCGGAGTGCGATATGAAAAGCTGTGGATGCGGTGCAGACCTCTACTTTGCACCATGACCGTAATGCCTGTAACGCTAGTGCTGTTTATTACTGTCTCAGTGTGAAAAGTAGGGAATTAGCTAGGGAAACTGACAGATCAATAATGTTACATCGACGTACAGACTAATAAAAGCTCACATTGCACTGAAAAAAACGTCAGAATATCAATCTTCAATTGTTTGGCTGATGGTTTCATCATTTGTTTCAGGTCTAGTGTGATTGAGGCAAAAATAATAGCTAAAGTTAGCCAACTTTTGGCAAGCTCTCTCTCTCTAATGGTACATCAACTGGCAAAAGCTAGCCAAGTGAATTTACTTCTGTTGAAATGGGACAAAACAAAGGCTACAAAACATTTCCATACAAACAACTGCTGTTAGTAATAATAGCCACCTCATATCGCTATCTATCTCACAGATAGCTAGAGGCTAGAGCTGACCTGGCTGTGGTAGCTGCTAGCTAGCGTAGCTAATTCATTCACCTCAGTCGAGAGGGGATGAAACATTAGCTAACGTTACATGTCAGTTACAATACTAGCTCAGAACTGTGAATAAAAACTAGTTTTGTTTTTTTCTGTAAAGTTAAACAGCAGTTACCTGGCCAGCTATATCAGTCAACTAAAGAGTAGCCAGTTTCTGCTCTACTTGCGTTTACAACTCGGTGAAAGAGGTCCACACACACACTGAACTATGCTCAACTCTTGCGTGCTGGTCCAGCCAGCCTTCCAGAAGCTTTGCATGACCCCCGTCCCCAGTGAAAGTTGCACCCCTGTAAAAAGATATGAAAAATGTATCCAAAGTTAGAAACATAGTATGACATTACGGTCAACAACCTTCATCAGACAGAGTAGTACCACTACTGAAGTTGTTTGAGCACCAAACCCCCTTTTTCCTTTGAGACAATGTAGAGTCATAATGAGATTTAATTCACATTAATGATGGGTAAGAGTAGCACCTCGTGGACAAAGATCAGATCCTGATTCTCTACATTCTCTGTTGAGAAACCATCCCTATAAGAATGCTTGTACATATCCTCTTGTCCTCATTATTTATAATGTTAACCTTTTGCATTCCCATTCATTTGAGGAAATTAAATTACTATCGAACTAAAGTGTTTTGTAGAAAGCAATCTAATGAACAGAAAATCATTGCTTTGAGTATCTTGTTAATATACATTTTCTGCAATTTATCTAGGCAACGGGATATAAATTGTGCCAATACCCTGCTGAGCTTGGTGTGATGAAGAGCTTTGTTCAAACATAATTTAGAAATCTTAGACACTGTTTTGAGTTTTATTTAATGCATATTTCATCATGTTCATTTCAGACTGTCATTATGCACTTTCTACTGATGGAAAATGGGGGAATGTAAATTGCTAATTTATAGACTAGTTGTATAACTGTTATACATATAGAGAATGGCTCATCTATAGTTATACAATTTCATGATAGGAAATTACAGCCAAATAGCAAATTATACTTATGATTCCCCATTCTACAGACACAATCGAATTGGTTTTCATTACCATCTTATGCCTTATTCATCAAGTCCTTCAAAACAAACAGAATAGATGTTTAACCAGTGTTTATCTCCATCTGTAGGTTGAGTGATTGTGTCTGTGTAAATGTATATATTGTGCCATCAACTTGTTAGTGCATATGACAACTGTGTACAAGGCCTAGGAAATTGCAGCTGGGAAAGTCTATATATTTTAATTTGTCCTTATTTTACCAAGTAAATTGAACTATATGGCTGCTGTCTCTTTGTAGTTGTTGGTAATTGTCATGGATTTTGTCAACAGGCTGGCCGTTTACCAACACTGTGTGTAAACTGAGTGGTCTGGTGCAGGGGATGTCTGTGGCTGCCTCAGTCTTCACCCTGGTGGCCATCGCAGTGGACAGGTTGGTATGATGTAGCTCTACAGTGAGGCCGGGGAGGGAATTTGGTTGGAGGCAATGATTCTTGTTTACTGTGTAATTTCTCACCTGTGATTGAGGGTGCCCTACAGTGTAGAAATAGCCATTTAACCAGTTTTGAAAGTAAAAAACAGAACATTGGGTGCCCAATATATTTGACCACATTTGTATAGTGCCTTGACACAAAAAACAGCAAGCATTCTTCCTTTTCCTCTCTCCATTTCCACTCTCCACAGGTTCCGCTGCATTGTGTACCCTTTTCAGCCCAAACTCACCCTCCTAGTTGCCAAGGCGACCATAGCGATGATCTGGGTTCTGGCTGTGGTAATCATGTGTCCCTCAGCAGCTGCCCTGACCGTGGAGGAGGTGGCTGATCACTACATGGTTTACAGCCAGAACTACAACATGACCTACCCCCTGTACTCATGCTATGAGAACTTTGCTGACCCGAAGATGAGGAAGGTATACACCACGGTTCTGTTCGCCCACATCTACTTGGTGCCCCTGACTCTCATCACCGTCATGTACGGGCGCATCGGGGTGAAGCTCTACACCTCTGTGGTGTCAAGCAGAGAACCTCAGGATGCAGCACCTCCTCCCCCCCCAGCCAGGCACGAGGGGGGAAGGCCACAGATCTCCCAGAAGAAGATCAAGGTGATCAAGATGCTGATCGTGGTGGCCCTGCTGTTCATGCTGTCCTGGCTGCCGCTGTGGACTCTGATGCTGCTGACGGACTACGGCGGGCTGGGAGAGGAACAGCTGGAGCTCCTCACTGGATACATCTTTCCCTTCGCCCACTGGCTAGCCTTTTCCAACTCCTCTGTCAACCCCATCATCTACGGATACTTCAACGAGAACTTCAAGAGGGGCTTCCAGGCTGTCTGCCAGACGAACTCTTGCTGCCCCACAGGGAATAGGGATGAGGTAACGGGAAGGGGAACTAGGGAAGGTAGAGCAAGAGGTGGGGGTAATGGTGGATTGGATGGAGGCGGACTGAGGGATCCCACAAGCAACCCCAATCCTCTCTTGTTTGGGGCAAGAAACAAAGTATACACCGACGGTAATGTGGCAGACTCTGTGCTCCTTGAGCTGGAGTTGAAGAAGAATTCTAAGGTGGGAAGCAACACGGTCCATGTTGAGGGCAGGGGGACTGGGGCGAGTGGAGGAATGGGGATTGGCTATGTGATGAACAAAAAGGGGATTCATGTTGAGGAGCCCACCAGCCCAATGGGAGTGTGTCAGGCATGGGATCATTAGTGGGGATTGAAACCATGAAGGTGCTTTCAGCATCCCGTATGAATAGAAAAGATAGGCACAGTCTTATTTATTGTCTTTCAGATGGTCTGGTATGTGGACTCATGTCAACATTAAATTAGACCACATGACAAACTTTGATCTTGGAGTCATTCTAAGACTCCAACCACTAAAAAAAAACCTGGGCCCGTATCCACAAAGTGTCTGAATAGAAAATTGGTCATAATAAGTGCTGAGAATAGAGACATCCCACTGGGCGCAAAATGGTTGAATGAACGTTGTTTCAAAGTCATTTCTCAACGCGTTGTGCCGTGGAATCAACGTAGAAAATGCGTAGGATTTTTTTTTTTCAAAGTCATCAACCTGCACAATTGATCAAATTTCAAACCAGCGTTGTAAACATTGAAATTAGATTAAAACAAACTTAAATACATTACCTGACTAACAGGTTGTTAAATTTACGTCAATCTAATTCCAACATTATCATCAGAACTATGTCGACTTTAAACTGGGTTAATCTTTTTCATCCTATATTCAATATACATTGTTTTGGGTGGTTAGAATTATGTTGAAATTCATATTTGATTAGACATACAGTGCCTTCAGAAAGTACTCATACCCCTAGACTTATTCCACATTTAGTTGTGTTACAGCCTGGATTCAAAATGGATTAAACATATTTTTCTCACTCATCTACACACAGTACCCCATCATTACAAAACATTTTTTGCACGTTTATTGAAAATGAAATACAGAAATCTAATTTACATAAGTATTCACACCCATGACTCAATAACTTGTAGAACAGAGGCAGAAAAGAAAAATTGCCAGAGCTGAAGACATCTATATCGGTCCGCTAATACAGAATTAGTAAAGGCCCAGTGCACTACTTTTATGAAAGAAAATGTAAACTAAACGTCTGAGTGTTTACCAGCAACTTGAGTCTGATAATTGTGTACAAAATAGTTATCTGATAATACTTGTGGAATATAAAAATACTTTCTGGATATGTTTTCCAGTTTCTTGAAATACTTTGCAAATGCAACTTATTTCTATGTAAAAACTGACATGGTCTATTCATTCCTATTCCATTTTAGCATACACTCTTATCCAGGGCTACTTACAGTAGTGAGTGCATACAATTTTCATTACTGGTCCCTGGTGGGAATTGAACCCACAACCGTAACATTGCAAGCACCATGCTCTACCAACTGAGCCGCATAATCTCATCACAAACCACTTCGTGTCTCAATGTACTCAATTACTGTATTGTGCATAGTTTTTCTTCTTGGCGATGGAAAGTCTACAGGTAATAACCTAGATGAAGAGCCTATGTACAATACCAACAAAATCTCACACTATATTCATGCAAATATGTACAAAAAGTATTTTAGCAGATTGTGCGTTTTCGTGAGGCTTAATTTGTGTGAAAATACAGACATTTTTGTGTGACTTCGTTCATAGGAAAATACATTTTTTCAGGGGCAAACTGAAGAACAATCTTTGAAAGTTATTGGAGCAATGCATTTTGACAAATGCTGTTCTACACTGCCTTTTGTGTCCCACATTTATTCATATAAAAAAACTGTTAACAACCCAATATTGTTAATCAACCAGGTTGTCACCGAAATACTTTTGGAATCTTTTTGATTAATGCCTATGCTGTTTTCTTTGTTTTTGCTTAATACTTTGGGATACTGGTGCTATGTTTGCAACTATAACGAGTCTGGACTATGATCAAGCCATAAATGCAGTTAAACAGGTTCATGTAAAATAATCAATTATGTTGGCTTACACTTATGGCACTTCCAAGGCCATTTCATTATGATTATTACGGTACATAGGCTATTGTAACAAGGTATATGCCAGCATTGTAGGCCTACTGGCTTTGTCCAGAGGCTTACTAGGCTTCCATGGCAACGGCCGTTAGGGAAAAAAAGTAAGCTCTAGGTATGACATTTCCATTTTAGTCATTTAGCAGATGCTCTTATCCACTTACAGGAGTGAATGCATACATTTCATACATTTTTTTTTCTCCGTACTGGTCCCCCGTGGGAATCGAACCCACAACCCTGGCGTTGCAAACACCATGCTCTACCAACTGAGCCACACGGGACCACTGGTGTGCCGTGGTTAAAGTCCCTGTTGCAGCTTTCACTCTTCCACTACATCGGTGGCAGCGTCGGGATCACATCCAGCTCGTGTCTAGTTATGTGATCTAGTGGTGGGAAGCGTTCTGTTTTTCAACATTGTGTTGGGTGTAATTACATTGATATATCTAGTGAACAATGGATAAGCAACAATTTTATATTCCACAAGCGGACCGTGACGGATAGAAGAAGTCACTAACAGTGGGTTCAAGCCTTACATCAAAGTTGCCTGAAGCTGAATGGAAAGTGCTATGCCCTGACTAGTTATTCAGAAGGAAATCCTCTGTGACTGTCTAATTTACATAAGTTAACTTACCAGTGTGGACCCAAAACAAAAACACATTCTACACATTTACAAACTACCTGTTTAAAGTGTTATTACAACCATGGTGGTGTTTTGTTACTGAAGCGTGAATATCTAATAACCTAACAATGATCCACATCATATGGGTAGACAAATAATGGAAGTGTGTTATGCAACAAAAAACAAATATCCTTTTTTAAGATGCAAACCAGTAATATGAATCACTGTTGTTCCATCCTGGTCTGATCTAATGAGATGGAAGTAGGATTTTCTACGGCCTAGAATCGAGTCCTTTCCCAGTCATGAAGGACGAAGTAGGCCCCTCTTGGTTCTCATTGATGAAGACTGAACTCAAGTTAGGGGTTATATGTCAGATTCTCCTATACCACTTTGCCCAACATGTTAAACCCCAGAGATAGTAAATAAACAATTGTTAAGGTGATATACAGTACTAGTCAAAAGTTGACACACCTACTCACTCCAGGGTTTTTCTTTATTTTTTATTTTCTATATTGTAGAATAATAGTGAAGACATCAAAACTATGAAATAACCAACCAAGTGTTATTAAAATATTTGGATTTGTTTATTTGAGATTCTTCAAAGTAGCCACCCTTTGCCTTGACAGCTTTGCACACTCTTGGCATTCTCTCAGCTAGCTTCACCTGGAAGGCTTTTCCAACAGTCTTGAAGGAGTTCCCACATATTCTGAGCACTTGTTGGCTGCTTTTCCTTTACTCTGCGGACCAACTCATCCCAAACCATCTCAAGTGGGTTGTGGTCGGGTGATTGTGGAGGCCAGGTCGTCTGATGCAGGACTCCATCACTCTCCTTGGTCAAATAGCCTGGAGGTACTGTATGTTGGGTCATTGTCCTGTTGAAAAACAAATGATAGTCCCACTAAGCGCAAACCAGATGGGATGGAGTATCGCTGCAGAATGCTGTGGAAGCCATGCTGGTTAAGTGTGCCTTGAATTCTAAATAAATCACGCAGTGTCACCAGCAAAGCACCCCCACACCACCTTCTCCATGCTTCACAGTGGGAATCACACATGCAGATCTCATCCGTTCACATACTCTGCGTCTCACAAAGACACGGCGGTTGGAACCAAAAATCTCCAGTTTGCACTCATCAGACCAAAGGACAGATTTCCACCGGTCTAATGTCCATTGTTCGTGTTTCTTGGCCCATGCAAGTCTCTTCTTATTAGTGTCCTTTAGTAGTGGTTTCCTTGCAGCAATTTGACCACAAAGGCCTGATTCAGGCAGTCTCCTCTGAACAGTTGATGTTGAGAAGTGTCTGTTACTTGAACTCCGTGAAGCATTTATTTGGGCTGCCATTTCTGAGGCTGGTAACTCTAATGAACTTATTCTCTGCAGCAGACGTCTTCCTTTCCTGAGGTGGTCCTCATGAGAGCCAGTTTCATAATAGCGCTTGATTGTTTTTGCGACTGCACTTGAAGAAACTTTCGAAGTTCTTGAAATGTTCCGGATTGACTGACCTTCATGTCTTAAAGTAATGGACTGTCGTTTCTCTTTGCTTATTTTAGCTGTTCTTAACATAATATGGACTTGGTCTTCAACTAAATAGGGCTATCTTCTCTATACCAACCCTACCTTGTCACAACACAACTGATTGGCTCAAACATATTAAGAAGGAAAGCAGTTCCACAAATTAACTTTTAACAAGGAACACCTGTTAATTGAAATGCATTCCAGGTGACTACCTCATGAAGCTGGTTGAGAGAATGCTAAGAGTGTGCAAAGCTGTCATCAAGGCAAAGGGTGGCCACTTTGAAGAATCTCAAATATAAAATATATTTTGATTTGTTTAACAATTTTTGGGGGTTTCTACATGTGTTGCAACGCCCTCAGCTTCCCTACTTCCCGCTGCTATGAGCATCCACATTAATGTACTTGTTTTTTAATTTATTTTACCTTTATTTAACTAGGCAAGTCAGTTAAAAACAAATTCTTATTTTCAATGACGGCCTAGGAACAGTGGGTTAACTGGCTTGTTCAGGGGCAGAATGACAGATTTGTACCTTGTCAACTCAGGGATTCGAACTTGCAACATTTCAGTTACTAGCCCAACACTCTAACCACTAGGCTACCCTGCCACTCCAGTATTTAGAAACATATTCTATTCTTAATTATAATAAAAGTGACTCCAAAATGGCAATACATTATTTACCATTCATTGCTATTGGGTACAGAATAGTCTGAAACAACCAAAAAGAATTGCAAATGCATCCAAGAAGTTTGTAGTCACAAGCTTGATGTAGTCATTGTGTGCTAGAAATAATGGGACCAAATACTAAAGTTTTGACTACTTTATTCATAAGAATCTTTAGGGGTGTACATTTTTACCCCTACCTTAGAGAAAAAAGTATTACTTGTTAAACAAAACCTCTTTCTCTGAGCAATTGTATTACTATAAAATAATATACCCATTTTTTCAGCATACAATATAGCTCAGTATTTGAATTATTTATTTTGTTCAGTCATTATTGCACGTCATCTTTTTTTGTCACACACCGGCTAGGTGCAGTTTTACAGGGTCAGTCATAGTAGTACGGCACCCCTGGAGCAAATTAGGGTTAACTGCCTTGCTCAAGGGCACATCAACATATTTTTCACCTTATTGGCTCTGGCATTTGAACCAACAACCTTTCGGTTACTGGCACAACGCTCTAAACGCAACATTTGGTTTGTTTACGAATAAATGCTTGATATGTTAGATTTTTGGTTGAGATAGATTCATGTTTCTAAGTTAAAGAATAGCACGAAATCAAATCAAAAACTTTAAATGCACTTCAAATAAAGTTTGATTTAGTCCTATTTTAAAAACTTAGATTCATGTCTCCATCTTCACCAAAAATGTAACATATCAAGCATTTATTTGTAGACAAACTAGATGCTGCATTTAGAGCGTTGGGCCAGTAACCGAAAGGTTGTTGGAAGAGCTACATTTTACATTTACGTCATTTAGCAGACGCTCTTATCCAGAGCGACTTACAAATTGGTGCATTCACCTTATGATATCCAGTGGAACAACCACTTTACAATAGTACATCTTCTATATCTTTTTTTTGGGGGGGGTAGAAGGATGACTTTATCCTATCCCAGGTATTCCTTAAAGAGGTGGGGTTTCAGGTGTCTCCGGAAGGTGGTGATTGACTCTGCTGTCCTGGCGTCGTGAGGGAGCTTGTTCCACCATTGGGGTGCCAGAGCAGCGAACAGTTTTGACTGGGCTGAGCGGGAACTGTGCTTCTGCAGAGGTAGGGAGAGAGCTACTCCTCTGTTTAGCACTTACACTTGGCTTTAGGTTGTTGAACAGAGCCTCTGCCTTTGGTTTCCCATATTTGAGTTTGCGCCACTTTTGTTTTCGCTCCCTATACTAAATTGGTTTGGGTTGTTTCTTTTGGTTTGTCGGATCTCAGGCAAGTCCAGTGGGTGTCCATGGTGGGGATCTTTTAGGACTCAACTTGAGTTGCTTGCCCAGCACCCCAATGGATGCCATTCGGAACCCATGTTTGGGACCCAATGCGTTTAGTTTTTTTTGATTTCCGTGGCTCATTTGTTAATTCCCTTTATGATTTTTAAAGACTAAATCTAGCTAATATTTCATAGAATACAAGATAACAAACCGTAAGCTGATAAGATACAATTTAGCAAAAGAGAACTCATTTGCAACTGTTTAAAGATCAAAGTTGCTTGCAATAGGATCTGCTGAATCATGTTCAAGTGTTACAATGGTTGTATTGACTGTTGCAATGGCATGATACTGCATTAGTGCACTGAAATCCTCCATATGTGTTGTGTTAAGTATATACAGTGGGGTACAAAATGATTGACACCCTTGATAAAGATTAGCAATAATGAATATATTCATATTGAGCTATATATAAAAAAAATTGAAATTATACTAAAACAAAATCTCTTTCTCTGAGCAATTGTATAACAAGAAAATTGGTACTCCTAAGGATTTTTATACATAAAGTAGTAAAGTTTAGAATTTGGTCCCATATTCCTAGCACGCAATGACATCAAGCTTGTGACTCTACAAACTTGTTGGATGCATTTAAAGTTTGTTTTGGTTTCTCAGATCATTTAATAAACGTTGGACTCAAACTGAAAAAGGCTTGTCAGAACAAGCCTTTTCGTAGGTGTTGGGGCAAAGCCGAAAAACGTGAAATTGATTGATTCTCGTCGAGGGAGGAGCAGATTTATTGTACGACGCTCAAAACATTCTTATGACTATAAAATGTTCTCATAAGATGTATATTTTAACACTGTTTGCTCAGGCAAATTTGCCAAACTGCTAAACCAAATCAGAACTCCCGGACATACCCCGCCTGATGAAGGCAGCCAATGGCCTGCTTCTATCCACAATGTAAACACAGCCTCTAGTGAAAATACGAACTGCATTCAGATATACAGTGCAGTCGGAAAGTGTTCAGACCGCTTGACTTTTTCCAAATTTTGTTACAGCCTTATTCTAAAATTGATTAATTTATTTTCCCCCCTCAATCTACACACAATACCACATAATGAAAGCAAACAGGTTTTTACACTTAAGTTTTCAGACCCTGTACTCAGTACTTTGTTGAAGCACCTTTGGAAGTGATTACAGCCTCAAGTCTTCTTGGGTATGACACTACCAGCTTGGCGCACCTGTGTTTTGGGGAGTTTCTCCCATTCTTCTCTGCAGATTCTCTCAAGCTCTATCAGGTTCGATGGGGAGCGTCTCTGCACAGCTATTTTTAGGTCTCTCCAGAGATGCTCGATCGGGTTCAAGTCTTGGCTCTGGCTAGGCCGCTCAAGGAAATTGAGACTTGTCCCAAAGAAACTTCTGCGTTGTCTTGGCTGTGTGTTTTGGGTCGTTGTCCTGTTGGAAGGTGAATCTTTGCCCCAGTTTGAGGTCCTAAGCGCTTTGGAGCAGATTTTCATCAAGGATCTCTCTGTACTTTGCTCCTTTAACCTTTCCCTCGATCCTGACTAGTCTCCCAGTCCCTGCCGCTGAAAAACATCTCTACAGCATGATGCTGACACCACCGTGCTTCACCGTAGGGATGGTGCCAGGTTTCCTCCAGACCTGACACTTGACATTCAGTCCAAAGAGTTCAATCTTGGTTTCATCAGATCAGAGAATCTTGTTTCTCATGGTCAGAGTCCTTTAGGTGCCTTTTGGCAAACTCCTGGGGGCTGTCATGTATGAGCCTTTTACTAAGTGTCTTCCGTCTGGCCACTCTACCATAAAGGCCTGATTGGTGAGTGCTGCAGAGATGGTTGTCCTTCTGGAAGGTTCTCCCATCTCCACAGAGCAACTCTGGAGCTCTGTCAGAGTGACCATCGGGTTCTTGGTCACCTCCCGGACCAAGGCCCTTCTCCCCCGATTGCAGTTTGGCCGGCCAACTGTAGGAAGAGTTTTGGTGGTTCCAAACTTCTTCCATTTAAGAATGATGGAGGCCACTGTGTTCTTGGGAACTTTCAATGTTGCAGAAATTGTTTGGTACCCTTCCCCAGATCTATGCCGCAACACAATCCTGTCTCGGAGCTCTATGGACCACTCAATTAAATTTACCACAGGTGGACTCTAATCAAGTTAGAGAAACATCTCACAGATGATCAATGGAAACAGGATGCAGCTGAGCTCAATTTTGAGTCTCATGGCAGGGTCTGAATACTTATGTAAATAAGGTCTGTTTTTCGCATTGTCATTATCAGGTATTGTGCATAGATTGAGGGAAAAAATGTAATCCATTTTAGAATAAGGCTGTAGCATAACAAAATGTGGAAAAGTCAAGGTCTGAATACTTGAATGCACTGTAACTAGCTCCCAAAGAATGAAATAAGATAAAATATATATGTTTGAGTGCATTTGAAGTATGCAGCATGCAATACAATACATTGTATGAAAAAGGTAACTCCGTTGACCATTTATTAAGGCACTTTGAAGTCAACCCAGGTTGGGCTGGCCTTAGTGAGCTAGCTCAACTTGCATTTCCACTGCTTCCAGATATTAGAAATCATGTCATGTTGCTAGGTAGACAATATGTGACTGCAGCTGGCAATTAAGTGCTATTGGAAAAGGGGCTTTGGTCAGTTTATTGAAAGCTAGCCAATGTTAGTTTGACTAGCCTAGCCAGCTACTGTAAATACACATTTGTGTTTCATTAGCTATAGATAGCACTGTCAGTGAATTCAATTGCCATAGCCACGGGAGGTAGGGGTGCTGACCTGAAAAATCTGAATTAAAACGTTTTTTTCTTCACAATAGTAGTGCATTGGGCTTTTAGTGTTAGTGGACAGCTGTCTGTAGCACAGGTACACATTTTTTTCCAGCATCTCCACTTTGGAGAGATGTATAATAAAGAATTGTATCTTTCAGGATGCAATAGTTGGAATTATAAGAGTTGTTGCCCTGTCCCATTCTGTGTGATTGTTATTCCAATGGAATCAGTAAAGAACAAAATCCTGTCCTCAAAAGGCTCAAGGTTATGGGCAAATATCAAATATCAATATCAAATTAAATATTTATCTTTATCAAATAACATAGAAAACCACTTTGTGCAGTATTGATTTACTTAATGTACATTACTGTATTTTGCATAGTCTGGTCATCAAGGTTTGTACCTGTAGACTTTCCATCACCATGAAGAAAAACAATGCACAAATTGAGTAAGTTGAGACATCAAGTGATTTGTGATGACGCTTGCGGGTTCAATTCCCACTGGGAAAAAGTATGAAAATGTATGCACTCACTCCTGTAATTTACACTGGATAAGAGTGTCTACTAAAATGGAATAGGAAATAGACCATTTCAGATTTTACATAGAAATCAGTTGCATTTGCAAAGTATTTCAAGAAACTGGAAAACATTTTATATTCCACAAGTATGATCAGATTAACTTTTGTACAGATAACTAGCATAACTTGAGTCTGATAATTAACACTCATATGTTTAGTTTACCATTTTTTTCATAAAAGAAGTGCACTGGGCCTTTACTAGTTCTGTATTAGTGGACCGATATAGGACTTCTTCAGCGCTGGCAATTTTCTTTCTTCTGCATTCTGATGTATAAATAGTGACGGCAGGGCTAATTCAAACTGTAGTAGGATAGTTCTCACAGGTGAGTGAGTCAGCCCATGCTTGGTGAATAGCACTTGGTTGATCTCTGGGAGCAGGACACGGGAGTGCTGAATAGATCATGTGAGACAAGAATTAGTCAAATAAATCACATTACAGGAATGTAGTTTGAGAGCTAGAAAATGAACATCCTGACAGTCTGAGGCAGTGCTCTGCAATCATCCTACTCCAAATATAGACAGGGATAATTTGGCATTCCTTATTTGTTAGTATGAATGAAAATAGTGGGTGGTGCCTTAATGACTATTATATTTACACTACTTGTGCTCTAGATTTTTGTAGTCTTAAATTATTACTTGGAATAAACTGATAGCTAAAACTCTCCTTGTCCCAGAATGACAGGCTAGCTAGTGAGAAAGATATCTGCTCCTGCTAGCTAGCAACAGATCTACAGTACTTGTGACGAGCTAGCTATATTGCTAGGGTTGTGGTGTTCTGTTGGGAGTCATTTTATAGCTTGCATTTTTTTTTAACCTTTATTTAACTAGGCAACTCAGTTAAGAACAAATTCTTATTTTCAATGACAGCCTAGGAACAGTGGGTTAACTGCCTTCTTCAGGGGCAGAACGACAGATTTGTACCTTGTCAGCTCGGGGATTTGAACGTGCAACCTTTCAGTTACTAGCCCAACGCTCTAACCACTAGGCTACCTGCCGCCCCACTGATGGTATCACATTTCTATAACTAAATAGTTAGATTACTAATAAATAAAAAACATGATAGCAGTTTGTCACCAGCTGTCTACTACCTTAGATACAGATAACATGATCAGCAGAGATAGAACAGTTTAGTACTGGGCGGCGTTTGCCTGTCCAGCTAGCTAACAGATTTTTTTATTTATTTTTATATTTGCAAGAATTGGCATTGCTAACAAACGGAGATGTGTTCAGAATAAATACATATACAAAATTTAAAAAACAGCTCCTTCGACAGAGATTGATCATCTCAAACTAAAGCAGACAGCTTGCTACGGCCCACCACCTATCTGAGATATAAACAGAAGGAAACAAAAAGGCAGGGTAGGAAACGGCCGGCACCAGATAAACTCTAGGCCAATCCAATGTCAACCTTAAGCCCTCATTCCCTGTGCACTTTGGAGATCATACCTCACTTGTAAACCTTGAGGAAAATTGGATTTTCCGTTTACCTTAAGAATTTAAATGGAAATATAATTGACTCCAATTGTGATAGCAGTGCTTGTGCTGCATGTAGTTTGCAGGCAGTACTGTCTGTGTCAGACACAGGTATGTATTATTCTGACAACTGGAAGCCTCCCCATGTGAGGGAAGCCTACCATGTTGTAGAAGGTTTTTACAATGACCAAATACCATTGTGTATTTTAGAGCCACTTTGTAAATACTGCAATGCATGATCGAACCACTGCTTCAAATGAATATCAGACTAGTGATTGTCAAACTACTGTGTTTATCTATTTGTAATGGGAGTGGTATTTGTAATTTTATGTTTATGTATCCTGATATTATTGGTGTTATGGGAGTAATTGTTTTATAAATGTTAAACTTGAGTTCATGTTGCAATGAGAGAGTCAAAATGACTCATTACGTGTTTTAATCACATCAAATCAAACTGAAAGTCATCAGTTACATTAATTGAATCTATTGGAACATGATAAATGGGAGTAAAGGGGCTTACTGGTTCTATGGCTACATGTAAATTGATACTCCACCATGAGTTTTAAAATGGTGCCTTGCATTAAATGGTCTAAAGTGGGTGGAGGAATATTGAATTAGTTATTGTATTTTTTAAATGATCTGCACTTAATTGAAACGTTTTCCAATTATACTTATCTTTGGGCAACAGGTAAATGAAACAATTGTGTACTAATTATTAATGTACTAATAATGTTCTAATGTTGTTTGATTTATATTGCAGCAGGGTGGCCAATGGTCATAATGCACCACAAGGCATGCCGGGTCAATTAAGTCTAAATCTGTGTAATCTATACTGCCTTACCAAGCAAGCAAGAAGGCAGTAACTGCTCATTTGGTCAAAAATGAGTTACCGTAAATTCCGGACTATAAGCCACAACTTTTTTCCCAGGCTTTGAACCTCGCGGCTTAAACAATGACGCGGCTAATATATGGATTTTTCCCGCTTTCAATTTTTTTTTCTCCAAAAAAACACATTCTGTGACGTGCTCAGTTTCTTGGCGGCATGAAGCTTTCATTAGACCAATGAAATTGCCGAACGGGTTAAGGTCAAACAACTTTTTTGTTTACGGTTTAGATTAAATCGAGCCCTCTCAAACTTCCCATCATTCTGATTCCGGTAGTCATTTTGTCACCCTCATCATGGCAAAGACACGGAGAAATGCATATGATGCAGCTTTCAAGTTGAAGGCGATTGATCTGGCTGTTGGAAAAGGAAATAGAGCTTGGTCTTAATGAGTCGATAAGACGTTGGAAACAGCAGCGTGAGGAATTGACTCGGTGCAAAAAGACAACTAAAGCTTACTGCTAATTTTTTATTTTTGTTACAAGCCGTGTTTCGTTAAAGCCTATTTATTTTTGTTACAGGCCATGTTTCGTTAAAGCCTATTTATTTTTGTTACAAGCCGTGTTTCATTAAAGCCTGTGTAAAGTTAATTTGTTTCAATGTACCGGTAGGCACCTGCGGCTTATAGACATGTGCGGCTTATTTATGTTCAAAATAATAATATTTTTTTAATTTCAGTGGGTGCGGCTTATATTCAGGTGCGCTTAATAGTCCGGAAATTACGGTAGTCATTTTTGCTACATTAAATACATGCTTAATCATGTGGACAAGTATCCTGCCTCGTATTGTGTTTGAGAAAATGGGGGTCATGTTAGAAGTAACTGCATAAATGTTCTGTGAAACCAAGGTAAATAAGTCATTTTTCTCAGTTCCACACTATGAGCAGTTACTGCATTTTTGCTTGGTAGGGCAGAGTATCTTTCAAGGTCAATTTGCTAAAATGTTGTGTAGGCATAAAGATGTTTAGTGGTATACTTCTGTCAACTTCGTGTGAGTGCCTGCGTATTACAAACTGAACTATTGCAGTTTTTGCGACCTATTTTCTTTGTCTGCTTTTGCCTTTCTATGTACTAGTTGCTCTGCCCCAAAAAATTATAATTACTGTTAGATGTATGTGATCGCTGCAGGAATTGAATCCATGGTGATGCATTGATGTTACCAGTGTTAAACTCATACATACTGAGCAACACACCTCTGAAGTAATATTCCTTATCTATGGATACAGTTCTCAGTGTAGGGAGGTCTTCAGAAATGTAAAATATATTCAGTGCAGGGAGGAGAATATACAGGATATGCTGAAGGCTGCAGAACAAGCTGTTAAATGCGCCACAGGCTTACAGTTAGCTTACCTGTAGGGACATGCAATCTGCTGAGTGCTGTGTGGCTGAATTCTCTAAAATCTTGGTTTTTAAACTGTTTGTAAGAACAGCATGGTATGACTTACCTTAACAGCATGATATATGTGCAGTTGTTTATGCAGAACTGATTTTAATTGTACTTAGTGTATGCCAGCTGTGCTATGAATCATCTAAAACCACATGAACTAGAACCTACAGTGGTTCCTCCTGTAAAAGTTGCGTCATACTGCAGCACACCTTGCGGGCTGCCGCAGAATTCTATGGCACGTTATTTAAATTGTCTGCCATTGTTGCCATTAATGCTAGTTTGACCACCAGAGGGCATCTTTGAGAAGCATTTGATAGTCTTCAATATTGGCTATATTAGAGAAAGTTTACATTTTTTTTTATAACAATGCGGGATTGATTTTAAGAAATGTAGCTTAATTAATTTGATTAATATTATGGCGTTTCTATTAGAAAAAGAAAAAAGAAATCCTCAGCGTTTCCGTTAGGAAAATGTGACAGTCAGGAGTAGGCTACAGTACTAAGAACATAACATTTCCACACCCTAATTGTAGTAACCAATACCCAAACGGAGATTCAGTGAAAATAAAAACCTAATTGATTTATCAAGACCAGTCCCAATGCTTGTCTCAGAGCAGCGCGAAATGGTTCTGAAGTAGTTGACCACAGTGGGTAGGCTATTGCTTGAAATCCTATTGCTTCTAACTTAAGACTTACACCACTTTTAACAGCACATTACTCAACACTAGTGACTCATGCCGCCTACGGTAGGCTTAAAGTCAGAAGTTTACATACACCTTCGCCAAATACATTTAAACTCAGTTTTTCACAATTCCTGACATTTAATCCCAATAAAAATCTGCTGTTTTAAGTCAGTTAGGATCACCACTTCATTTTAAGAATGTGAAATGTTAGAATAATAGTAGAGAGAATGATTTATTTCAGCTTTTATTTCTTTCATCACATTCCCAGTGGGTCAGACGTTTACATACACTCAATTAGTATTTGGTAGCATTGCCTTTAAATTGTTTAACTTGGGTCAAATGTTTCGGGTAGCTTTCCACAAGCTTCCCACAGTAAGTTGGGTGAATTTTGGCCCATTCCTCCTGACAGAGCTGGTGTAACTGAGTCAGGTTTGTAGGCCCCTTGCTCGCACACACTTTTTCAGTCTGTCCACAAATGTTCTATAGGATTGAGGTCAGGGCTTTGATGGCCACTCCAATACCTTGACTTTGTTGTCCTTAAGCCAATTTGCCACAACTTTGGAAGTATGCTTGGGGTCATTGTCCATTTGGAAGACCCATTTGTGACCAAGCTTTAACTTCCTGACTGATGTCTTGAGATGTTGCTTCAATATATCCACATAATTTTCCTTCCTCACAATGCCATCTTTTTTGTGAAGTGCACCAGTACCCCCTGCAACAAATCACCCCCACAACATGATGCTGCCATTCCCATGCTTCACGGTTGGGATGGTGTTCTTCGGCTTGCAAGCCTCCCCCTTTTTCCTCCAAACATAACGGTGGTCATTATGGCCAAACAGTTCTATTTTTGTTTCATCAGAGCAGAGGGCATTTCTCCAAAAAGTATGATCTTTGTCCATATGTGTAGTTGCAAACCGTAGTCTGGCTTTTTTATGGCAGTTTTGGAGCAATGGCTTCTTCCATGCTGAGCGGCCTTTCAGGTTATGTCGATATAGGACTCGTTTTACTGTGGATATAGATACTTTTATACCCGTTTCCTCCAGCATCTTCACAAGGTCCTTTGCTGCTGTTCTGGGATTGATTTGCACTTTTCGCACCAAAGCACGTTCATCTCTAGGAGACAGAACACGTCTCCTTCCTGAGCGGTATGACGGCTGCGTGGTCCCATGGTGTTTATACTTGCATACTATTGTTTGTACAGATGAACGTGGTACCTTCAGGCATTTGGAAATTGCGCCCAAGGATGAACCAGACTTGTGGAGGTCTACAATTTATTTTCTGAGATCTTGGCAGATTTTTTTGATTTTCCCATGATGTCAAGCAAAGAGGCGCTGACTTTGAAGGTAGGCCTTGAAATACAACCACAGGTACACCTTCAATTGACTCAAATGATGTCAATTAGCCAATCAGAAGCTTCTAAAGCAAATGACATTTTCTGGAATTATCTAAGCTGTTTAAAGGCACAGTGAACTTCTGAGCCACTGGAAATGTGATAGTGAATTATAAGTTAAATAATCTGTCTGTAAACAATTGTTGGAAAAATGACTTGTCATGTACAAAGTAGATGTCCTAACCGACTTGCCAAAACTATAGTTTGTTAACAAGATTTGTGGAGTGTATGTAAAAAAATGTTTTTCAGTGATGTGACTCTCCTCCAATAATTAAATGTAGAGGAGTGGAGGATTCTAAATGAATATCTAATGGACATGTAATGACCAGCTACACTACATGACCAAAAGTATGTGGACACCTGCTGGTTAAACATCTCATTCCAAAATTATGGGCATGAATATGGAGTTGGTCCCCCCCCCTTTGCTGCAATAAAAGCCTCCACTCTTCTGGGAAGGCTTTCCACTAGATGTTGGATCATTGCTGTGGGGACTTGCTTCCATTCAGCCACAAGAGCATTAGTGAGGTCGGGCACTGATGTTGGGCGATTAGGCATGGCTTGCAGTCGGCATTCCAATTCATCCCAAAGGTGGGGTTGAGGGCAGGGCTCTGTGCAGGCCAGTCAAGTTCTTCCAAACCGATCTCAACAAACTCTCTCTGTACGGCCTTTGCTTTGTGCACGGGGGCATTGTCATGTTGAAACAGGAAAGGGCCTTCCCCATACTGTTGCCACAAAGTTGGGAGTGCAGAATTGTCTAGAATGTCATTGTATGCTGTAGTATTAAGATTTCACTTCACTGGAACTAAAGTGGCCTAGCCCGAACTATGAAAAACCACTATGGACCATTATTCCTCCTCCACCAAATGTTACAGTTGGCACTATGCATTCGGGCAGGTAGCATTCTCTTGGCATCTCCCAAACCCAGATTCGTCCGTCGGACTGCCAGATGGAGAAGCGTGATTCATTACTCCAGAGACGTTTTCAGCTTCCAGGAATTGTGTACAGATCCTTGCGAAATGAGGCCGTGAATTATCATGTTCTAACATGAGGTGATAGAGGCGAATGAATGGCACGACAATGGGCCTCAGGATTTTGTCACAGTATCTCTGGGGATTCAAATTGGCATCGATAAAATGCAATTGTGTTCGTTGTCCACCCACACACACAACACGGTCTACCATCTGCCCGGTACAGTTGAAGCCAGGATTCATCCGTGAAGAGCACACGCGTGCAAGTGGCTATCGAAGGTAAGCATTTTCCCACTGAAGTCAGTTGCAACGCTGAAATGCAATCAGGTCAAGACCCTGGTGAGGACGACGAGCACACAGATGCACTTCCCTGACACGGTTTCTGACAGTTTGTGCAGAAATTCTTTGGTTGTGAAAACCCACCGTTTTCATCAGCTGTCCGGGTGGCTGGTCTTGGATGATTCCACTGATGTTAGGTGTAATGTCGAAAAACAATTCTGCTTTGATGTCATGGGGTATTGTGTGTCACTATATCTCAAGCAGCAGCGTAAAAACAAGCGGGGGGGTGGGGTTCGAAACCACTTGCCGTGCAGTAGCAGAGAGAACAGTCTGACTTGGGTGACAAGTCGTTGACAATTTTTTGGACCTTCCTCTGACACCGCCTAGTATATACAGTCGTGGTCAAAAGTTGAGAATGACAGAAATATTAATTTTAACAAAGTCTGCTATCTCAGTTTGTATGATGGCAATTTGCATATACTCCAGAATGTTATGAAGAGTGATCAGATGAACTGCAATTAATTGCAAAGTCCCTCTTTGCCATGCAAATGCACTGAATCCCCCAAAAACTTTTCCACTGCATTTCAGCCCTGCCACAAAAGGACCAGCTGACATGTCAGTGATTCTCTCGTTAACACAGGTGAGTGTTGACGAGAACGCTGGAGATCACTCTGTCATGCTGATTGAGTTCGAATAACAGACTGGAAGCTTCAAGAGGAGGGTGGTGCTTGGAATCATTGTTCTTCCTCTTTCAAATATGGTTACCTGCAAGGAAACACGTGCCATCATCATTGCTTTGCACAAAAAGGGCTTCACAGGCAAGGATATTGCTGCCAGTAAGATTGCACCTAAACCAACCATTTACCGAATCATCAAGAACTTCAAGGAGAGCAGTTCAATTGTTGTGAAGGCGGCTTCAGGGCGCCCAAGAAAGTCCAGCAAGCGCCAGGACCGTCTCCTAAAGTTGACTCAGCTGCGGGATCGCGGCACCACCAGTACAGAGCTTGCTCAGGAATGGAAGCAGGCAGGTGTGAGTGCATCTGCATGCACAGTGAGGCGAAGAATTTTGGAGGATGGCCTAGTGCCAAGAAGGGCAGCAAAGAAGCCACTTCTCTCCAGGAAAAACATCAGGGACAGGCTGATATTCTGCAAAAGGTACAGGGATTGGACTGCTGAGGACTGGGGTAAAGTCATTTTCTCTGATGAATGCCCTTTCCGATTGTTTGGGGCATCCGGAAAAAAGCTTGCCTGGAGAAGACAAGGTGAGCGCTACCATCAGTCCTGTGTCATGCCAACAGTAAAGCATCCTGAGACCATTCATGTGTGGGGTTGCTTCTCAGCCAAGGGAGTGGCCTCACTCACAATTTTGCCTAAGAACACAGCCATGAATAAAGAATGGTACCAACACATGCTCCGAGAGCAACTTCTCCCAACCATCCAGGAACAGTTTGGTGACGAACAATGCCTCCATGATGGAGCACCTTGCCATAAGGCAAAAGTGATAACTAAGTGGTTCAGGGAACAAAACATCGATATTTTGGTCAGGAAACCCCCCAGACCTTAATCCCATTGAGACCTTGTGGTCAATCCTCAAGAGGCCAGTGGACAAACAAAAACCCACAAATTCTGACAAACTCCAAGCATTGATTATGCAAGAATGGGCTGCCATCAGTCAGGATGTGGCCCAGAAGTTAATTGACAGCATGCCAGGGCGGATTGCAGAGGTCTTGAAAAAGGGTGAACACTGAAAATATTGACTCTTTGCATCAACTTCATGTAATTATGCATAATAAATGCTTGTAATTACACTTCAGTATTCCATACTAACATCTGACAAAAATATCTAAAGACACTGAGGCAGCAGACTGAAAATTAATATTTGTGTCATTCTCAAAACTTTTGGCCACGACTGTACAGTTGAAGTCGGAAGTTTACATACACTTAGGTTGGAGTCATTAACTCGTTTTTCAACCACTCCACAAATGTCTTGTTAACAAACTATAGTTTTGGCAAGTCGGTTAGGACATCTACTTTGTGCATGACAAGTCATTTTTCCAACAATTGTTTACAGACAGATTATTTCACAGTATCACAATTCCAGTTGGTCAGAAGTTAACATACACTAAGTTGACTGTGCCTTTAAACATTCTTGGAAAATTCCAGAAAAATGATGTCATGGCTTTAGAAGCTTCTGATAGGCTAATTGACATCATTTGAGTCAATTGGAGGTGTACCTTTGGATGTATTTCAAGGCCTACCTGGCCTCTGACCGCAAGGCACTACAGGGGGTAATGCGTACGGCCCAGTACATCACTGGGCTAAGCTGCCTGCCATCCAGGACCTCTACACCAGGCTGTGTCAGAGGAAGGCGCTAAAAATTGTCAAAGACCCCAGCCATAGACTGTTCTCTCTACTACCGCATGGCAAGCGGTACCGGAGTGCCAAGTCGAGGACAAAAAGGCTTCTCAACAGTTTTTACCCTCAAGCCATAAGACTCCTGAACAGGTAATCAAATGGCTACCCGGACTATTTGCATTGTGTGGGACCCCCCTCCCCCCCTCTTTTTACGCTGCTGCTACTCTCTGTTTATCATACATGCATAGTCACTTTAACTATACATTCATGTACATACTACCTCAATTGGACCGACCAACCAGTGCTCCCACACATTGGCTAAAATGGGCTATCTGCATTGTGTCCCACCAACCCCTCTTTTACGCTACTGCTACTCTCTGTTCATCATATATGCATAGTTACTTTAACCATATCTACATACTACCTCAATCAGCCTGACTAACCGGTGTCTGAATGTAGCCTCGCTACTTTTATAGCCTTGCTACTGTATATAGCCTTTTCTTTACTTACCCATTGTTCAGCTAACACATTTTTTGCACTATTGGTTAGAGCCTGTAAGTAAGCATTTCATTTTAAGGTCTACACCTGTTGTATTCGGCGCACGTGACATAAAACTCATTTTATTTGTGAAGATGCTGGAGGAAACTGGTACAAAAGTATCTATATCCACAGTAAAACTAGTCATATATCGACATAACCTGAAAGGTCGCTCAGCAAGGAAGAAGCCACTGCTCCAATACTGCCATAAAAAAGCCAGACTACAGTTTGCAACTGCACACGGGGACAAAGATCGTACTTTTTGGAGAAATGTCCTCTGGTCTGATGAAACAAAAATAGGACTGTTTGGCCGTAATGACCATCGTTATGTTTGAAGGAAAAAGGGGGAGGCTTGCAAGCCAAAGAACACCATCCCAACCATGAAGCACGGGGTTGGCAGCATCATGTTGTGGGGGCGATTTGTTGCAGGAGGGAATGGTGCACTTCACAAAATAGATGCCATCATGAGGAAGGAAAATTGTGGATATATTGAAGCAACATCAAGACATCAGTCAGGAAGTTAAAGCTTGGTCACAAATGGGTCTTCCATATGCACAATGATCCCTAGCATACTTCCAAAGTTGTGGCAAAATGGCTTAAAGACAACAAAGTCAAGGTATTGGAGTGGCCATCACAAAGCCCTGACCCTCATCCTATAGAACATTTGTGGACAGAAATGAAAAGGCTTGTGCGAGCAAGGAGGCCTACAATCCTGACTCAGTTACACCAACTTTGTCAGGAGGAATGGGCCAAAATTCACCCAACTTATTGTGGGAAGCTTATGGAAGGCTACTCGAAACGTTTGACCCAAGTTAAAAAATTGTAAGGCAATGCTACCAAATACTAATTGAGTGTATGTCAACTTCGGACCCACTGGGAATGTGATGAAAGAAATAAAAGCTGAAATAAATCACTCTACTATTATTCTGACATTTCACATTCTTAAAATAAAGTGGTGATCCTAACTGACATAAAACAGGGAATTTTTACTAGGATTAAATGTCAGGAATTGTGAAAAACAGTTTAAATGTGTTCGGATAAGGTGTATGTAAACTTCCGACCAACTGTAGGTCATGGATGGCAGGAAGCTTGGCCCCAGTGATGTACTGGGCCGTACGCACTACCCTCTGTAGCGCCTTAGTCAGATGTCGAGCAGTTGCCATACCAGGCGGTGATGCAACCGGTCAGGATGCACTGTATGTGATAGACTGCAATTGTTAATTTAATTGGGGTGTAAAAGGTCATGGAATCCAATAGGGATTCAAATGGATCCAAATTTCAAGACTGACATTAAAGTCAACACAGTATCTTCATCCTGTATCCTTTACATCTCATATTTTGAAAGAATATTGTTCAACTCAATTGTTTGTACTTTTATTTACTGTAGATTTGGATGAAAATAGAGTAAAGCAAACACAATTGTAGTACTCTGGTCTCCCTCTGCAGTACACCTACACATGCTGCCAAACAAATAAAACAAAAATAAATTGCAGTAGTCATTCCTCACCTAGTCCTCCATTGCAGTACATGAATAATAGCCCGGTTCCCTACAGAATACACTTGACAGAGGATTCAAATGGTTTGATAATTCGAGCAAACCAAACTACTGGAAATCAGTCATTTTCAATGGATAGATTAGAGCAGCAGCAAAGACAATGGACTTGATGGATTAAGTCTCCTGTCAAGAACAAATGCCCCAATTACAATGATTGCACAAATCAAACCAGACTGATTAGATAATGACGGAAGAGCTTCTACTCATTTAATCTATTGTTTTGAGAGCCTCTTGGGGGTAGGGACATTTTATCCCCGGCTACTTTGGTAGGGTACACAGTTGTGGTGATGCATGGAATAACTGAGGCTACAATTGAGTGAATTATTTTATTCTATGCTTTTATAAATTGCTTACTGGAAATCAGTTTTGCCTCATTTTATATGTATTTACCCCTCTTAACCTCTGCCAAAGCCTGTCCCCAGCCCCTCCCAGAAAGTCCACAGTCTGTCTGTTTAAAATCCTTTGCATTGGTTAAAATACCCCAGCCACCTCAACATACTGGACACAGTATATCGCACTGCAATTATCCCTAATGGCTCCTAACTTGAACCGTTTATGAGCAAATTCATATTAAGAGGGTCCTAGTGTAGAGGTTGGGCCGTTGAGGACCCTAAATTGTTTAATGGTTTGTAATTATCTGTACTCTACTATTCCTGTATACAGTAATTACCTGTGAAGTACTTATAGGAGAAGGTGATTTGGCATATAGATGGATCCAGAGGGTGGTGTTTGACTGGCTTTTGCCCATGTCATGTGTGCCAAATTATTTGTCCAACTCATTTTGAATATAAGAATAAGAAATAAAAGTAGTAAATAATTAAAGAGCAGCAGTAAAATAACAATAGCGGGGCTATGTATATACAGGGGATACCGGTACAGAGTCAATGTGCGGGGGCACCGGTTAGTCGAGGTAATATATACATGTGGGTAGAGTTATTAAAAGTGACTTATGCATAAATAATAGAGAGTAGCAACAGTGTAAAATGGGGGGGGAGGGGGGGGGGCAATGCAAATAGTCTGGGTAACCATTTGATTAGATGTTCAGGAGTCTTATGGCTTGGAGGTAGAAGCCTCTTGGACTTAGACTGGGCGCTCCGGTACCGCTTGCCATGCGGTAGCAGAGAGAACAGTCTATGACTAGGGTGGCTGGAGTCTGACAATTTTTAGGGCCTTCCTCTGACACCGCCTGGTATAGAGGTCCTGGGTGGCAGGAAGCTTAGCCCCGGTCATGTACTGGGCCGTACGCACTACCCTCTGTAATGCCTTGCGGTCGGAGGCCGAGCAGTTGCCATACCAGGCAGTGATGCAACCAGTCAGGATGCTCGATGGTCTAGCTGAAGAACCTTCTGAGGACCCATGCCAAAGTATAGCTGGTAATCAGTTTGCTTGCCAGCTTTGGTTGGCTTTTTGCTTTAACAGCTAGAATAAAATAAGACTAAGAATTTTCAGATCACTAAAACTAAGAAGTACTCACCTGTATAGTTATTTCTGTGTTTAAAAGATAGATGTGAGTGGTATACACATAATTATCCAATAAGGTTTATGCTTTTTGCTCTGTTGAATAAATCAAAAAAGCTTCTGAGTATTGTTAAATAATAAAAAAGAGCTTCATCAGGGGAAGTGTGTCTTTAACTACATTACATCTACTCTCTGCTTGCAATGATAATTACTTTATCTACAATATGGAGAGACATCTTCGATGAAAGATGAGTTTTTATAAATACTAAAAAGGTAAAATGGTAAGCAGCTTTTCTATAAAATGATTTAATAAGTTGCTACCGCAATCAGAAAAATGCAAAAACACAGATCTGTACAAATGAACTCGTGTTGCCATAGGGCAGTCCACTAGCAGTATACAGCAGTAAGCAATATCAGAAATTAATAAAATGTAAATATGCAGCAAAATATATTTATTAATAATCTTCTCTAGAGACCGATTAAAAGGAGTAGGTGTCTTGATGACTCATGCAGATGTTTTAATGACGATACTATACAAAAATATAGTTCATAAGGAAATCAGTCAATTGAAATAAATAAATTAGGCCCTAATCTATGGATTTCACATGACTGGGCAGGGGCGCAGCCATGGGTGGGCATAGGTCCACCCACTTGGGAGCCAGGCCTAGCCATTAAGAATAAATTTTTCAAGGGCTTTATTATAGACAGAAATACTCCTCAGTTTCATCAGCTGCCCGGGTGGCTGGACTACGATTCCACAGGTGAAGTTAGACGTGGTCTGCGGTTGTGAGGCCCGTTGGATGTACTGCCAATTTTTTTTAAACGACATTGGTAGAGAAATGAACATTCAATTCTCTGGCAACAGCCCTGATGGACATTCCTGCAGTCAGCGTGCCAATTGCACACTCCCTCAGAAGATGAGACATCTGTGGCTTATGTTGTGTGACAAAACTGCACATTTTAGAGTGGCCTTTTATTGTCCCCAGCACAAAGTGACCTGTGCAATAATCATGTTGTTTAATCCGCTTTTTGATATGCCACACCTGTTAGGTGAATGGATTATCTAGACAAATGAGAAATGCTCACTAACAGGGATGTGAATTAATTCAACTTCCAAGCTCTACCCAACAGTGCAGTAATCAATATCAAAATATATATTTTTTTAAAAACGAGACAAATGACCTGAAGCTATAAACAGGGTCAGTACCAATACCAAATGTACAATGGCAGATACTGGAGTGTGAGGTAGATAGGGCTTTCGGAAAGAATTCAGATCCCTTAACTCGTTCCGCATTTTGTTACCTCAGTCTTATTCTAAAATTGATTCATTAAAAAAAAAATCCTCCATCTACACACAACACCCCGTAATGACGAAACAAAAAAAGGTTTTTCAACATTTTGGGAAATGCATTAAAAATAAACATAACTTATGTAAATAAGTATTCAATTGATTGGACATTTGGAAAGGCACACGCCTGTCTACATAAGGTCCCACAATGCATGTCAGAGCAAAAGCCAAGCCATGAAGTCAAAGGAATCTCCCAACGAAGGATTGTGTTGAGGCACAGATCTGGGGAAGGGAACCAAAAGCAATCTGCAGCATTAAAGTTCCCCAAGAACACAGAGGCTTTAAATGGAAGAAGTTTGGAACCACCAAGACTCTTCCTAGAGCTGGCCGTCCGGCAAACTGTGCAAATCGGGATAGAAGGGCCTTGGTCAGGGAGGTGACCAAGAACCCGATGGTCATTCTGACAGAGCTCCTCTTTGGAGATGGGAGAAGCTTCCTGAAGGACAACCATCTCTGCAGCACTCCACCAATCACACCTTTATGATAGAGTGGCCAGGCAGAAGCCCCTCATCAGTAAAAAAAGCACGACAGCCCCTTTGGAGTTTGCCAAAAAGCACCTAAAGGACTCTGATCATGAGAAACAAGATTCTCTGGTCTGATGAAACAAAGATTGAACTCTTTGGCCTGAATGCCAAGCGTCATGCCTGGAGGAAACCTGGCACCATCCCTACGGTGAAGCATGGTGGTGGCAGCTTGCTGTAGGGATGTTTTTCAGCGGCAGGGACTGCGAGACAAGTCAGGATTGAGGGAAAGATGAACAGAACAAAGTACAGAGCGATGCTTGATGAAAACCTGCTCCAGAGTGCTCAGACTGGGGCGAAGGTTCACCTTCCAACAGGAAAACGACCCTAAACACACAGCCAAGACAACGTAGGAGTGGCTTCGGAACAAGTCTCAATGTCCTTGAGTGGCCCAGCCAGAGCCCGCACATGAACCCGATCAAACATCTCTGGAGAGACCTGAGAATAGCTGTGCATCGACACTCCCCATCCAACTTAACAGGGCTTGAGGGGATGGGAGAAACTTCCCAAATAATGGTGTGCCAAGCTTGTACCGTCATACCCAAGAAGACTCGAGGCTGTAATCGCTGCCAAAAGGTGCTTCAACAAAGTACTGAGTAAAGGGTCTGAATACAAATGTAAATGTGATAAAAATATATATTTTTAAAACAACCTGTTTTTGCTTTGTCATTATGGGGTACTGTGTGTAGATTGAGGAAAAAAACCCAATTTAAATTCATTTTATAAGGCTGTAACGTAACAAAATGTGGAAAAAGTCAAGGGGTCTGAATAATATGTACCTGTAGGCGGGGATTAGGAGAAAGTGACTGGTAGCAGGATAAATAATAATAGTAAGCAGCAGCAGCATAAGTGGTGGGTGGGTGTGTTGGTGGTGAGTGTGTGTGTGGTGGTGGTGAGTGTGCGTGTAAGTGTTCATGTGAGTGCAAGAGTGTAAGTGTAGACGTGATATGCTGATATTTTCTACAAGGATAAAAAGTGACTGGTAGCAGGAATATACAAATGGTAATATACTAGTGGTAATGTATACATGTAAACAGGAGTAATATTGACCAGTAGCAGGATATATTGTTAGGTACTAATGGTAACGGAAAACAATGAACAGTAGAGTAGTAGTCTTAATAAATCAAATAAATTATCATTTCAGCAGCAGCGTAGCTGTGAGGGGGCACAGTAGTTGTAAGCCATGCCCCCCCAAAAAAACTAGCCAAGATGCAAGTTCTGTGCATCCGTGTCTTCACATTCTTCGAAGGAGCCAGATGCAGCCAACAATAGCTGAATATGTTTGGCTGAAAGACGAGCACAGATGTGAAAGCTTTCTCATCCAAAAGGTTTTCCTGACAAAAGGTTCAATGGGAATCCTGTAACAACGGTGTTTCAAACTGGGTGCATGTCACACAAAATATTTTATAGGAACTTTTCGACAAGGACATACGTAGTCAAATCGCGAGCAGATGGGAATTCATTCACGTCAACAATTTGATGAAACCATATTATACAAGAATACACAGTTTGTAAGAGATGCACAAAACACAAACTTAGCCAAGGCTAATCAGCTCAAACCTACCAATGTCATATCATTATAAAACATGCTCTCTCTTGCAACTCACAAACAATACATGTATTACACTGCATTGCGACCCTCATTATATTGGAGTGTGACCCTGAGCTTCTGTGCATATTGAGTGTGGCCATTGGTCTTGATTGAGTAAGTGATCATTAAAACATTCCCGGACTCCAGGGTAACAATCTACTCCACACAAATCTTCTAAAGATGGAACAATTAATGCCAGATATCACAGTTGATTAGAAAACGTATCATACAACCCCAAAAATGCCTGGCAGGGTAGTTCCTCTTGAATTAGGTATACTGCAAGTAGCTCATTTGTAAAGAGGAAAACATGATTAAGTCCACTCTCAATATGGCACACAGTATAAAAAAATGTCAGGTTATACCACGATACTGCTTTGTATCGATTCCTTTCGCGGTTATTACTGAGTTTACAGCACTATCCATTGTCTACACCGTTTCCCAATGCATCACAGTGAACTTGGGGATTTTATACCCTTCAGTCATTTTTTCCATTCTGTTGCAGAATGGAATCTATGGTATTGGTATACTGAATGGTAAATCTTTTGTTATGATGGTGTCTCGTTTACCCCGGACCATCATAAAATATTTACTATTCAGGATACCAATACCATAGATTCCATTCTGCAACAGAATAGAAAGTGTCTACCATTCATTCTGACTGTTGTCTCTTAAAAAGTTTGTTAAAAGTTGTCTCTTAAAAGGTGAATTTGTAATGTTCTTTCAAGAATGTAATGTCCTAACAGTTAAGGACAATGTCAAAGTATATATTGCTCCAAATGGCATCTCCCACAAGAGCATTACATTTTTATGCCCAAATTTTAAAAGATACTCTACATGCCAGACGGTGCAAGTGCTCTTAAAAATTAAGTAGGCCTACCACTTTTAGATGATAGCCTACCTACATTATATATACACAAAAGTATGTAAACACACCTTCAAATTAGTGGATTCAGCTATTTCAGCCACACCAGTTGCTGACAGGTGTATCAAACCGAGCACACAGCCACGCAATCTCCATTTACAAACATTGGCAGTAGAATGGCCTTACTGAAGAGCTCAGTAACTTTCAACGTGGTACCGTCATAGGATGCCACCTTTACAACAAGTCAGTTCTTCAAATTTGTCCTGCTAGACCTGTCCCTGTCAACTGGAAGTGCTGTTATTGTGAAGTGGAAACGTCAAGGAGTAACAACCACTCAACTGTGAACTGGACACAAGCTCAAAAGAACGTGATCGTCGAGTGCTGAAGCGCGTAGAAATAGTTTGTCCTCAGTTGCAACATTCACTACAGAGTTCCAACCTGCCACTGGAAGCACCGTCAGCACAAGAACTGTTCGTCGGGAGCTTCATGAAATTAGTTAATGGCCGAGCAGCCGCACACAAGCCAAGAGTGGTGTAAAGCTTGCAGCCACTGGACTCTGGAGCAATTGAAATGCATTCTCTGGAGTGATGTATCACACTTCCCCATCTGGCAGTCCAACGGATGAATCTGGGTTTGGCAGAATGCATAGTGCCAACTGTAAATTTCGGTGGAAGAGAAATAATGGTTTGGGCTAGGCCCCTTAGCGCGAAAAGTGTGTGTGAATATGGGCCTAGGGAGCCAAAGGTGTGGCAATACAAACAGTGGTAACTGCAGGACATACTGGCCCTGAACCGATCATGTGTAACGAGAGAAAACCATGCACACAAAAAAACAATCCTTGTATCTATAAAATGTCTTGCACAACTAGCTACAATTATTGAGATTCATCCTCTAAACCAGTGGTTCCCATACCCCTTCAAACATTCAACCTCCAGCTGCGTACCCCTTCCAGCACCAGGGCACTCTCAAATGTTGTTTTTTTGCCATCATTGTAAGCCTGCCACACACACACACACACACACACACACACACACACACTATACGATACATTTCTTAAACATAAGAATGAGTGTAAGTTTATCACAACCTGGCTCGTGGGAAGGCAAGATACTCTGAGCGCAGCCCAATCCAGTAATCTGGCAGTGGCTTCTGATTAAATTACATTTTTACAGAACCGCTGGCTGCAATTTCGATGAGCCTTTCTTGTTCAGATATGGGTAAGTGGACTGGAGGCAGGGCATGAAAGGGAGAATGAATCCAGTTGTTTGTGTCATCTGTTTTGGGAAAGTACCTGTGTAATTGCGCACCCAGCTCACTCAGGTGCTTCACTACATCACATTTTACAATGTAAGCTTGAGTTCATTTGCACACAAATCATACAATGATGGAAAGACCTGTGGGTTGTCCTTGTTAATGCAGACAGAGAAGAGCTCCAACTTCTTAATCATAGCCTCAATTTTGTCCCGCACAATGAATATAGTTGCGGAGAGTCCCGGTAATCCTAGATTCAGATCATTCAGGCGAGAAAAAACATCACCCAGATAGGCCAGTCGTGTGAGAAACCCGTCATCATGCAAGCCGTCAGACAAGTGAAAATTATGGCCAGTAAAGAAAACGTTAAGCTCGTCTCTCAATTAACAAAAAAGTGTCAATACTTTGCCCCTTGATAACAAGCGTTACATGGTCGCTGCATAAATGCAGAAAATACACGAGAGTTCAGGGGCCTTGCTTAAACAAAGTTAACCATTTTCCCCTGTAGTGTCCAAAACGTCTTCCAAGCTGTCAGGCATTCCCTTGGCAGCAAGAGCATCTCGGTGGATGCTGCAATGTACCCAAGTGGCGTCAGGAGCAACTGCTTGCACGCGCGTTACCACTCCACTATGTCACCCTGTTATGGCTTTTGCACCATCAGTACAGATCTTGACCACCAAAGTCCATTTGATGGCACAAAGCTGTCCAGTATTTGAAAAATATCCTCTCATGTTGTGCTGGTTTCCAGAAGAGGATGTTTTCCCTAATTGACCCCCCATAAACATAACGGAGCTGTGCCAGGCCTGCCACGTCTGTTGATTCACCCAGCTGTAACACATATAATTCACTGGCTAGTATGCAAAGCAGTAATTGTTTTGTTTCAAAACATCTCCTGACATGTCACTGATGCATCATGAAACAGTGTTGTTTGATGAAGTCATTGTATAGTTTTTTGGGGCCTTTTTCCCCAGCATTGTCCCAGCCATATCCGCGGCAGCAGGAAGAACTAAGTCTACCACAATAGTATAGGGCTTGCCTGTCCTAGCCACTCAGTGGCTCACCATATAAGACGCTTCTAGCCCCTTCTTATTAATGGTATCTGTTGCTTTTACTACTCGAAAGTCATCTTTATTCTCGCTCAAAACTCCCATGGCTTATTTTTGAAATTGTCATGTTTAGTTTCTAAATGTCTGCGCAAGAATGAAGGTTTCCCGCGAGAGAGTAACAGTTAATGTGACTGGATGTTAATTATTTGACTAGGCTACCTGTATTTGACATTGTGTTATTTCGCACAACACTAGATGGTTTCATTTTATTTTTGGAAGTGAAACAAGGTTACTCAGACAAAAAAAAGAAAATCACATTTTTATTGGGCGTACCCCTGACGGAATACCTGCTCTAAACGTTTGACACACTAGCAGAGAGGAGTCAATTTATACAAGCACATGTTTCTAAAGTGGCCTCCTTTTGGAAAAAGGACAAAGGTAAGAAAAGGTGAGGAGGATGCGAGCAGTCGTTAAACCAATTGGAAATCTACCATGTGCACTTTCTCTATTCCCCTTTCCTCCATTCCTCGCATCCTCTCTCGACTCCTTCTCAAAAGGTCAAAGGTCCACCTTCTCCAATACAGTTGATAATATAGCAAGAAGATACTGTATAATTCTAGGAAAAGCAGAAAGAAATTTAGATTAGAGCCATGGACAATCATTTAATTTTCCATTTCACCTGCAGACAAACCAGGACATACTCTAAAATAAGGTGTATTCCAATCGATAATTGTCAGTGTTTGAATTCACAATTTAGCCTCACTTTGGATTTTACCTTTATTTAACTACGCAAGTCAGTTAAGAACAAATTCAGATTTTCAATGACGGCCTAGTAACAGTGGGTTAACTGCCTTGTTCAGGGGCAGAACGACAGATTTGTACCTTGTCAGCTCAGGGATTCGAACGTGAAACCTTTCGGTTACTAGTCCAACGCTCTAACTACTAGGCTACGCTCTAACCACTAGACTCCCACTTTTCATTAGTTAGAGGCATTTTATGAAACACAATACATTTCTTAAATAAATTAATGTACCATTCTAGTTCTAACAGAGTGGCATTAATGGACTTGGTACATAATAAGTACGGTATTGTGGGCATATTCTGTTATGTTAATGAGTTTAAGTACTATTGGAAATCTGTTAAAATACTTTAGCTGTGCTTGATTGAGCGGCCTGTTGCAAAGGACCCAATAGAAAAATCCCAAAAGTTCCAACTTAACCCACCTGGCACTCCAGGTAGAGTAAAGCAAATGCTCAAAAGTATTTGAAAGATTTCAAATATCAGATTCTGAACCCATGTGCGATTTCATTCCTAGTACAGCAGTCACCATTCTGAAGAAATGAGCTGTGTTCGAATACCCATACGAACATACTATATATTTGAGTATATACACACACACTACTAGTTCATTTTAGTATACTGTAAACAAACGGTATCCTTTAAGTTGAGCGTACTAGTGCTTCGCCTGTCTACCTGAAGTTAATGCTGTTGCTATGCAACCTCTTGCTAGCATAAACAAATGACTAGCTAGACATTTTACGATTTCGGGTGTGTTTGTAAATTCAATCCGTTGTCAGATTGTCCATTTGTAAATTCTAAGTGTTTCTATCTCAGAGCGTTCAAGGCGTAGTGTTGATCCAAGCGTTCGGAGCTCACAACGGCAGTCAAGCACCCAAGCTAACTACAGTCGAACACAAATAAGAGACCACCTCACTGACCATTGTACTCATCCTAGCCGAGTTGGTTAGACTGTTTTCATGTTATCCAGAGCGTTGGTGACTCCAACTGTGCTGCTGGCAATAATTTAATTACGCTTTTTTTTGCCCACGTTTACTGACACCGGTCATATTCAACAGGCGTTGAGCGTTCGTAAAATTCATCTGTTATTCTGTGCTCTGGCACTCAGACGAGAGTGCTCTGAAATCAGAGTAGATAGCCAGAATTAACAATTACTATACCACTTAGCTAAGAATGATGTGAATAATCAAGTCCATAATGTTGGGTAGATAGATAGCATATAGTTAATATACTGCCTGGCAAGTTCGATGTATAAGTACATTTAAGTCATTTAGCAGACGCTCTTATCCAGAGCGACTTACAAATCGGAGTAGCCAACTTATGTTAGGTAACTAGCTAACATACCGGTACTGCTGTAAAGATAGCGTGGCTAACAAATTGTCAGCCAACATATAACTTATTTGTAAAGCCATGACTTTATTACATTGATAAACATGTCATCATTAGTTAAAGCAATGAATTTGCATCTGCTCTCGTCCAACTTCGGCTGCATATTTTCCACCATTTTCTTCAAATCTGAAAACGTTGTGAAGCCACGCTCATTTTCTGAAGAATTGCATTATGGGGCCCTAAAAGCACAGAAATAGTGTTCACTGCTTGTATACTTTGTATTTTGGCGAATTTAGTACGACATCCGGGAACTTTTGGCATACTAACTCCATCCATACTGTGACCAATAAGAATACTACATACTCAATTTATGTCACAAAAAGTATGGTTAGTATGCGTCATCGAACACAGCTAAGGTCATCAATATCACTGTCACATTTCACATAAGAAAACAGAATCTCTGCTTCTGTTAGAAAACAAAAACATATTCATAACTAAAATATTTAATTCTCTGCAAGTCCCTTTTCAACGTGGCCCACCGGCCAAGTACCTTCTATTACAAACACACACCAGAATCAAAAAACCGAAGAAAAAAAACAACGCAGGCTGTTGTGAACATCACTACTTTTGATTAACAGATGCGATGAGGCACAGCAAATCCCTAAGTAAGAAGTCCGTTGTGCTCCTTTTCCAGTATCCCTTTGTCATCCTGTGCTGTCCCTGTTGTGGCCCCGCCCATGGCTGTGTCCCAAATGGCCCCCTATTCAGTACACTACTTTTGAGCATAGGACACTGGTCAAAGGTACTGCACTATTTAGGAAATAGGGTGCCAATTGGTTCATAACCCTTGTCCCCAGAGCCCCTCGCTCAGCGCTGTCCGGCGTCTCGGATGCGACAGGCCACCGCCGTGATGAGAGCCGCCCCCTTCCCACTTCCGTCCTCTGATTGGAGGAAAGTGACCTCGCACTGAGGCGCCAGGTCCCTGACCGTCTCATGCATGATGCTGGAGAAGCTGTGAAGAGGAGAGATAGGGAGAGAGGGAGAGAGAGAGATCAGAGGCAGGTTAGATTGTTCTTACTGAGAATAGACAATGGACCAGAAGCTGCAGGGAACGAAGGGGAAGTGAGTTCATACGGCCAGGGACAAGAGAATGAGGCAAACCCATAGGCAGATGTACATGCAGCCACTGTAAAAAGGTGCTGTTAACTTCATCGGGGTAGGGGGCAGTATTTTGACGTCCGGATAAAAAGCGTGCCCGTAGTAAACTGCCTGCTACTCAGGCCCAGAAGGTAGAATATGCATATTATTAGTAGATTTGGATAGAAAACACTGAAGTTTCTAAAAACTGTTTGAATGATGTCTGAGTATAACATAACTCATATGGCAGGCAACAACCTGAGAAAAAATCCAACCAGGAAGTGTGGAAATCTGAGGTTATAGTTTAAGTGATTGCCTATCTAATACACAGTGTCAATGAGGTCATTTTGCACTTCCTAAGGCTTCCACTAGATGTCAACAGTCTTTAGAAAATTGTTTCATGCTTCTACTGTGAATGGGGAGAGAAAAAGAGCATATGGAGTCAGATGACTGAGAAAATGACATGAGCTCAATCTTGCACGCTCTCGTGAGAGTTAGGTGTGTTCCTTTTCATTTCTGAAGACAAAGGAATCGTCCTGTTAGAATATTATGGAAGATTTATGATAAAAACATCCTAAAGAATGATTCTATACATCGTTTGACATGTTTCTACGAACTGTAATATAACTTTTTTTACATTTCGTCTGAACTAACTGCGCGAGCACAGTGCATTTGGATTACTCCACTGAACGCGCAAACAAAAAGGAGGTATTTGGACATAAAGATTAACTTTATCGAACAAAACAAACATTTATTCTGGAACTGGGATTCCTGGGAGTGCATTCCCATGAAGATCATCAAAGGTAAGTGAATATTTATAATGTTATTTGGGACTTCTGTTGACTCCAAAATGGCGGGTATCTGTATGGCTTATTTTGGTGTCTGAGCGCTGTACTCAGATTATTGCAAAGTTTGCATTCGCTGTAAAGCTTTTTTGAAATCTTACACAGCGGTTGCATTAAGGAGAAGTGTATCTATAATTCTTTGAATAACAGTTGTATATTTTATCAACGTTTATGATGAGTAATTCTGTAAATTGATTTGCTCATTCACCGGAAGTTTTGGCAGGCAAAACATTTCTGAACATTACACGCCAATGTAAAATGGGGTTTTTGGATATAAATATGAACTTTATCGAGCAAAACATACATGTATTGTGTAACATGAAGTCCTATGAGTGCCATCTGATGAAGATCATCAAAGGTTAGTGATTCATTTTAGCTGTATTTCTGGTTTTTGTGACACCTCTCCTTGCTTGGAAAATGGCTGTGTGGTTTTTCTTGTCTAGGCGCTGTCCTAACATAATCTAATGTTATGTTTTCGCCGTAAAGCCTTTTTGAAATCGGACAGTGTGGTTGGATTAACGAGAAGTGTATCGTTAAAATGGGATATAATAGTTGTATGTTTGAGAAATCTGAATTATGAGATTTTTGTTGTTTTGAATTTGGCGACCTGCTATTTCACTGGCTGTTGGCGAGTGTGTGGGTTAGCGTCCCACATACCCCAGAGAGGTTAAAAGGTATGAGGCTAGACTTATGTATTTATATCATGTTACATCCTTATTCTTAAATTGATTCAATTGTATATATCAACATATACACACAATGACAAAGCAAAAACAGGTTATGCATTTCAGCAAAATGTTAAATTGAAATATCACATTTACATAAGTTTTCAGACCCTTTTACTCAGTACTTTGTTGAAGCACCTTTGACAGTGATTACAGCCTTGAGTCTTATTGGGTATGACACTACAAGCTTGGCACACCTGTATTTGTGGAGTTTCTCCCATTCTTCTCTGAAGATCCTCTAAAGCTCTGTCAGGTTGGATGGGGAGCGTCGATGCACAGCTATTTTCAGGTCTCTACAGAGATGTTTGATCGGGTTCAAGTCCGGGCTCTGGCTGGGCCACTCAAGGACATTGAGACTTGTCCCGAAGCCACTCCTACGTTGTCTTGGCTGTGTGCTTAGGGTCGTTGTCCTGTTGGAAGGTGAACCTTCGCTAAAAAGTCTGAGGTCCTGAGCGCGTTATCAAGGATCTCTGTACTTTGATCCATTCATCTTTCCCTCGATCCTGACTAGTCTCCTAGTTCCTGCCGCTGAAAAACATGCCCACAGCATGATGCTGCCACCACCATGCTTCACCGTAGGGATATTGCCAGGTTTCCTCCAGACGTGACACTTGGCATTCAGGCCAAAGAGTTCAATCATGGTTTCATCAGACCAGAGAATCTTGTTTCTCATGGTCTGAGAGTCCTTTAGGTGCCTTTTGGCAAACTCCGAGGGGGCTGTCGTGTGCCTTTTTACTGAGGAGTGGCTTCCATCTGGCCACTCTAACATAAACGCCTGATTGGTGGAGTGCTGCAGAGATGGGAGAACCTTCCAGAAGGACAACCATCTCCACAGAGGAACTACGGAGCTCTGTCAGAGTGACGATCGGGTCCTTGGTCAAATACCCCATAATGACAAACCGAAAACAGGTATTGTGTGTAGATTGTTGAGAATATTTTGTATTTAATCAATTTTAAAATAAGGCTGTACGTAAAAAGAATGTTAAGTCACAGGGTCTGAATATTTTCCAAATGCACTGTGTGTGTGTGTGTATAAATTACACTCTCTCACACCAATTAAACTCAAATTCTTATCATTATTGAAAGGAGATTAGGTTTGTAAATGCATAAAGAAACCATGCGTAACATTTTAATTAACTAGATTGATGTTTGCATTTTACCTACGTAACCACGAAATGGAAACCATGGAAACAGAGCCTTGAAGAAAAACTTATGTTCGAGTTTCTCAATGTTTATCCTTTTGGCACCCACAAATTTTATTCATAGATTCAGTAAGATAATAAAAGGAAAAAGTAAGAGCAAAGTAAAGGCTATAAACTAAAACTACCAGCTGCCTACAGTTAAATGTGCAATTAACGTCTGCACCCGTATTAAAAAAGTAGAGTACACCCACTCCATATGTTTTTCATCGTAATCGAAAAGGCTAAATCCTATATCAGCACTCGTACTCTGAGACGATTCATGAATACAGCCCCTGAAGTATAGCTTTAACCTGACTCTCTTTTTGTGATAATACTAATCTAATCACCACTCACTGTGGATGTAGTTTGTAGAGCGTTCCATCGACACCCACTGTGATTTTGAGCTCGGAGAGGTTGCGGTTCTGCCGGATCTTGTCGACCACAGCGGCCAGGCCGGCACCACAGAGTTGGGCAGCACGGCGAGCCACTACGCTGCACACCTCCTTCACCAGGATACTGTCGTCACACGTAGAACTGGTCAGACCCAGGTGCTGCAGGATGGAGCGCACCTGCCTCAGGGCCAGACGGTCACTGACAGGGAGAGGGGGGGGGGGGGGGGGGGGGGGGGGGGGGTGTTGAGACAGGCAGGCAGGCACTGACTGTTACAGACAAATCATTTTTGTGAACATGAAGTGCACACAACACTGTTCTCCATCCTATGCTAGACATTGGTGTCTAGGAGGGACATAATATTGAAATCCAATAGCTTTGATACGCTGAAAAAGGGACGCACACGTTGCTCCCACCATGGCTGTTAGCCTTTTTAGTGACACTTTTCCAAATCTTCCTTTTGCTCATCAGACATCAACACTAGATAGTGACTGAAGGCGTAATTGTCAAACATTCCCAGACAAGCGAACTCTGACACCGACTCACCTCTCGATCTGCGAGAGGAACTTGGTTTCAAAGATGCCTCTGGTCTTCAGCCTCTCAGAGAGTTTGCCTCGGAACAGAAGTCCCTTTGCAGTGAACTCCAGCAGTACGTTCCTCACTATCTCCCCAAGGTACATCCCACTGATCAGCTTCTCATACCTGACAGAGACCGAGAGAGAGAGAGAGAGAGACTTGAATCCTGAGGCTTACTGCTACACAGTTTATTTGACAGAATCCTACTGTGGAAAACCACACTTCAGGTTTTATGGATGAAAGCGTTATTGCACTGGTGCGTGTAGTAGTCCCAGCTATGGTTGCAAAGCT
Organism: Salmo trutta; assembly: GCF_901001165.1. Taxonomy (NCBI): domain Eukaryota; kingdom Metazoa; phylum Chordata; class Actinopteri; order Salmoniformes; family Salmonidae; genus Salmo; species Salmo trutta. The sequence goes on along the minus strand of NC_042983.1, from coordinate 10,774,927 downwards.
ACTGGTAATTTACAAAATAATTACTGCAAATTTCTGCTATTTTGGTAATTAACAGAAAATATATGTTGGTATTTTATACTTTAATAACTATTTTGTTTTATATACACATTACCAGTCAAAAGTTTGGACACCTACTCATTCAAGCGGTTTTCTTTATTTTTGACTATTTTCTACATTGTGTGAAGACATCAAAACTATGAAATAACATGTGGAATCATGTAGTAACCAAAAAAGTGTGAAATCAAAAAGATATACAAAGCTGTCATCAAGGCTACTTTGAAGAATCTAAAATAAACTCAGCAAAAAAAAGAAATGTCCTCACTGTCAACTGCGTTTATTTTCAGCAAACTTAACATGTGTAAATATTTGTATGAACATAAGATTCAACAACTGAGACAAACTGAACAAGTTCCACAGACATGTGACTAACAGAAATGGAATAGTGTGTCCCTGAACAAAGGGGGGTCAATATCAAAAGTCAGTATCTGGTGTGGCCACAAGACACATTAAGTACTACAGTGCATCTCCTCATGACTACACCAGATTTGCCAGTTCTTGCTGTGAGATGTTACCGCACTCTTCCACCAAGGCACCTGCAAGTTCCCGGACATTTCAGACGTGGTCGATGGGATTGAGATCCGGGCTCTTTGCTGGCCATGGCAGAACAATGACATTCCTGTCTTGCAGGAAATCACGGACAAAACGAGCAGTATGGCTGGTGGCATTGTCATGCTGGAGGGTCATGTCAGGATGAGCCTGCAGGAAGGGTACCACACGAGGGAGGAGGATGTCTGCAATGACAACAAGCTCAATCCGATGATGCTGTGACACACCGCCCCAGACCATGACGGACCCTCCACCTACAAATCGATTCAGAGTACAGGCCTCGGTGTAACGCTCATTCCTTCGACAATAAACGCGAATCCGACCATCACCCCTGGTTAGACAAAACCGCGACTCGTCAGTGAAGAGCACTTTTTGCCAGTCCTGTTTGGTCCAGCGACGGAGGATTTGTGCCCATAGGCAACATTGTTGCCGGTGATGTCTGGTGAGAACCTGCCTTACAACAGGCCTACAAGCCCTCAGTCCAGCCTCTCAGTCTATTGCGGACAGTCTGAGCACCGATGAAGGGACTGTACGTTCCTGGTGCATCTCAGGCAGTTGTTGTTGCCATCCTGTACCTGTCCCGCAGGTGTGATGTTTGGATGTACCGATCCTGTGTAGGTGTTGTTACACGTGGTCTGCCACTGCGAGGATGATCAGCTGTCCGTCCTGTCTCCCTGTAGCGCGGTCTTAGGCGTCTCATAGTATGGACATTGCAATTTATTGCCCTGGCCACATCTGCAGTCCTCATGCCTCCTTGAAGTATGCCTAAGGCACGTTCATGCAGATGAGCAGGGACCCTGGGCATGTTTCTTTTGGTGTTTTTCAGAGTCAGTAGAAAGGCCTCTTTAGTGTCTTAAGTTCTCATAACTGTGACCTTAATTGCCTACCGTCTGTAAGCTGTTAGTGTCTTAACGACCATTCCACATGCATGTTCATTAATTGTTTATGGTTCATTGAACAAGCATGGGAAACCATGTTTAAACCCTTTACAATGAAGATCTGTGAAGTTATTTGGATTTTTACTAATTATCTTTGAAGGATAATCTCCTCTGTGGAGATGGGAGAACCTTCCAGAAGGACAACCATCTCTGGAGCACTCCACCAATCAGGCCTTTATGGTAGAGTGGCCAGAAGGAAGCAACTCCTCAGTGAAAGGCACATGACAGACCGCTTGGAGTTTGCCAAAAGGCACCTAAAAGGACTGACCATGAGAAACAAGATTCTCTGATCTGATGAAACCAAGATTGAACTCGTTGGCCTGAATGCCAAGCGTTATGTCTGGAGGAAACCTGGCACCATCCCTACGGTGAAGCATGGTGGTGGCAGCACCATGCTGTGGGGATGTTTTCCCATGGCAAGGACTGGGAGACTAGTCAGGATCGGGGGAAAGATGAACGGAGTAAAGTACAGAGAGATCCTTAATGAAAACCTGCTCAAGAGCGCTCAGACTGGGGTGAAGGTTCACCTTCCAACAGGACAACGACCGTAAGCAAACTGCCAAGACAATTCAGGAGTGGCTTCAGGACAAGTTTCTGAATGTCCTTGAGTGGCCCAGCCAGAGCCCAGACTTGAACCCGATCTAACATCTCTGGAGAGACCTGAAAATAGCTGTGCAGCGACACTCCCCATCCAATCTGACAGAGCTTGAGAGGATCTGCAGAGAATGGAAGAAACTCCACAAATACAGATGTGCCAAGCTTATAGCTTCATACCCAAGAAGACTTAAGGCTGTAATCGCTGCCGAAGGTTCTTCAACAAAGTACTGAGTAAAGGGTCTGAATACTTATGTAAATGTGATATTTTTAATAGATTTGCAAAAATCTGAATACTTTCCGAATGCACTGTACATACACACCGAACAAAAATGTATAACACAACAATTTAAAAGATTTTACTGAGTTACAGTTAATATAAGAAAATGAGTCAAATGAAATAAATTCAGTAGGCCCTAATCTATGGATTTCACATGACTGGGAATACAGATACCTTTAAAAAAAATAAAAATAATGGCGTGGATCAGAAAACCAGTCTGTATCTGATGTGATCACCATTGCCTCATGCAGCGCGACACATATCCTTTGCATTGTTCATCAGGCTGTTGATTGTGGTCTGTGAAATGTTGTCTCACTCTTCAATAGCTGTGTGAAGTTTCTGGATATTGGCAGAAACTCGAACACGCTGTACTACACTTCGATCCAGAGCATCCCAAACAAGTTCAATGGGTGACATGTTTGGTGAGTATGCAGGCCATCGAACAGACATTTTCAGCTTCCAGGAATTGTGTACAGATCCATGCGACACGGGGCCATGAATTATCATGCTGAAACATGAGGTGATGGCGACGGATGAATGGCACTACAATGGGCCTCAGGATCTTGTCACAGTGTCTGTGCATTCAAATTGCCAAAGATAAAATGCAAATGATGTTCGCTGTCCGTAGCTTATGCCTGCCCATACCACAACCCCTTGCCACTATGGGGCACTCTGTTCACAACGTTGATATCAGCAAACCGCTCGCCCACACGACGCCGTACAAGTGGTCTGCGGTTCTGAGGCCAGTTGGACGTACTGCCAAATTCACTAAAACGACTTTGAAGTCTGCTTATGGTAGAGAAATTAACATTAAATTCTCTGTCAAGAGCTCTGGTGGACATTTCTGCAGTCAGCATGCCAATTGCGCGCTCCTTCAAAACTGTTGTGAAAAAACTGCACATTTTAGAGAGTCGTACACCTGAGTAATGATCATGCTGTTTAATCAGCTTCTTGATATGACACCTGTCAGTTGGATGGATTATCTTGGCAAAGGAGAAATGCTCACTAAAAGGGATGTAAACAAATTTGTGCACAAAATTTGAGAGTAATAAGCTTTGTGTGTGTATGGAACATTTCTGGGATCTTTAATTTCAGCTCATGAAACATGGGACCAACACTTTACATGTTGCATTAATACTTTTTCAGTGTATTATTCATTTATTATCGCCGCCTAGTCGATAGCATAATAAATGAAAAAAATAAATCGAAAAACAATGTCATTATTTTCTATTAACACAGCAACTCTTCCAACTATTTACTTTTTTCACAACTGCTACCAGTTTAACTTCAAAACATTAACAAATACATTGACATAGCAAAATAAGTAAATAAATGAAGGATATTTCATGCTAAAACCCTCATATTAAACACCAATGGTTTTCACTAAGTTGGTTTATATTTATATATATATTTTTTTACAGCATTGTCACTTTTTATTTTAAAATAATCTAATTTAGTATATTTCATATTGATAAAGCCACAGAGGGCCAGAGATAATTACAGACACCTGTGATAATCTGAAGTACCCAAAATGGCCACTAGATGTTTTGTGATAGATTACACAAATTCTGGTAGTTTACTGGTAAATTTAGAAAGATTCCTTTAATATACCCTCCCTTTGCAAACCTAATCCCAGCCTCCAAAGACACATAAATCAACTTTAACAAACAGTCCAATAAATCCACAGGAAGGAGATTTAATTTGTTTAATTCAGCCTCCGTAAATCAGCACCCCAACTAAAGGTGTGCTCTTTGTTTTTCTTTCAACACCATTATAAAACAGTAATAAGCTACCTCTGTTTGCCAGGGTTGGTGGCACAGTCGTCCACGGCTCGGTCGAATTCTGTGCTGAAGTCGTCCAGCTCCCCGTGGTCCCCAAAGGCCCCCCACTCCATGTTAACACACATCCTCCCCTCGTCCCCCTCCACCAGCTCCACATTCTGCATTTCCTCCATGTAGCAGGCATTGGTGCCAGTACCTGGAGAGAGGGGAAATGTGTGTGTGTGTGTGTGTGTGTGTGTGTGAGAAAGAGAGAGAGAGAGACAGACACTCAAAGGAAGGCAGTTATTGATTTCTTACAGACTGTGCTTGTGATCCAGAAGGAACATACAGTAGGCTATTGGAGACTCACCTACGATGAGGCCCACCTCACACAGTGGGTCTTCGTAGCCACAGGTCATCATGGTGCCCACAGTGTCATTCACCACGGCAACCACGTCCAGGTCAAACTCCTACAAAAACATCAACACAAGGACTTATGGATCACTAACATGGAACCCTTTTTCATAACCGAAGGATTTCAGATTGGTATACTATAATATCAAATTCCAAAAAAGTTACGTTTGGTGTACTTTCATGGTATCATATGCAATTTAAAATGGATTTCAGATCCTACAGGTACTGTAATGTGTAACAGCGTTTTGATTCTGGGCAGTGTAGGATTGTGACTAAGCCCAGTGGGTGGGTGTGACCTCTAACCTCTCTGCGGTGGATAGCATCCTTCAGTAGAGACACAACATCCTCTCCCTCGCAGCCGGTAGCTTTGAAACCTTTGGTCCACTTTAGCAAGATACCCTGAGGAGGAGGAGGAATGGACATCACATTAGGAGGGCGGGGGATGGGCATCTTTACCTGGCCCTGAGCAGAGTGTTGGTTAGTCTATACTATGTCAGGATCGCAGGCTACAGGGCGACCAATTAATTGGCATGGCTGATTTCAAGTTCTCATAACAATCGGTAAATCGGCATTTTTGGACGCCGATTACATTGCATTCCACGCGGAAACTGCGTGGCAGGCTGACCACCTGTTACGCGAGTGCAGCAAAGAGCCCAGTTAAGTTGCTAGCTAGCATCAATCGTCACAATCACGAGTTAACTTAGTAATATCATCAACCATGTGTAGTTAACTAGCTTGTCCTGCATTGCATATAATCGATGCGGTGCCTGTTAATTTATCATCGAATCACAGCCTACTTCACCAAATAAGGGATGATTTAACAAAAGCACAATCGTTGCACAAATGTACCTAACCATAAACATCAATGCCTTTCTTAAAATCAATACACAGAAGTATATATTTTTTTAAACCTGCATATTTAGTTAAAAGAAATTCATGTTAGCAGGCAATATTAACTAGGGAAATTGTGTCACTTCTCTTGCGTTCATTGCACGCAGAGTCAGGGTATATGCAACAGTTTGGCCCGCCTGGCTCGTTGTGAAGTGATTTTCCAGAATTTTACATAATTATGACATAACATTGAATGTTGTGCAATGTAACAGCAATATTTAGACTTAGGGTTGCCACCTATTCGCTAAAACACGGAACGGTTCTGTATTTCACTGAAAGAATAAACTTTTTCTTTTCGAAATGATCGTTTCCGGATTTGACCATATTAATGACCTAAGGCTTGTATTTCTGTTTATTATATTATAATTAAGTCTATGATTTGATATTTCATAGAGCAGTCTGACTGAGCGGTGGTAGGCAGCAGCAGGCTCGTAAGCATTCATTCAAACTTTACTACGTTTGCCAGCAGCTCTTAGCAATGCTTGAAGCACAGAGCTGTTTGACTTCACGCCTATCAACTCCTGAGATTAGGCTGGCAATACTATAGTGCCTATTAAACATCCAATAGTCAAAGGTATATGAAATACAAATGGAATAGAGAGAAATAGTCGACGCGTCATAATTTCTATAATAACTACAACCTAAAACTTCTTAACTGGGAATATTGAACCACCAGCTTTCATATGTTCTGAGCAAGGAACTTAAACGTTCATTTTTTTACATGGCACATATTGCACTTTTACTTTCTTCGCCAACACTGTTTTTGCATTATTTAAACCAAATTGAGTATGTTTCATTATTTATTTGAGACTAAATAGATTAATGCATTATATTAAGTTAAAATAAGTGTTCAGTGTTCATTCAGTATTGTTGTAATTGTCATTATTACAAATATATATAAATATATATATATATATTTTAAAATCAGCCGATTAAATGGGCATCGGCTTTTTTTTTGGTCCTCCAATAAATCGGTATCGGAGTTGGAAAACCATAATCGGTTGACCTCTACTACAGACGCCTATAGAATGTGTGAATAGACCATGTGATGCACTTCGTCCACTCCTGTCAGCACTTGTCCTTCCAAGCGTTACCATTTGAATGAACAGGTGCAGACAGAGCACATTGACTGTTCTCAAGTGTTTAACGTTTTGTCTTAGAGAGGTTCAAGCCATCCAAAAACGATGTTTAAAACGAGTTTTGCGTGTGCGAGTTTGCTTTGTTACCTGGTCCAGTTTGTTCTGATGGCAGGGGAAGGAGAAGGTGAAGCCGAGGGGCAAGGAAGCTCCTTTCATACCCATGTACTCCAGGAAGTCAGCGATGCAGTGCACTATGTGGTCAAACAGCTGACAGAGAACAGACCGAGAGAGATGTGTCAAATGACCAATGCAGTGGACTGGGACGGTGACGTAACAGACATTGAGACGGACATTTCCGGATTACCTCCTCTCCAGTGCCCTGCATAGCCTCCTGGGGTATGGCATAGATCTTGTTGTGCATCTCCACGCTGCGTCTCTTCCCGCCCCGCACGCGAACCAGCAGAACTCGGAAGTTGGTCCCACCGAGGTCAAGGGCCAAGAAGTCACCGTGCTCTGATAAGTTCAATGAGTCAGACAATAGGGAAGGTAGCTAAGCAAGCGCGAAAACACTCCTACATTTAACTTAACATATTTTTTATTTAATCGTTTACATTTAGCAGCTTGGGGGTTATGTGCCTTGTTTAAGAACGGCAGTAGGTATTCACATCCTGGCGGACTTTGTCAGCCCTGAATTTCCAACCGGTAACCCTCTAATTGCTGGCTGACCACCCACACACACATCCTAGATACAGGTGGAATTGGTGTATTGATTTGGTAAATTCTTAACTACATGTAACGGCTTAAGGTTACATCCTACTCCTCAGTCTCCTGCTATAGTCCTTCCAAGGACATCTGTCTATTTTCCAGGATGTTCAATCAAAGGCTTTCTAAAATTCTAAAATGTAAGGCCCATTGGGGGGGTACTGATACAAATTAGTCTATGTTTTAAGATAATGGCTAAAGTGTTCCACTCTGAAATTTTATAATAGTGTTAAATGTTTGAGAATCATAAGATAAAATGAGGATGTGTGTAGATCTGTTAGAATTTTAATACTAGGGTATTATATTCTTTAGTAGGGGTGTAAGCAGAGAAGTTGAAAAACAGATAATTGAAAACCATTTGAGGTTTACAAACCAAGAGGGGGAGGGGAAGTGAAAGAATGTGACAAGATTGATGGTTCTTTCTCTATAATGTGGTTAGTGGAAAAATACTGGCCGTTTGAGCAGGGCCTAAAGATAATGTGAGTGTGTATTATAAAAGGGACTGGGTCCTCATTTTCTACTTTAGAGCTCTCGTGAATAAAGAACAACAAACATTTTACAAAATCTGAGACTTTGCCCAATTATTATTGAACCCAGGGTCTTACAAACCTCGGGAAATTGGTCAAAGATTAAATTACTGTTTAATTATCATTATTGTGATTGAAAATTCTCGTGACAGGTACCCTTCAATTAACATCGTATGGCTCCATCTCCTCCCAGACACACACACTCCTCCATCTCCCTCCCCTCTGACCTTCTAATCCAATGTTTTTTGAGAATGAGCCGAGAGAACATGAGGAACTGAAATTGAGATTCTTCCGTAGATACCACCCATTCCTATGCTGAACCTATACCTGTGCCGTCGGGGGTGGAGCGGACGTAGGTGGGCAGCATCTTGACGGTGGCTTGATCATGACTCTCCTTGGCCAGGCCTCTGTTAATCTCCTCTCCCATCCTCCTCTTCACCTCCAACAGCTGCTCCCGGCTCAGACGCAGGGCGTCCAGGATACGCTGCCGCTCGGCATGTTGGGTAGCCAGCCGGTACGCCACCGCCGTCACCATGGCCGCCCCCTTCCCGCTGCCGTCCTCTGAGCGCAGGAAACGCACATCGCAGTCCGGCACCAGCCGCCGCACCATCTTGTGTAGCCGCCGCGCAAACCTGGGCGAGGAGAGGCACGACTTTACTTTTAAGCTTAAAAAAAAATTGTAAAGGTTTAATTAGCTATTAGTAAACTGTTGGTAAATTAAATATAATTTGTTCATGTTTCTTAGTGAATAAACCATTCCTTACTTGGTCCTGTAAATTTAATTGGCACTTGAGATTTAAGGGTGAATTCCATTGTAATTCCCATCATCCAGTGTAATTTATACTAAATAAATAAAAATATAAAAAAGCAACATGCAACAATTTCAAAGACTTTACTGGAGTTACAGTTCATGAGGAAATCAGTCAGTTCTAATGAAATCAATTCATTAGGTCCTAATCTATGGATTTCACATGACTGGTAATACAGATATGCAGCTGTTGGCCATAGACACCTTCATTTATTTATTTTTAAAAGCCACACAATAGGCCTCAGGATTTCTTCACTGTATGTCTGTGCATTCAAATTGCCATCGATGAAATGCAATTGTGTTCACTGTCTGTAGCTTACGCCTGCACATACCATAACCCCTCACCACCATGGGGCACTCTGTTCACAACGTTGACATCAGCAAACTGCTCGCCCACACGACGCCATACACATGGTCTGTGATTGTGAAGCCGGTTGGACATAGTGCCACATTTTCCTAAAACGATGTTAGAGGTGGCTTATGGTAGAGAAATAAATTACTGAGGTCTTAGTCCAAACGGGAGACAGTTCGTGAGAAAAGTATATGACTACTGTGAGAGTAGTTTCTAAATGTACCAAAGTATTCTCTCTCTCGGTCTCTCATAAGCCGCAATATTGTGTCAGTCTGCTAGGGACCTGTTTCTAATGTATTAAGTGTGTATGTTTATCCTGTGTTGTCATTTAGTTAGCTAGTAAACAAATAATGAAACCAATGTGTAGTACTGAATCATAAGGATGGGGTTTTGTAGATGAAGGAGGTTACGACTGTTCAAATGACGATATGATGTTATGATCAATGAGTTGACCGTTTATGGATATAATAGGTAAAGACCTTTAGAGTTTAATTCGGGAGATGGTTAAAGTTAAATAAAAAAATAAACCGCTCTCGTGGTGTCCCAATTCCTAATGAGTTAATTGTTGCATGATTAATTTAAAAAATAAAAATCGGTAACAATTAAACATCGTTAGTTGATTAGATAAATAACAGTCAGATTAATGAAAGTAAAGTCACAACAATAGTTTATTCTAGGAAAATTCTTATACTTCAGTGAGTCATGGCTCTGGTGTGAAACTCAGAGTTGTAGATTGAGTGTCAAATTGAGTCGGAATACATTTGAATGAAATGTGATATTGTGCAATTGCATTTAATTTTTGATGTGGTGAAAGCACTGGAGTAGTAGTGTATTTGAGCCTTGCGCTGCTTAAGATCTACAGTGTCCACAAGGGATAGAGGAAATGGTAGCACTTGATTTGAAGGTCTTATTTTACATGGCGTAGAATCTTAAATTTGACCAGTTTCTCACAGCAGGAAAATAATCCTGCAGAGACAGGAAATCTGAATTAGTGTGGGAATTATAATTAATAAACATTTTTGTTGGGATGGATACATTTTTGTAAGGGGAAATCAAGTCAAGTGGAAATTACAAAGCCTTTTTAAACAAATACACTAAAATTTTGCTGCAGGACATTTCCTGAAACAACAGCGTGATCAAATTAAAATCCAACATCTGTAGAACAGGATGAACTGAAAGCCAACCAAATTCTGGACTGGCATTTGAGATGAGGGTCAGTTCCACTGTAATTACACAGTGCAGTCTAGTTTAGTTCATTCTAATGCCATAGAAGTAAGAGCACTTCTTCTATACTTCAGTGAGTAGTAACCCACAGTGGTGTGTCACAGAGAAGATGTAGCTTGCCTGAGTATCTAGTAAAATACATTAAGTGCCATTTCAAGTACAACACTTCATCTGTTCTATCCTGAATTGGCGGGATCCACAATAACAATGTCATTGATCCCCACTCTTGTTAGAGATAACCCCGGAGTACAGCATCTCAAAGCTCACACACACACACACTTGGGCTAAAACACACGCGACGCACAAAGACTGCTCCACTCACTGTGGGTGGTTCTTGTAGACAGAGCCGTCCACTCCTATGGTTGTCCTCAGCCTCTCCGCAGCCTTGTTGTCTCTGATCTGTCTCAAAACAGAGACTAGCGTGGCAGCACACAGGTGGGCGGCCCGCGTCGACACCACCTGACACACCCTCTGAGTGGCCACGCAGTCCTCCCCAGAGGGGTCCAGGCCCAGCCCCCTCAGCACCTTCTCCGCACTCACCAGACCCTCCTGGTCTCTGTCAGAAAGAGAGCACCACCTCAGTTACATACTGGTTTAAAAAGTATAACATTAGGTTTGGTACTTGCTCATCATTATCATCATCAGCAGCATCATCACACTATCATCATATTCATCATCATCAGCATCATCATATTCATGATCATCATCATTAGCAGCAGCATCATATTCATGATCATCAACCAAGTTATATCAAGATACAAGACAGAGTCAAAGAAAGAGCCATGTCATCTATTATTTTATACGTTGATTAAATAGGCCCACAGTCTCACACATATATTGTACACTCATACTACTGACTTGTCGTTTTCGATGGCGGAGACGAAGCTGGTCTGGAAGTGTCCTGTGGTGAGGAGGTCAGGAGTGGTGTGACCCTTGAACACCAGGTCCTCCTTGGCCATCTTTACCAGGATCAGACGCACCAGCTCCCCCATGTACATCCCACTGATCATCTTCTCAAACCTACACACGCAGACACACAGGCACGCAAATCCTGTCATGATTACTTGGTTGGTACAGGTGAGCACATCAGCGGTGGAGCTCGAATGATTGCTCTCAGTCTCATGGAAGTAGTTTGTGTTTAGCTGTATATAGTCAGCTAACTAGTTGGTTGTTCAATCTTGTTTCTACCGATGTAATTCATATGGAAAACAGCCCAAGCTGCTTGCTATAGCTTGCTAGCTAGCTAGTCTGTCTGGTCAGAACAGTTGTTTGGTGTCAACTTCAGCGGTCACTTTCACTAGCTAGCCATGCAGACAACCAGCTAACTAGCTGCCAAAATTGAGATCAGAGTAATGTTGTTTATCTGTTAGGCTTAGGTTATGGTTTGTCATGTTTGCTAGGTACAGATATTCACTGTTATCCTAAAATTTGACACCTTAGCTGTCGTGTTAGGGTAGAAGCCCGCACAGTGGAGCTCATATGATATCGATTTGCAGTGATATTTGTTTGCATAGCCAGCTAACAAGTTGCTTGTTTTGTCCCGTTTCTACCGATGCTATTCATTTGGAAACTGTCCCAGCTTTGTAACTAATTGAATCTGTAAACAGTTCTGCCACATACTTTGACTTCTTACCATCTATGAAAAGTAATCTGACCATGGGTCTTGAAGTGCGAGTACCCTATATTAGAGGTCGACCGATTATGATTTTTCAACGCCGATACCGATTATTGGAGGACCAAAACCCCCGATACCGATTAATCGGACGTTTTTTTCCTTTTTTTTTGTAATAATGACAATTACAACAATACTGAATGAACACTTATTTTAACTTAATATAATACATCAATAAAATCAATTTAGCCTCAAATAATGAAACATGTTCAACTTGGTTTAAATAATGCAAAAACAAAGTGTTGGAGAAGAAAGTAAAAGTGCAATATGTGCCACGTAAAAAAGCTAACGTTTAAGTTCCTTGCTCAGAACATGAGAACATATGAAAGCTGGTGATTCCTTTAAACATGAGTGTTCAATATTCCCAGGTAAGATGTTTTAGGTTGTAGATATTATAGGAATTATAGGACTATTTCTCTCTATACAATTTGTATTTCATATACCTTTGACTATTGGATGTTCTTATAGGCACTTTAGTCTTGCCAGTGTAACAGTAAAGCTTCCGTCCCTCTCCTCGCTCCTACCTGGGCTCGAACCAGGAACACATCGACAACAGCTACCCTCGAAGCAGCGTTACCCAAGTAGAGGAAGGGGAAACAACTACTCCAAGTCTCAGAGCGAGTGACGTTTGAAATGCTATTAGCGCGCACCCGGCTAACTAGCGAGCCATTTCACATCGGTTACACCAGCCTAATCTCGGGAGTTGACAGGCTTGAAGTCATAAACAGCGCAATGCTTGAAGCATTGCAAAGAGCTGCTGGCAAAATGCACGAAAGTGCTATTTTGAATGAATGCTTACGAGCCTGCTGCTGCCTACCATCGCTCAGTCAGACTGCTCTATCAAATCATTGACTTAATTATAACATAATAACACACAGAAATACGAGCCTTAGGTAATTAATATGGTCGAATCCGGAAACTATCATCTCGAAAACAAAACGTTATTCCTGTTACATTGCACAATCTTCAATGCTATGTCATAATTACGTAAAATTCTGGCAAATTAGTTCGCAACGAGCCAGGCGACCCAAACTGTTGCATATACACTGACTTTGCGTGCAATGAACGCAAAATGACACAATTTCACCTGGTTAATATTGCCTGCTAACCTGGATTTCTTTTAGCTAAATGCAGGTTTAAAAATATATACTTGTGTATTGATTTTAAGAAAGGCATTGATGTTTATGGTTGGAACAACGTGTACCTAAGCGATTATATGCAACGCAGGACAGGCTAGATAAACTAGTAATAACTACACATGGTTGATGATAACTAGTGATTATGATTGATTGTTTTTTATAAAGATAAGTTTAATGCTAGCTAGCAACTTACCTTAGCTTCTTACTGCATTCGCGTAACCTCGTGGAGTGCAATGTAAAGCAGGTGGTTAGAGCGTTGGACTAGTTAACCGTAAGGTTGCAAGATTGAATCCCTGAGCTGACAAGGTAAAAATCTGTCGTTCTGCCCCTGAACAAGGCAGTTAACCCACCGTTCCTAGGTGGTCATTGAAAGTAAGAATGTGTTCTTAACTGACTTGCCTAGTTAAATAAAGGTCCATTTTTTTATTTTTATAAATCCCCAAATTATTATTTTTTTAAGTCAAAAATCGGCCAAATCGGTGTCCAAAAATACAGATTTCCAATTGTTATGAAAACAGCCATAATTAAAATCGGCCATTCCGATTAAATCGGTCGACCTCTACCCTATATAGCCTTTATGGTTATAATCTAACCCCGCTGCTCATCCATGAGCATATTAAGTGTGTATGCTTAGTGGGACCATCATTTGTTTTTCAACAGGACAATGACCCAACACACCTCCAGGATGTATAAGGGCTATTTGACCAAGAAGGTGATGGAGAGCTGCATCAGATGACCTGGCCTCCACAATCACCCGATCTCAACCCAATTGAGAGGGTTTGGGATGAGTTGGACCACAGAGTGAAGGAAAAGCAGCCAACAAGTGTTCAGCATATGTGGGAACTCCTTCAAGACTGTTGGAAAAGCATTTCAGGTGAAGCTGGTTGAGAGAATGCCAAGAGTTTGCAAAGCTGTCATCAAGGCAAAGGGTGGCTACTTTGAAGAATCTGAAATATATTTTGATTTGTTTAACACTTTTTTGGTTACTACATGATTCCATAATGTGTTATTTCATATTTTTGATGTCTGCACTATTATTCTACAATGTATAAAATAGTCAAAATAAAGACAAACCTTTGAATGAGTAGGTGTGTCCAAACTTTTGACTGGTACTGTATGCACGCCATGAACTGAGAAAATCTGGACACTAAGGTTTTCATGAAATCATTTTAATTGATTGACTTTAAGTGCTGTATGACATCATGATGATACCGTTTACTGTGAGATGGGAGGCGTGTAACTGTACCACAAAATATTATGGAAACCCCTAACAGTTGATTATTAGGAAGAAAGTATGTGTATAGTTGAGGGAAAAAAAGAGGGAGAGCAAGACAAGTCTGAGAAGGACAGAGAGAGATATCTCTCCCCCCCGTTACTCTAGGTCAATGACAGGAGTGAGGGAAGTGATTGGGAGAGTCATGGCTCAGCACCAGAAGGCAGGGAGGAGGAGTTGGAGATGATTGGAGGGATAGAGCGAGGATAAAGAGGGGAATGGAGGGAGAGGGGAATGGAGGGAGAGGGGAATGGAGGGAGAGGGGAATGGAGGGAGAGGGGAATGGAGGGAGAGGGGAATGGAGGGAGAGGGGAATGGAGGGAGAGGGAGGAGAAAGAAGAGTTTAGAGGGAGGAGTGGCAGACAAAGTCAGGACTATTATCAAAATACTGCAAGAGAATTTACCCAAACTACTTCACCCATGGCAAGCCCTCTCAGTGGATGAAGCTATGATACAACTTGACAGTAGACTACTGTGGAAGCAGCATAGGCCCCCCAAAAAAACAGTAAAGTGGGGGGTAAAATATTGTCTCTCTGACTCCTTGACTGGCTACTGCCTAGCTTTCAGTGTGTACATAGGTCGGGGGGATCAAGCAATTGAATTTGGCTTAGCCTGCAGAGTTGTTATGGAGAGCATGAGGCGCTCTCTCATCACAACACCATGTCTATGCTGATGACAACTTTTCAGCCATACCTCTGGTGAGATATCTTCTTGACGTCGACATACTTTTGTGGCACAGTGAGGCCCAATAGAAAGAATTTACCCAAGGCCATAATGAAGGCAAGCTCCATACAGGTCAGAGTCTAAAACGGTGTGCAGATAATCTTAAAGCGTGCTACTGTAGGGACAAACGAGATGTGTATTTTCTATGTCCTAACAGCTCAGGGAATGATACCCTAAAACCAGTATCAAAACATGGGCAGAATGTACTCGTGCGATCCAGAGCTGGTCCTGGATTACAATGAAAAAATGGGCCGGATTGACCAGGAATTCCACGTAGAAAAATAACACCTCCCAGCTGCCCACTGCACTGAGGCTAGGAAACACTGTCACCACCGATAAATCTAAGATAATCGAGAATTTCAAATAAGCATTTTACTACAGCTGGCTATGCTTTCCACCTGGCTACCTCTACCCCGGTCAACAGCCCTGCACCCCCCACAGCAACTTGCCCAAGGCTCCCCCCTTTTCTCCTTCACCCAAATCCAGATAGCTGACGATCTGAAAGAGCTGCAAAATCTGGACGCCTACAAATAAACTGGGCTAGACAATCTGGACCCTCTCTTTCTAAAATTAGCCACCACAATTGTTGCAACCCCTATTACTAGCCTGTTCAACCTCTTTCGTATCGTCTGAGATCCCTAAAGATAGGAAAGCTGCCACAGTCATCCCCTTCTTCAAAGGGGGAGAAACTCTAGACCCAAAGTTACAGACCTATATCTATCCTACCCTACCTTTCTAAAGTCTTCAAACAGAACACTGACCATTTCAAATCCCACTGTACCTTCTCCGCTATGCAATCTGGTTTCCGAGCTGGTTATGGGTGCACCTCAGCCACGCTCAAGGTCCTAAACAATATAACCGCCATCGATAAAAGACAATACTGTGCAGCCGTCTTCGTAGATCTGGCCAAGGATTTCGACTGTCAATCACTGCATTCTTATCGGCAGACTCAACAGCCTTGGTTTCTCAAACGACTGCCTCGCCTAGTTCACCAACTACTTCTCAGACAGAGTTCAGTGTGTCAAATCGGAGGGCCTGTTGTCCGGACCTCTGGCAGTCTATGGGTGTGCCACATGGTTCAATTCTCGGGCCGACTATTTTCTCTGTATACATCAATGATGTCGCTCTTGCTGCTGGTGATTCTCTGATCAACCTCTACGCAGACGACACCATTCTGTATACTTCTGACTAGAGGGCGACCAATTATGATTTTTCAGCATCGATGCCGATTGTTTGAGGACCGAAAAAAGCCGATACCGATTAATCGTACGATTTTTATATATATTTGTAATAATGACAATTACAACAATACTGAATGAACAATGAACACTTTTACTTTAACTTTATATAATACATAAATAAAATCTATTAAGTCTCAAATAAATAATGAAACATGTTCAATTTGGTTTAAATAATGCAAAAACGCAGTGTTGGAGAAGAAAGTAAAAGTGCAATATGTGCCATGTAAAAAAGCAACGTTTAAGTTCCTTGCTCAGAACATATGAAAGCTGGTGGTTCAATATTCCCAGTTCTTCAATATTCCCAGTTAAGAAGTTTTAGGTTGTAGTTACTATATGAATTATGACACGTCGACTATTTCTCTCTATTCCATTTGTATTTCATATACCTTTGACTATTGGATGTTTAATAGGCACTATAGTATTGCCAGCCTAATCTCAGGAGTTGATAGGCGTGAAGTCAAACAGCTCTGTGCTTCAAGCATTGCTAAGAGCTGCTGGCAAACGTAGTAAAGTTTGAATGAATGCTTACGAGCCTGCTGCTGCCTACCACCGCTCAGTCAGACTGCTCTATGAAATATCAAATCATAGACTTAATTATAATATAATAAACAAATACGAGCCTTAGGTCATTAATATGGTCAAATCCGGAAACTATCATTTCGAAAACAAAACGTTTATTCTTCTAGTGAAATACGGAACCGTTCCGTATTTTATCGAACGGGTGGCAACCAAGTCTAAATATTGCTGTTACATTGCACAACATTCAATGTTATGTCATAATTATGTAAAATTCTGGAAAATCACTTCACAACGAGCCAGGCGGGCCAAACTGTTGCATATACCCTGACTCCGCGTGCAATGAAGTGACAATTTCCCTAGTTAATATTGCAACAAAGCATTCTTCACTCATGCTGCCAAACATACCCTCGTAAAACTGACTATCCTACCGATCCTTGACTTCGGCAATGTCATTTACAAAATAGCCTCCAACACTCTACTCAGCAAATTGCATGTAGTCTATCACAGTGCCATCCGTTTTTCCCCATTTACTACCCACCACTGTGACCTGTATGCTCTGGTTGGCTGGCCCTCGCTTCATATTCATTGCCAAACCCACTGGCTCCAGGTCGTCTATAAGTCTTTGCTAGGTAAAGCCCCCACTGGTCACCATAGCAGCACCCACCCGTAGCACACGCTCCAGCAGGTATATTTCACTGGTCATCCCCAAAGCCAACTCAATCCATTGGCCACCTTTCCTTCCAGTTCTCTGCTGCCAATGACTGGAACGAATTGCAAAAAAATACGAAAATTCACTAAAGCTGGAGTCATATCTCCCTCTCTAACTTTAAGCATCAGCTGTCAAAGCAGCTTACCGATCATTGCACTTGTAAATAGCCCACCCAACTACCTCATCCCCATAGTTTTTTTTGCTCCTTTGCACCCCAGTATCTCTACTTGCACATTCGTCTTCTGCACATCTATCACTCCAGTGTTTAATTGCTAAATTGTAATTATTTCGCCACTATGGCCTATTTATTGCCTTACCTCCCTAATCTTACTACATTTGCACACACTGTATAGAGATTTTTCTATTGTGTTATTGACTGTACATTTGTTTATCCCATGTGTAACTGTGACGTTTTTGTCGCACTGCTTTGCTTCATCTTGGCCAGGTCGCAGTTGTAAATGAGAACTTGTTCTCAACTGGCCAACCTGGTTAAATAAAAGGTGAAATAAAAAAATAAAACTTCAACCAGCTCAGGAGCTACTAGAATGTTGGATGGACAGGCAGGAAAATGGTAGAAGTGTGTGTTGAGGGATGCTCAAAATTGCTATTATTAATGCTTACATTGTGTGGGGACCCTGCAAAGACCCCTTCCCAGAAACCGCAGGCACTTGTCCCTGAAGGCATTCAAAATGCAAATTGCACATTGGCTTTGTGATGGATACAGTGGCAGGAAATGGAGAGCCAAGAGTGTGGCACCAGGGGTGTGGACCGAGTTGTAACTCATAATTTGAAAGCAGAACAAAAATTATGAGAGGGCGCAGGAGAGGGTGTGTGGTGTACATCCGGAGTGGACACAGGGCAAAGAGTGGGAGAGTGGGTTTTGAAATAATTTCTGAGTAGTGCCCTCCGGTCAACTTTTTGATACATTTTTGAATATGTATACGTAAATAATATTTCTAAGTATAATATGTTATAGTTTGTAAATTGAGAAATTTGGTCAAATTTACTACAATTTAAATACTCAAGTTCTTTGTTGTGTGGAATGTTAATACTTTTTTTTATAGTGAGTGTCTGTACACAATTGGAGACAAAATGTGTGTTATTCCTATTGAAATGAATGTGGTATCATCCTAAAGATGAGTTAACTTGTAATTGTAATTTCTCCTTTGTTTTTGAGCTATGTCTGTTTGAAATGTGAGAAAATTAGTTGAAAATCCTCAGTAATCTACAGCATTATTCTAGAATTCTACCGGGGTCCAAAGAGTTAACAAGGTGAAAATTACAGTTCAACAACAAGCCAGATCTACATGGCAGCTGGAGGTTGATATCTTTTCCAGGTGGCATTGGGCAATAGACAAAGAGGACTAGCGTAATAGACAGTATAGTAGAAGTAGAGGGCGGGCCATGCGTCTGCCCTCTCACTCACAGCTGTTTGCCGGGGTTGAGGGAGCCGGCGTCGATCTCCCGGTCGAAGTCTGTACGGAGGTCATCCAGAGCGCCGTCGTCACCGAACGCCCCCCACTCCATGTTGACACACATCCTCCCCTCGTCCCCCTCAACCAGCTCCAGGTGACGCATCTCTTCCATGTAGCAGGCGTTAGTGCCGGTACCTAGGGGGGCAGCGACAGACAAAAGGTCATACTGTTGGCAACAGGGACATAAGGACTGACTAATCTGATGACAAAGAAAATTAACCTCTGGAGCGCATATGTGGATATTGACTCAACAATCACGCTTCAAAATCCAATTAAGGTTTAGATGTGTACAGAGGTTTCAATGTTAAGCCTTTCTTATAATCAACAGCACAATTGAACATGTCACAATAAACCCACAGTAGGTGTATTATTTACATACTGATTATACTCCCCTCCATATGTATTTGAACAGTGGACATTTTGTTTCATATGAGGCGAAAGTACAGAATGTCAGCTTTTATGTGAGGGTATTTTCATACATATACAAAAATATAAATGCAACATGTTAAGTGTTGGTTTCATGAGATTAAATAAAAGATCTCAGAAATGTTCCATGCACACAAAAAATGTATGTCTCTCAAATTTGGTTACGTCCTTGTTAGTGAGCATTTCTCCTTTGCCAAGATAATTCATCCATCTGACAGGTGTGGCATATCAAGAAGCTGATTAAACAGCATGATCATTAAAGCCACACTTTGTGCTTGGGACAATGAAAGGCCACTCTAAAATGTGTAGTTTTGTCATGCAACACAATGCCACAGATGTTTTGAGGGAGCGTGCAATTGGCATGCTGACTGCAGGAATTTCCATCAGAGCTGTTACCAAAGATTTTAATGTTAATTTCTCTACCAGAAGCTGTGTAAAACATTTTAGAGAATTTGGCGGTATATACAACCGGCCTCAACCACAGACCACGTGTATGTGGTGGGCGAGCGGTTTGCGGATGTCGTCATTGTGTTGGTGGTGGGGTCATGGTATGGGCAGGGTTAAGCTATGGACAATGAACACAATTGCATTTTTATCTATGACAATTTTAATGCACAGAGATAACGTGACAAGAACCTGAGGCCCATTGTCATGTCATTCAACCGCTGCATTTACCTCAGGTTTCAGCATGATAATGCATTGCCCCATGTTGCAAGGATCTGCACACAATTCATGGAAGCTGAAAATGGCCCAGGTCGTCCATGGCCTGCACACTCACTAGATATGTCACCCATTGAACGTTTGGATGCTCTAGATCGACGTTCCCGCCAATACCCAGCTACTTCGCACAGCCATTGAAGAGGAGTGGGGCAACATTCCACAGGCCACAATCAACAGCCTGATCAACTCTATGTGAAGGAGATCCCACACTGCATGAGGCAAATGATGGTCACTGATCCACGCCTCTACCTTTTTCTTTTTTTTAAAGGCATCTGTAATCAACAGATGCACATCTGTAATCCCAGTCATGCGAAATCAATAGATTAGGGCTTAATGAATTCATTTTAAAATGGACTGATTTCCTTCTATGAACTGTAACTCAGTAAAATGTGAAATTGTTGCATGTTGCATTTATATTTTTGTTCAGTGTATGCTTTACTGTTTAGAAATGAAAGCACTTTATCTAATCCCCCATGTGAAGAAGTCACTTTAGTGTATTAATGTAGTCAAAAGTTTAATATTTGGTCCCATATTCCTAGCATGCAATGACAACATCAAGCTTATGAGACTACAAACTCATTGGATGCATTTGCTGTTTGTTTTGGTTGTGTTTCGGATGTTTTGCCCAATAGGAAGTCAATAATGAATTGTGTCATTTTGGAGTCACTTTTATTGTAAGAATAGATGTTTCTGCTCACTTCTACATTCATATGGATGCTACCATGATCATATGGTGAGAGGTTAGTATGTTTTATTGTAGCCTCTACCCTCCTTACTCCTCATTATTCATGATTTTCCTAATCACGGCATTATCAGGATTAATGTAGACGTGTTTAGAAACATCTTATCTACTCGTTTAGAAAGACAATTACTCCAGTCGCCATTCAGTTACTATTAGGAAAAACCCAAAACACAACCAAAACAAACTGCAAATGCATCCAACGAGTTTGTAGAGTCACAAGCTTTATGTAGTCATTTCGTGAATTAATACTGTAAAAGTGAATTTGTCCAAATACTTCACATGGGGGCGACTAGATATATAAATAATATAATAGCCATTTCGCAGAAGTGACTTACAGTCTTGCGTGCATACATTATTTACGTATTGGTGCTACTAACTGAGCTACAGAGGACTTTCATTTCTAAACAGTAAAACATATGTATGAAAATACCCTCAAATAAAAGAGTTTACATCCCTGTTAGTGAGCATTTCTCCTTTGCCAAGATAATCCATCCACATTATGTACTGTTGCCTCATATGAAATACTTGATCTGAAACCCAAAATTCTGAAATATAGTGCCCCCCCCAAACCAAAAAAATGTGCTTCACTGTCCAAATACATATGGAGGAGAGTGTATGTATGGACTGTATTCACACAATGGAGGCCTCTCTGCAAATACATTTTCATAAACATCAAAACATTGTGAAAGTGAGCACCAAGAGACCCTATAATAATTCAGTGTTCTATATGTAATTCTACGGTGAGGAAATAGGAAGCCAGAACATTGGAAGTGAGTCCTATTGATTGTGTACAGATTGCATTCATGATGGAGTGCTCAGTACCTCACTCAAAACACTTGGATCGAGAGCATTGTGTTGGATTACACAAAATCCAACTAATCCCCATACATGCTAGGATGGAGAGGGACTCACCGACGATGAGGCCTATTTCACAGTGATGGTCGTCGTATCCACAAGTCATCATTGTGCCCACAGTGTCGTTGATTACGGCCACAATGTCAATGTCAAAGTCCTTAGGAAAGATAGAAACATGTCGTAATTAACAAGTGACTCCCTTGGCCAGCGTGCAGTGACAAACCATTACGCATGATGCAACTCCTATGAGAAACAACAAGTCAAGATGCAGGGTGTGATCAGGGCCCGTATTCAGAAAGCGTCTGAGTAGTAGTGCTGTTCTAGGATCAGTTCCTTTCTGTCCATGTAATCTTATTCATTACGATCTAAAAGGCTAAACTGATCCTTAAAAAAAAAAAAAAATCAGCAGTCCTACTCCGATGTTATAAGCAGCTAATTTAATCTGTTTTATATTTTTGGGGGCCTCCTAGTGTCCCCTTTTCACCTCATTTAACACTTGATTTACTTAACAAAAAGACATGAGTTTCGCTTCATATATTAATGAAGAAAAGTTACAAGTGCAACAGAATAGGTCCGGACCCTGTCCAGCAACTCTCTAATCCCAACAACACTGTCACAAAGCAGCATTAACGTTCCATAGCCCTTGCAGAACAGGGGAAACGAGCCTCTGCCCTGAATTGACACTGAAATCTAAATGAAAACTGTGGCACAACATGTTGTCAAAGCAACAAAATGTGAACCTCTGGGTTGCATTTGAGAGAGCAGCTAGCTAGTTCAGCCCAGAGGTCTCTGACAGAGCTGGTACTTCTGCTACATGCTGGGAAAGTAGCTGTGTTTCAGCAAATATCTCTTAAGAAATCAACAACTTGTGTTCGTTTCGGAAATCCATGGCTGACAGTACACAATATAATGATGACCTATTCAAATATAATTTGGTGCTTTTCTTGGAAGGACGAAAACAGTAATTCCATTATAGATCAGGGCAGCGGTCAGGACAAGAGCAAAGCACAAGAAAACACTCCAATCCCATCTTTCCCACTAAGCATAGTGTAGACTAAGCAAGACATGTGGACGGTGCATGCCCTGCATTCAGCAAGCGACTAGTTCATCATCAGACAAACAACAAATAAACAGAAATGTATACTGAATAGCTTGGCTGACAAATAGCACGCTCTGCATCTCTAGGGCCTCAAACAGCCCTCTATACACTCCAGGTGCATGCCCATCATTTTTCCATGTACATTCCCATAATATTCTCCAAAATGTTACTGTAAATGTACATTCCCATCACCCCCCCAATTAGTCCCACAATTCTCTTACTGTATTGAGTGTTTACCAAGGATACTTGAGACCAGCCCATTTAATTCCCCTTGATGTATGACTGAGCAGACTGGCTCTGAACAACAGCTTGTCACACATCCAGACTTTTGTATACAAGGAAAAAAAGAAAAAGGATATGCACATCCAAAGAAAACATTATAAAGGAATCAGTGTTGTGTAACTCTTGTATTGTATGCTCCCACTGTGGTTTATTGTGAGGCACACAAAACAGCTTACATCAATAAAGAAAAAAAAGTAAAACTACTTGTTTTGAATACACCCTCAGGAGAACTACTGTAAAGCTCAATATGAAGAGTTAAACTTAATGGTCACGTACAAAAATGGGTAAAAACATTTATGGATTTTCTTTGTGAAAACAGCAAGCATGGGAACAGAAACTCACATTCTGTGTGTAATGTGGTTCCCCTGCCTGTTGTTATTAAATATAAATATACTTTTTTTAAAATCACACAGAAGAACCTTGGGTTATTTGCCTATTGTGTTATAAAAATCTATATAATTTATTGGATTTATTATACATTTGTGTGCGTGCATCTCTTATTGGGACCGGTTTTAGGCACCAATGAATAACTTCTAAACCCCCAAGTGGGTTGAGTGCGATGGTATCTTTCTAAATTTGAATTAACACGGTTTCAGTTAGCCATAATAGTGCTGGTCTGACACCTTCATGCTATACTTTCCGCTTAACTTTAGTGGGTCAAATGATGTGTGTAGCACACAATATCTGGAAAGCTCCTAGAAGTCCAGAAATGATCTATATAGGGGAAACAGCATGATGTGGCAATTTAGTAGGCACAGAGTGCTGCTACTGCAATGGCTACTCAGTGCATAACCTTGGCCTATTAACTTTCTATCGACTCACCCCTCTCTTTTTGATGGCTTTCCTCAGAAGGCTGACCACGTCTCTCCCTTCCACCCCGTGTGACTTGAAGCCCTTGGTCCATGACACCAGAATACTCTGCATGAAGACGCACACAAACGGCCACACACACAGGCAATGAAAACTTCTGGAGCATTCTGTAATCAGTGACTTTTTTCCCCTTTAACTTTCCAATGCGGTCTTCAAATGGTCACCCTTCTTATTCCTCACCTCATCCAGTTTGGTCTGCTGGCAGGGGAAGGAGAAGGTAAAGCCCAGAGGAAGCTTCTGATTCTTTATCCCCAGCTTTTCCAGGAAGTTAGCTAGACACTCAGCAATGTGGTCGAAGAGCTTAGGGAGAAACAGAGGGGTGTTCGGTGTTAACATACAGCAGCAAACTGGTCAATGTGCTAGAAAACCCTTCAGCTCATTGATTGGTTATTTTTCAAACCCCATTTATTTTGTATAATAGCGAAATGATAATGTTACGGTAAAATATTACTTTATAGCCCTTACCAACACCACTGAGATAATTAAGGTTGTCTGATTTAAGAGCATCAAAACAGGCACGAAACAGGACAAAACTGTTTGAAACGGAGGAGGTAGTGCTTGTCGAATATCAAACAATTTGTTTTATTTTCAGTTCTCTCAATTCTGTGCCTACTGAACACAACCCTGCATGCATACATCCCTAGTAGTGGTGAGCGATTAGTGCTTTTTGAGGTCGGTTCGGTTTTGGTTCGATTATTTAAAAATTATCACGATTTATGCTTTTTTGGGGTAAAGCATGAATTGCACTATGCATTATGTGGGTAACACAGAATAAAACAAGCACTAAAAGTCCTATGATGGTAGTGACTGCCCATTACTGCTTATCACAACTATTATTCACATTATTTTAATAACATATTCCATTGTGTTTACTACATTTGTTTCATTTGATGACATTTCATTCCAAGTCAACTCATCTCTATAGAGCTGCTGTCTATGCTCTGACAAAAATCACTATTTTAGTAGTTCTTCAAAAGTAAATAAAGGCCTACTTTTATGAATGCTGAATACCAACTATTAGTTGTCTTAGATCATGTATTTTCTGGTAGAGAACATTTCTGGTAAACAACTTTATTTCATTCCATTTATCAGTTTTGTCAATTTATTGTCTTTTGTTCGAAACACTCCAGTCAATGTTGAATGAGGACCCTTGCATTCTCTCAATCAGCTTCACCTGGAATTATTTTCCAAGTCTTGAAGGCGTTTGCACATATACTGAGCGCTTATTGCTGCTTTTCCTTCACTCTGCGGTCCAACTCATCCCAAACCATCTCAATTGGGTCATGTCTTAAAGTAATGATAGACTTCCATTTCTTTTCGCTTATTTGAGCTGTTCTTTCCATAATATGGACTTAGCCCTATTTGGTAAAAGACTATCCTTTGTATAAACACCCCTACCTAAAAATAAAAATGAATGAGTAGGTGTGTCCAAACTTTTGACTGGTACAGTAGTTGATTTTATTTAAAAAAATGGAATGGAAAAAAAAATCCATAAAAAATGTTGACCAATCGATCATTTTTCTGTCAGGGACATGGTCCACTCCACTCCCCCCACTCACCTCTGAGCCACTGCCCCTCATCAGCTCCTCAGGAATGGCATAGATCTGGTTCTCCATCTCCACCTTCTGCTTCCCATTGTCAGACACTTTCACCAGCAGGACCCGGAAGTTGGTCCCACCCAGATCTAGAGCCAGGAAGTCTCCCTTTTCTGGTGGATAAAACATTTATAAAAAAAAAAATACACACACTGAAGGTTGGCCCCTAAAACATGTCTTTTTCAAAACTTGCTGTAAAGCAATAAAACATTTTTATTTTTTTTATTTTTTTAAATCACACCACACACACACACTACAGTGGTAATT
Source organism: Salmo trutta (assembly GCF_901001165.1). Classification (NCBI taxonomy): domain Eukaryota; kingdom Metazoa; phylum Chordata; class Actinopteri; order Salmoniformes; family Salmonidae; genus Salmo; species Salmo trutta. The sequence continues at coordinate 10,749,085 of NC_042983.1, read as the reverse complement.
GCAATAGAGATGGTAAAGAATACAAATATATGCTACCAAAGATTTAAGTGGGAATGTGGTGTTTGTCTAGTTAAATATACTACAAGTCTTCCAAATAGACTGAACCACAACTAGCCCTAATGGTATTTTTAATGAATTAGGGCTCTTTTATAAAAAGCGTGTGTGTTTCTAACACAGCCTATCAAAGATGCATAGCTTCAAACAGATATGACCGCAAGCAGCAAGAATGTGATTTAAGCCAAGTCTCTCGAGCCAGATGACTTACACAATTTTAGAAATACCGGCTTTCTGACATCACTGCTTTTTCTGCTTATTGCCCTACCATAAACATCCCCTTAACAACATAGAGGAACTAGTAGCTAGCAAGACGGACATAAGAGGTTGTTCTTAATGACTGTATTTAATGACTATTTTGTGAAGAGTAGTTTTACCACTAGTAGTATTTGAAACCAACCAGTGCCAAGGTTATCTAGCATTTACAGTTTGGTATAATTTTCTATTTGTGATATCAGATACAGACACTTAGAACAAAGTAGGTGGGGTGAAGATGAGGCTAACCCTGCTCTCTTGCCTCCGCTCCAGCCCCTGGTTGCCCACCAGCCTGACAAGCCAGAGAGGCTGCTGGAGATGACACTGTCTGGAGCCAGATCAAAGTTCCCCTGCATGTCCCCTGTCTAACAGCATGCCATCATCGGAAAGGATTACAAACGGCAGGGAAGGGAATACAGTGAAATGATAAGGAATGTCTACAGAAAGGCTTATGAAAACAATCTGTGTTCAACAAGTAGTTGCACAGGTGGTTTAGCAAAAAACACCTATGCAACACTTAACACCTATAAAAAAATAAATGTGGCCCCCTCAGTTCTAGGTACAGTAGGTGTTAAAAGAGTACCCGACTCAGACTCCTGCACTGGTAAACAAACAAACGAGGCTGCAATGGCTGCTGGAGTTTCTCTCCCTCCCTCCCTCGGAACAATACTAGTCAAATACTAGTCGCAAGAGCCCTCACCAGACATCGGCTTTGAAATGTAATGTCTGTTCTATTCATTCTAATTCTATGGTACCAAAATAGCCAAATATCTTTGAATGCCCCATTGAAGGTTTAAGTAACCCTAGTCTCTGGCTCTTCCCTCTCCCCAAGGTAGCAAGCATGTGTTTGGGGCACAGTTGGATGTGTCTGGCGGAGCTGAAGAGTAAGCTGGCCTCTCATCTGGGACCAGCTGCATCACAACACAGTCAGGTAAACGAATCCCTCTCTCCAGGGGTGAAATTAAAGCGGTACGGTCCGGTACACTGTACCAGTAAAACATGAGCCTGTCACAATAATTAAAACAAAATGTAGTAGCCTACAGTTTTCTGGACAACATTTTGTATCATTATCGCATGTCAGAGGCATTAAACATTTGTGACTGGACTTAAACCGGTGGTATAGCCTACACTCCAAAATGCAATGTGATTAGATGAAAACAAATTTGGCCAAAGCAGAGATGAGAGGCTGACACCGAGACACTCGCGGACAACAGGTGACGCATAAATTCTGGTCTACACTTTGTGGTGTTGTGTGTAACAGATGTCTCTTTCCATTCACCAGTTTGGATCAGTGCTTGACTTGGACTGACATATGTGCTGGTACTTTTCAGCTAATATTCTATAAGAGGAACAAGAGCTCCAGAAGCAGAAATATTTTAAGTGTCGGTGTAACAGTGTAGGTTCCGTCCCTCTCTTCGCCCCAACCTGGGCTCGAACCAGGGACCCTTGCACACATCAACAACTGACACCCCACGAAGCATCGTTACCCATCGCGCCACATAAGCCGCGGCCCTTGCAACGCAAGGGGAAACCCTACTTCAAGTTTCAGAGCGAGTGACGTCACTGATTGAAACGCTATTAGCACGCACCACCGCTAACTAACTAGCCATTTCACATCGGTTCTCAGGTCAGGTGAGCTCCTGTCCAAGTCTAGCACTGGGCACTGAGTGGATGAACGTGCACGGGTAGCCTAGTAAAAAGGAGCCCTTTGAAGTGATTGACAAATCAGATGAAAAACATGACCAGTTATGTGTATGCCACAATAAAAGGTAATATCTTTACAACTAGGCCCAGAGAGATCCTATTGAATTAATAGGGATTCTATATGTAACTATATGATTAGGCAGATAAAATGTCGGGGCACGGATATAGGAGGTCCGAGAATAAATTAAATTCTACTTATGTTAGTCAAGTGTTTCAAAGAGGAAAATTACAGACAGGGTGACAGTTACTTAAAGTGTCACAGAAGGTGATCATTTTTTTTGCCTTTATTTAAAAAATGGGTAAAATCACTGAGATCCCTTTCTCTTCTACAACAATCTGACCAAAAAGGAGCAATGAATCAAATGGCAAAGCAAACCAGTGATGTTTCAAACAGAATACACTATTAGCTACTCCTTAAGTTCAATATGTACATACTACTACACCCATTTGGTGTGGTCATATCTAACCCCAGACCCCATGCCTGACTGTTTCCCAGGTTCGCTCTGCTGGCGTTTTCTAGGGGGTGAAGGTATAATGCCCAACACTGCAGGAACCCACAGAGGGGACGTTTCATGATGCGGTGCAGTAGGCGTGTCAGCTCGACACCAACACCCTAGAGGTGAAGGTTTCGGTAATAACTGGCTGTGTCATGTTATAACCTCTGGGTAATAACTGGCTGTTCTAAGTTGTGTATGCTCCTCAGACTGGATGACAGTTTAGGAACAGTACGGGCCTGTACATTCTGTTCCAGTTACCCGGTTATGTCACGCTATAACCTCTGGTCCACAGCCAGTCTGGGGAGCAGAGTGTTATGCTGAATATCAGTGTTTCACAATTGCATAGAGTAGCCGGGCCTCTGGTACATTCGAATGCCTTCATTACATCCGAAATTCACAGCGAAATGATTGGATAATGAAGTAAGATGGCGCTGACAGACATGGCAGCTCTGCTTCTAGCTCCTAAGCAGCTATACAGTATTTTATTTTTGTGTGTCATTTCTTACATTATTAGCACAGAATGTTTGTGTTATTTCATACAGCCAGAAATAACTTTTCGATATCAGCGCGGCAGCAACTCACCAGCATTATGAATCTCAAATATATTTTGATTTAACACTTTGAAATAACACATGGAATCATGTAGTTACCATAGTTTTGATGTCTTCACTATTATTTTACAATGTAGAAAATAGTAAAAAAATTAAGAAAAACCGTTGAATGAGTATGTGTTCTAAAAATCTTGACCGGTAGTGAGTGAGATAGATAAACTCTGCAACAACAAAAAAACATCCCTTTTCAGGACCCTATCTTTCAAAGATAATTCGTAAAAATCCAAATAGCTTCACAGATCTTCATAGAAAAGGGTTTAAACACTGTTTCCCATGCTTGTTCAATGAACCATTCATGAACATGCACCTGTGGAACGGTCATTATGACACTAACAGCTTACAGACTAGAGGTTGACGGATTATGATTTTTCAACGCCGACACTGATTATTGGAGGACCCAAAAAAAAGCCGGTACCGATTAAGATCGGCCGATTTAGATAGATCTATCTAATGACAATTACAACAATACTGAACACTTATTTTAACTTAATATAATACATAAATAAAATCAATTTAGTCTCAAATAAATAATGAAACATGTTCAATTTGGTTTAAATAATGCAAAAACAAAGTGCTGGAGAAGAAAGTAAAAGTGCAATATGCGCCATGTAAGAAAGCTAACGTTTAAGTTCCTTGCTCAGAACATGAGAACATATGAAAGCTGGTGGTTCCTTTTAATATGAGTCTTCAATAATCCCAGTTAAGTTTTAGGTTGCAGTTATTATAGGACTATTTCTCTCTATACCATTTGTATTTCATATACCTTTGACTATTGGATGTTCTTATAGGCACTATAGTATTGCCAGCCTAATCTCAGGAGTTGATAGGGTTGAAGTCATAAACAGCGCTGTGCTTCAAGCATAGAGCCTGCTTACGAGGCTGCTACTGCCTACCACCGCTCAGTCAGACTGCTCTATCAAATCATAGACTTAATTAAAATAAAGACACAGAAATACAAGCCTTAGGTCATTAATATGGTCAAATCCGGAAACTATCATTTCGAAAAGAAAACGTTTATTCTTTCAGTGAAATACGGAACGGTTCAATATTTTATCTAACGGGCAGCATCCCTAAGTCTAAATATTGCTGTTACATTGCACAACCTTCAATGTTATGTCATAATTAAGTAAAATTCTGGCAAATTAATTACGGTCTTTGTTAGGAAGAAATGGATCTCACACAGTTCACAACGAGCCAGGCGACCCAAACTGCTGCATATACCCTGACTCTGCTTACACTGAATGCAAGAGAAGTGACACAATTTCAGGCACCGCATTGATTATATGCAACGCAGGACAAGCTAGTTAAACAGGTAATATCAACCATGTGTAGATAATTAGTGATTGTTAAGATTGGATGTTTTTTATAAGATAAGTTTAATGCTAGCTAGCAACTTACCATGGCTCCTTGCTCTCTGCACTCACGTAACAGGTGGTCAGCCTGCCACGCAGTCTCCTCGTGTATTGCAATATAATCGGCGTCCAAAAATGCCGATAACTGACTGTTACGAAAACGTGAAAATCGGCCTTAATTAAATCGGCCATTCCGATTAATCGGTCGACCTCTACTACAGACGGTAGGCAATTAAGGTCACAGTCATGAAAACTTAGGACACTAAAGAGGCCTTTCTATTCACTCTGAAAAAAACAAAAGAAAGATACCCAGGGTCTGTGCTCATCTGCGTGAACGTGCTTAGGCATGCTGCAAGGAGGCATGAGGACTGCAGATGTGGCCAGGGCAATAAATTGCAATGTCCGTACTGTGAGACGCCTAAGACAGCGCTACAGGGAGACAGTACGGACAGCTGATCGTCCTTGCAGTGGCAGACCACGTTTAACACCTGCACAGGATCGGTACATCCAAACATCACACCTGCGGGACAGGTACAGGATGGCAACAACAACTGCCCGAGATACACCAGGAACGTACAATCCCTCCATCAGTGCTCAGACTGTCTGCAATAGGCTGAGAGAGGCTGGACTGAGGGCTTGTAGGCCTGTTGTAAGGCAGGTCCTCACCAGACATCACCGGCAACAATGTTTCCTATGGGCACAAACTAGAGGTCGACCAATTATGATTTTTCAACGCCGATACCGATTAATCGGACGATTTTTATTTATTTGTAATAATGACAATTACAACAATACTGAATGAACACTTATTTTAACTTAATATAAAACATAAATAAAATAAATTTAGCCTCAAATAATGAAACATGTTCAACTTGGTTTAAATAATGCAAAAACAAAGTGTTGGAGAAGAAAGTAAAAGTGCAATATGTGCCATGTAAGAAAGCTAACGTTTAAGTTCCTTGCTAAGAACATGAGAACATATGAAAGCTGGTGGTTACACTGGCAATACTTTAGTATTGCCAGTGTAACAGTATAGCTTCCGTCCCTCTCCTCGCTCCTACCTGGGCTCAAACCAGGAACACATCGACAACAGCCACCCTCGAAGCAGCCTTACCCATGTAGAGCAAGGGAAACAACTACTCCAAGTCTCAGAGCGAGTGACATTTGAAACGCTATTAGCACACACCCGCTAACTAGCTAGCCATTTCACATCGGTTACACCAGCCTAATCCTGGGAGTTGACAGGCTTGAAGTCATAAACAGCGCAATGCATTGCGAAGAGCTGCTGGCAAAACACACGAAAGTGCTATTTTGAATGAATGCTTACGAGCCTGCTGCTGCCTACCATCGCTCAGTCAGACTGCTCTATCAAATCATAGACTTAATTATAATATAACACACAGAAACACGAGCCTTAGGTCATTAATATGGTCGAATCCGGAAACTATCACGATTATTCTTTCAGTGAAATACGGAACCGTTCCGTATTTTATCTAACGGGTGGCATCCATAAGTCTAAATGTTCCTGTTACATTGCACAACCCTCAATGTTATGTCATAATTATGTAAAATTCTTGCAAATTAGTTCGCAACGAGCCAGGCGGCCCAAACTGTTGCATATACCCTGACTGCGTGCAATGAACGGAAGAGAAGTGACAATTTCACCTGATTAATATTGCCTGCTAACCTGGATTTCTTTTAGCTAAATATGCAGGTTTAAAAATATATACTTCTGTGTATTGATTTTAAGAAAAGCATTGATGTTTATGGTTAGGTACAGTCGTGCAACGATTGTGCTTTTTTCGCAAATGCGCTTTTGTTTAATCACCCCCGTTTGACGAAGTCGGCTGTCTTTGTTAGGAAGAAATAGTATTCACACAGTTCGCAACGAGCAAGGCGGCCCAAACTGCTGCATATACCCTAACTCTGTTGCAGAGGTGAACAATTTCCCTAGTTAAAAGAAATTCATGTTAGCAGGCAATATTAACTAAATATGCAGGTTTAAAAATATATACTTGTGTATTGATTTTAAGAAAGACATTGATGTTTATGGTTAGGTACAAGTTGGAGCAACCTTTGTCGCGAATGCGCACCGCATCGACTATATGCAACGCAGGACAGGCTAGATAAACTACTAATATCATCAACCATGTGTAGTTAACTAGTGATTATGATTGATTGTTTTTATAAGATAAGTTTAATGCTAGCTAGCAACTTACCTTGGCTTCTTACTGCATTCGCGTAACAGGCAGGCTCCTCGTGGAGTGCAATGTAAAGCAGGTGGTTAGAGCGTTGGACTAGTTAACCATAAGGTTGCAAGATTGAATCCCCGAGCTGACAAGGTAAAAATCTGTCGTTCTGCCCCTGAACAAGGCAGTTAACCCACCGTTCCTAGGCCGTCATTGAAAATAAGAATGTGTTCTTAACTGACTTTCCTAGTTAAAAAAAAAAATTTAATTGGCGGCCAAAAATACAGATTACCGATTGTTATGAAAACATGGAATCGGCCCTAATTAAATCACCCATTCCGATTAATCGGTCGACCTCTAGCACAAACCCACCGTCGCTGGACCAGACAGGACTGGCAAAAAGTGCTCTTCACTGAGGAGTCACGGTTTTGTCTCACCAGGGGTGATGGTCGGGTTCGCGTTTATTGTCAAAGGAATGAGCGTTACACCGAGGCCTGTACTCTGGAGCGGGATCGATTTGGAGGTGGAGGGTCCGTCATGGTCTGCGGCGGTGTGTCACAGCATCATCGGACTGAGCTTGTTGTCATTGCAGGCAATCTCAACGCTGTGCGTTACAGGGAAGACATCCTCCTCCCTCATGTGGCACCCTTCCTGAAGGCTCATCCTGACATGACCATCCAGCGTGACAATGCCACCAGCCATACTACTCGTTCTGTGCGTGATTTCCTGCAAGACAGGAATGTCAGTGTTCTGCCATGGCCAGCGAAGAGCCCGGATCTCAATTCCATTGAGCACTCCTCGGACCTGTTGGATCGGAGGGTGAGGGCTAGGGCCATTCCCCCCAGAAATGTCCAGGAACTTGTAGGTGCCTTGGTGGAAGAGTGGGTTAAAATCTCACGCCAAGAACTGGCAAATCTGGTGCAGTCCATGAGGAGGAGATGCACTGCAGTACTTAATGCAGCTGGTGGCCACACCAGATACTGACTTTAGATTTTTTCGACCCCCCCCCTTTGTTCAGGGATTATTCCATTTCTGTTAGTCACATGTCTGTGGAACTTATTGAGTTTATGTCTGGTGTTTAATCTTATGTTCATACAAATATTTACACGTTAAGTTTGCTGAAAATAAACGCAGTTAACAGTGAGGACATTTCTTTTTTTGCTGAGTTTAGAAACGCAAGCATTTCGCTACACTCGCAATAACCTCTGCTAACCATGTGTATGTGACCAATTTTTTAATTTTTTTAAATATTTTTTTAAATGTCTCAAAATCTGTTTTTGTTTGTCATTACGGCGTAGTGTGTCGATTGATTAAATAATTGTTTTTTTCTCATCAATTTTAACATAAAGCTGTAACGTAACAAAATGTGGAACAACTCAAGAGTAATGAATACTTTCCGAATGCACTGTAGCCTAGCTAATATGAAGTGGAAAAAGTAAACTGCTGATTAGCCGGCAGCCAGCGCTAATGGAAAACACTGGAGTATGAGGATGGAGGTTGTGGGGGTGTTATAGTATGCAAATGCAGTGTTTAAATCAGAAAGATTTATTTCAAAATGACAGATCCAGTCTGAAAACTGTCCCATCTACATGTCCTTTTATGTTTTACAGAACACCAGTTATCCAGAATCATGCTACTGAGGCTGAACAATAATTGTTCCACTGCACCAGGGGACAGAGGAGAATGAAAAAAGACCACTCACTATACAGTGGCAGCAGAAGCCCCTGGAGGAGCAATGGCGATGCCTACCATCACCATGGCACCCAGCACAGCATGCAAATTGTAATTTCTTCCCCTCTCTTTCTCTCTCCATCTCTACTGCTGTAGGATGCAGAGACGATGAAGGCAGCGTTCAAGAAGGTAAGTTATTGTCATGTGCACAAGTACAGTGAAATGCCTTTCTTGCCAACTCTTTCCCAACAATGCAGTAATCAATATCAGTAATACTACACCGCTGTGACAACTCATCTACATCCATGGTAATGTGGATGACAGACCCAAGTCAGCCGGCCCCCACTCACACCCAAGTTGTGCCACAAATGCACTCAACTGAATGGTTCTACAAAGTCAACAAGGGTGAGATGCTACAGATCTCCAATGGCATACGTTGACTAGGGATCAAAAGGTTATTCTTACATCCAGGTGACATCTTGCCAATGTGCAAACAATCTCTACAGTACATATTCCTAACTCAATTTCATAAGTCAGAAAATGTGCACGCTTACTGGGCTGAGGTGCACTACTTTCCGGCCTGGTTTGTGAAGGTTAGGAACATTTAACATTTACATTTAAGTCATTTAGCAGACGCTCTTATCCAGAGCGACTTACAAATTGGTGCATTCACCTTAAGATATCCAGTGGAACAACCACTTTACAATAGTGCATCTAAATCTTTGGGGGGGGGGGGGGGGGGGTAGAAGGATTACTTTATCCTATCCCAGGTATTCCTTAAACCAAACCAGAGTGTGATGCTGAATATGAAGATGCCGGTTGTGGGGGTGTTATATTGTGCAAAGGAAGTTTTTAACAAGATATGTTTCAAAATGTCAGATCCAGTCTGAAAATGTCCTTTCACTGTTTACAGAACGCCAGCTATCCAGAGTTATGCTACTGAGGCTGAATAATTGTTCCACTGCACCAGGCGACAAAGGATGAAAACAGAAACACCTTCACTCAATTTCACCCAAAAATGTATGGATTTTTGTACAAGCGCTCGGTTCTCTTTACATTACTAAATGTTGAATTTGATCAGGGGTGTCACTCAATTCATGAAGGGTCATGCGTCTGCTGGTTTTGGTTACGTCCTTTCAATTTGTGTCCAATTACAGGGATACTTCGGGATTTTGGATACAATTTTTATGTCTGTCTGGGAAGATGGGAGTTAGAAGTAGTTTCTTGAGCCAATGCTAACTGGAAGTCTATGGGTATCTGCTAAAATGCTACAGTAGAATGCATGGGTGATTGGTTTATATAAACAGGGCATTCAAGCAGAAACATGAATAACTTCAGTGAAGGGAAACGTTTAGCCTGTAGTAGAGCTAGCTAACTGGCTAATTTATAACAACAACATACATTACCAATGGCTAGTAAGCAAGCTAAAGCTATTATAAGCTTGCTGGATGAATATGGGCTTAACAACGCTCATTAGGTAGCTAGCATAAGTTGCTAGCTACCAGATTGCAACCTGTCAAACGTTGCGGTCATCTAATATGACCCTTTTAGTATAGGTTTGTAAACATTTTGAAATGGTATGATGATTTATGTGCCATAATTATAACAAGATTTTCCTCGCCTCATCCAGAGCAGACTGCCAGTCTTTCTTCCCTGCTAAGCCTAGCTAGCCATCTGCGTCCGCATTTTTACAAGGGGAATCTTTTCCATGAGCACAATTCCCACCCGCATTTTAAGCCCCACCTACCCAAACTCATGATTTGTTGGGAGAATTGTCTGATGTGATCCCCCTCATTTCTAAAAGTCCGGGAAGAGTTAACATCCTACCCAGATCTTGTGGCGTTACCCAAGGTCTGGCTCCTCTAGACTAATTGGAGCGGGGAAGGAATCATGGGTGAGCCTAAAATGAATTTCATTACAGCCACTGAGAGGACTGACCATGAAGCAATAGAATCCTTACCACCACATTCCTCTATGAAAAGTGTTTGGTCTTTTCACCTATTGCCAATAACATACTTATGGCCTTTAAATGTGCTATAGATTTCTCAGAATTTCTCCCCTGTGGGAGCTAGATGAATTGTAACAGCACAACGCTGCAATCTTAACAAAATCTCTTCCTCATCCCACTTCCCCATAACAGTGGAGACTTGCATTTTGAGCCTTTTACTTTCAGTTTTGGTCCACCAGCTTTAAAAACAGTTTAGATGGTACAATGACTCCCTACACTATTCAGTGCTTGTATTCTTCAACAAACTGACATTGAGCGAACAGTGTAGAGTTTTAGCAACCAGGAAGTGACAAAGCGATTTCTACATTGACAGCTTACCCTGGGTTTCCACTAGACAACACAGTCAAAACAGAACAGCTTCCCATTTTGACAACAGAAGCCGGCGGGAGAAATCAATAGGCAAATATCGTAGCCAATCACAACACTGGCGGTTAAGTATTACTGTGAAACACTCATTCCACCATCATTCCCCTTGCCTCCCCAAAATATTTCTAGAAAATTAATCAAATGCCTTTCGTGAAACACTCGCACTTGATGTTTTTCCCCCCCTTACTAGCTCTGACTTTGCTGATAACTACTTTGAGGAAAAATGTACTTACTATGACGCGTAGCTATCTTAATATGAACGCACTAACTGTACGTCGCTTAGGATAAGAGCGTCTGCTAAATTACTCAAATGTACTGCAGCTATATTATACATTCTGAAATTACAATGCAAAAATTTTGTTTTATCAAGTGTATCAACTTTAACTGTTTCATGAGATAAAGTGGTGAATCTTCCAATGGACTGACATTCCGCTTTAATGCATAACAACCAGACAAACAAAATGTTAATTATCACACTCAGAGGTTTTATTCAACTCAAACAAGTATAAAATATATATGTTTCGAATCCTGTCACATTCGTTAAGTGACTAGCCTAACATTTCAATGCCCTTTTAATTTGAATGTCATTTTCAAACTGAGGAATACTTGATCAAAAGGTCAGTCTCAACTTAAGGAACATTTCTTTAGATAGAAAATAAAACCATGACTTGAGAACAAAGACAGTGGGGCAGAGAGAGAGAGTTGAGAGAGAGAGAGATAAGTGGTTCAGTTGGATAGACACTTATCTGCTATGTTGGGGTTTAACGTGCCAATAATGACCCGAGTCAACAGGCTGGGCAAATAGGTTTGGCCTGGTCACCTCTTCAGTCACTAATGATAAATCACCTTCCCCAGTCTCTGAAAGTGTCTTTGATATGCCACCTGCCCCGGTCACAAATCCCTAACACCGGTCTAACTCTGGGAAAACGCAGCTGGGACTCAAGGCTTCACATTACAATGTTCATGCAGCATAGCCCTACCGGTAGAGTGCATGCCCAATTCACAGTTTCCTTATTAGTGGTACACTAGTGTGGATGGATATTGTAACAGAGCTCAGATGTTATATGTGCCATTCTTCACCAGCATACTCTCATTAGCTAAAATTGGTCATTGAATGTAAATTATATTTTTGTGAAATATTTTGGTCTGTAATGTCTTTTTAGTTATGAGTCGGACCCCAAGAAGACTAGATGTTCTTGTGGAGTCAGCTAATCGGGCATCCTAAAACATCTAAAAAGGGGTTAATCAATCAGAAAACTCTGACATCCTATTCATCTCAGCAAATTACAGAACTGTCCATAGTTGAAATGTTTAAGCACACTCCATGCCGCTAATCATGTCCTAAACAAGTACAACGGCCACTGTGAAAAAAATAAAACTTGCGTTCACAATCCTCACCCATTCAACCTATCCTAGATTTACCAAGTCATTACTTCAAAAAAAAAAAAAACCTTCCCGGGGTTCTCATAGGCTTATGTTGTTTTGATTATTGCTTGAACAGTCGCAAAAATTATATTTGGCCGTGCTAGTTGCAAAATTCCTATTTTGGATGCAGCAGTTGTTTGCAGAAATGCTAACGCTCAATGATATAAGCTGGTAGCAAAGTTAGCCAAAGTGCCATTTTACTAGATGAAGTGTTTATTTGTATTGGTATAATGCAGTTGATTTGCAACGATTAACATTTTAAGCAGGATATTCATGAGACTTTCAATCCAATTATAATCCAAAATGTGTGTGAAATACACTCATAAGCAACATGTAAATGCATTTTTTTTGCTGCCGGTCTGTAGACGGGTTGGTTGTTTAACAACAAATCCGGCGTGTGCACAACAGACGGGGTTGACTTAGATTGTTGACACATGTAAACTATATTTCGTATCTAATATTTATTGAAAAAAAAATACATTTGCACAATGAGCACTTCTCTCAAATCGTTACAGTTATTGGTTAGCTAGCTAGTGAATTTTAACCATGTTAGCATAGACGTGACATCAGTCAAAAGACATGGCATCAAGAAAAAGATAAATCTAGCTGAAACGAGCCACCTACAATTTCCCAAATGGCTAGCAACAATAAGTTGCCGCCATCTGGCCATCCAGAATCCCAGTAACACACTGCCTTCTGCCCCACTGAAGTGTGTGCATTGTTTTCATGACGTCAGCTAACCAGTCTATGAGAACTCCCCTGTGTTTCCCCCATGGTACAGTAATTGTGAATAGCAACTCAGAGTATGGGTTGTGCCATTTCGTTGAATAATCCAATTACAGTGCATTACAAGTCCAAGGCTTGAAGGCCAGGTCTCTCTGGAGAAAGAGGTCTTTTGACACCAATGGGACTTCCTAGTTAAATACAGGCTAAATAAAAACACTTCGGATTGGGCCAGAGCTAGCTAGCTATAAAGATAGAGCGAGATATATATATATATATTCTCTATATATATATTCTCTATATATATATTCTCTATAAGTCAATTGGTCTGAATACTCTCCGAAGGCACTTATATATATATATATATATATAAGTGCCTTCGGAGAGTATTCAGACCAATTGACTTTTCCCACTTTACAGCTTTTATCTAAAATGATGAGCCTGCAATGACAAAAACATTTTTTTAAAGATCCTCAACAATTGATACACAATACCACATAACGACAAAGTGAAAACAGATGAGACGTTTAAGCAAATGGATTAAAAAAGAAAACAGAAATAACATATTTACATAAGTATTCAGACCCTATGCCATGAAACTCGAAATTGAGCTCAGGTGCATCCTGTTACCACAGATCATCCTTGAGATTGTACAACTTGATTAGAGTCCAAATGTGGTAAATTCAATTGATTGGACATGATTTGGAAAGGCACACACGTGTCTATATAATGTCCCGCAGTTGACAGTGCATGTCAGACCAAAAACCAAGCCATGAAGTCAAAGGAATTGTCCGTACAGCTCCGAGACAGGATTGTGTTGAGGCACAGATTTGGGAAAGAGTATAAAAACATTTCTGCAGCATTGAAGGTCCCCAAGAACACAGTGGCCTCCATCATTCTTAAATGGAAGCGATTGGAACCACCAAGACTCTTCCTAGAGCTGGCCGCCCAGCCAAACTGAGCAATCCGGGGAGAAGGGCCTCGGTCAGGGAGGTGACCAAGAACCCGATGGTCACTGACAGAGCTCCTCTGTGGAGATGGGAGAACCTTCCAGAAGGACAACCATTTCTGCAGCACTCCATCAATCACGCCTTTATGGTAGACTGGCCTGACGGAAGCCAGTCCTGAGTACGACATCCTGCTTGGAATTTGCCGAGAGGCACCCAAAGACTCACAGACCATGAGAAACAAGATTCTCTGGTCTGATGAAACCAAGATTGAATGCTTGGGCCTAAATGGCAAGCTTCACATCTGGAGGAAACATGGCACCATCCCTACGGTGAAGCATGGTGGTGTTGGCATGATGCTGTGGGGATGTTTTTCAGAGGCAGGGACTGTCAGGTACTGGGAGAATAGTCAGGATCGAGGGAAAAATGAACAGAGAGATCCTTGATGAAACCCTGCTCCAGAGCACTCAGTACCTCAGACTGGGGTGAAAGTTCACCTTCCAACAGGACACCGACCCTAAGCACACAGCCAAGACGACGCCTGAGCCCAGACTTGAACCCGATCGAACATCTCTGGAGAGACTTGAAAATAACTGTGCAGCAACACTCCCCATCCAACCGGAGAGCTTGAGAGGACAATACTATACTTTTGGAGAATCTCCCAAAAACACAGGTGTGCCAAGCTTGTAGTGTCATACCCAAGAAGACTCGATGCTGTAATTGCTGTCAAAGGTGCTTCAACAAAGTACTGATTTCATTTATTTTAAGAAATTAGCAAATAAAATGTAAAAACCTGTATTTTCTTAGTCATTATGGGGTATGGTGTGGAGACGGATGAAGAATTTTTTGGAATAAGGCTGTAACATAAAATGTGGAAAAAGTCAAGGGGGTCTGAATACTTTCCGAAGACACTGTATATCTGTGTTGTTGTATGTGTCGAATTGCTTTGCTTTATCTTGGCCAGGTCACAGTTGCAAATGAGAACTTGTTCTCAACTAGCCTACCTGGTTAAATAAAGGTGAAATAAAAAAAATCATACAGTTGAAGTCAGAAATTTACATACACTTAGGTTAGAGTCATTAAAACTAGTTTTTCAACTACTCCACAAATTTCTCGTTAACAAACTATAGTTTTGGCAAGTCGGTTAGGACATCTACTTTCTGCATGACAAGTAATTTTTCCAAAAATTGTTTACAGACAGATTATTTCACTGTATCACAATTCCAGCGGGTCAGAAGTTTACATACACCAAGTTGACTGTGCCTTTAAACAGCTTGGAAAATTCCAGAAAATGATGTCATGGCTTTAGAAGCTTCTGATAGGCTAATTTACATAATTTGAGTCAATTGGAGGTGTACCTGTGGATGTATTTCAAGGCCTACCTTCAAACTCAGTGCCTCTGCTTGACATCATGGGAAAATCAAAAGAAAATCAGCCAAGACTTCAGAAATATTATTGTAAACCTCCACCAGTCTGGTTCATCCTTGAGAGCAATTTCCAAATGCCTGAAGGTACCACGTTCATCTGTACAAACAATAGTACGCAAGTATAAACACCATGGGACCACGCAGCCGTCATACCGCTCAGGAAGGAGACGCGTTCTGTCTCCTAGAGATGAATGTACTTTGGTGCGAAAAGTGCAAATCAATCCCAGAACAGCAGCAAAGGACCTTGTGAAGATGCTGGAGGAAACAGGTACAAAAGTATCTATATCCACAGTAAAACGAGTCCTATATCGACATAACCTGAAAGGCCCCTCAGCGAGGAAGAAGCCACTGCTCCAAAACCGCCATAAAAAAAGCCAGACTACGGTTTGCAACTGCACATGGGGACAAAGATCGTACTTTTTGGAGAAATGTTCTCTGGTCTGATGAAACAAATAGAACTGTTTGGCCATAATGACCATCGTTGTGTTTGGAGGAAAAAGGGGGACGCTTGCAAGCCGAAGAACACCATCCTAACCTGAAGCATGGGGGTGGCAGCATCATGTGGGGGTGCTTTGCTGCAGGAGGGACTGGTGCACTTCAAAATAGATGGCATCATGAGGCAGGAAAATTATGTGGATATATTGAAGCAACATCTCAAGACATCAGTCAGGAAGTTAAACCTTGGTCGCAAATGGGTCTTCCAAATGGACAATGACCAAGCATACTTCCAACGTTGTGGGAAAATGGCTTAAGGACAACAAAGTCAAGGTTTTGGAATGGCCATCACAAAGCCCTGACCTCAATCCCATAGAATATTTGTGGGTAGAACTGAAAAAGCATGTGCGAGCAAGGAGGCCTATAAACCTGACTCAGTTACACCAGCTCTGTCCGGAGGAATGGGCCAAAATTCACCCAACTTGTTGTGGGAAGCTTGTGGAAGGCTACCCGAAACGTTTGACCCAAGTTAAACAATTTAAAGGCAATGCTACCAAATACTAATTGAGTGTGTGTAAACTTCTGACCCACTGGGAATTAAATGAAAGAAATAAAAACTGAAATAAATCACTCTACTATTACTCTGACATTTGACATTCTTAAAATAAAGTGGTGATACTAACTGACCTAAGACAGGGAATTTGTACTAGGCTTAAATGTCAGGAATTGTGAAAAACTGAGTTTAAATGTATTTGGCTAAGGTGTATGTACAGTTGAAGTCGGAAGTTTACATACACCTTAATCCTAGTAAAAATTCCCTGTCTTAGGTCAGTTAGGATCAACACTTTATTTTAAGAAGGTGAAATGTCAGAATAATAGTAGAGAGAATGATTTATTTCAGCTTTTATTTCTTTCATCACATTCCCAGTGGGTCAGAAGTTCACATACACTCAAATTGGTATTGAGTGTTTGTGGGGTCCATAATTATTGGCACCCTTGATAAATATGAGCAAAAAAAGAAAGACTAAAATAAATAATAATAATGAGCTATATTGTACGTGCCAAAAAAATATAGGGAAATTATATTATACTAATGCAATTGCTCAGAGAAAGAGATTGTTTAACAAGTAATACAACAAACCTCGGAGGGGTCAAAATTATTGTTAACCCCGTTTTCAAAACTCTAGCACCTTCCCTTGCGAGGATAACAACACAGCCTTTTTCTAAAATATTTTATGAGATTGGAGAACACGTTGGGAGGGATGCCATACAGAATCTTTCCAGATCCTTGATATCCTTTGTCTGCACTTATGGAGTCCTCTTCAATTCAAACCACAGGTTTTCAAGTCTGAATACTGAGAAGCCCATTGCAAAAGGTTGATTTTGTGGTCAATTAACCATTTCTTTGTGCTTGGGGTTGTCTTGCTGGAAGATCAACTTGCTGCCTTGTGTCAGCCTCCTTGAAGAGGCAAACAGGTTCCTGGTATTTGGTAAAGTTCATGATGCCCTTGACCCATAACATCAAAGATCCACTCCCATATTTTACCGTAGGTACGAGCGACTTTTTTGCATATGCTTCTGTTTTTCAACACCAAACCTACCATTGGTGTGCGTGACCGAAGAGCTCCATTTCACGTCATCTGACCATAGCGTCAGTTCCAATCCAAGTGCCAATGCAGTTTTTCAAACTCCAGGCAGTGCTTTGGTCAGATGACATGAAAATAGAGCTCTTAGGCAACGCACACAAGTGGTGGGTTTGGCATCTTAATTTACAACTCAATCTAAATTTTTAAAAATTACTCAACTGTCAGTCAAACCCCCTTCCCCGATTTTCTCACCTGTCCCATCAGGGGTGGAACGCACAAACGTGGGCAGCATCTTGACAGCGGCTGTGGGGTTGGAGTCACGGCCCAGACCCTTGTCCATCTCCCGTCGGAATCTCACCGACACGTCCATCAGGTTCTCGTCCGATAACCGCAGGTGGTACAGGTATTTATCCACCTTGAGAAAAAGAGTAAGCTAGAGTAAGCTAGCAACCAGAGGTGGTACAGGTATTTATCCACCTTGAGAAAAAGAGTAAGCTAGAGTAAGCTAGCAAACAGAAGTGCTACAAGTATTTAGGGAGCGAGCGAGAGAGGAAGATGGATGAGTAAGCCTTGTTCGAGCCAGAAAGGCTCATAGGGTAGGAGCAGATCTCCCGACTCTGTAGCACGAGGCAGCTTGATTTACCAGTGCACTCCCTGGACAGCAAACTAGGATAAATATGAACCAATATTCCCTATTGATTACGAACTACGTCTGACTTCTATTCTGACATGAGTATCCAATGCTCATGAGGGTTGCCATGCAGTGACATCAGTAGCTATGCAAAGGAACAAACATCTTTGTTTAGGCCTAGATATTTGCTTACGTGGTTATAAGCTTGTCTCTCTATTCTGTCGCTTTACCACTGAAGTTAGCCTATATAATGTTGTGTTCAGTTAGTATGAGTGTGTGTCAGGGTTTCCGTTAGCTGATAAAACTGTTTCTGTCCAAAATAACCAGGAGGAAAAAAATCCCATTGCAGGAAATACATTTGACCATCATGCTTTTATTTATTTCACCTTTATTTAACCAGGTGGGCCAGTTGAGAACAAGTTCTCATTTACAACTGCGACCTGGCCAAGATAAAGCAAAGCAGTAAGACAAAAACACCACAGAGTTACACATGGGATAAACAAACGTACAGTCAATAACACAATAGAAAATCTGTATACAGTGTGTGCAAATGGAGTAAGGAGGTAAGGCAATAAATAAGCCATAGTGGCAGAGTAATTACAATATAGCAATTAACACTGGAGTGACAGATGTGCAGATGAGGATGTGCAAGTAGAAATACTGGTGTGCAAAACAGCAGAAAAAAAACAAAAACAAATATGGAGATGAGGTAGGTAGTTAGTTGGATGGGCTATTTACAGATGGGCTGTGTACAGCTGCAGCAATCTGTAAGCTGCTCTGACAGCCGATGCTTTAAGTTAGTGAGGGGGATATAAGTCTCCAACTTCAGTGATTTTTGCAATTTGTTCCAGTCATTGGCAGCAGAGAACTGGTTATCGGTCTATAGGTTAATTGGCATAATTTAGAATTAAATTACCACGCGTGTATTTGTTAGTCTTCATGTATCTTTATCCAACACAACTATCACATGCGCAGAGCGCCGATCTTGAGCGTCATATCTCCTGCAGCTCCTTAGCTGGTTGCTAAGCCCATTCACTGCCCAAAAATTCTAAATGCAATAGTGCGTTTAAAAATCTTAGTGCATGATTAAAAATATTTTATTTCTCAACTGGTAATTGAAGCGTGCCTCCCATTCGCGGAACAGTTTCATTTCAATAATACAATTTTAGTTTCTCAAAATCATTGTTACGCGGTTAAACAAAAATCTGAATTAAAATTATAACAATCTAAAAAAGTTAAATTCAACTAATGCGAGAGCACCAGCTTCTCCCATATGGACACATTGATACACTGATTTATTGGTGGCTTAAGAAATGAGCGCATGGAACTCATAGCCTATAGACAAATGAAGCAGAAGGCCCATCACCTCTAATGTCAACTAAGTAAAAATACATCAAGCTGACAAACAAAAACAGTACTAGAAAATGAAAATTCAATCGGAGTCATCACTACTCAGCCAGCCAATAGCATCTCCACACCTCTCCCCTTCTTGTCAACATTTTTAAAATTATACCCAAGACGCATTATGCTTTTCACTGACAGCCGCAGCTCAAAAACGCTAGGCCCATTGCCACTCCCACTGCCCAAATAGGCATAGGCCTACGAGCTTGTGATTTGAAGCAATCCACAATCCTTTTTTTTAAGAAGCTAATGATCCTCGATTCTTCTGACTAAGTCATGCTTTCTGGTGAATTATTTCATTCTGTATTAACAGGAGTAATTATATACCGTAAATTCCGGACTATAAGCCGCAACTTTTTTCCCCACGCTTTGAACATTGCGGCTTAAACAATGACGCGGCTAATATATGGATTTTTCCCGCGTTCAAATTTTTTTTTCACCAAAAAAAACATTCTGTGACGTGCTCAGTTTTTGGGCGGCATGAAGCTTTCATTAGACCAATGAAATTGCCGAACGGGTTAAGGTCAAACTTTTTTGTTTACTGTTTAGATTAAATCGAGCGCTCTCAAACTTCCCATCATTCTGATTACGGTAGTCATTTTGTCACCCTCATCATGGCAAAGACACGGAGAAATGCATATGATGCAGCTTTCAAGTTGAAGGCGATTGATCTGGCTGTTGGAAAAGGAAATAGAGCTGCTGCACGGGAGCTTGGTCTTAATGAGTCGATGATAAGACGTTGGAAACAGCAGCGTGAAGAATTGACTCAGTGCAAAAAGACAACTAAAGCTTACTGCTAATTTTTTATTTTTTGTTACAAGCCATGTTTCGTTAAAGCCTATTTATTTTTGTTACAAGCCGTGTTTCGTTAAAGCCAGTGTAAAGTTAATTTGTTTCAATGTACCGGTAGGCACCTGCGGCTTATAGACATGTGCAGCTTATTTATGTTCAAAATAATATTTTTTTTTAAATTCAGTGGGTGCGGCTTATATTCAGGTGCGCTTAATAGTCCGTAAATTACGGTAGCCAAAATTAATGTACTTCAAATGTACTTCCCTAGCCTATTGAACCTGCTGCTATGCCATTTCTCTCCTGTTCTATTGGTTTTCATATTAACTTTCTTTCCTTGTCCAGAAGCCAAAAGCACAATCCTAGTCATATTAGCGACCCATCCTAGTGGTTGCATCTTTAGATTCACCCTCTAATGTTGGCAAATGTTTAGAAAATTATGTCTTATTGGCTGCCTTATTACAGGAGTTGCATGTTCTGTTCAGATGAATTACCATAATCTAAAATGTATTTCCTGTCATTCTGAGCACAGCTGGTTGATGCCCTTATGGGTTACACACCCAATGCATATGGGTCTGGTAAATTTCTCAAATGGCCGGTAAATTAAAATCTTCCCGGTCACGTTGTTCGGCGCCACATTTTCTTAACGGAAACCCTGGTGTGTGTGCATGCATGCATGCGTGCGTGTGTGTAGCTATGGACCGGAGCCAGTAGGGACAGTGGCATTACATCTTATCATACTACAATCTCCCCTGGCTGAAATGCCAACAGTCATGTGGTAATGCCCGCTTTGTCATGATAATAGTAATGGTTCAGAATCTGAACAGTGACTGTTTCCACAATCTGGGTGACATTACAGACAAGCAGTCAAGAGAGACTACACAATGGAAAATCATAATTATCTATCTTATTTGTTAGGCACGTCGTCTACAATAGTCCTAGACCCATTTCACTGTCAAAGCCAAATCTGACTACCTCTGTAGGCCTCAACTCAAACCTCCGATAAAATGTTATTGTACTGGAAGTCACATTTCCCCAGGGCTAACTAACCCCACCCCCTGCATTACTGGTTGGCTCCAACTCCAGGAACTGAATGCCTCTGCTAGGCAGCAGCCATAAGTACTGTACAAGCAGCTGATTTCACACATGGCCCCAACCACACTACTCTAAATACCAGGAACCTCAGTGACTTGCAAAACGTGTCTGGCAGCAAGGAGCACGTGACTGGAGGAAGGGGGAACACGAGACGAGTGAAAAGGTCTAGCAAACCACAAACCAAATATTATGGCTTTATTGTATTTGTCTCAATGGCTAGACCTAGCTGATCTACAGTAAAAGCATCCAAACTGCAACATAGCCTATACATGCTGATATCATTGATAAAAGTGGTAGACTGCTGCCTTGCACAATCACATGGCCCGGCGCCACTGAGTAAGGTAAGACCCTGGTACAGTGGCTGAGTCCCAAATGGCACTGTATGTATGTATGTATGTATGTATGTATGTATGTATGTATGTATGTATGTATCTATGTATGTATGCATCTATGTATCTATGTATGTATGTAGTTACACAACTTTTGACCAGAAGGCTCTAGTCAAAAGTAGTGCACGACATAGGGAATAGGGTGGCATTTGGGACACATCCCCTTAAGTCACCTTGGCCTGAAGGTCCTGGCTAGCAAAAAGACTGATTAATAAATATCTGATACAGACAGGACACAACGTTCCAGCAGCAACCTGGAACAGACTGACCGTACAACATTCAATCTGAAACTGGAGATGGACTTAGAAAGCAGAGCCTCACCAGAAAAGTGAGGGGTAGAGGGAAAAGGGGGAGAGTGGCGAGGGAAGAATGGTCGAGACATTATGACACTCCCATAGCCACGAGAAGATGGTTTGAGTTAATGGAAGGCCTTCAATTTTATGTCATTAAGGCCTACATGACATGAGACAGACATTCTCAGTATATTTTTTAATACTACACAAATGACAGAAATCTACTCTGACACTGTCAAACAGATAATAAATAAAAACAACAATAAAAGACCACTTGTAGAATACATACATAACATGGACACCAGCTCGTTGAACATCTCATCCCAAAATCATGGTCATTAATATTGACTTGTTCCCCCCCTTTCTGCTATAACAGCCTCCACTCTCTGGGAAGGCTTTCCACTAGATGTTGGAACATTACAGCAGGGACTTGCTTCCATTCAAATACAAGCGCATTAGAGAGGTTGGGCACTGATGTTAGGCCTGGTGTTCGGCGTTTCAATTCATCCCAAAGGTGTTCGATGAGGTTGAGGTCAGGGCTCTGTGCAGGCCAGTCAAGTTCTTCCACACCAATCTCGACAAAATTTCTGTATGGACGTCGCTTTGTGCACGGGGGCATTGTCATGCTGAAACAGGAAAGCACATTATTGTTGAGAATGTTATTGTAAACTGTAGCGTTAAGATTTCCCTTCACTGGGACTAAGGGGCCTAGCCAGAACCATGAAAAATAGCCCCAGACCATTATTCCTCCTACACCAAACTTTACAGTTGGCACAACGCAGTCGGGCAGGTTGCGTTCTCCTGGCGTCCGCCAAACCGAGATTCGTCCGTTCAACTGAAGAGTGATTCATCACTCCAAAGAACACGTTTCCCCTGCTCCGGAGGCCAATGGCGGCAAGCTTTACGCCACTCGAGACGACGCTTGGCATTGCGCATGGTGATCTTAGGCTTGTGTGCGACTGCTCGGCCATGAAAAGCCATTTCATGAAGCTCCCAACGAACAGTTATTGTGCTGACATTGCTTCCAGAGGCAGTTTGGAACTCAGTAATGAGTGTTGCAAATGAGGAGAGACATTTTCAAAAGCTACAGCACTCGTCGGTCCCGTTCTGTTCGCTCCTGTGGCCTACCACTTCACGGCTGAGCCGTTGTTGCTCGTAGACATTTAGTTGTTTTCACAATAACAGCACTTACCATTAACTGGGGCAGCTCTAGCAGGGTAGAAATTTGACAAACTTACTTGATTAAAAGGTGGCATCCTATGACGGTGCCACGTTGAACGTCACTGAGCTCTTCAGTAAGGCCATTCTACTGTCAATGTTTGTATATGGAGATTGCGTGGCTGAGTACTTGATTTTATACACCTGTCAGCAACAGGTGTGGCTGAAATAGCTGAATCCACTCATTTGAAATGGTGTCCACATTAATATACACTACAGTTCAAAAGATTAGGGTCACTTAGAAATGTCCTTATTTTTTAAAGAAAAGCACATGATTATGGCCATTAAAATATCAAATTGATCAGAAATGCACTGTAGACATTGTTAATGTTGTAAATGACTATTGTAGCTGGAAACGTCTGATTTTTAATGGCATATCTACATAGGCGTACAGAGGCCCATTATCAGCAACCATCACTCCTGTGTTCTAAAGGCATGTTGTATTAGTTAATCCAAGTTTATTATTTTAAAAAAGGCTAATTGATCATTAGAAAACCCTTTTGCAATTATGTTAGCACAGCTGAAAACTGTTGTTCTGATTAAAGAGGCAATAAAACTGGCCTGCTTTAGACTAGTTGAGTATCTGGAGCATTTGTGGGTTCGATTGCATGATCAAAATGGCCAGAAACAAAGAACTTTCTTCTGAAACTCGTGAGTCTATTGTTGTTCTGAGAAATGAAGGCTATTCCATGTGAGAAATTGCCAAGAAACTGAAGATCTCGTACAACGCTGTGTACTACTCCCTTCACAGAACAGCGCAAACTGGCTCTAACCAGAATAGAAAGAGGAGTGGGAGGCCCCAGTACACAACTGAGCAAGAGGACAAGTACATTAGTGTTTAGTTTGAGAAACAGACGCCTCACAAGTCCTCAACTGGCAGCGTCATTAAATTGTACCCTCAAAACACCAGTCTCAATGTCAACCGTGAAGAGGCGACTCCGGAATGCTGGCCTTCTAGGCAGAGTTCCTCCGTCCAGTGTGTGTTCTTTTGCACATCTCAATCTTTTCTTTTTATTGGCCAGTCTGAGATATTGCTTTTTCTTTGCAACTCTGCCTAGAAGGCCTGCATCCCGGAGTCGCCGCTTCACTGTTGGAGGTTGAGACTGGTGTTTTGCAGGTACTATTTAATGAAGCTGCCAGTTGAGGACTTGATGCGCCTACGTAGATATTCCCATTGAAAATCAGCCGTTTCCAATAGTCACTTACAACATTAACAATGTCTACACTATTTCTGATCATGTAGTTACCAAAAAAAAAAAAAGTGTTAAATCAAAATAGATTTTATATTCTTCAAAGTAGCCACCCATTGCCTTGATTACAGCTTTGCACACTCTTGGCATTATCTCAACCAGCTTCATGAGGTAGTCACCTGGAATGCATTTCAATGACAAGGTGTTCCTTGTTAAAAAGTTACATTTGTGGAATTTCTTTCCTTCTTAATACATTCAAGCCAATCAGTTGTGTTGTGACAAGGTAGGGGTGGTATAAAGAAGATAGCCCTATTTAGTAAAAGACCAAGTCCCTATTATGTCAAGAACAGCTAAAATAAGCAAAGAGAAATGACAGTCCATCATGACTTTGAGACATGAAGGTCAGTCAATCCGGAACATTAAGACCTTTGGAAGTTCCTTCAAGTGAAATTGCAAAAACCATCAAGCACTATAAAACTGTCTCTCATGAGGACACCACAGGAAAGGAAAACCTCTTCTGGAGAGGATGAGTTCATTAGTTACCAGCCTCAGAAATAGCCCAAATAAATGCTTCAGAGTTAAAGTAACAGACACATCTCAACATCAACTGTTCAGAGGAGACGGCGTAAATCAGGAATTGCTGCAAAGAAACAACTACCAAAGGACACCAATAAGAAAATACTTGCTTGGGCAAAGAAACACAAGCAATGGACATTAGACCGGTAGAAATCTGTCCTTTGGTCTGATGAGTCCAAATTGGAGATTTGGTGAACGGATGATCTCCGCATGCGTGGTTCCCACTGTGAAGCATGGAGGAGGTAGTGTGATGGTGCTTTGCTGGTGACACTGTCAGTGATTTCTTTAGAATTCAAGGCACACTTAACCAGCGTGGCTACCACAGCATTCTGCAGCGATATGCCATCCCATCTGGTTTGCGCTTATTGGGACTATTATTTGTTTATCAACAGGACAACGACCCAACACTCCTCCAGGCTGTGTAAGGGCTATTTGACCAAGAAGGAGAGTAATGGAGTGCTGATGATCTGGCCTCCAAAATCACCCGACCTCAACCCAATTGAGATGGTTTGGGATGAGTTTTTATTTATTTCACCTTTATTTAACCAGGTAGGCAAGTTGAGAACAAGTTCTCATTTACAATTGCGACGTGGCCAAGATAAAGCAAGCAGTTTGACACATACAACAGAGTTACACATGGAATAAAACAAACATACAGTCAATAATATAGTAGAAAAATAAGTATATATACAAAGTGAGCAAATGAGGTGAGATAAGGGAGGTAAAGGCAAAAAAGGCCATGGTGGCGAAGTAAATACAATATAGCAAGTAAAACACTTGAATGGTAGATTTGCAGTGGAAGAAAGTGCAAAGTAGAAATAGAAATAATGGGGTGCAAAGGAGCAAAATAAATAAATAGATACAGTAGGGGTAGAGGTAGCTGTTTGGGCTAAATTATAGATGGGCTATTTTGTAAATGACATCGCCGAAGTCAAGGATCGGTAGGATGGTCAGTTTTATGAGGGTGTTTGGCGGCAAGAGTGGAAGATGCTTTGTTGCATAATAGGAAGCCAATTCTAGATGTAACTTTGGATTTTGATGTGAGTCTGGAAGGAGAGTTTACAGTCTAACCAGACACCTAGGTATTTGTAGTTGTCCACATATTCTAAGTCAGAACCGTCCAGAGTACTGTTGCTGGTGGGGCGGGCAGGTGCAGGCAGCAATCGGTTGAAGAGCATGCATTTAGTTTGGACCGCAGAGTGAAGGAAATGCAGACAATAAGCGCTCAGCATATGTGGGAACTCCTTCAAAACTGTTGGAAAAGCATTCCAAGTGAAGCTGGTTGAGAGAATGCAAGAGTGTGCAAAGCTTTCAAGGCAAAGGGTGGCTACTTTGAAGAATCTAAAATATATTTAGATTTGTTTAACACATTTTTTGGTTACTACATGATTCAATGGACTATTTCATAATTTTGATGTCTTTACTTTTAGAAAATAGTAAAACCCTTGAATGAGTAGGTGTCCAAACTTTTGACTGGTACTGTGTGTGTGTGTGTGTGTGTGTGTGTGTGTGTGTGTGTGTGTGTGTGTGTGTGTGTGTGTATATATAAATAATAAGCTACTAAATCAACTTTCCAGCAGCACTGACTAAATCGATGAAGATAGGCTACGCATATTCATGCTAAGCTTCTCTGGTGATCGTCTCCAAGACAGGCCTGAGCTACTGAAACAGTGCTGTTCATCAGTTGCGAAAAATAAATAAATTGTTGCTTCTATTGACTGAGATTAGATTTCTCTTTTCAGCAGCAGGCATTTGCTTTGCAAACACATTTCCCAAGATGGTATTTTGAAATTTGTGAAAGGCACTTTAGTCCCACCAGGATTTTTTGTGATATTGGTGGGCAAAATTTTGGATTTTACTGCGCCAATCCTCACATTTTGCATGGCAATATGCAAGAATTTTGTGCAATTTGTAGCGGAAATGCACTGACGAGGGAAACATTTTGTTGACGTGTGGTTTAATTGAACCATATAATGCGGAAAATGAGCACTGATTGGTTGAAATTGCAAGTCCTATTTCTGTACTGCAGTGATGGGTCAGTATCATGAGATATTGTGAAATGATTTTACTGTTTTATGCAGAAATAATGCAGTGATTGTCAAATTTGCAAGCACTCGCATAATATGCAGGGAATTGTTGATTTTGCAAAAACAAAATGTGATCAGCGAATCCTGTAGGGGCTAAAATGTTGCTATTCACTGACAACGCAAAGAGAAATTACATTCAGGACTGGCAGCCATTTTGAACGAACCCATGAGTTTACCAGTCAAATTTCCAAGGTGAGAGGTTCCAAAATCCTTCTATGGATTATATTCTTATTACCGCAGCACAAGTTGTTTGCTATTTGGTGTGAGTGCTGCCCAAATTCAGTCAGAGTTCAGACAGGAGTAATTGTATAATTTGGGTAAAATTATTTCAATTTATCAGTGGGCGCTGCAGCACCTCTACTTCCCGCTGCTATGGACAGGAATCAATTTTGTCAGGACATAAGTAGGGTAAAGCAGACTTGCCTAGAGAGAAAGGATCAGAAGGGTGAAAAGCACAAATGTAGCAGCCATTGACAGAGCAGGCAGATCAAAAAGGATAAGTATGTGACATTTATTGACCTAATGTAAAATGTTTTAAGTCTGATGCTAGTAGTACAGTCTGTGGCCACACCTTGCAGACTTAGCAAGTCAAACTCACAGCTGGTGAGTTTGTCTGGACTGGTGCAATACCAACAACGAGACAGCCTACAGGGAGGAGATGAGAACCCTGGCAGAGTGGTGGCAGGGAAATAACCTCTCCCTCAAGGTTCACGATCAGCTCCTTGGTGTTGTTGACTTCAGGAGATAGCAGAGAGAGCACGCCCCCATCCACGTCGATGGGGCCACAGTGGAGAAGGTGAAAAGCTTCAAGTTCCTCTGCGTACACATCACTGACAATCTGAAATGGTCCACCCACACAGACACTGTGGTGAAGAAGACTCAACAGTGAGGTCAGTACAGGTGCATTAATACTGGGATCTCAAGGCCATCAGACTAAAATAGCCATCACTAGCCGGTCTCCACCCAGTACCCAGCCCTGAACTTAGTCACTGTCACTAGCTGGCTATTGTACATTGACATGGAACACTGGTCACTTTAATAACGTTTACATACCGTGTTACACATTTCTTCTTAACCTTTATTTAACCAGGAAGGGCTAATTGAGATTTGAAATCTTTTTTTCAAGAGCATCCCGGCCAAGTCAATTACAGACGGACAACATGAAAATCTACAGGCAATCTAATAGTATACTGTATTCTAGTCTTGGCCATCTATTAATCTATTGCTGTACATATACAATTCTATTCACTTATTCTTCAGATATACTATATATTCTATCCACATTATGTGCATGTCTATACATCACATATACACACACATAGTTGTAGTCAAAAGTTTACATGCACTTAGGTTGGAGTCATTAAAAGTCGTTTTTCAACCACTCCACAAATTTCTTGTTAACAAACTATAGTTATAGCAAGTCAGATAGGACATCTACTTTGTGCATGACACAAGTAATTTTTCCAACTATTGTTTACAGACAGATTGAGCCACAGTCCCGTGTGGCTCAGATGGTAGCGCATGGTGTTTGCAACGCCAGGGTTGTGGGTTTGATTCCCATGGGGGACCAGTGCGGGGAAAAATAAAATAAATACAAAAAAAATGTTTTTAGGAAATGTATGCATTCACTATTTTAAGTCGCTCTGGATAAGAGCGTCTGCTAAATGACTAAAATGTAAATGTAAATTCCAGTGGGTCAGAAGTTTACATACACTACGTTCACTGTGCCTTTAAAAAGCTTAGAAAATTCCAGAAAATTATGTCATGGCTTTTGAAGCTTCTGATAAACTAATTGACATCATTTAATTCAATTGGAGGTGTACCTGTGGATGTATACTGCTCAAAAAAATAAAGGGAACACTTAAACAACACATCCTTAATCTGAATGAAATAAATAATCTTAAATACTTTTTTCTTTACATAGTTGAATGTGCTGACAAAATCACAAAAATAATCAATGGAAATCCAATTTGTCAACCCATGGAGGTCTGGATTTGGAGTCACACTCAAAATTAAAGTGGAAAACCACACTACAGGCTGATCCAACTTTGATGTAATGTCCTTAAAACAAGTCAAAATGAGGCTCAGTAGTGTGTGTGGCCTCCACGTGCCTGTATGACCGCCCTACAACGCCTGGGCATGCTCCTGATGAGGTGGCGGGTGGTCTCCTGAGGGATCTCCTCCCAGACCTGGACTAAAGCATCCGCCAACCCCTGGACAGTCTGTGGTGCAACGTGGCGTTGGTGGATGGAGCGAGACATGATGTCCCAGATGTGCTCAATTGGATTCAGGTCTGGGGAACGGGCGGGCCAGTCCATAGCATCAATGCCTTCCTCTTGCAGGAACTGCTGACACACTCCAGCCACATGAGGTCTAGCATTGTCTTGCATTAGGAGGAACCCAGGGCCAACCGCACCAGCATATGGTCTCACAAGGGGTCTGAGGATCGCATCTCGGTACCTAATGGCAGTCAGGCTACCTCTGGCGAGCACATGGAGAGCTGTGCGGCCCCCCAAAGAAATGCCCCCCCACACCATGACTGACCCACCACCAAACCGGTCATGCTGGAGGATGTTGCAGGCAGCAGAACGTTCTCCACGGCGTCTCCAGACTCTGTCACGTGCTCAGTGTGAACCTGCTTTCACCTGTGAAGAGCACAGGGCGGCAGTGGCGAATTTGCCAATCTTGGTGTTCTCTGGCAAATGCCAAACGTCCTGCACGGTGTTGGGCTGTAAGCACAACCCCCACCTGTGGACGTCGGGCCCTCATACCACCCTCATGGAGTCTGTTTCTGACCGTTTGAGCAGACACATGCACATTTGTGGCCTGCTGGAGGTCATTTTGCAGGGCTCTGGCAGTGCTTCTCCTGCTCCTCCTTGCACAAAGGCGAAGGTAGCGGTCCTGCTGCTGGGTTGTTGCCCTCCTACGGCCTCCTCCACGTCTCCTGATGTACTGGCCTGTCTCCTGGTAGCGCCTCCATGCTCTGGACACTACGCTGACAGACACAGCAAACCTTCTTGCCACAGCTCGCATTGATGTGCCATCCTGGATGAGCTGCACTACCTGAGCCATTTGTGTGGGTTGTAGACTCCGTCTCATGCTACCACTAGAGTGAAAGCACCGCCAGCATTCAAAAGTGACCAAAACATCAGCCAGGAAGCATAGGAACTGAGAAGTGGGCTGTGGTCCCCACCTGCAGAACCACTCCTTTATTGGGGGTGTCTTGCTAATTGCCTATAATTTCCACATGTTGTCTATTCCATTTGCACAACAGCATGTGAAATTTATTGTCAATCAATGTTGCTTCCTAAGTGGACAGTTTGATTTCACAGAAGTGTGATTGACTTGGAGTTACATTGTGTTGTTTAAGTGTTCCCTTTATTTTTTTGAGCAGTGTATTTCAAGGCCTACCTTCAAACTCAGTGCCTCTTTGCTTGTCATCATGGGAAAATTTTATGAAATCAGCCAAGACCTAAGAAAAGTAATTGTAGACCTCCACAAGTCTGGTTCATCCTTGGGAGCAATTTCCAAACGCCTGAAGGTACCATCTGTACAAACAATAGTACGCAAGTATAGACACCATGGGACCACGCAGCCGTCATACGCTCAGGAATGAGATGCGTTCTGTCTCTTAGAGATTAATGTACTTTGGTGCAAAAAGCGCAAATCAATCCCAGAATAAGGACCTTGTGAATATGTCAGTAAAAGGTGTGTTTACGGACATATTCAATAAATCCCTATCCCGGTCTGCTGTTGCCATATGCTTCAAGAGAGCCACCATTGTTCCTGTTCCCAAGAAAGCTAAGGTAACTGAGCTAAACGACTATTGCCCCGTAGCACTCACCTCCGTCATCATGAAGTGCTTTGAGAGACTAGTCAAGGATCATATCACCTCCACCCTACCCGACACCCTAGACCCACTCCAATTTGCTTACCGCCCCAATAGGTCCACAGACGACACAATCGCAACCACACTGCACACCACCCTAACCCATCTGGACAAGAGGAATACCTATGGAAGAATGTTGATTCATCGATTACAGCTCAGCATTTAACACCATAGTACCCTCCAAACTCACCACTAAGCGCCGGACTAGAGGTCGACCGATTATGATTTTTCAACGTAGATACCGATTATTGGATGACCGAAAAAGCCGATACCGATTAATCGGCCGATTTCTTAATTTATTTATTTGTAATAATGACAATTACAACAATACTGAATGAACACTTATTTTAACTTAATATAATACATCAATAAAATACATTTAGCCTCAAATAATGAAACATGTTCAATTTGGTTTAAATAATGCAAAAACAAAGTGTTGGAGAAGAAAGTAAAAGTGCAATATGTGCCATGTAAGAAAGCTAACGTTTAAGTTCCTTGCCATATGAAAGCTGGTGGTTCCTTTTAACATGAGTCTTCAATATTCTCAGTTAAGAAGTTTTAGGTTGTAGTTATTATAGGAATTATAGGACTATTTCTCTCTATACGATTTGCATTTCATATACCTTTGACTATTGGATGTTCTTATAGGCACTTTAGTCTTGCCAGTGTAACCGTATAGCTTCCGTCCCTCTCCTCGCTCCTACCTGGGCTCAAACCAGGAACACATCGACAACAGCCACCCTCGAAGCAGCGTTACCCATGCAGAGCAAGGGGAACAACTACTCCAAGTCTCAGAGCGAGTGACGTTTGAAACGTTATTAGCGCGCACCCCGCTAACTAGCTAGTCATTTCACATCGGTTACACCAGCCTAATCTTGGGAGTTGATAGGCTTGAAGTCATAAAAAGCGCAATGCTTGAAGCACAGCGAAGAGCTGCTGGCAAAACGCACGAAAGTGCTGTTTGAATGAATGCTTACGAGCCTGCTGCTGCCTACCACCGCTCAGTCAGACTGCTCTATCAAATCATAGACTTAATTATAATATAATAAACACACAAATACAAGCCTTAGGTCATTAATATGGTTGAATCTGGAAACTATCTCGAAAACAAAAACGTTTTTCCTTTCAGTGAAATACGGAACAGTATATATCGATTTCCGATTGTTATGAAAACTTGAAATCGGCCCTAATGAAATCGGCCATTCCGATTAATAAGTTGACCTCTACTCCGGACCCTGGGTCTCGACCCCGCCCTGTGCAACCGGGTCCTGGACTTTGACGGGCCGCCCCCAGGTGGTGAGGGTAGGAAACAACATCTCCACCCCACTGATCCTCAACACTGGGGCCCCACAAGGGTGTGTTCTCAGCCCTCTCCTGTACTCCCTGTTCACCCATGACTGTGTGGCCATGCACGCCTCCAACTCAATCATCAAGTTTGCAGACGACACTACAGTGGTAGGCTTGATTACCAACAACGACGAGCCGGCCTACAGGGAGGAGGTGAGGGCCCTCGGAGAGTGGTGTCAGGAAAATAACCTCACACGCAACGTCAACAAAACAAAGGAGATGATCATGGACTTCAGGAAACAGCAGAGGGAGCACCCCTATCCACATCGATAGGGACAGTAGTGGAGAAGGTGAAAAGTTAAGTTCCTCGGCCTACACATCACGGAAAACTGAATTGGTCCACCCACATAGATAGCGTGGTGAAGAAGGCGCAACAGCTCCTCTTAAACCTCAGGAGGCTGAAGAAATTTGGCTTGTCACCAAAAACACACAAACTTTTACAGACGCACAATCGAGAGCATCCTGTCGGCCCGCATCACCGCCTGGTACGGCAACTGCGCCGCCCACAACCGCAAGGCTCTCCAGAGGGTAGTGAGGTCTGCACAACGCATCACAGGGGGCAAACTACCTGCCCTCCAGGACACCTACAGCACCCGATGTCACAGGAAGGCCAAAAAGATCATCAAGGACAACAACTACCCGAGCCACTGCCTGTTAACCCCGCTATCGTCCAGAAGGCAAGGTCAGTACAGGTGCATCAAAGCTGGGACCGAGAGACTGAAAAACAGCTTCTATCTCAAGGCCATCAGACTGTTAAACAGCCATCACTAACATTGAATCTGTATGTTGGCAGCAGCCACTTAATCTCTAGCCACTTTAATAATTGGATGTAATAAATGTATCACTAGTCACTTAAACAATGCCACTTATATAATGTTTACATACCCTACATTACTCATCTCATATGTATATACTGTAATCTATACTATCTACTGCATTTTGCCGATGCTGTTCGGCCATCGCTCATCCATATATTTATATGTACATATTCTTAATCATTCCTTTACACTTGTGTGTATAAGGTAGTTGTGAAATTGTTAGATTACATGTTAGATATTACTGCACGGTCAGAACTAGAAGCACAAGCATTTCGCTACACTTGCATTAACATCTGGTAACCATGTGTATGTGACCAATTAAATTTGATTTGAAGTTGCTGGAGGAAACAGGTACAAAATTATCTATATCCACAGTAAAACGAGTCCTATATCGACATAACCTGAAAGGCCGCTCAACAAGGAAGAAGACATTGTCTTTTTTATGGCAGTTTTGGAGCAGACTACGGTTTCCAACTGCACATGGGGACAAAGATCATACTTTTTGGAGAAATATCCTCTGGTCTGATGAAACAAAAATATAACTGTTTGGCCATAACGACCATCATTATGTTTGGAGGAAAAAGGGGGAGGCTTGCAAGCTGAAGAACACCATCCCAACCTGAAGCACGGGGGTGGCAGCATCATGTTGTGGGGGTGCCTTGCTGCAGGAGAGACTGGTGCACTTCACAAAATAGATGGCATCATGAGGAAAGAAAATGTGGATATATTAAAGCATCATCTTAAGACATCAGTCAGGAAGTTAAAGCTTGGTCGCAAATGGGTCTTCCAAATGGACAATGACCCCCAAGCATACTTCCAAAGTTGTGGGAAAATGGCTTAAGGACAACAAAGTCAAGGTATTGGAGTGGCCATCACAAAGCCCTGACCTCAATCCTATAGAATATTTGTGGGCAGAACTGAGTGTGTGCGAGCAAGGAGGCCTACAAACCTGACTCAGTTACACCAGCTCTGTCAGGAGGAATGGGCCAAAATGTACCCAACTTATTGTGGGAAGCTTGTGGAAGGCTACCTAAAACATTTGACCCAAGTTAAACAATTTAAAAGGCAATGCTACTAAATACTATTTGAGTGTATGTAAACTTCTGACCCACTGGGAATGTGATGAAAGAAATAAAAGCTGAAATAAAACATTCTCCACTATTATTCTGACATTTCACATCCTTAAAATAAAGTGGTGATCCTAACTGACCTAAGACAGGGCATTTGTACTAGGATTAAACGTCAGGAATTGTGAAAAACTGAGTTTAAATGTATTTGGCTAAGGTGTATGTAAACTTCAGACTTCAACTGTATTTATACTCCGGACTACAACATCGCTCATCCTAATATTCCTATATTTTTTAATTCCATTCTTTACTTTTAAAATGTATTGTTAGATATTACTGCACTGTTGGAGCTAGGAACATAAGCATTTTGCTACACCCGCAACAACATCTGCTCAATACGTGTATGCAACCCATAATATTAGATTTCACACAAAATAGCCCTGTCCTGCTACAAGCAACACAAAGCTCTCATAGATGCTGCCCTTGCCACATATGCAGCACAGCTGAGAGGGAGTGTGTGTGTGTTTGGGGTAGTGACCCTAAACCAAAGGTGAGTGAGGTGGAGAAGGGTGAACAAAAGATAAGTTACCAACCTGGTCTCAAATCATTTCGTAATATTCTGTACGTAAATTCAAGACATTACATTTAGGCAAAGGGGGATACTTAGTTGTACAACTGAATGCCTCCATCTGAAATGTGTCTCCCGCATTTAACCCAACCCCTTTAAATCAGAGAGGTGCGGGGGGCTGCCTTAATCGACATCCACGTCGTCGGTGCCCAGGGAACAGTGGGTTAACTGCCTTGCTCAGGGACAAAACAACAGATTTTTTACCTTGTCAGTTTGGGGATTCGATCCAGCAATTAGTATATGTTACGTTTCATATGGTATGTATTAATTTGTGGATGTCCATCACCCATTTTGTATGATGTTATTAATTTTTATATATATATATAACAAATTAACAAAACTTACAATATGTTATGAATTTGGAAACCATATATGTTTGGAATTCTAGCTAACTGACTAACGTTAGCTAAGCTAAGGGTTAGGCTTAAGTTTAGGAGTTAGGTTAAAGGGTTAGGTCTAGCTAAAAGGGTTAAGGTTAGGGCTAGAAGGGTTCGCTAAAAGGGTTATGGTTAGGGTTAGCTAACATGCTAAGTAGTTGCAAAGTATCTAAAAAGTAGTAAGTAGTTGAAAAGTTGTTAATTAGCTCAAATGCAAAAGTTGTCCGTGATGAGTTTCTTACTCGCACCCCGACCGACCAACCAACCAACCTACTTAAGTAACCATCTGTCTTATTTAACCATACCAAATGTATCATATACTAATCTTTTCCGGATTTACGCTTACCATGTTACGTGTAGTCTATGAGACCAGGCTGGATTTACGTAGAAGCACTTCATGATAGGCTCATTTTCACAACCATTTATCCTACTACTGATGTAATGATAAGTGTGCATGCATCCTGTCTAATTATGTGGACAGTCTTACGTTTCTGGTTAAGCCAAGCTAAACTGACATGTCAACCGTCTATTTCTCACAACATTACTTGGTCAGTGCTGCTATTTCTTGGAATCCCTGCCCATCCATGGACAGGGCCGACGGCTCTCGTATTGCATTGAAATGCGGAAACAAGAAGATGCGCAATTATTGCATATTAAACAAGTCAGTAAAAGTGAATAATACTTGGGCATATCTCGTCAGTGTCTTCAACTTTAACTTAGTTCGTTTGGATATACATTGTGGGGCATTTGACGGAAAAGAAAACTAATTAACTACCACTCCTTAGAGGAAATTCGACACAATGGAAACTAGCTAGACGCTCCACTGACGCAATGCCAATATGATCCGAGTCATCACACGACACGTGTGGCGTACTTCAAGTAACCTAGCCTCTTCTTTCGAGTGCTAGCTAACCGGTCAACGGCCAATATCACTTGTAAAATATGTCCCTTTATAACATAAAAAGAGCAAAGACATGTAGCTATGTTTTCTAGGCACTTACTTGCTGAACTTTGTCATGGTGGAGCTCCGTGAAGTAGTAAGCCAGAAGATGAGAGGCTATCATTGTCGTTGTAAATGTCCTTCTCTACCTCTTAGTTAGTTAGCTATGTCAATGTAATTATTTCCTAGAGGGCTTGTTCGTTAAAGTTGTCGGCAACTAATCATAACGTCGAACAAAATCTTCTCTGGCCTTCGTAATGACAACTTTATAGAGATGAAGGCTACAGAAGTCACATCGATAACTTCCACCTACTTCGAACAAGTAATTCTTAATATTCTTCGCGTCATTGCTGGCGATTGGCCACGAGGAAGGTGTGGCTTCTCTTCTCGTCTAAGGACAAGCAAATTATCATAATGATGAATACTATAATTAAACACAAGATGTCCTTACATATTATTATTTGATCTCTCAGAGCAACTTTTTTTTTTTATATAATATTAGTATATCTTATTCATAGAGATATAACTATAATCGTATTTATATAAAACAGGAGTGAGTTTGGTTTGTAATACAGATTAAACTGATTTCAGAGAGCAGTTCCATCTATTGACATGACGTTCCTGTAATGACTGAAGAACTGCCAGAAGAAAAAAAATCTCATCATAGGAAGAAAAAAACTATATGGGGAAGAATACAATTTAATAAGGCAGGAAATTGACAGAAGGAGAGAATTATTGCAACAACAATGTAGCAATATATCCAATTTAGCCACATTCAATTATGTAGCCTATCCTGTAGCCCATTAAGGTGTGTGTGTTTGATGTATTATATGCACCAAGTCAAGGTCAGTTATTTTCTGCAACAAGTAACAACTGAAACCATACTGACAAGATCTCAATACTTTGGTTCACATCTGCACTTCCCATGAAGCTGAATGACTAGGCATTACAGTGATCTGAGGATTCTTCTCTATTAGACCAATAGTAGGCTACTGTCTCAGAGGATGAGGGTTGGGGTCAGTTATATTTCAATTCAGAAAGTTTTTTGTGATCTTGATATTTCAGCATGGACTATAGATATAACCTTCAGATAATGGTGTGACTCAGACAGTGCTGCTCATAGAATCTCTCAGTTGGATACAATAAAACAGATCACAAGGTCAGAACATTGGGATCTAACTCCAAACTGCTGCTGCATAGCAGCTATTGTCCAGAAGAAATGCCACACCAACAGCCACTATTGTCACACCAGAGCAATGCAAACCTACTGGCTGAAGTATGCCTATCTCTTTGTCAGTACCTACGCAGTGGTCAGGCCGTGTACTGGTCATTCTGCCAATTCTCATCCTCATTGTATCTCTCCATCCATCCATTGTATTCCTCTCCATCCATCTGAAACTTTCCCTCCTATGACTCCTTGTCGAACCCTATGGGAGTGCACTAGGGAATAGAGTGCCATGTCAGAAGCAGCCCTTGTCAATACTGTGTTCCTTCCAAACACACACAGTACCACATTAAATCACTATTAAATTAACATAAACAAAGCCATTGCAAAAGGCCATCGGTACTGATTACAGCCCTCACATTGTTCATATTGGACACAATTCAAACAAACACTCTTTCAATAAAATGTGCCTTTTATATGAGTGTAGAAAAGGTCAGTAAATATTATTATGTTTCTAAATATTTCAAGGTTTGAATATCATTTCACTCTATTGCTCTTTTCCTTCTACTAATAAAGCATTCTTCATGCAACTCAAAATAATGGCAACCAGTTTGGCATGTTTTGATCACACAGATGTACACATAAACATGAATGCAAATAGACGTCACATTGTCATGCTGCCTTAGGTCATGCATTCCAATAATGCTGTACGATATGATCATATTCCAAACACATGCTCAGAGGGAAATATCTGATCTAGCTGATCAGCCTTCCCTGTAGCTCAGTTGGTAGAGCATGGTGTTTGCAACACCAGGGTTGTGGGTTCGATTCCCACGGGGGGCCAGCACAGAAAAAAAAAGTATGATATGTATGAAATTGTATGAAATGTATGAATTCGCTACTGTAAGTCGCTCTGGATAAGAGCGTCTGCTAAATGACTTAAATGTAAATGATCAGACTGAGGGGTGACTGGGAGTTTTAGGGCCCGTATTTATAAAGGGTCTCAGAGTAGGAGTGCTGAGCTAGGATCTGTCAAAGCAATCTTATTCATTATGATCTAAAAGGCAAAACTGATTTAAGATCAGCACTCTTGCTCTGAGAAGCTATATTAATACCGGCCCAGGTTCAGCTTTTGGATATAGCCTAACCCTCTCCTCGGTATTCTGGTTGTATTCCCTGTCTTCTGCTTGGACAAGACAGAATAAAAGGAGTGGCAAGATAAACTAGGTAATCCATGATGCTGGTATTAAAGGATTAGCTATTTATAACTCAAAGTTTAAAGCCAAGTGTAGTTGGCCAGAGTGTGAAATGTTTAGGACACTAAGCTATCATGTAGAGATAATGTTGAATAACATTTTTATACTATATATTTATAGTGTTATTCAAAAACTGTCTCCTATTCCTCAGTCATGATGTGACTTTTACGGTGATAAACTCACATCAGGTTCAGACCGGCTCCTCCAGGCAAAGCCCCCCAAAATGGGTTAAGTCATTAATTTAATGTTCAGCGATCCACTCACTAATCTCCCATTTGTATTTTAGCCTACGAGAGAGACTACGAATAATGATAGAGCCTAAATGTCCAAGAAACAAATGAAATGTAATTTATGTGCTTCATTGCAAAACACACATATTTCATGCTCTGTTTTAACACAAACA
Source organism: Salmo trutta (assembly GCF_901001165.1). Classification (NCBI taxonomy): domain Eukaryota; kingdom Metazoa; phylum Chordata; class Actinopteri; order Salmoniformes; family Salmonidae; genus Salmo; species Salmo trutta. Next base: position 10,710,276 of record NC_042983.1, on the reverse strand, counting down.
TGTTTTTTGTGGACCTGAGTTAAGATGTAGATAAAGGATATATAAATGCAGCCAGAGAAAAAACATGACATACTGTGTACTCTAGTCCAGGTCATATTCAAAGTATGCACTCTTTTTCTGATGTGATAACTGTAGCTTCTATTTTCCCAAAAATATATTACAGCACTCATGACCTCTAGTGGCTAACATTATAAGTACAGTTTTCAGCCAAGCTCAATTGCTCAAGCTCAGTGGTTCCCAAATGTTTTATAGTCCCGTACCCCTTAAAACATTCAACCTCCAGCTGCGTACCCCCTCTAGCACCAGGGTCAGCGCACTCTCAAATGTTGTTTTTTGCAATCATTGTAAGCCTGCCACACACACAGTATACGATACATTTATTAAACATAAGAATGAGTGTGAGTTTTTGTCACAACCCGACTTGTGGGAAGTGACAAAGAGCTCTTATAGGACCAGGGCACAAACAATAATATAATAATAATCAATAATTCTGCTCTTTATTTCACCATCTTACATATAAAACCTTATTTGTTCATTGAAAATTGTGAATAATTCACCACAGGTTAATGAGAACGGTGTGCTTGAAAGGATGCACATAACTCTGCAATGTTGGGTTGTATTGGAGAGAGTCTCAGTCTTAAATCATTTCCCACACAGTCTGTGCCTGTATTCAGTTTTCATTCTAGTGAGGGCTGAGAATCCACGCTCACATACAGTGGGGGGAAAAAGTATTTGTTCCCCTGCTGCTTTTGTACGGTTGCCCACTGACAAAGAAATGATCAGTCTATAATTTTAATGGTAGGTTTGTTTGAACAGTGAGAGACAGAATAACAACAAAAATATCCAGAAAAACGCATGTCAGAAATGTTATAAATTGATTTGCATTTTAATGAGGGAAATAAGTATTTGACCCCCTCTCAATCAAAAAGATTTCTGGCTCCCAGGTGTCTTTTATACAGGTAACAAGCTGAGATTAGGAGCACATTCTTAAAGGGAGTGCTCCTAACCGCAGCTTGTTACCTGTAAAAAAGACACCTGTCCACAGAAGCAATCAATCAATCAGATTCCAAACTCTCCACCATGGCCAAGACCAAAGAGCTCTCCAAGGATGTCAGGAACAAGATTGTAGACCTACACAAGGCTGGAATGGGCTACAAGACCATCGCCAAGCAGCTGGGGCTCCATGCAAGATCTCACCTCGTGGAGTTGCAATGATCGTGAGAACGGTGAGGAATCAGCCCAGAACTACACGGGAGGATCTTGTCAATGATCTCAAGGCAGCTGGGACCATAGTCACCAAGAAAAAAATTGGTAACACACTATGCCGTGAAGGACTGAAATCCTGCAGCGCCCACAAGGTCCCCCTGCTCAAGAATACATATAAATGCTCTTCTGAAGTTTGCCAATGAACATCTGAATGACTCAGAGGACAACTGGTGAAAGTGTTGTGGTCAGATGAGACCAAAATGGAGCTCTTTGACATCAACTCAACTCACCGTGTTTGAAGGAGGAATGCTGCCTATGACCCCAAGAACACCATCTCCACCGTCAAACATGGAGGTGGAAACATTATGCTTTGGGGTGTTTTTCTGCTAAGGGGACAGGACAACTTCACCGCATCAAAGGACGGGGCCATGTACCGTCAAATCTTGGGTGAGAACCTCCTTCCCTCAGCCAGGACATTGAAAATGGGTCATGGATGGGTATTCCAGCATGACAATGACCTAAAACACACGGCCAAGGCAACAAAGGAGTGGCTCAAGAAGAAGCACATTAAGGTCCTGGAGTGGCCTAGCTAGTCTCCAGACCTTAATCTCATAGAAAATCTGTGGAGGGAGCTGAAGGTTCGAGTTGCCAAACGTCAGCCTCGAAACCTTAATGACTTGGAGAAGATCTGCAAAGAGGAGTGGGACAAAATCCCTCCTGAGATGTGTGCAAACCTGGTGGCCAACTACAAGAAACGTCTGACCTCTGTGATTGCCAACAACGGTTTTGCCACCAAGTACTAAGTCATGTTTTGCAGAGGGGTCAAATACTTACTTCCCTCATTAAAATGCAAATCATTCTATAACATTTTTGACATGCGTTTTTCTGGATTTCTTTGTTGTTATTCTGTCTCTCACTGTTCAAATAAACCTACTATTCAAATTATAGACTGATCATTTCTTTGTAAGTGGGCAAATGTACAAAATCAGCAGGGGATCAAATACTTTTTTCCCCCACTGTAGGTACGTGGTTGCAAAGGGCATAAGTGTCTTAATAGCACGATTTACCAAGGCAGGATACTCTGAGTGCAGCCCAATCCAGAAATCTGGCAGTGGCTTCTGATTAAATTCAATTTTCACAGAACCGCTTGTTGCAATTTCAATGAGGCTGTCCTGTTCAGATATCAGTAAGTGGACTGGAGGCAGGCCATGAAAGGGATAACGAATCCAGTAGTTTGTGTCATCCGTTTCGGGAAAGTACCTGTGTAATTGTGCACCCAGCTCACTCAGGTGCTTCACTATATCACATTTGACATTGTCCGTCAGCTTGAGTTCATTTGCGCACAAAAAATCATAAAATGATGGAAGACCTGTGTGTTGTCCTTGTTAATGCAGAGAGAAGAGCTTCAACTTCTTAATCATAGCCTCAATTTTGTCCCGCACATTGAATATAGTTGCGGAGAGTCCCTGTAATCCTAGATTCAGATCATTCAGGTGAGAAAAAACATCACCCAGATAGGCCAGTCGTGTGAGAAACTCGTCATCATGCAAGCCGTCAGACAAGTGAAAATTATGGTCAGTAAAGAAAACTTTAAGCTCGTCTCTCAATTAACAAAAAAGTGTCAATACCTTGCCCCTTGATAACCAGGGCACTTCTGTATATTGTAAAAGCGTTACATGGTTGCTGCCCATATCATTGCATAATGCAGAAAATACACGAGAGTTCAGGGGCCTTGCTTTAACACTGTAGTATCCAAAACGTCTTTCAAGCTGTCAGGCATTCCCTTGGCAGCAAGAGCCTCTCGGTGGATGCTGCAGTGTACCCAAGTGGTGTCAGGAGCAACGTTACCACTCCACTATGTCTCCTTGTCATGGCTTTTGCGCCATCAGTACAGATACCAACACATCTTGACCACCAAAGTCCATTTGGTATCACAAAGCTGTCCAGTACTTTAAAAATATCCTCTCATGTTGTCCTGGTTTCCAGTGGTTTGCAGAATAGGATGTCTTCCTTAATTCACCCCCATAAACGTAACAGACATATACCAGGAGCTGTGCCAGGTATGACTCATCCAGCTATAACGCCTAGAATTCACTGGCTTGTATGCGAAGCAGTAAATGTTTCAAAACATATCCTGCCATGTCACTGATGCATTGTAAAACAGTGTTGTTTGATGAGGCATTACCTGTATAGTTTCTTGGCCTTTTCCCTCAGCATTGTCCCAGCCATATCCACGGCAGCTGGAAGAATTAAGTCCTCCACAATAGTATGGGGCTTGCCTGTCCTAGCCACTTGGTAGCTCACCATATAAGATGCTTCTAGCCCCTTCTTATTCATGGTATCTGTTGCTTTTACAAGTCTTGCTACACGAAAGTCGTCTTAATTCTTAATTCCCTTATTTTTCAGATAGTACTTGTTTAGAAACAAAACATGACCATCTCATGTTTTGTGAGATAGTACTTTTTCACATATAACACACTGGCTGAGGAAAGGCACTCTCCCAATATAATTGAACACCAAATCAATGTAGTTCTCATCATATTTACCTCTTCGATGGTCCAACATCCCTGTCTGTTGTTCGGTGCTTTCCAGGGTAAGGGGCAGTAGCTCTTCGGCTGCATCAGATTCACAACTGTCAATGTCCATGCTAACAGGGCTAACAACAAATGTAGAATTACTGATGCTAGCATTGGATGTACTCGTGGAAGCAGAACAACTTGTGTTGTCGACAGGTGCAGGTGTAGTACTGCTTGTAGTAGCAGTTCTACCAGTAGAGCTGGTATGTGTCTCTATGGATGCGAGCCTTACATTTTTTAAATCATGTATCAATTTCCGAGCAAACGGAATGAGCAGCAGCTACGTTTGGCTACATACGGACCGTTAGTGGAATTCCCGCGAGAGAGTGATGGTTCATGTGATTGGATGTTAATTATTTGATTAGGCTACCTGTATTTGACTTTGTGTTGTTATTTCGCTGACTACTGGATGGTTTAATTTTATTTTTGGCAGTGAAACGAGGCTACTCAGGCGAGAAAAAAACCTCACCCAAATGTATAGCCCCGTTGTAAAATATAATTGTTTTTTTTATTTTTTTAAATGTGAATCACATTTTTATTTGGCGTACCCCCGACGGCATTGTGCGACCATTACCTGAGACCATAAACCTCAAGTAAATCTATCTAGCGGTGATTTGGTTAGGTACATAGGTGAACTTTCGTAAGATGAATGCACAAAATCGCTCTGGATAAGAGTGTCTGCTAAATGAAAAAATGTGTATGTGGGATTCAATTAATTAACGATACACATTGTCATTTATTTTCACTGATGGAAAAAGTACCCAATAATCATACTTGAGTAAAGGTAAAGATACCTTAATAGAGTATGACTCAAGTAAAAGTGAGTCACCCAGAAAAATACTACACGAGTAAAAGTCAAAACGTATTTGGTTCTAAATATACTTAAATATCAAAAGTAAAAGTATAAATCATTTCAAATTGCTTATAATTAGCACATCAGACAGATCTTTTACGGATAGCCAGCGGCACACTACAACACACAGACATAATTTACAAACAAAGCATGTGTTAAGTCAGTCCTCCAGATCAGAGGCAGTAGGGATGACCAGGGAGGTTCTCTTGATAAGTGAGTGAATTGGACAATTTTCCTGTCCTGCTAAGCATTGAACATGTACTTTTGGATGTCAGGGAAAATGTATGGAGTAAAAAGCACATTCTTTTCTTTAGGAATGTAGTGGAGTAAAATTAAAAGTTGTCAACAATATAAATAGTAAAGTACAGACACCTAAAAAAACGACTTAAGTAGTACTTTAAAGTATTTTTACTTAAGTACTTTACACCACTGTTTATTTTAAGTGCCTCATTCTATTGTAAATTGGATGTGTTATCCACTGTAACATTGTAACATATCAGATATGACCACACGTAAAATACATCACCATGACATCAGCTACGGAGAGTGTGATCACAAAGTCATCCGGAACAGCTGATGGTCTCATGCATGTTTCAGTGTTACTTGCCTTGAAGCGAGCATAGAAGTAATTTAGCTCGTCTGGTAGGCTCGTGTCACTGGGCAGCTCGTGCTTCCCTTTGTGGTCTGTAATAGTATGCAAGCCCTGCCAAATCCGACGAGCTTCAGAGCCGGTGTAGTATGATTCAATATTAGTCCTGTATTGACGCTTTGCCTATTTCATGGTTCGTCGGAGGGCAGGTGGGATATAAGTTTCCTTGAAAACGGCAGCTCTACCCTTTAGCTCAGTGCGGATGTTGCCTGTAATCCATGGCTTCTGGTTGGGGTATGTACATATGGTTACTGTGGGGACGATGTCATTGATGCAATTATTGATGAAGCCAGTGACTGATGTGGTGTACTCCTCAATGCCATCGGAAGAATCCTGGAACATATTCCAGTCTGTGCAAGCAAAACAGTCCTGTAGCTTAGCATCTGCTTCATCTGACCACTTTCTTAGGGAAAGGGAAAGGGGGATACCTAGTCAGTTGTACAACTGAATGCCTTCAACTGAAATGTGTCTTCCGCATTTAACCCAACTCCTCTGAATCAGAGAGGTGTGTTCTTATTGACCGGGTTACTGGTGCTTCCTGCTTTAGTTTTTGCTTATAAGCAGGAATCAGGAGGATAGAATTATAGTCAGATTTGCCAAATGGGGGGTGAGGAAGAGCTTTGTACGCCTCTCTGTGTGTGTAGTAAAGGTGGTCTAGAGTTTTTTTTCTCCTCTGGTTGCACATTTAACATGCTGGTAGAAATGAGGTAAAACGGATTTAAGTTTCCCTGCATTAAAGTCCCCGGCCACTAGGAGCGCCTCTTCTGGATGAATGTTTTCCTGTTTGCTAAAGGCCGTATACGGTTAATTGAATGCGGTCTTAGTGCCAGCATCAGTTTGTGGTGGTAAATAGACAGCTACGAAGAATATAGATGAAAACTCTCTTGGTAAATAGTGTGGTCCCGATATCTCCGTCTCTTTCTCCTGCGAATGATGGCTCGTCTGAACTAAATCCTTCCCGTCCGACTCTTTAAAGAAAAAGTATTCCTCCACTATGGGGTGAGTAAATGCTGTCCTGATATTGAATGAGTACCAATTCAGCTCTTTTCAGTCATAAGACACAGTGGCAGAAACATTATGTACAAAAAAAAGTTACAAATAACGCGAAAAAAAAGCACACACAATAGCACAATTGGTTAGGGGATTGTAAAACGGCAGCCATCTCTTCCGGCGCCATTATTTCAATGGGGACCTTCAATGCTGTTGAAATGTTTTAGTATCCTTCCCCAGATCTGTGCCTCGACAAAATCCTGTCTCGGAGCTCTACGGACAATTCCTTCGACCTCATGGCTTGGTTTTTGCTCTGACGTGCACTGTCAACTGTGGGACCTTATATAGACAGATGTGCCTTTCCAAATCATGTCCAATCAATTTAATTTAGCACAGGTGGACTCCAATCAAGTTGTAGAAACATCTCAAGGATCATCAATGGAAACAGGATGCACCTGAACTCAATTTCGAGACTCATAGCAAATGGTCTGAATTCTTATGTAAATAAGGTACTTCTGTCTTTTATTTGTAATACATTTGCAAAAATGTCTAAAAACCTGTTTTCGCTTTGTTATTATGGGGTATTGTGTGTAGATTGATGAGGGGAAAAAATAATTTCATCCATTTTAGAAAAAGGCTGTAATGTAACAAAATGTGGAAATGTTCAAGTGGTCTGAATACTTTCCGAATGCACTGTACGTACTTGAACAACAGGCACAACTAAGTTGTTTTTCTCAAAATGTCCAGAATGTCATGTGCATTAACTTATATCAGTAAATTTGTAACAGCCTAAACATTACCAAAATTCTATTTGATCAAATAAGGCTCATGTTATTTGATACTCTCTCATAGACCTCCATACACAAAAGGGCTTATCTCACGCAGACAGATCCTCTCGCTTTGCCTCTTCTGCTCTGCCCCTACCCAACCTTAGGCCTACATCAGCACCACATGGTCAGAAAATCCTAGGGAGAGCCCTGATTGTGCATTTAAACTTATTTCTTGCATGAGTACCAATTCAGCGAGGTGGCACCCACAACAGCACATGTGAAAACCATACTAGTCACATCACAGGCAAATGCACTCTTTGTAGCCTAATAACGATGTCAGAAGACTGCCTCGGTAAGAATGGTAGGCTATAGAATTATGGGTAGAGTTATGGGTACTTGTTCATTGGCTTGTTAAAAATTGGTACTTGTTAAAAGAGCAGCCAATTAACAAGTACCCATAACTCTATAGCCTATCATTCTTACTGAGGCAGTCTTCTGACATCGTTATTAGGCTACACAAGTGCATTTGCCTGTGATGTGACTAGTATGGTTTTCACATGTGCTGTTGTGGGTGCCACCTCGCTGAATTGGTACTCACACAAATTCTTCAATGTTGGCAGGTCTGAATGTTCTAGCAGACAGCCCTATACAGTGAGGGAAAAAAGTATTTGATCCCCTGCTGATTTTGTACGTTTGCCCACTGACAAAAAATGATCAGTCCATAATTTTAATGGTAGGTTTATTTGAACAGTGAGAGACAGAATGACATCAAAAGAATCGATAAAAACGCATGTAAAAAATGTTATAAATTGATTTGCATTTTAATGACGGAAATAAGTATTTGACCCCCTCTCAATCAGAAAGATTTCTGGCTCCCAGGTGTCTTTTATACAGGTAACAAGCTGAGATTAGGAGCACACTCTTAAAGGGAGCAGCTTGTTACCTGTAAAAAAGACACCTGTCCACAGAAGCAATCAATCAGATTACAAACTCTCCACCATGGCCAAGACCAAAGAGCTCTCCAAGGATGTCAGGAACAAGATTGTAGACCTACACAAGGCTGGAATGGGCTACAAGACCATCGCCAAGCAGCTTGGTGAGAAGGTGACAACAGTTGGTGCGATTATTCGCAAATGGAAGAAACACAAAAGAACTGTCAATCTCCCTTGGCCTGGGGCTCCATGCAATATCTCACCTCGTGGAGTTGCAATGATCATGAGAACGGTGAGGAATCAGCCCAGAACTACACGGGGGGATCTTGTCAATGATCTCAAGGCAGCTGGGACCATAGTCACCAAGAAAACAATTGGTAACACACTACGCTGTGAAGGACTGAAATCCTGCAGCACCCGCAAGGTCCCCCTGCTCAAGAAAGCACATATACATGCCCATCTGAAGTTTGCCAATGAACATCTGAATGATTCAGAGGACAACTGGGTGAAAGTGTTGTGGTCAGATGAGACCAAAATGTAGCTCCTTGGCATCAACTCAACTCGCCATGTTTGGAGGAGGAGGAATGCTGCCTATGACCCCAAGAATACCATCCCCACCGTCAAACATGGAGGTGGAAACATTATGCTTTTGGGGTGTTTTTCTGCTAAGGGGACAGGACAACTTCACCGCATCAAAGGGACGATGGACGGGGCCATGTACCGTCAAATCTTGGGTGAGAACCTCCTTCCCTCAGCCAGGGCATTGAAAATGGGTCGTGGATGGGTATTCCAGCATGACAATGACCCAAAACACATGGCCAAGGCAACAAAGGAGTGGCTCAAGAAGAAGCACATTAGGGTCCTGGAGTGGCCTAGCCAGTCTCCAGACCTTAATCCCATAGAGAATCTGTGGAGGGAGCTGAAGGTTCGAGTTGCCAAACGTCAGCCTCAAAACCTTAATTACTTGGAGAAGATCTGCAAAGAGGAGTGGGACAAAATCCCTCCTGAGATGTGTGCAAACCTGGTGGCCAACTACAAGAAACATCTGACCTCTGTGATTGCCAACAAGGGTTTTGCCACCAAGTACTAAGTCATGTTTTGCAGAGGGGTCAAATACTTATTTCCCTCATTAAAATGCTAATCAATTTATAAAAAAATGTAATAACATTTTTCAGGATTTTTTTGTTGATATTCTGTCTCTCACTGTTCAAATAAACCTACCATTAAAATTATAGACTGATTATTTCTTTGTCAGTGGGCAAATGTACAAATTCAGCAGGGGATCAAATACTTTTTCCCCTCACTGTATATACCCTGTGATCAGTGGTGTAAAGTACTTAAGTAAAAATACTTTAAAGTACTACTTAAGTAGTTTTTTAGGGTATCTGTACTTTACTTTACTAATTATATTTTTGACAACTTTTACTTCAATACATTCCTTAAGAAAATATTGTACTTTTTACTCCATACATTTTCCTTGACACACAGAAGTACGTGTTACATTTTGAATTCTTAGCAGGACAGGACAATAATCCAATTCACGCACTTATCAACAGAACATCCCTGGTCATCCCTACTGTCTCTGATCTGGCGGACTCACGAAACACACATGCTTGTCTGAATGAGTGTGCCCCTGGCTATCCGTAAATTTAAAAAACAAGAGGTTGGTGGTTTCTGGTTTGCTTAATATAAGGAATTTATACTTTTACTTTTGATACTTAAGTACATTTTAGCAATTACATTTACTTTTGATACTTAAGTATATTTTAAACCAAATACTTTTAGACTTTTACTCAAGTAGCATTTTACTGGGTGACTTTGACTTTTACTTGAGTCATTTTCTATTAAGGTATCTTTACTTTTACTCAAGTATGACAGTTGGGTACTTTTTCCACCACTGCCTGTGATATTCTCTCAGGTCTAGACTGCTAGCAGACAGACCTGTATATAACCTGTGATATTTTCTCAGGTCTAGACTACAACAGACAGACCTGTATATAGCATTTGATATTCTCTCAGGTCTAGACTGCTAGCTGACAGACCTGTATATAACCTGTGATATTCTCTCAGGTCTAGACTGCTAGCAGACAGTCCTGTATATAACCTGTGATATTTTCTCAGGTCTAGACTACAACAGACATACCTGTATATAGCATGTGATATTCTCTCAGGTCTAGACTGAAAGCAGACAGTCCTGTATATAACCTGTAATATTTTCTCAGGTCTAGACTGCTAGCAGACAGTCCTGTATATAGCATGTGATATTCTCTCAGGTCTAGACTGAAAGCAGACAGTCCTGTATATAGCATGTGATATTCTCCCAGGTCTAGACTGCTAGCTGACAGTCCTGTATATAACCTGTGATATTCTCTCAGGTCTAGACTGAAAGCAGACAGTCCTGTATATAACCTGTGATATTCTCTCAGGTCTAGACTGAAAGCAGACAGTCCTGTATATAACCTGTGATATTCTCTCAGGTCTAGACTGAAAGCAGACAGTCCTGTATATAACCTGTGATATTCTCTCAGGTCTAGACTGAAAGCAGACAGTCCTGTATATAACCTGTGATATTCTCTCAGGTCTAGACTGCTAGCTGACAGACCTGTATATAACCTGTGATATTCTCTCAGGTCTGGACAGTGCTAGCAGACAACCCTGTATACACTTGAGTATACTAAACATTAGGAACACCTTCCTAATATTGAGTTGCACCCCAGATCAGCCACAATTTGTCAGGGCATGGACTCTACAAGGTGTTGAAAGCGTTCCACATGGATTCTGACCCATGGACCCTAATGCTTCCCACAGTTGTGTCAAAATGGCTGGATATCCTTTGGGTGGTGGACCATTCTTGACGCACACAGGAAACTGTTGAGCATTTATTTTAAAACAGCAGCGTTGCAGTTCTTGACACAAACCAGTGCGCCCGGCATCTTCTACCATACCCTGTTCAAAGGCACTTACATTTTTTGTCTTGCCCATTCACCCTCTGAATGGCAGATATACACAATCCATGTCTCAAGGCTTAAGAATCCTTCTTTAAGAATCCTTCTTAAGAATCCTTCTTTAAGAATCCTTCTTTTAATCTCCTCCTCTTCATCTACACTGACTGAAGTGGATTTAACAAGTGACATTAATAAGGGATTATAGCTTTCACCAGTATTCACCTTGTCAGTCTATTTCATGGAAAGAGAAGCTTTCATAATGTTTTATATACTCAGTCTATAGCTTGTGATATTCTCTCAGGCCTAGACTGTACTAGCAGGCAGCACCGTACAACCTGTTTTCTCTCAATAGATCAGGGGTGTTCAACTCAGTGGCGGTTCTAGACCATTTCAACTGGGGGGGCAAAGCTGGGGCCAGTTGTACTGTTAGAGGGGCCAGTTACATTAGACGTTATTGTTGTCATATCATTTTCTTCACTGCATTGCAGGCATTAGCAGGCAAAAGACCATGTTCATAATCATTAGTGTTCCGCGTTGCCACTGTCTAATAACGGATGTAAAAAAAGAACAAAAGCAAAAATGTCTTATGTAAAAATTATTTCATACTCCACATTTAGGGGGGCCACAAGGGGGTCCAAAATTGTTGTCACAGGGGCACTGCCCCCCCCCCCTCCCCCCAGAACCGCTAGTGGTTGAACTCTTACTCTATGAGGTCCGGAGCTGGTTTTCTGTTCTACCTGATAATTAATTGCACATGCCTGGCGTCTCAGGTCTAAACCAGTCCCTGATTAAAGGGGAACAATGACACAACAATTTATAAATACATTTTATGTATAGGTCCAGAGTTGAGTTTGAAGGCTACAGATGTTCCAGTCCAACTGAGTGGAATGGCTGAGAGACTAAGCCTGTTTGTAAACAAACACCTTACAGGTAGGTTTACAACAGCTGTTATGTGTGCAAACCAAATGTTTCAAGTTTAATTAGTTGTATGTACAGGATACACATGGTATACACCGTCCAATGAAATGCTTACTTGCAGGTTCCTTCTCGACAATGCAACAATAAGAAATAATAAAAGATAAGAATACGAACATAAAGTAAATGGCTCAGTAGAATATAATAAACATTTTAGCATAAGTATAATACAGGAAGACACAATTTATAGTACAATATTTACACATGTATCATATAAAGGGGTGAATAGCGGGCAAGTGTTTAAATTGCGCACTATTAGCAATTTAAATGGCACCCTATTTCTGTGTACTATAAAGGGATTACACTGCCATTTGGGACTCAGCCATGAAGTTTGCTTGCTGTAGACTAAGGTCATTACTGAACAAGATGTTTCATGAGCTGAAATAAAAGATCCCAGAAATGTTCCATATGCACAAAAAGCTTATTTCTCTCAAATTTTGTGCACTCATTTGTTTATATTTGTCACGTCCTGACCATAGAAAGCTGTTATTTTCTATGGTAGAGTAGGTCAGGGCGTGACAGGGGTTTTTTCTAGTTTAGATTTTCTATGTTGTTATGTTCTAGTTTTTGTATTTATTTTTTGGGGGGGTGATCTCCAATTAGAGGCAGCTGGTCATCGTTGTCTCTAATTGGAGATCATACTTAAGTAGTTGTTTTTCCCACCTGGTTTTGTGGGAGATTGTTTTTGAGTTAGTGTATGTTGCACCTCTTCGTCACGGGACCAAAGGACCAAGTAGCGTGGTCAGGACAAATGGATATGGGAGGAAATCCTGGACGGGAAAAGACCCGGGAGGCAGGCCGGGGAGTTTCGCCGTCCTAAGGAGGAGATTAAAGCAGTGAGAGCAGAGCGGCGACGATACGAGGAACTAGCACGGCAACGACGGAAGCACGACAGGCAGCCCCAATAATTTTTTGGGGGGGCACACGGGTTGGTCGGCGAAGCCGAGGGGTGAGTCTGAGAGTGAAGAGGATTATTGGGAGCGACTGAGCGAGGAGTACTGTGAGATAGTGGAGGGGGGTGATGAGAGAGAGCTGTTGGTTTGGTGTAGTATGTACGGCATTTTCCCTGAGGAGCATGTTAGCCGTCAGATGCCAACTGAGTCAGCTCCCCGTACTCATCCCAAGAAGTGTATTAAAGTTCCGGTACAAATGAGACCGGCTATACGCACCATGTCTCCAGTGCGCATTCACAGCCCAGTACGTCCTGTGCCAACTCTCCGTACTCACTGTAGGGAGCGTGTGACCTGTCAGGCACCAGGTTTTGCGGTGATACGTACAGTGATTCCAGTGCGCATTCACAGCCCAGTGTGTCCTGTACCAGCACCCCGCACTTGCCGGGCTAAAGTGAGCATCCAGTCAGGACGGATTGTGCCAGCCCTACGCTCCAGACCTCTAGTGCGCCTCCACAGCCCAGTATGACCTGTTACTGCTCTTTGCACTCGCCCTGAGGTGCGTGTTACCAGTCTGGCGCCACCTGTGCCAGCCCCACGCATCAGGCCTCCAGTGCGCCTTCCCAGTCCAGGTTGTACTGTTCCTGCTCCCCGCACTCGCCTTGAGGTGCGTGTTACCAGTCTGGCGCCACCTGTGCCAGCCCCACGCATCAGGCCTCCAGTGCGCATTCCCAGTCCAGAGCTTCCAGCGACATTTCCCAGTCCAGGGTTTCCGGCGACAGTTCCCAGTCCAGAGCTTCCGGCGACAGTTCCCAGTCCAGAGCTTCCGGCGACAGTTCCCAGTCCAGAGCTTCCGGCGACGTTTTACAGTCCGGAACCTCCTGAGACGGCCCGCAGTCCAGAACCTCCTGAGACGGCCCGCAGTCCGGAAACTCCTGAGACGGCCCGCAGTCCGGAACCTCCTGAGACGGCCCGCAGTCCGGAGCCTCCTGAGACGGCCCGCAGTCCGGAGCCTCCTGAGACGGCCCGCAGTCCGGAGCCTCCTGAGACGGCCCGCAGTCCGGAGCCTCCTGAGACGGCTCGCAGTCCGGAGCCTCCAGCGGCGGCCCGCAGACCAGGAGTCTTCAGCGACGGTCCACAGTCCGGAGTCTCCAGCGGCGGTCCGCGGTCCGGGTCCTTCGGCGACGATCCAGGGTCTGGTGACACAAAAGCAGAGGGATCAGCGGGCGGAGCAGGGGTTACGCCCCGAACCGGAGCCGCCTCCTCTGCTGGAGGATCCGCGGGATGAGAAGGTTCTTCGTCCTGCACCAGAGCCGCCACCGACATTAGTATCCCACCCTAACCCTCCCTTTTTTTCCCTTTTTTTAGGTTGCATTCGGATTCCGCACCTTTGGGGGGGGGTACTGTCATGTCCTGACCATAGAAAGCGGTTATTTTCTATGGTAGAGTAGGTCAGGGCGTGACAGGGGTTTTTTCTAGTTTAGATTTTCTATGTTGTTATGTTCTAGTTTTTGTATTTCGTTGTTGTTTTTTTGGGATGATCTCCAATTAGAGGCAGCTGGTCATCGTTGTCTCTAATTGGAGATGTAGTTGTTTTTCCCACCTGGTTTTGTGGGAGATTGTTTTTGAGTTAGTGTATATTGCACCTCTTCGTCACGGTTGTTGTTTTTGTTCTTTAGTTTATTTGTACATCTTGCATAGTTTCACAGTGAAAATAAAATGTGGAACGATACACACGCTACACTTTGGTCCCATTTTTCAGACAGCCGTGACAACATTCCTGTTAGTGAGCATTGTTCCTTTGCTAAAATAATCCATCCACCTGACAGGTGTGGCATACCAAGAAGCTGACTAAACAGCATGATAATCACACAGGTGCACCTTGTGCTTGGAACAATTAAGGCCACAAAAATGTTGTCACACAACACAATGCCATAGATGTCTCAAGTTTTGATGGAGCATGCAATTTTTTTTATTTATTTCACCTTTATTTTACCAGGTAGGCCAATTGAGAACAAGTTCTCATTTACAACTGCGACCTGGCCAAGATAAAGCAAAGCAGTGCGACAAAAACAACAACACAGAGTTACACAATTGGCATGCTGACTGCAGGAATGTCCACCAGAGCTGTTGCCAGAGAATTGAATGTTCATTTCTCTACCAGAATTTGGCAGTACGTCCAACCAGCCTCACAACCGCAGACCACGTGCATGGCGTCATGTGGGTGAGCGGTTTGCTGATGTCAACCTTGTGAACAGAGTGCCCGTGGTGGTAGGGTTATGATATGGGCAGGCATAAGCTACGGACAACGAACACAATTGCATTTTATCAATGGCAGTTTGAATGCACAGAGATAACGTGACGGAATCCTGGGGCCCATTGTCGTGCCATTCATCCGCCTCCAAAACCGCATGTTTCAGCAGGATAATGCACGGCCCCATGTCACAAGGATCTGCACACAATTCCTGGAAGCTGAAAATGTCCCAGTTCTTCCATGGCCTGCATACTCACCAGACATGTCACCCATTGAGCATGCTTGGGATGCTTTGGATGGACGTGTACGACAGCGTGTTCCAGTTCCCGCCAATATCCAGCAACTTCGCACAGCCATTGAAGTGGAATGGGACAACATTCCACAGGCCACAATCAACAGTCTGAACAACTCTATGCGAAGGAGATGTGTCACGCTGCATGAGGCAAATGGTGGTCACACCAGATACTGACTGGTTTTCTGATCCACACCCCTACCTTTTTGTTAAGGTATCTGTGACCAACAGATGCATATCTGTATTCCCAGTCATTAGAAATCCATAGATCAGGGCCTAATTAATTTATTTAAATTGACTGATTTCCTTATTTGAACCGCAACATGCAAAAGCTGTTGCATGTTGCGTTTGATCAATTTCCCACAAACAAAAGGGGGGTCTCAACTTACTGTTGTGAGTTAGAATAGTAGAATACCCAAGATGCAATTTCAAAATTAGTTTATGTATTAGCAGTTTCTCTTATGTCAGTCAGTGATATTCACTCAATTGGCCATGTCAGCAAAAAAAAATGGGGATTAGTATATTAGTCTAGCAGCCAGCTGTCTAAACTTGTAGTAATCATGGTCGAATAACTGCCCGGCCATTGATTTTGTTAGTCAGTCTGACTTCGATAATATATTAAAAACTGAAAATCTTCTCTCCACCCCATGGCAAAACATGTAGAATTGCAACAAACTTGTTTAAAAAAGCAACATTTTCTCTACACCCCATGGCAAAATGTGTAGAATTGCATGAAATTAATTAACTCAATTATCACTGTCATAGACGTCGTAAGGATTGGACCAAGGCGCAGCGGGTAAAGTGCTCATCTTCTTAATTTATTTAAAGAAAACACTTAAACAAAATAAACAACACGACGAAACAGTTCCATAAGGCAACACAGGCTATACAGGAAACAACCACCCACAGAACACAAGTGAAAACAAACCCAACTAAATATGGCCTCCAAATAGAGTCAACGACAACCAGCTGCCTCTAATTGGAGGTCATTGCCAAAAACCTAACATAGAAATAGAAAACTAGATATACACATAGAAATAGAAAATATAGAACATAAACCAAAAACACCGAAACACACAAAACAAACACCCCCTGCCACGCCCTGACCAAATTACAATGACAAATAACCCCTTTTACTGGTCAGGACGTGAAAATCACCTAACAAAGTAAACAATACACATGCACTTCTAAATGTAATTTTACTGACTAACATAGTCATAATTGATTATTGACCGCCACCCCTACATAGGCCTATAGCTTCTGCCTCTTAATGCCATGCCTATGAAGGGTAGGCCCGAATGGTCTTTGTTTGTTTTTCCTTTGAGTCCTTATTGTCAACCTCGAGCACAAGGTGGCGCCAGTTTGATGTAATTCGTGTTCACAGCTTCAATGTTTTTACAATATTACAATTCCAGGCTGCCATAGGACAAAAATAAAACTAACACCATTGGGGTGTGCACCATATTTACATTGAATTCCAAGATGAAGTTTTCTCACAAAAAGTTATATCAAATCAAATAAATTGCTGTAGAATTTTGTGGAGTGCAGGCGGTGTCGGATCGTGCAGAAGATCCTTACGGAGGTCAGGGTGTTGGAGTGTGGGCAGGCTTAGCGATGGGCTGGTCCAGGCGCGCTCAACGATGAAAAACAACGGAGATATATACCAACGGCCGCGGTAGAGGCAGACATAGCGGAATCCCCAAGCACTGTAAACATTTGCATTTTAATTCCTGCAGATAGTGTTATTTGGGTTTTAATTCCTACGACAGAGGGTGTGACGCGCACCCACAAAGGACAAGGCGCGGAAAATGCACTGAGGTAAGCACTCAACATAACATAACATAAGATACCTGAATGATTGTTTCTTTGATGTAAATTCGTTTAGAGTAATTTAACCTATCAACATATTCGTGACAAACCATTTGCCGATACACACCTTTCATTTGGTGACATTGCTCCGCAATTAAATGTAAGCCTATACTATAATGTGTGATGCATGCCTGCCATAACACTGATGGGAGAATGACCAGTGATGTAGAAAATAAAACCATCTCCAACCTGAAATGAATAACATTTCTAATTCCCTATAGTATCATTTCAAAAGCCTAGCTGATCCACCTTTTTCTCCCAACGGTGCTGCCTACTATGGCCTACATTTTTATTGGTCTGCTAATCATCACCAGCAATCTGTTCTGCCGCAGCAGACATGGATGCCTGTGATTAATGGACATTCTTCATCAGAATAGTATTGCCTATCTATTCTTTTCGATGTTAGAAATTCGTTTCTCTTGGCTTTAAACGTATTACATGGTGGTTCTGTTATATTTGAGTTGACATAGCCCATGCAGGGCAGATGCTCTTATTTTCCAACGTCAAACCGCATAAGGGGAATTGGATTATGTCACGAGGAGGGACCGTCTTGCATGGATGCGCCCTTTATTTGTAATTTTAGGGGACTGGTCATTTCGCTTTTTATTATGCGGATTGGGGCCTGTGTTGCCAGGCTATAATGGATTCGTGAGGACAAAAAGTGGCGTCTCCGCTCACCTCTTGGTAACACCACAACATAGCTCGGCATATTGCGGGTGGCCATCAGTTTAGATCCTCCTGCCAGGCAGGGCTGAAACATCAGTCGCGCAGTGGGAGCTGATGTTGCAGCGCTGCTCGCCTGGTTGCTAGGCAGCCGTGCAGGGGCCATGGGGTATCATTTGAGGGATGCTGCTATGGAGGAACTGGACAAAATGGGGAGGCTAGGCCTATTTTTTAAAGAGTCACTTGAATCCATTTTCACCTCCCCAAAGCATTGCTCTGGTCAGATGATAATTTGTTTTGAACAGACCTAGTGGTTAGAGCGTTGGGCCAGTAACCGAAAGGTTGCTGGATCAAATCCCCACGCTGACAAGATAAACATCTGTCATTCTGCCCCTGAGCAAGGCAGTTCCCACTGCGCGACTGATGTTTCAGCCCTGCCTGGCAGGAGGATCTAAACTGATGGCTATTATATTATAGGGAATTAGAAAGGTTATTCACTATTCCCCGGGCACCGAAGACTTGGATGTCGATTAAGGTAGCCCTAGTACATCTCTGATTCAAAGGGGTTGGGTTAAATGCGGAAGACACATTTCAGTTGAAGGCATTCAGTTGTACAACTGACTAGGTATCCCCCTTTCCCTTTCCTAAGCTTTAGTAATCATAATCAAATGGCTTCTTTCATGTACAGTTCTTTCAGAAAGTATTCAGACCCCTTCACTTTTTCCACATTTTGTTACGTTTACAGCCTTATTCTAAAATGGATTACATAAATATTTTTCCTCATCAATCGACACACAATACCCCATAAGGACAAAGCAAAAACAGGTTTTTAGAAATCTTTGCAAATGTATTTCAAATAAAAAACAGAAATACCTTAAGTATTCAGACCCTTTGCTATTAAACTCAAAATTGAGCTCAAGTGCATCCTGTTTCCATTGATCTTCCTTGTTATTTTTCTACAACTTGATTGGTGTCCACCTGTGGTAAATTCATTCATTGGACATGATTTGGAAAGGCACACACCTGTCTATAACATGTCACACAGTTGACAGTGCAGGTCCGAGCAAAATCCAAGCAATGATGCCAAAGGAATTGTCCGTGGAGCACCGAGACAGGATTGTGTCAAGGCACAGATCTGGGGAAGGGTACCAAAACATTTCAACAGTATTGATGGTCCCCAAGAACACAGTGGCCTCCATCATTCTTAAATGGAAGAAGTTTGGAACCAGCAAGACTGCTCCTAGAGCTGGCCGCATGGCCAAACTACATAATTGGGGGAGAAGGGCCTTGGTCAGGGAGGTGACCAAGAACCCAATGGTCACTCTGACAGAGCTCCAGAGTTCCTCCGTGGAGATGGGAGAAACTTCCAGAAGGACAACTATCTCTGCAGCGCTCCACTAATCAGCCCTTTATGGTCGAGTGGCCAGACTGAAGCCACTCCTCAGTAAAAGGAACATGACAGCCCGCTTGGAGTAACCAAAGGGCATCTAATTGACTCTCAGACCATGAGAAACAAGATTCTCTGGTCTGATGAAAACATGATTGAACTCTTAGGCCTGAATGCCAAGCATCTCGCCTGGAGGAATCCTGGCATCATCCCTATGGTGAAGCATGGTGGTGGCAGCATCATGCTATGGGGATGTTTTTCAGCAGCAGGGATTGCGAGACTAGTCAGGATCGAGGGAAAGATGAATGGTGCAAAGTACAGAGAGATCCTTGATGAAAACCTGCTCCAGAGCGCTCAGGACCTAGACTGGGTCAAAGGTTCACCTTCCAACAGGACAACAACCCTAAGCACACAGCCAAGACAACGCAGGAGTGGCTTTGGGACAAGTCTCTGAATGTCCTTGAGTGGCTCAGTCAGGGCCCTCACTTGAACCCGATCAAACATCTCTGGAAAGACCTGAAAATAGCTGTGCAACGATGCTCCCCATCCAGCCTGACAGAGCTTGAGTGCGTCTGCAGAGAAGAATGGGAGAAACTCCCCAAATACATGTGTGGCAAGCTTGTAGTGTCATATCCAAGAAGACTTGAGGCTGTAATCACTGCCAAAGGTGCTTCAGCAAAGTACTGAGTAAAGGGTCTGAATACTCATGAAAATGTGATATTTCAGTTTTCGATTTTTAATACATTTGCTCAAATGTAAAAAAACTGTGTGAAAAAGATTGATGAGGGGAAAAAACGATTTAATACATTTTAGAATAAGGCTGTAACGTAACAAAATGTGGAAAAAGTCAACCGGTCTGAATACTTTCCGAATGCACTGTATGTTCATCAATAACCTATAATTAGCTATTGCTTGAGGTAGCTATTGTCAGCAGCACATCATCATTACTGTGTATTTCTCCCTCACAGTGGAGGGGTAGACTTTTATCTGTGGAGTAATGGGTGGGTGTATGTAGATAAGACAAGCACCCAGCATTTGTTCATGGCACAAGCCCTTTATACTGAGAGAAATCTTGTCTCTGGTGAACCAGCCACATCATGTATACTGGGTTGAGGATTAGTTTCTAGGAACTCTGATAGTCTCTATGTATAATATGCCAGTGTATCTGTCCTTAGGGGGGCGCCAAAGGTTACATTACTAAATGGAGTCTATTTCACTGCATTATCATTCATTAGTAGGTGAAACCGACGTCCGTGTGCTTCTAACAATACAGCTCCATTGCCCCTAGTGGACTAGTGTTCCTCTGCTCACAAACACACTTGACCGCCTTCCTTGACAAACTACTAACCGATTGAGCTACAGAAAAATATCTAGTTCGATAGCTCCATTGGCGACATTTCAAGCTAGCTGTGGAGTGAGCTTATGGCATGTTCTTAACTCCGTAGCATTGGCCTACATAGTTTCATGCAGCTATTAGCAATGGAATCGGTTCAGTTGTAGCCTAAGTGTACAGATAAACTACACACAAGCTTATGTGGAATATCTTTTATGTTCCAGATACTAATACTTATCATAAACATTATCGGTATGAAGTAAGTCAGAAAATCAATAATGTATGGAGACGTAATGGCTGAAGAGGAAGGGAGACAGATGCAGGAGAGAGGTGACAGTGGAGACATTGCTGTCTGGAGAGATGCACTGTCTCCATTTACCGAATCCAGGAAAGTGCTTAAGGTAGACAGACCCTTCCTGGCCCTGTCCTTGGTTCAACTCCAGCTGTGTTTGTATCTTTTTAGACTGCGTTTTATCTAGGCTCCGTGTTCTCTTTAAAACATGTCATGAAAATGCATTCTCAAGATCCCAGTTGTTCTGCTGAACTTTAAATCTGCCTATTTGTCTATTTTTCATAGATGTTCTATTGTTGATTGTGCATTTTCATATTTCTTTCCAGTTAACGTCCTTCATGTGTTGTTCCAACCTAGGTAGTGCATGACAGCCATTGTGTCACGCCCTGACCTTAGAGCCTTTTTTATTCTCTATTTTGTTAGGTCAGGGTGTGACTTGGGTGGGCATATCTAGGTTTCTATTTCTTTGTTTGCCTAGTATGGTTCCCAATCAGAGGCAGCTGTTTATTGTTGTCTCTGATTGGGGATCATACTTAGGCAGCCCTTTTTCCCGCCTGTGATTGTGGGATATTGTTTGTGTGTAGTTGCTTTCTGCACTGCATGTAGCTTTACGTTAGTGTTTGTATTTTGTTGTTTTTTCCGGTGTCATTTTTATTAAAAGTAAAATGTACGCCTAACACGCTGCACCTTGGTCCAGTTCTTCAGACGATCGTAACACATTGGTTCAGAAGAATGCCCAATCACGTATACTTCACAAGTTTGCGCATAATTGTTGATAACTATAAATGAGAACCATAATTACATCCTTTCAGAAGCCTTGCTCTAATCTCAGGGCATGTTTCGCGTGTTTAGATGCTGATGGTTTGACAGATTTTCTGCAACGATTTTCCAGCATCCTGTCCAGTTTAGAAATCTACCCAGCTGACACAGCAGAACATGTAACCATTTACCCCTGGTCACGATCATTTTACATAATGTATTATCAGACCGATCAGTTCCTCCTGTCCCTGTTTGTTCATTTAGAACACACCCAGGCTATTAAAACCCTTTCCTGCAGTCAAATGACCAAATCCCCCTCTAGTGGCCTCATTGGTGGAATGTTAATATTTTTCATAATTAATAAACATTATTTCAAAAACCCAGCTGACAATCAGGTGTTTCTATTTCAAACGGTTTTGTTATATTTCAGTCTTCTGAGATACAGAAAGTGTAATATTGGGATGCAAACACAAAATTGTATACATTTAAACTCTTATTTTTTTTAAAGCCCATGACCTTGTGTGTGAGTCTGTACTTTTCTTTCAAAGTATATTTGTTTAATACTAAGAAACATTCTGCATGATCCTGATTTAGCCCACTGCAGTAAAAGGTTAAATCATCTGACTAAATAATGAGGACCGGAGCACAGAAGAGACAACTGATATTATACAAGGGTTAATGTCACGCTCTGACCTATGAGAGCTGTTTTTTCTCTGGTTAGTTAGGTCAGGGTGTGATATGGGTGGGCAGTCTATGTTTTTGGTTTCTATGTTTTGTTCTTGTTTTTCTATTTCTAGGTTGAGTTTTGGATGATCTCCAATTAGAGGCAGCTGGTTCGTGTTGTCTCTAATTGGAGATCATATTTAAGTTGGGGTTTGTCTATGGGGGTTTTGTGGGTAGTTGTTTTCCGTTTTGTGAGTATCACCTGGCGGAACTGTTGGCTGTCGTTTTGTTGTTTTTGTTTAAGTGTTATCATTAAAGTAAATATGAGCACTCTACACGCCGCGCCTTGGTCCCCTTTATACGACCCTCATTACAGTTAATTTAAAATGTTAACATCCCTACCAATAGTGCTCAAGAGGAACTTTGATTAAAGCAATCCAACGCAATTTGGCCTGTTCATTTATGAAAGATGATCTCATTATTATGCATATAATTATGCTTGAACATTCAGGAAGATATCAATGCTGAGTGTTCTGTTATTTTTAGAACTTGAGATGAAAAGGGGGTTTAGATCTAAAGTTCCAATGACAAAGACACTATCTTCACCCAGATATATTCTTTAAAGTTAGCTAGGTAGTGACAACTGGCTGAGATGAAAGTGGGTTAGCATGGATAAACAAGACATAATCTTTTTTTTATTTTTTTTAGTAATTTAGCAGACGCTCTTATCCAGAGCGACTTACAGTAGTGAATGCATACATTTCATAAATTTTTTCCCCGTACTGGTCCCCCGTGGGAATCGAACCCACAACCCTGGTGTTTTTTTGTTGTTTTTTTTAGTAATTTAGCAGACACTCTTATCCAGAGCAACTTACAGTAGTGAATGCATACATTTCATACATTTTTCCCCCGTACTGGTCCCCTGTGGGAATCGAACCCACAACCCTGGCATCGCAAACACCATGCTCTACCAACTGAGCCACACGGGACTAATCAATGCTGACTTGTTCCAAAGTAGTTCCATAATTAGTTTGTGTCCACTAACTGCACTTTCTCTCATTAACCTAATGAAAGCCTGGCCAGAGAAATCAATCTGGGGCTACTTATGTAATACTCCTATTCACCCCCTCTTTCCTCTAACTGCATCTCCAGCTCTCAGAGTCAGGAGAAAGGCCTGGCTGCCATATCAATCCAGAGAAAGAGGCAGGTGCATTTACACAGATCAATAAATATTTGCACACATGCACATTAAATGTGGTTTCCACTTGCCCAGCTCCTAATTTGGACTGGCAGAGGCTCATCATATAACCAGCAGTCAGAGCTCCCCTGTCAGAGCTCCCCTCTCCTTCTCTTTCCTCCGGCTTTTCCTGGAGCTCAGGTGATGAGGCTGGGGAGCAGGAGGAGGAGGAAGTAGTGTTGGAGGAGTAGTATATTTGTCCTGAGGACCCGGTTGGACATGATTCCAGTTTGGGAAACCCTGGTCTACACCAACAGGGTCACCAGGAGGGGCCAGCCAATGAAGCTGGAAGTCCCACCCAGTTGACTAGATTAAAATGGTGGAAGCCCTCAATGGCGCAGCCCATGCTAATACAGCCTTTTGGCCAATAGAGGATTTTAACATTCGCTATCATTCTCTATGTCCCTGCCCTAAATAGTAATGTTCATAGATGACCAGCAGGGTCAAATAATAATAATCACAGTGGTTGTAGAGGGTGCAACAGGTCAGCACCTCAGGAGTAAATGTCAGTTGGCTTTTCATAGCCGATCATTCAGAGTATCTCTACCGCTCCTGCTGTCTCTAGAGAGTTGAAAACAGCAGGTCTGGGACAGGTAGCACGTCCGGTGAACAGGTCAGGGTTCCATAGCCGCAGCCAGAACAGTTGAAACTGGAGCAGCAGCACGACCAGGTGGACTGGGGACAGCAAGGAGTCATCAGGCCAGGTTGTCCTGAGGCATGGTCCTAGGGCTCAGGTCCTCCGAGAGAGAGAAAGAAATGGATAGGCAGACCATTGGATAGGCAGACCACATGGATAGGCAGACCATTCCATAAAAATGGAGCTCTATAGGAGAAAGCCCTGCCTCCAGCTGTTTGCTTACAAATTCTAGGGACAGTAAGGAGGCCTGCGTCCTGTGACCGTAGCGTACATGTAGGTATGTACAGCAGGACCAAATTTTGAAAGATAGGTAGGAGCAAGCCCATGTAATGCTTTGTAGGTTAGCAGTAAAACCTGGAAATCAGCACTTGCCTTAACAGGAAGCCAGTGTAGAGAGGCTAGCACTGGAGTAATATGATCACATTTTTGGGTTCTAGTCAAGATTCTAGCAGCCATGTTTAGCGCTAACTGAAGTTTATTTAGTGCTTTATCCGGGTAGCCGGAAAGTAGAGCATCGCAGTATTCTAACCTAGAAGTGACAAAAGCATGGATACATTTTTCTGCATAATTTTTTTGCAGAAAGTTTCCGATTTTTTTGCAATGTTAAGTAGATGGAAAAAAAGCGATCCTTGAAACAGTCTTGATATGTTTGTCAAAAGAGAGATCAGGGTCCAGAGTAACGCAGAGGTCCTTCACAGTTTTATTTGAGACGACCATCAAGATTAATTGTCAGCTTCAACAGAAGATCTCTTTGTTTCTTGGGACCTAGAACCAGTATCTCTGTTTTATCCGAGTTTAAAAGTAGAACATTTGTCGCCATCCACTTCCTTATGTCTGAAACACAGACTTCCGGGGAGGGCAATTTTGGGGCTTCACCATGTTTCATCGAAATGTACAGCTGTGTGTCGTCCGCATAGCAGTGAAAGTTAACATTATGTTTCCGAATGACATCACCTAGAGGTAAAATATATAGTGAAAACAATAGTGGTCCTAAAATGGAGCCTTGAGGAACACCGAAATTTACAGTTGATTTGTCAGAGGACAAACCATCTACAGAGACAAACTGATATCTTTCCGACAGATAAGATCTAAACCAGGCCAGAACTTGTCCATGTAGACCAATTTGGGTTTCCAATCTTTCCAAAAGAATGTGGTGATCGATGGTATCAAAAGCAGCACTAAGGTCCAGGAGCACGAGGACAGATGCAGAGCCTCGGTCTGACACCATTAAAAGTTAATTTACCACCTTCACAAGTGCAGTCTCAGTGCTATGATGGGGTCTAAAACCAGACTGAAGCATTTCGTATACATTGTTTGTCTTCAGGAAGGCAGTGAGTTGCTGCGCAACAGCTTTTTCAAAACATTTTCAGAGGAATGGGAGATTCGATATAGGCCGATAGTTTTTTATATTTCTGGGTTAAGGTTTGGTTTTTCAAGAGAGGCTTTATTACTGCCACTTTTAGTGAGTTTGGTACACATCCGGTGGATAGAGAGCCGTTTATTATGTTCAACATAGGAGGGGCAATCAAAGGAAGCAGCTCTTTCAGTAGTTTAGT
Organism: Salmo trutta; assembly: GCF_901001165.1. Classification (NCBI taxonomy): domain Eukaryota; kingdom Metazoa; phylum Chordata; class Actinopteri; order Salmoniformes; family Salmonidae; genus Salmo; species Salmo trutta. The sequence continues at coordinate 10,684,548 of NC_042983.1, read as the reverse complement.
GGGAATAGGGTCCAGTACGCAGCTTGAAGGTTTAGAGGCCATGATTATTTTCATCAATGTGTCAAGAGATATAGTATTAAAAAACTTGAGTGTCTCCCTTGATCCTAGGTCCTGGCAGTGTTGTGCAGACTCAAGACATCTGAGCTTTGGAGGAATACGCAGGTTTAAAGAGGAGTCCGTAATTTGCTTTCTAATGATCATGATCTTTTCGTCAAATAAGTTCATGAATGTATCACTGCTGAAGTGAAAGAGAGAATGGATGGAAAGCTTAGGCAAATAAATAAGTAACCTGTATTAAAACTGATGAAAAATCAACCTGAATGTGATGATACAGTACACATAATTAAGATTTTTCTGTGATAGTGCACAATGCTTTCTGTGTACCAAGACTAATTCAAGTTTGTACCACCACAGAATAAAATCCTTCGAATTAAAGATTATGGGCAGCAGTTCATCCATACTCTTAGGCCTGGTGGTGGGAGTGACTTGGTATTTGGAAGTAGATTTAATGCATTAGGGAGGAGGAATTAAGAGTGCATTTAGATCAGTGGCGGTCGGTGCAGTTTAAGATGAGGGAGGGCGATTATTTTTTTATGAGCATGGCCTTATTTCTATTACAGCAAATTGGATGGCTGCCAGTCATATTCCATTCACCCAGTTCAATGTAACATTGATAGGTTTAGGTTACTACATGATGCTTCAATTTTCTCTATACCCATCATGAGGTTGCTACAACCTAGCCTATGAATGAAAGTTTACAACATAGGTGCACACATGTCGAGAGAAAAATTTGAGGTGAAAGACAGTGACACATGGACAGACAGTGACACATTCAATACTGCCTTTCACACTCTTGCCTGCATCTAGCTAATCTAGGGTGTAATCATTAGTCCAAAAGTTGCAAACAAGACTTTCTCACGCAGGTATGTTTATCCCCGTTTCGCTCCGTTTGCTTCCATTTAAGAAACGTTTTTCAACAGAATACAACCATGATCACACGTAAACACAGTTCACTTTCATAGCAGCCACATTGTATTCCTTCTTGCATCTACATGCTCTCTTCCTCTCACCTTTTCCCTTCGCTTGTGGACTTCAATGCACAACACATCAGATGTCTGTGACCAGGCAAAAAATACTTTCTAAGTCAAACCATATCATAACCGCTAAAAACAGCCTACATTGTTGTCACCATATTAGCTAAAGTAACGTCATAGTCAACACAGCTAATAAAACTAACCCGTTAGTAAACCCGCTACAATCATGCAGTACAGTGTACAGTCAGTAAGCAGTTTAGCAGTTACACTGGCGAGCCCCCGGTGGCAATAAATTAGTAAAGCCAAAAGCTTACCTTGACTTGGAAGAGTTCAAGTGTTGGATAGCCATAGCTTGCTAGCTAACATAGAATCCCTCGCTGTTTGAGCTGGGTGTGAGTAGGCTAAACTAGCTACCTGAATTAACTACCTAAGTAAGTAAAGTGAAAGAAATACAAGGAAATCTCTCTCTCTCTCTCTCTCTTGCTTCTACACTTTAGAATAAATTAATTTGTTTAAAACTGTTCAACTTTTGTCTTTCTCTCTCTTTGAGTCAACTACTCACCACATTTTATGCTCTGTAGTGCTAGCTAGCTGTAGCTTATGCTTTCAGTACTAGATTCATTCTCAGACTCTTTGATTGGGTGGACAACATGCCAGTTCATGCTGCAAGAGCTCTGATAGGTTGGAGGATGTCCTCCGGAAGTTGTCATAATTACTGTGTAAGTCTATAGAAGGGGGTGAGAACGTCTCTCCAGAGATATTTGATTGGGTTGAGTCTGGGCTATGGCTGGGCCACTCAAGGACGTTCAGAGACTTGTCCCAAAGCCAATCCTGCGTTGTCTTGGCTGTGTGCTTAGGGTCATTGTTCTGTTAGAAGATGAACCTTCGCCCTAGTCCGAGGTCCTGAGCGCTCTGGAGCAGATTTTCATCAAGGATCTCTCTGTACTTTGCTCTGTTAATCTTTCCCTCGATCCTGACTAGTCTTGCAATCCCTGCTGCTGAAAAACATCCCCACAGCATGGTGCTGCCACCACCATGCTTCACCGTAGGGATGGTGCCAGGTTTCCTCCAGACGTGACGCTTGGCATTCTGGCCAATGAGTTCAATCTTGGTTTCATCAGACCAGAGAATCTTGTTTCTCATGGTCTGAGAGTCTTTAGGGGACATTTAGCAAACTCCAAGCGGGCTGTCAGGGGCCTTTTACTGAGGAGTGGCCACTCTACCATAAAGGCCTGATTGGTGGAGGGCTGCAGGGATGGTTGTCCTACTGGAAGGTTCTCTCTGTTTCGAGTCTCATAGTAAATGGTCTGAATACTTATGTAAATAAGGTATTTCTGTTTTTTATTTCTAAGAAATTTCTAAATACCTCATAAATGATTTTATTTAATCAATTTTAGAATAAGGCTGTAATGTAACAAAATGTGGAAAAAATTAAGGGGTCTGAATGCTTTCTGAAGGCACTGTGCATGTGGCTAATCGAAGTAGTTTCAGATAGCACAGGAGAGAGGGCGTGTTTGTGGTCTTATCTGCTGTTAGCAGAAATGTGTATGTTCACTGGGGGAGGGTTGGTTGGCTCTTTTTGAAAACCTTTACGGTAAGTCTTTACTGGTTCTCCTATTACTGGCCCTCTATGATTGAGTTGACTTCCTGCTGGCGGGCGTTGTAATGTTACTGTCTGAGCTCTTACTGCTAATGCTGCATTTCTCCACTTCCCATTGGTTCCGTTAGCCAACAGCCCACACAGGCTTTACTCTGTGGAATATCTCATCCCTGGTTTTGGGGTGGGAGGTAAGCTCCTGTGTCTATGTTGAAAGTTGAGGCTTGGTACCTACAGTAGATTACAATAAAAACAACCAAAAATACAGTGTGTGTGTCACTAGCAGGACTTATTTTGGTACTATTTTCTAAACGTATATCTATCTATTGGAAACAGCAATTAATCAATCTTCTTTTCCTCTTCCCAGCTCTCCCCACCCCTCGTCCTGTGGCACCCCTTTGTGAGCAGTAGAAGATGAGCACCTCGCCCACCCCTAAGGGCACGCCTGTGCAGCAGAGCTCCAGCGATGGAGGCCCTAGTGATGGGGTCCTCGAGGCCCTTGTGTCTCCACAGCACTCTACACCTGGCTCCTCTGGGCCCCAACACAAGAAACGAGTCTCCAGCCTCCTGCAGAGCCCGGTCAGTAGCACACTGTGTGTGTGCGTGTGCGCGTGCGCGTGTGCGTGTGTGTGCGTATGTGTGTTCTTGTGTGTGCGTCCGGTCTGTTTGGGTCTGTGTGAGCGCACACATGTGTCTGTTTGTGCATATGCACATAACTTTTCAAGGAGCGGTTTTAAAAAGTCCCACTTCAGTTTTGCATTATGGACATCCCTTACTCACTCTACCTGACCTCCCCCTCATCCCATCGTTCCACCCTTTCATGTCCATCCTGTGTCCAATCCCTCTGCCCTCCACTCTCCCTTCCCCCTCATTAGATTTCCAAAGATATGATTATCTCCACAGCCCAGATTTAATCTGCTCTGAATCACCACTTGACAGCTGCAGACGGGAGCCTTTGCCATAGTGTGTGTGTGTGTGTGTGTGTGTGTGTGTGTGTGTGTGTGTGTGTGTGTGTGGGAGGGAGGGAGGGAGGGAGGGAGGGAGGGAGGGAGAGAGGGAGGGAGGGAGGGACACAAAAAGGAGGCCTGGAGTTGTGAAGATAGGCAGTAGCAGCGGACAGTGCTAATGAATGGCGAGAGGGAAATGCATTAGATGATGCGGTTTAAAAATCTTTTATTGTGAACATTTGATGTGTCTGTCTGCTCTAGGAACTACGCTGCTCTATGCAGTATTTGTGAGTGTGTTTGGGTGAGTGTTTTAGCCCTCAGGCTAATTGTGTGTGCATTTTAGCAGCATGCAGACTAATAGTTGCGTGCGTGTGCGCGTGTGTGCGTGTGTGTGTGTGTGTGTGTGTGTGTGTGTGTGTGTGTGTGTGTGTGTGTGTGTGTGTGTGTGCAGTCGTTCCGTGAGGAGCTGGATGTTCTGATCCAGGAACAGATGAAGAAGGGAGGCAGCAGCTCCAACCTCTGGGCTCTGAGGCAGCTAGCTGACTACATGGCCTCTCATGGCTCACCTGCCGCCCTGTCCGCCTCCCCCTCCAGTACAGGTACACACACGCATACATGCGCACGGACATACACACACTCTTACACACACACACACACACACACACACACACACACACACACACACACACACACACACACACACACACACACACACACACACACACACTCACAGACATACTCCTGTTAAAATACACGTCACCCAGACACTGAGCCAAATAGGGAAATTTTGCAATCGATTTGTAACATCAAGACACAGACAAATATCTCCCCGAATCACCTCACCAACAGATAACAAACACACACAAGATAATGTTCTGTGATCTGCTATTGACTTCTCTCTCTGTGTAGGCATGATGATGGTGACGCCCATCAACGACCTGCATGGCTTGGAGCCCAGCGGCATGGTGAAGGGAGAGAGGCTGATGCGCTGTAAACTGGCCAGTGTCCACCGCCTTCTGGACCTTTACGGCTGGGCCCAGCTCAGCCACACCTGTCTCACCGTGAGTAGACTTGCCTGGCTGACACTCTCTTTCTGTGTTTCTTTCTCTTTATCATTCTTTTGCTTTGTTCTTTTAGAGCCCTATTTTGACAATGCAAAAGGCACTACTGTTCAAAGAGATGGTTTTAGTACCATCATTACCATTACAATGTCCATGAGTAGGGCTGGTGCGGTGACCGTATTACCGCCACACCGGCGGTCACGAGTCATGAAGGCAGTCAAATTCCACATGACCATTTAGTGCCGGTATTTAGGCTTCTCCAAGCTCTGATGCTGCTGATGGTCATTAGTAGCCTATCAAACTTGCTAACTACCTGGTACTCAGCACTCTATTGTCCCTCTAATCACTCTGACATCAACGCAAATATAATCAAAGATCTAATCAAACACTTCATGAGAGCTCATGTTGCGCAACATTTCTATAGGCTATGTAATTGCGGGAGAAAACAAAGTGATGGCCTCTAATAAAAAAGACGAGGATCCCATCCGCTTTCTATAGGCTAGGCCTATTATATTTATTTCTCAACTTTCCTAATATTAAGCACATTGCTTATCTTTACAACAGGTGTATAGCCTACCTGGCTGGCATGAACATGAACTGTCACGTCCTGACCAGTATAGGGGTTATTTGTATTTGTAGGTTGGTCAGGACGTGGCAGAGGGTATTTGTTTTATGTGGTTCGGGGGTTATGTGTATTGTAGAGGGGTGTTTTATTCATGTATTCCGGGGTTTTGGTGTATGTTCTGGTTTTTTGTATTCTATGTTTTTCTAGTGTGTGTATTTCTTTGTTGGTCCGTGTGGCTCTCGATCAGGAACAGCTGTTCGTCGTTGTTCCTGATTGAGAGCCATATTTTAGAGCTTGTGTTCACCTGTTTGTTTGTGGGTAGTTGATTTTGCACTGCTAGTATTCAGCCTGTAAAACTGCCGGTTTGTCGTTCTTTGTTTTCTTGTTTTCACATTTATTGAATAAATTATAATGATGAGCACGCAACCCGCTGCGCCTTGGTCCTCTCTACATAACGACAGTCGTGACAGAACTACCCACCAAACACGGACCAAGCAGCGGAGGAGGGAGCAATGGATGGACTATCGTGAGATATGGGCAGAACTGAGGATAAGCATTTCCAGGGCTATGGAGGAGTTAAGGGAGCCCGAGAGGCAGCCCCAATAATTTTTTTGGGGGGGTAGTTTGGCTGGGCGAGGATTGAGCCCCAGGCCAAATCCCCGTACCTTTTTTGGGCAACATATGACTGGACAGGTCCCGTGCTTTGGGGTGATGGGTGCTGTGGCGAGGCCGGGTATTTTCAGGCCGGTATGCCCAGTACCAGCGCCCCGCATGTGCCAGGGGAAAGTGGGCATCCAGCCAGTAGGGGTGATGCCAGTCCTGCGCTCGAGACCGCCAGTGCGCCTCTACGGTCCAGTGTTTCCCGCTACACGCACTAGCCTTGAGGTGCGTGTCTCCAGGCTGGCACGTCCAGTACCAGCACCACGCATCAAGTTTCCAGTGAGTCAGCCCAGTCCAACTCAGCCGGTTCCTGCTCCCCGCATTAGCCCTGAGGTGCGTGTCCCCAGGCTGGTACCTCCACTACCAGCCCCACCCATCAGGCTTCCAGTGCGTCAGACCAGGCCCGAGATTCCGATGACAGTGCCTCGTCCAGAGTGTCCGGCAACAGTGCCTCGTCCAGAGTGTCCGGCAACAGTGCCTCGTCCAGAGTTTCCGGCAACAATGCCTCGTCCAGAGTGTCCGGCAACAGTGCCTCGTCTAGAGTGTCCGGAACCGAGTGAGCCTGCCCGCGACCCGGAACCGAGTGAGCCTGCCCGCGACCCGGAACCGAGTGAGTCTGCCCGCGGTCCGGAACTGATTGAGTTTGAATATAACTTTGAATTGTTTGAGTCTGCCTACGACCCGGAACCGAGTGAGTCTGTCTACGGTCCGGAGCTAAGAAAGCCTGCCTACAGTCTGGAGGACAGTAGGCCAGAACCTAAGCCACCTCCAGTATAGGTGGGTTGGAGAGGGGTGTAGCACAGGTGCCGTTGTTGACGGCAGCCACCCTCCCTTTAGTTAGGGGTTTCTTTTTTATATATTTTTTGAGGTGCATCCGGGGTCTGCACCTTTGGGGGGGGGGGGGGGGGGGGGGGGGTACTGTCACGTCCTGACCAGTATTTGTAGGTTGGTCAGGACGTGGCAGAGGGTATTTGTTTTATGTGGTTCGGGGGTTATGTGTATTGTAGAGGGGTGTTTTATTCATGTATTCCGGGGTTTTGGTGTATGTTCTGTTTTTTTGTATTCTACGTTTTTCTAGTGTGTGTATTTCTTTGTTGGTCCGTGTGGCTCTCGATCAGGAACAGCTGTTCGTCGTTGTTCCTGATTGAGGGCCATATTTAAGAGCTTGTGTTTACCTGTTTGTTTGTGGGTAGTTGATTTTGCACTGCTAGTATTCAGCCTGTAAAACTGCCGGTTTGTCGTTCTTTGTTTTCTTGTTTTCCGTGTTCACATTTATTTAATTAATTATAATGATAAGCTCGCAACCCAGTGTGCCTTGGTCCTCTCTACATAACGACAGTCGTGACATGAACCACGGGAAAAGCGTCCTCCGTTCACTATTTAAGTGCATCGATGACATGTATTTTTCCCCGGCCCCTGTTTCGATACAGGTGCATTATAATGGTCCATTCTAAATCAAAACAAATTTCACACATATATTATTTGGTATATGTAAAGACAAGATTAAATCAAGAATAGTCTGATGGGGGACAATATTAGCCTATCACTTGTAGTATATATTATCACTTGTGAATGATGCCCAGCATAAGAAACAATACCTTTTTTTTGCAACTTTTTCTAATCATAGTCACACACCTCATGTAGCCTAGTCCATAGGCCTATATGTTTTAATAAGGTTTGTATCACAACTAAAGTGGCCAAATAATTACATGCATAATTGCATTTGCGGTCACTTTTGATAATGATGTTTTCCTGCTAATGGAACATTTGCGCTTATAGCCTACTACCATGAGCTCATTGCTGCACTTATAATGTGAAGAAATAGCCTAATAGTTTATCAACATTTTAAGATAAATGTTCTAATCTGTTGAGTCAGCGACATTGCATAAAACATTTTTTTTTATGCTAGTGGTTGTATTAATTTGGGATGTATCGCGTCCCACAACTGTCCCAGACTATGTTTCCCAGATTATATTTATTTCTTGCACAGAATAGATTAGGTCGACTTTTGTACTATTGGGGATGGTAGATTGACATAGGCTAGTGCTTTTGAGGTTCGTTAGGCCTACTCATCTTGTTGGCTGACAAAAAGTAAATGTGGACAGTTCTTCCAATATCTTCAATATGCACCTTGGAATTGGATAAGGACGCGCGCAGTTGCATCCCTGATGTGTCTGTCTTCACTTGTAGCCTGTGTGAAAGACCCGATCATGTGATGGAGCATGCAGTACTCAGGGAGAAGGGCACAGTGGCCACTAGCCGCAAAAGGCATGGATTTTTTTTAGGGGGCATTACGGCCACACAAAGGGGATGCCGCCGTGAAATTCTAGGCATTATCAAGTTCTTGTCAAATTGTGAATGAGAGACTGATGCAGTGTGTACAGCCTGCACAAAACACAAAGCAGAGCTCATGCCTTTTCAAGCAACTTTTTCATATCATCATTAGAGTCACATCGTGCAGCCTTACAATGTATTAAAAAAATAGATATATAGCCCAATGTTTGTAGAACAACTAACATTACATTTATAACTCTAAATTAAGCATATAGGAATACCTATTTTCTTTGTTAACCACTCAACACAGAATAGCCGCATGTGCACACTCCCTCAAATCGTTTTGAGAAAATATCCTTTCTATTTTATTCAGCTTTGTTCAATTGTATTCTTCATACTATAAAATAATGGCATGGAATTCTAAGCAAATCTTGTCTGCTTAATGAACTAATGTAGCCCACAGCCATATGGCATAGCCACATCAGGACCTAACATAAGGACAACTCAGAGTATGCTATTCTGTTCTTATGAAATAGACCACATTTTCTTCATATCATGTTTCTTTAGATCTGTCTGAAATAAATAATGGATTTATTGTGAAAGCTGTATGTGGTGTAGGCTATATTACATGGATTTATTAGACATTCTAAAATGTAGATGTTCCAAAGGTCTGCATCACCAGACCTATGCGTGGAAGCCAGGAGATGCTAAATGTGTTTATGTTAATTAACTGTCAATTACCGTGAGACTGACAGTTATTTGCTTGACAAATCACCGGCTGACCGCCACAGCCCTATCAATGAGGGTAAAATTGTATGCTGGTTTTGAAAGTTTGGAGCAGATACTTGACCATGCTGTTGTGTAACTCATTTTAAAAGGACAACATCTCAGTTTTTACCTTTACTTTCTCTCACTTATTTTTTACCTTCGGCCTTATTCTCTCTCTGTTTGTATTCTATCCATCCCTTCCTTTTCTCTATCCCTCTCTCTGTTTGTAAAGTTTGGTATCTGACAGAGCTGTGTGTGTGTGTGTTGTCTCCTGTCAGCTGCGTGTCAGTAAGGAACAGGAGCACTTCCTGGTTCTGCCCAATGGCCTGGCCTATGGTGAGGTCACTGCCTCTAGCCTGGTGAGTTCACTACTAATTCTGCTCCACAGTCATAAAGCGAACCTCTACTTGCTGTGGGTTATTATGTAAATAGCCTTGTCCACATTTGAGTTTAGCTGCTAACGTAAACGGTACTTTTATACTGGCCGATGCACATAAGCACTAACTATTCAGTCATCTCACCGATGCTTAGTTTAACTTGCCCCTGTTATCACACAACTCCTTCAACAAGGGCTTAACAGTTAAACATTGTAATAAACAATACGCACTGCAATAAGCATTCCACAAATATAAATGAATGTGACACTGAGCGCTGATGCTAGTGTTGCTCTGCGTTGTTGTCCTCCCAGGCGAAGGTGAATATCCTTGGGGAGGTGGTGGAGAGGGGCAGCACCACCCTGGGGGTAGACCTGGATTCCTTCAGCCTCCACTCAGCCATCTATTCTACCCGGCCAGACGTACGCTGTCTGGTGCACCTCCACACCCCCGCCACTGCCGCAGTGAGTCACATGTACACTGAGGCTGGGGCCCTGCCTAGGGGACATGGCATACTCAGAACTATCATTAACATATTTTCACACAGTCTCAAATCTTTTTTCTGAAATAATGGAGTTTTAGGACTAGGGAGCACTAGAGATGATACTTTTTAGTATAAGATATAGACATTATTCACATTTAATGATGACCAGTGTTGAAAAAACATGTCAAAATCCTTCATTCCAGAATGTGACTTATAGTTGTCTGTGTGTGCAGGTGTCCGCCATGAAGTGTGGCCTGCTGCCACTGTCCCATGAGGCTCTGCTGGTGGGTGAGGTGGCGTCCTACGACTACAATGGGCTGATGGAGAACGAAGAGGACCGGGTGGAGCTTCAGAAGAGTCTCGGGCCCACCTGCAAGGTGACAAGATTAGGGCAGAGCAAGGGTTAACGGAACAGGCTTGTGATTGTCCTGATACTGCTAATGTGCTGCTTGAGAAAAGAATGGCACCATAAATAGGGAAAACATGAGTTACATTTACTCAATATATTTGTAAAACAATAACAATTGCAATGACAGGGCCGAAGATAGAGGAGGAAATGAGAGATAATTAACAAAAATAAGAGTGTACTCTGAGGCAAAAGAGGGTTTTACTATGTTTTTTTCTCTTGCTGAAGTCTATCTTTATTCCTAGGTGCTGTTGCTTCGAAACCATGGCATCGTGGCCCTGGGGGAGTCAGTAGAGGAGGCATTCTACACCATCTACCACATACAGGCTGCCTGTCAGATCCAGGTACAGAGACACACTTACTGACATCGCTTCTGCTGCTCCCTCCTGCCAAAGGCTTGAGGCACAACTCTGACAACCACACTGAGAGAGAGAAGGAGGACTCCCAGACTCATAGCTCAGTGACTGTGTGTGCGTGAGAGAGAAAGACAGGAGGAGAGGGTGAGGGAGAGGGAGAGAATTGCCAGACTCATTGCTCAATGTCTGTGTATGTGTGTGTATGAGAGAGAGTAACAGCACACACATGCACAGCTTTGACAGTTTCACTCCTGAATGCGTGTCCTTGCCTTAGTACCCTTGTACTGTGCCTGTTGTATGTGCAGTACTGTAACTGTACGCTTGCCAAACACAAGGCATAATGCACTGCTGCAATCCTGTGTTGTGCTGACAGGTGTCAGCATTGTGCAGCGCTGGAGGAGAGCAGAACCTGATCATGCTGGACCGCTCCACCCACAAACCCAACGCTGCAGGCACCGTGGGCTGGGCCGGATCCACCTTCGGCCCCCTGACCAAGAGTCGACTCGGGGAGCACGAGTTTGAGGCTCTCATGAGGACTCTGGACAACCTGGTGAGATCAAAAGACAGAAGCACATTTACAATGCTAGAAGTATTTTCAATTTAGCGGAACAATTCAATGTAGAGTACTGCTTTACAATGCTACAAGCCTTGTCAATTTTGTGGAATGGGGAAAGTCCTTACGAATAGGGCAGGTAAAATGTTGTTTATGACATGCACTGCTCTGGATCTTATCAAACAGGTCACGCGTGTCTCCCTGCACGAATCCATTAACATCCACCACACACAATAATGGATAAACAGTACTTAGAATATGCAGAGACTAAGAGGGCTCCAGACACAGGTCTTACCTACTTTAACCCTCCAGGATGTGGATCATATGGATCACTTCTACCCCTGGACATTGGACATTTACAATACATCAATCAGACAAAAACCTTCCTATAAACCTTCCTCTCCCCACCCTCCAGGGTTACCGTACTGGCTACGCCTACCGCTTCCCCGTGCTGCTGGAGCGCTCTCGGACACGGAGGGAGGTGGAAGTCCCTGCCACAGTCCACTCCTTCCAGTTTGAGGAGGAGGGAGTGCACCCGTTACCCCGCCAGCACCCCTACGCCCAGCGGCAGCAACAGGAGAAGACCCGCTGGCTCAACACCCCCAACTCCTACCTGAGGGTGAACCAAGACCAAGCCAGCCCCGGACACCAGCGCACCACAGTAAGTACCTGAGAGCCAGCCCCAGACACCAGCACACCACAGTAAGTACCTGAGGGCCAGCCCCGGACACCAGCGCACCACAGTAAGTACCTGAGGGCCAGCCCCGGACACCAGCGCACCACAGTAAGTACCTGAGAGCCAGCCCCGGACACCAGCGCACCACAGTAAGTACCTGAGAGCCAGCCCCGGACACCAGTGCACCACAGTAAGTACCTGAGGGCCAGCCCCGGACACCAGCGCACCACAGTAAGTATCTGAGGGCCAGCCCCGGACACCAGATTACCACAGTAAGTATCTGAGGGCCAGCCTTGGACACCAGTGCACAATAGTAAGTACTTGAGGGCCAGCCCCGGACACCAGAGCACCACAGTAAGTACCTGAGGGCCAGCCCCGGACACCAGAGCACCACAGTAAGTATCTGAGGGCCAGCCCCGGATACCAGCGCACCACAGTAAGTATCTGAGGGCCAGCCCCGGACACCAGCGCACCATAGTAAGTACCTGAGGGCCAGCCCCGGCCACCAGCGCACCACAGTAAGTATCTGAGGGCCAGCCCCGGACACCAGAGCACCACAGTAAGTATCTGAGGGCCAGCCCCGGACACCAGCGCACCACAGTAAGTATCTGAGGGCCAGCCCCGGACACCAGCGCACCACAGTAAGTATCTGAGGGCCAGCCCCGGACATCACCGCACCACAGTAAGTATCTGAGGGCCAGCCCCGGACACCAGCGCACCACAGTAAGTATCTGAGGGCCAGCCCCGGATACCAGCGCACCACAGTAAGTATCTGAGGGCCAGCCCCGGACACCAGCGCACCACAGTAAGTACCTGAGGGCCAGCCCCGGCCACCAGCGCACCACAGTAAGTACCTGAGGGCCAGCCCCGGACACCAGCGCACCACAGTAAGTATCTGAGGGCCAGCCCCGGACACCAGCGCACCACAGTAAGTACCTGAGGGCCAGCCCCGGACACCAGCGCACCACAGTAAGTATCTGAGGGCCAGCCCCGGACACCAGCGCACCACAGTAAGTATCTGAGGGCCAGCCCCGGACACCAGCGCACCACAGTAAGTATCTGAGGGCCAGCCCCGGACACCACCGCACCACAGTAAGTATCTGAGGGCCAGCCCCGGATACCAGCGCACCACAGTAAGTATCTGAGGGCCAGCCCCGGACACCAGCGCACCATAGTAAGTACCTGAGGGCCAGCCCCGGCCACCAGCGCACCACAGTAAGTACCTGAGGGCCAGCCCCGGACACCAGAGCACCACAGTAAGTATCTGAGGGCCAGCCCCGGACACCAGCGCACCACAGTAAGTATCTGAGGGAAATGTTCCCTCAACATTGTTGCTTTTATTTCAAATATCTATTATATTAGAATTTCCACTATGCAATTGAATTGAACAGCCATTAAAGGCTATGTGTGTGTGTGGCTAATTAATGGACGCAGATGCAACCTTTATTAGTTTGCGTGAAAAGGTGTTTAAAACAGGGTGTTTGCTATAGTACCTCAGGGAGAGAGATTGTTATAGAGGACTCCAGCAATGGAGTCCTTTCAGACAGAACAATACCAGGCAGGCAGAGACCCTCTTACATCAGGCAGGGGGAGGAGACTAGCTCTCACTCTCCCTGTCTCTCTCTCTCTCTCCTGTACCTCCCAACCTCTCTTTCTCCTGTCCTCTGCATTGCAGGGGAAAGCCCAGTGCTGGTGTTGATTACTGCAGTGCTCTCTGCCCTCTGGTGGTGGAAAAGAAAGTCACTGCAGTGGTGTTTCTCTGTCTGAGAACACGTGATAATAATAACACTGCACTCAGAATGACAACAACACTGTATAACACACTGGTTTAAAATAATGGTTATTGGTGCATCTTGATTTCAGTTAAACATGCATTCAGAGTCAAATGACCATGGTGCAAACATTCTTTACTGGATTCAATGGAGTATTAGGAGGATGTCATTCGAGAAAGGCATATTGCCCAGCCCAATGCCTTTCTCTCTCTCTCGCTCACGCTCTGTCATATATCAGATCAACTTTGTCCCCAAGAAATGTAATTGAAAGCACAAACGTGTTGATGGGGCAAAAGCATTTGAAGCAATGCTTATAGGATGGGTCATGCAGCAGAACTGCTGACCCTCAACACTCATCTCTCTTTCTTCAGTGGCTGAAGACAGAGGAGATGCAACAAGGAGCCATCAAGATTGAGAACACAAATCAGTTTGTTCCTCTTTTTACCAACCCTCAAGAGGTGCTGGAAACACGAAATAAGGTACGTCTGCCTTACTGCTCCCAGTGAGCGATGATGTCACAGTATGGATGTATTACAGGGATCACATGGTTTGGTGTTGGGTTTTCAGCCTTTCAGGTTCTTGTTGTGTATCTCCAGATCCGGCAGCAGAACCTTCAGGACATGAAGACAGCAGGACCCCAGTCCCAAGTACTAGCCAGTGTCATAACGGATGGTAGTCCACTGGTAAGGCTCAAGTACTAGGTCTACAGTGATGTGGCTACTAGTGCTGGAGTATGTATGAATGCTTGCTTTTTACATTTTCATTTGAGGTACTGTATTTCTGTCTTTGGTGTTAAACTGAGGCCCTATGGTCTTGTCGCAAGAGATGGGTTGTTTACCCTGTTGTCTTGGTTAAATACGATTCCTAACCCAGCTGCAGAAGCTACTTTGGCCACCCAACCATCCCCACTAATCATCCTTTCTCCCCTGTTTCTCATTGTAAAGTCCATTCATTCATTCATTCATTCAACCCCTCATCCTCCACCCTGCTAATCTTCCCCAGGTCCAGAAAAAACTGCATGTTGCTGTAAAAAAGAGTGTGCTCTCAGTCAACACAAGCATCAAAGTAAAGGTAAAAAAAAATAAGATAGTCTGAGAGAGAGAAGGAATGATGAACCATGAAGACGATTAAACCAAGGAGCTCTTCTTAGAGCAAACACAAAGAAGACTTGGAAGATATTGCAATGTTCAACTTTCCTGGGAATGAATCATTTGAGTGTGAAATTGAAATGAGACGGGAAGCCTCTTGGGTCGACTATGATTATCAAAACAATTGTAATATCCTTTCCTTCTCCTTGTCATCCTAGTCTCCAGACCCGGCAGAACTTGCGATACTTGAGCCGGAGACCCCCAACCCGTTTAACCAGCTGACAGACACGGAGCTGGAGGAGTACCGCAAGGAGGTGCAGAGGAAAGCAGGAGGTCAAACAGATGGTAAGTGCATTGCTACCAAAAGCTATCCCTCACACTAAATCCAGAGCTTGGACTATTAGGTTATATCTGCATTTTTGTCAAAATGTTGTTATTGACATAGCTTTGTTCTGTTCAATGTTCTCTACCTACAGTGTGTATACTTCTCTAAATATCCCAATTAATGTTGTCAAAAGTTCAAACCAATGAGGGTTTGGAACTTTAAAACCAATTATCTCAGAGTACTCTTTTTGCAGATAGAACCTTATAGTCCTAAGCTCTCTAAATGTTGCCTTAACACTATCCCTCACTCTAAATGTGTCTTGCTACTGGCTCGCTATTGCCTTATGACTCAAACAAATTCTTCCGCTCCTCTATGTTCGCTACATACTTCAGTCTGAGACCGCCGTTGTTGAAGTCGTTTGTGGTGACGTGCAAATGAGGGGTGTTGTACAAAATCAGCAGCGATTGGTTCATCTCTAACCAATCAGAGTATTTACCCATGTGTGTTATGGCTCTGGCCCAACCCATGGTTTTCTGACAACAATCAGAATGGTTAGAAAGTGTTTGCCTTCTATAAATCTTTGGGGAGGCACTCAGATCCAGACTCATTGCGGAGAAGAAACTAACGTCCGTGGGCGTGGTGTGGCCGGAGCAAGGAGTTTGGGTAGCCAGGCAAGGCTCGCTATACTCACAGCAATGAAACCTCAGACTGTACAGTTAATGTGCCTTTCTTTCACCAATTCCTAATTAACTTCTCACTCTGCCTCACAACTCTTGCACGCGGCTTACTAGAATTAGCTCTATGCACTGTTCTCCTGTGTCTGTCTGTCGTTCTGTGCGTCAGTAGGGGAGGAGGTGGAGAACGAGAAGGAGTCTCTCCCAGCTACCCCCCCTACCAACAACCCTACCCCCTGCAATCCCCCACCCTCAGGTGAGACTCGGCCTGCAGTGCTGAACACACACAGCTGTCTTTGCTTGCCTTGCATACAGGGGAGAAGGACCGCTCAAATTCCTACATGACAATATGTGGGACCCTGTACTGTTGTCTCCACAACCCCTGTTGCGCTCAACATCATTGAATATTTCCCGAAATATTTCAATCCTAACTTGAGATATGTAACATGGACGTTCGCATTAAACATGCATTGATATCAATGTATGGAGTTACGTGCATGGATCTCAATTAGGAGAATATTGTACAATAAGCTCAGTGGCTGAGTGGTGTGTGTGTGTGGTGTTTGTTGTTGTTGTAAATGTGTCACATTTCAGCGCCGTCTTGTGACGCCCATCTGTCTTCACAACTACTGTATGTACCTCTCTCCTTCTGTCTCTCTGTTCGTCTTTGTCTATGCTCCTCTATACTGACTCATAGGGCACCCCTCTGGTACTGAGATCTTGTCTCAATAGTAAGTAAGTACTGAGAAGCAAACTGTAAGACATGGTTGCACTCTCATTAACCAAATATGTTTTGTTGGGCACAACTGCAATGACATGACATGACTGCAGTGAAGGGTAGAGTGGGGTAAGTTGAGCCAAAAGGGTAAGTTGAGCCACCCTTTTTTCTCAGAAACCATACCCCAAAAATAATTTGACCAAATATTTAGAAAGAGGTCGTCATTTCATGGAGTCTGTGAAGGAAGAAACCACATGGAAAAAGTGGTAAGCAAGTTAGGTCCAAAAAAGTCTAATTAATTTCTTGTGTCAGAAGTTCCATGATGCTTGCGTCTAAACCAAAGTAGATCATTTTAAGATTGTTATACATCAGTTGGGGTCTCTATAAGCTTCAATATGAGGTCCTAAACATGTCCGAGCATGAAAGTGCATCTTTGTAGCTGTGTGGGCTAATATATTCAAAATGTTTCCCTTGGGTTTATTTGAGCCAGTGAGCATGGGGTAAGTTACTAGCAAGTTGAGCAAATGGAAGTGTTTTCTTCCCAGGCGTAATGCAAGGCATTATCGCTGGGATATGAGGTAACAACAGGGCCTGGCCTATTTAAAAGTGTTTTTTTTTTAAGTACAAAGTGTTTATTAGGTGTTAAGCCTGTGTTAAAATATGCTTAAAATTATTAAAAGACTAAAGGGATTGTGTTGAATTGTGGGAAATAAAGATAGAGTTTTAAAAAGGGAGCGGTAATATTTAATTCAGGGCAGAAGGTGGCTTAACTTACCCTGTCCCGCGGCTCAACTTACCCCATACCCGTATCACTTTTTTTGGGGGCAAGCTATGTTTTTACATTAATTCTGCTTATTTCCAGGGATACACAACATCATAAAATATATGTATATATCTTTGTTAGAAAGAATAATATTATTTCCCTTGACGGAGTGATGGTAAATGTAAAAAATGGTTCCATTTACCCATAGCAGCAGGAAGATGGTTTTTTTGCATGCGCTACAGACGGCTATATCGATAGTGGAGGTTGTATATTGTTTTGTACTTCCTTTATACTATGGACTTACCTCACTCTCCCCTACTGTTCCATGCAGCTAACACAAAAAAAACTATTTACTCTGATTGTTTTTTTTCCCTTTGCTTTGTTTTACTCCAATAATAAATGAACAAGATGAGACCAAGAAAGACTCCACAGCAGTTCAGAACGGGAAAGGAGAGGAGGAGAAGCAGACCACGGAGGAGCTGGAGAAAGGGATGAAGGCTTTGTCTACCAATGACACTTCTACACCCCCCTCCACCACCCCTGCTGCCCCACCCGCTAAACCGCCCAGCAACACCCCTGAGGGATCCCCCTCCAAGTCCCCCTCTAAGAAGAAAAAGAAGTTCAAGGCCCCCTCGTTCCTAAAGAAGAGCAAGAAGAAAGAGCAGAAAGAGAAAGCTGAAACTTGAGGGGACATGTAAAATGATTCTGACACACACCCTCCACTTCTAGCCAAATACACGGAGGCAAACACACTAACTCGCACTCAAGTCTCCTGTATGTATAGCTCAGTCACTCATCACGTCTAGAAGTAATTCTAAATCTGTTTTTTTTTTGGGGGGGGGGGGCGATATTGTTTCTGTACAACTCTCAAATGATCTTGAAACAATCCACAATCATTCTAAATGAAATAGAATCAACAACATCACCTGAATTATGCACTCCCTATTTATTATAAGAAGTAATGCACTTGTCACATGTATGTATATAAACCAATGTTGCATTGAAGTATCCTCATAGGCACCCCCTGGCCTGGTCATGTTTATTCGTTTTTAATGGTCAGACGAAGGTGACAGGTATGTACATACGAGCACAGGTGCAGTACATGTAGAATTATGCAGGTATAATAACGTGCTCTTTTTCCAATTAAACTAACTATTCAAGTCATAGACAGCAGGGACAAATAAGAAAATAAATGCTAAAAAAAAAAGTCCCCAACATTAAGCTGACAGCTATAAATGCCACTAATACCAAGCAAGGATATGATCTAAGCATTGTGGAAGAAACGTGTTGCTTGATGTTGCAAACTGAAGCCAAACTAAAAGGTACTAAACATTCCACTCTTCCCCAAATTTTTCTTTGAGATATGTGTACAAAATACCTCTACAGCTGTAATTATTTTTATGATCAGTAGCTGTTATCAAAATGCTGATGTGTGATATTTGTTGGTTTTTAATGTATTATTTCATATTAGAATGTAAAGTGAAAAGTTGCAAGGTTAAAATGTACCAGTCATTAAAGATCAAAGTTGATTTCAATCCAGTTTGGTTTGATCTGTTGTTCGTTACACTAGCAACTGCACTTAATCATGTGAGATTCAGGTACTGTAAAGTCGCCATTCTGACATACCTTGCCTAACTTTTTTATAATTCATCTTGGTTAGATATGCCTTATCAAGACATGATCTCACGTGTGATAGGAATAACATGTGTTTCAATACGTTTAGTTTTTTTTGCCTCCATGGCCATGGTTGTCAACTGTACCGCATGAATAGAACGTAATTCACAGATGATAGATATTGTGGTGGCAGCTACAGAGAAGTACTTGGGTGTACGCTATTTTACTGCAGAAGAGTTACAAGGTGTTTTGAACGATACTGTCCCGTCCTCCCAGGCTGCTGGCCTGGTGCAGGATCAGATAGGGCCAAAGAAGTGGAAAGGTGATGATGTTTTAATGGGTGTTGGGTTAGTTGGTAGGGCAATTTTTTCACAGTGTAATGAATTCATACTACAGAATAGTAGGCTGATACACAGCCAATACAGTAGGCGGCGGCATGCAACTAAAACTTTTGTTTGTGGACCACCATAATACCAAAGAAGAAGAAGAAGAATATATTGGAATGTTAAAGATGTTAGGCTGCAAATATACGGTCAGGATATAGGTAGGATGTCTAAGTTTAAGTATTTAGGTATGGGGTTTGATGAGAGGCTTACGTGGAAGAGACATGTTGAGTATATTGAAATAAAGTGTAGGAAAGGCGCTGGACCTCATGAGGGCAGTGGCAGGATAGACAAACACTGTTGTATACTGTATGTACCAGGCATTGATCAGATCATCTTTGGATTATGGGTGCTTTGTATATGGATTGGCAGCTAAAACGGTACTACAGCGCCTGGATAGGATACAGTCAAGGGCCCTGAGATTGTGTGTGGGTGCCTTCAGGATGACACCTGTTGAGGCATTGTAGGTGGATAGTGGGGAACTCCCACTGAGGATAAGGTGGGACAAACTTGCATTAGCATACTGGGGGAGGTTGAAAGGGAGTTCAGAAGGACATCCTGTGGTCACGGCAACTGGGGAATGCTGGGAGCGAGGAGTGGGTAAGCAGAGGTCGTACGGGTGGACAATCAGGCAGAAGGTGGTAGAATATGGACTGGGTGAGAGAGAGATAGGGCCGGCAATTGCATTGGGGACCATTCCTCTGCGTCTGTTTCCGAAACCAAGTGTAGATGTGGACATGATTGACGGCAGGAGAGAATGGGGTGAGGACGTCAGACTGTGTGTGGAGAGCTAGAGATAGTCGTTTTTATTCGTTTTTAAGGATATAGATGGTTCAAAGGATCCAGTCAGTGGTAGGGTGGGTGTATATCCCAGATAGGTTTGAGATGGGTGGAGGACGTGAAACCACTCAGAGTGGTGATCTGCTCTGATTCAGCTGCAATGTTGAGTACTGAAGACGAGCAGGTCAGATTGGGGAGACTTGTTTGTGTAGATGATGGTGAGGTTAGTGGGATTGGAGAGGATGGGAGTGATGCTAAGCTTTTGCTGGGTTCCGGCCCATGTGGGTATGGAGGGTAATGAGAAGGCCGATGTGGTGGCTAAGAGTGCTGTGCGGAGAGAGAGGATAGATATTCAGGTTCCGCTGGGCCGCCGGTCAAGTCCTTGATCTGGGAAATGGGTTAGATCTTTGGCAAAGGGAGTGGGATGCAAGTAGTAAGGGGAGGCAATTTTATTGCGTGCACCGATCAGTAAAGGAAGAGGTGGGATGTAGGACAGAGGAAGTTATGTGGAGTAGACTATGGTTTGGGCATACATATTTTGGTAACTCTATGACGTAGATAATGAGAGATTGTGTGAAAGGCTTAGAGAAGCTGGATGGAGTTTGGGTGGTGTAGTGGGGGGAGGAAAGTGATGTCTAGGGCTCTATTTCACTTTCTTAGAGGAACAGGACTAATTAATATAATTTAATTTAGGTAGGCCGTCACTGGCCTCCCCCACCAGCACAGTAGGTGGCAGTGTGTATACACCATAAAAGTTGGACGCGATCAACCAACCCAATCCCGAAGAAGAAGAAGAAGAAGAAGAAGAAGAAGAAGAAGAAGAAGAAGAAGAAGAAGAAATAGAAATAGAAATAGAAATGAATTACCGAAATCCACAGGCAATGTTCATTCATATCGATTCCACCCACTAGGGGGCAGTCAACAGATTTCTGTGTTGAGGGCTTCCGTTTTTCTGTCCTGTATTTTTCATCTGCGGACTTGGGGTTACTGAAATCAAACAGAAGAAATCTGTAAAATTGTCGAGGTTTTGACTTTGCTTATTGGTTGAAGACCTTCACAAGAAGGCACTAAAATGGGCAGAAGTAGAAGCCGATCCCCACCAAAACGAGGTTTGCTTCAGCAACGAATAAAAAATAATAATAATAGCAATTCGCTAACGTTCAGCATTGTAGTTACAAACAGTCCATATTTGTTCTAGCTAGCAAATTGGTGATAATAACTACACCATTTTGGTCTCGCAATTAACATTGAGATGTTTACCTCTAAACATTGTAGATAAACTATGCTAATTGGGTTAACTTTAGTTTGTGTACATTCTAGCTAGTGCGTATTTCTCTGCTCCATCGCCCGACAATAACGAGTTGCCTCTATGCTCTGGAACGTTCAATTGATTATTTCAGTTTTCCCCACGAATTTGAGTTGTTTCAAAATAATTGTTACTCAGTAAAGTTAAATGTTGCTAGTGTTGGATAACTTTTGTCTGTATGCGTAGGGTGTCGTTAGTCAAATAGGAATATAACGACCAGATTAGCTCTAGTCCGCGAACATGCGTCGGATATGTGCTACTGCTTGCATGCCCCTCCGACGTATGCACATGTACCAGAGCTAGTCTGGCGGTAAACATTGTGCTCAAAATAAGTTATTTACTTTATTATTTTGGAGACATGACACCCTGCACACACAGAGAAGTTCTCCCAACACTTTAGCAGCATCTTTATTTTGTTGAGTTAGTACGAAAGTATATTAAACCCAAACCAGTTACTAAACAAAATTCCCTATGGGGGATTCGTGGAACAATTCATAACATGGATGCTTGGTACCCTGCCCTACTAAGTATTGTCTTGGTCTTTGTTCCTCATATTCTGCAGAGAGACGGCGCTCGGGTTCTAGGGACCGCGAACGAAAGCGCAGGGAAAGGGAACGCTCCCGTTCTCGAGACAGGGAAAGGCGAAGGAGCCGCTCGCGTTCTCCAGCCCGCAGGCGACGCTCAAGGTGAGAGACGAGGCCAGTGAGCCAACTCAACTGAAAGGAGACTGACAGGGTCATTGGTTACTACTGTATGTGGTGTAACCTCACAGGCTACACACCCATTGACTGAAGTATCTCTGGCTAAAGACACGGATATCTTTGTGCTTATGGGTGAAATTGGACTAACTATAATTTGTCAACTTATGTACTTCAAAAGTGTCACAAGCGTTCTCATTCCCTATGCTTCTCCCCAAAATGTGCACTTGTTCACCTAATCCTCAAGAATTTAAAAGCATTGCGTTGGTGTTAGAATGGGCTGGAGGGTGTTTCCAGTTTCCATAATATTTTCTTAAACCAGTCCATTAGGGGAAATGATTAGTGCACACATCAAGAAGATGATACAGAATAGGATCTCTGCCTAGATAACCCGTCCTCTAGCTATCGCTGTCTCTTTTCTTTAGGTCTCTTCGCAGGCTACGCTCTTCCTCTGGCTCCCCCTCCAGGCAGAAGGACAGGCGTGACGATGATCAAAATGATTCCAAGGATAAGCGGATTAAGGAGCATCAGATCTTGGGTGGTTTATCCGCTATGAACTTGGATGCGTTTGAAATGGTGAAAAGTCTGCCATTTGGGATGCACCCCTTCTGTGAGGATATGGATAAATACTATTGTTGCATGTCACTAGCTAGGTTTCCAATCAATTGGCGACAGATTTCAATGTGAATATTAAAACGTGTGTACTTGTGCGTGATAACGAAGTGCACATAATAACTTTTGCGGTTAAATTCCCATGTACCGAATCAAATTTAAAAAAGACAAGTTAAATGGGTCACCAGTTCGCATCCTGTAAAGTAGATTAAAGTGAGCAAAAATAAATCACTCTGCTCTTTTTTGTTGTTGAGTGCTCCAACTCCTTTTTACCTCGAATTAGTCATGGTTTTTCTTGGTAAGCCATTCTCAGGGTTTCCGTTACAAAATAATCAGTAGAGCTAAAAATGTAACTAAAAATAGTATTGGCACGTGCACTCTAGCCAACAATTTACAGATATATTATGGGTATAGCCTACTACATGATGAGATTATTATGGACAAAATATAATTTTTATTTGTCAAACAGCAGGCAAGCATCCATGTCACCAAAATGAAACCCTCGATATTTATTGGAAAGAAGCATCAAGCTCATCACTGTACGCTTTCACTACCCTTGAAAGTTCATAGTGGGAGGATCACACAACATAGGCTATCATCGTGTGACTCCAAATTTACTTAGAAAGGATGGTTATTTCAATATGTGCACATAAAAGCATTTCCACTGCCATTTCTTGCATAATTAATTTTTACAGACACATAAAGATCCAACCTTGTCTGGCATGGTTTGTCAATTTGTAATGTTTATGGACAAGTTTTCTGTTTCCATCAGTACACTTTTTTTTTGTCCAACTTATTTTACTCGCATAAAAAGGTTGAATGGAAACCTGCTTAGTGTCAAAATGTGTGTATTGTTTACAGAGGAAGACATGCAGGGCAAGACCGAAGAGGAGATTGAGATGATGAAGATTATGGGCTTCGGCAACTTTGACACCACAAAAGTAAGGATTCCGTCGACTTGTCTCAAACCTAGAGGTTCCTGCTTAGGCTTGTCAAAGATATCCATAGATATTATATTATTTGTATTATACCGTAGGCCTCTGGTTCTCAAACCTCTCCTTGGTGACCCCTAGCCGTTTCACGTATTTGAGTTATCAACTAACACCAAACCCTTGATTAGTGAATCAAGTATGCTAGTTCAGGGTTGTATTCATTACGGTAACCTTTTACCGTTTAAGAAGCAAACGGGAAGGGACTGAACTGAATTTGTCCAATAGAAACACTTGTTTGCGCGTTTTCCATTTGGAGTTAACGGTTTTGCAACAGACGAGACATTTTGCAACACGATCAGCGTCATCATTACACCCTACCACAAAATGATGAAATGTGTGAAGGTCCCGGAGGAGAAGTTTGAGAACCAGTGCTGTAGGCAGGGAAGTGGCCAAGTTGTCCAACTCGCCACAGGGTGGCGCAGTTTGCTCAGGTTCATAAACCAAACTGATTGTACAGTGCTCTTCACTAACAACAATCACAGATCTAAGAACCATATGGTAATAATAGTGATTATAAGGAACGTGTGACACTTCACAGTTTATAAGACTAAGGGAATCTGTTAGGGCTGTGATTCTTATCAAAAGGGTAGGTCTCCATTTGTGTGTAGCCGTTGTTATTGCGAGAACATGTTTTCGTTTGAAACAATTTAAGTCTTGATTGTGCACTATTCATTCAATGGTGGCAATCTCTTGTTTTTGGATGATGCCTTGACCTACTTCCAGTGTGATGTGTTAATGTGGCTGTCTTTGCCAACAGGGAAGGAAGACCGATGGAGCGGTCAATGCACATGCTATCAATGTGTCTCAGAAGAGGAAATACAGGTATGCTGATTCATTGTCTTTAGAAACTACAAGAGGTGTTATGTGGTTTATCACTTCACAAATAACATTCAAAACTGCCCACATGAAGTCGTGTAAGTGCTGTAATATAGACTGCATCTAGTATTCATAATATTGCAAATGAGTGGGACTGCATATTCAGTATCTAGTCCTTCATGTTTGGCTATTCTTTATTTTCCATCACATTCTGGCCACCTGTAATTAAGTAGCATATCTTGTTGATGCATGCACCAAATAGCATGGTTTGATTATACATCAACAGTTGCAACTGCAAGACACAAGGTTCTGGCTGATATTGAGCAGTCTGAACAGTGCTCATTCTCACTGGAGCCAATCACTTCTGCAGGTGTTTCTATACAGACAGACCGTCTCTCCTATTGGTGGATGATGATGTAATGTACAAGTGCTGCAAGGGTAGCAGTGATGTAATGTTTCCCCCTCTCTTTTCAGGCAGTACATGAACAGAAAAGGTGGATTCAACAGACCTTTGGACTTCATTGCTTGAAGTAGGATAAACAAGAGACTCATTGATGTTACCTAAAATGTACTAGCCTTGTGGTCTCTCTTTACTGTGACACTGTGTGTTTTGGTGATAAAGTAAAAAAAAAAAAATGGTATAGTGTGTCTTTCTCATTTATTGACCCCCTGCACTGCACATACGTTCTGCAAATACTCATGTGACTAAGTAAATGTTTCTGTAATATCAGTTTTGTTTATTTATTTTAAGAATGAGCCTTGTTAACAACATGCCTTTAAGCATGCATTTTAAGGTGTTTTTGATTCAGATTAAAAACTTAAATTCAGATTATGGCCCCTTCTCATTTTTATGATTCATGTAAGCAAACAAATTGTTGAAATGTAGTGCTCTAATCAAACCAAATCGAATGTTATTGGTCACATACAAATATTTAGCAGACTTTATTGTGGGTGTAGCGAAATGCTTGTGTTCCTAGCTCC
This sequence comes from Salmo trutta, assembly GCF_901001165.1. NCBI lineage: Eukaryota > Metazoa > Chordata > Actinopteri > Salmoniformes > Salmonidae > Salmo > Salmo trutta. The sequence continues at coordinate 10,659,271 of NC_042983.1, read as the reverse complement.
AACAGTACAGTTGTATCTAAAAACAATACACACAAATCTAAAAGTAAAATAATGGAATTAAGAAATATATAAATATTAGATCGAGATGTGGGTTCTAAGTGGGATAGTTTTCAGCGCTGGAAGGTCTGAGAATGTTTTTGAAGGTTCCTTTAAGGTTCAATTTTTTTTTTTTTCGTTCACTGCTATATATAATAATGGTTTCATTCCGTTTGGTTCCTAGTGAATGCCTCCCATGTTATCTACCTCGCATGGCCAAAGTTCTTGTTGGTCTGTCTTAATCTTTCTCGCATACAAAAACAGTTGCATTCCAATCAAATAGATTTGATTCTGGGCATCGTCAACAATGGTCATGTCAATCATGCACAAAATATATTTTGTGTAGTCTTGCCGCAACATATGCAATGTTTTTTCCCCTCATAGCTAGTATGCCAATTGCATAACCTGCTATGAATCAATCTGCCAATCTAGTTTCCAAGCATATTTGGAGATTTCCAAGTGGTAAAAAGTGTTCTAAAGTAAAGAAACCTAAATGCAAATTGAATTAAGGTCGGCTCTCCACTGTCATGCTTTCTAGAATTCAATTATGTTTTTATCACTATATCAATATTTTATCACACATTTTTATGGTTAAAGGTGCTTAATTACTACTGCGGTCCATATTATCTCATCAGGAAAACAAAGGTATCTGTCACTAAACGAGACAGACCAATAGTGGAACAGCATGTGAATTCGGCCTACCACTGATCTTGAAATACGGCAAACAACACTGAGAAACCAATCACCGATGTACACAGCGAAAGCAGCATGTCCACGGGGCGTGGTATTACACACAAAAAAGGGGTGTTGCCACCGCAGCTCGTGCTAGTTGTTGATAAATCGTGACCAGTCTCGGGGAGAACAACCAATGGTGGAACGCTAAAACACTTATTGGTGCCAACATTAGCGAAACGAGACTCCATTGTGGATCATGTATTGTAACAACGCTAGACTGATGGGGGAGAATCTAAATTAAATACCCCTCACGTCCTCTCTCCTCAAAACCCATTGCATGAGCAAGTCAGAGGTTGCTCTTACCTTCTCTTTTGAGAAGGAGGATAATGCAATTGCGATTTCCCCCTAGGATATGATTGAGCCAAAATGGCGAAACATGTTGACCAGTCGCATATGACTCGGGGTATGTGACAGCCCTATTGGTTGAAGCGACAGTTGCTAGGTCCAATAAGAAATGCATTTACTATTTAGGATACCCAATCGCATCACCGTTCACAGAAGCTTTATGGCAAAAATACAGGAGTTAGTTTGCCAATATAATTGCGGTCTGATCAACACTGTTGTAAGGTAGCAGTTTGGCTAGCCGCTCTTTTCAAACATTTTGTATAACTTATTTTTTGTGTCAGCCTTTGCAGCTCGAGACCGAGCAGCATAACTAGCCAGCTTGTTACTACAGTATTTGAATTTGACAAGGCTGGTTTGACGTTGGATAGCTAGCTACATTCGCTGGTTGGAAATTTCGAACAGACATCACATTTTAAGACGGGTTCATTTGTTAGCTTCACACGCTAGCAAGAAAGCTATACTTTTTTTTCTCTGCGGCTAAGTTTGAACGTACATTGTTTTTGAAAGCCATCTACTAATAACTAACTAGCTACCGGTTGTCATTTTACTTTGTCAACAACAAGGCGTGACGTTTGGTTCAACACTAATTCTGCCTGCAAGATTTTTGTTGGTGACTTCCACAAACGTTGGCTAGCATTTACGTTAGTTTGCCATCACTGACAGCGATTGTAACCGCGAGCCAGCATCAGTCAAGCGAATTTGACAAAAACAATTTAGCCAATAAATAAGCTATCAAGCTGATCAGAGCAGTATCACAGCGATAACTGACTTGTGTTATCGATAAATTGCCTTGTGGGAGATATATCATCTCTTGCTTATTTTAATCATTACCAAAAAAACGTAATTGAACGTGAAGTAGTTAACGTTAACCCACAGAAGTAGTTGTGTATCCAAATTCATACCCGAAGTGTCATCTTTTTGTCGGTGCTATTGTTGAAAATGGCGGCGATCGAAATGGTGCAGATGTTGATCGAAGCAGCAGAATACCTTGATCGCAGAGAAAGAGGTACAGTAGTGATAACATGTTTTGCATTCTTATTTTTTTAAATGAATGATTGAGTTACTACCGTGCCTCAATTGCATTGCTGGTGGACGCACCTGTTATAATCAATTTGTCAGGTTGATTAGCTATAAATAATGTATTGATTTATTATTGCAGACCACATATTAAACATGAATGCATAGCTAAGTAATTGCATTGTAACTAGGCTACATCGACAAATAGAGGTAGCTGGCAGCAATATGTTCACAGCAACAACAAATGTACAGCAATAATTACAGTCGACACTACCAGGGTATTTATCTAGACACCTTTTAAGTATAGTGTTTGCAATCTTACTGAAATGCAAAAATGACCGTATTTATTATTTTTTTTAAATAATTATTTGTCACATTCACACGGTTCATGCTTGCTTCATTGAATTTGATCTTGATGTTCTCTCCAAGCGACCCCTTCACTTCTCTGTTGTGGTTTGCTGGTAGGGTTTACTCTAGTTCAGATGACATCATTGGCTGAAGGGGAAAAAATAAATCGATATTTTGTACAAATTGTCTCATCTTCCCTAGGCAAAAATACAGTATTCCCTCATCTAACATTTCTGGCCCTCATCAATTTTCATTGGAATGTGTATGGCTGCATTGAATGCATTCCTTGCACTGTTGAGAATTATGATGATGTGATTGACTTGTATCCTGCTCATTTATTTGCAGAAGCAGAACATGGCTATGCCTCCATGTTACCGTTCACCAGCAGCAAAGAGAAGGACAGCTTGAAACGGAAAAACAAAAACAAGAAGAACTCCAATAGCAGGTAGTCATTTGACTAACAGTAGTGTATAATCCCCTGTGTACTGTAGACCCCCTCAGTGATTCAGCTGTAATGGCAAGATCAGTTTTTCAGAAAACAAGCAGTTTGTGTGGTCCAGTTTTGAAGCACCCCCTCATCAGGCTGTGTTATTCATCCATGTGCAGGCAGAGCCCCCCTCGTCCTACATTCACTCATGTAGTGAATGTCATATAGGCGTGGTGGCACGGTGTAGGCATGCAGCACTGACAAAACCAACTCGACTTTACCAACTTGCAGGGGCTCTGTTGGGTTGTTGCTTTGCTGTCCATTGGGATTGTGTTCTGATCTTCAATGTTATGCTCTCAATGCTGGACAAGCTAGTCTGTTTACAGCCAATAGTAATCTTTAACTGTATTATCATAATCTATAACAACCCAGTCCTTCTGAAACTCTATAAAACTGATGCTTTGAGTTTGTGTCTGTGAGTGTGTTTGTGCCTGTAAATTTGCTTTGAGCATTTTTAATAGCATTTTGCCCTTGCAGTATCCCAGACAGGAAAAACATCAATCAGAATTAGGCAGAGTTAAGCAAGTAGCAACATGCAGTAGTGGGGAATCCAAGCAGATTGAGGTTGATCAGGGTGTCCAAGGACAGACTGCACCAGTCAAGCAGTTCACCCTGATAGACAGCTCTCCTCCTGGAAGGACAGGACACCCTCGCCTGGCCAGCTGTCTGTTGTTATCCAGCTTATCAAGACACCTAGCTATGAAGAAACAGCCTCCTACGGTAGTCCTCCTACCTAACCCTGACAGAGATTAAGCAGTATGTCTGGGTGGCCGGGCGAGGCAGTAACTCGAGATAACTGGATATTAAATCTAAACCGGTGAGGAGGGGTCGCATGGGTCTATTTATGCCTCAGTCTGTTGTAATAGGAACCTGATTCATATTAGATATTAGGTTACATAGGTAGTTTTAGCACTAGTCAAATGTTAATGTTAAATTCTAATGACTGTAGCAAAGTAGAATAGCGCCGGAGAGGATGGATGACATTTTACGTGCTCCTAACAACTGTTATTCTGTTCAATTTTTGTTTTGCGTTTAACTTATTTTTAAACTTATTTTGTACATAATGTTGCTGCTACAGTCTCTTATGACCAAAAATAACTTCGGAACATCAGAACAGCAATTACTCACCACAAACTGGTAGAAGCATTTTCCTTTAATGAGTCCGACGTGAAGGATATACTGCTCTCCCGGGAACAGGCCCAAATCCCCATCATTTGCGTATTTGCATGAAGAGAAGACGGACAAAAAGGGGGCGGAGATCGGGCTCCTTTCTGAGAATTCGTAGGCGAGCGAGTAAACCCCCACTGCCATCCGTTCTATTGGCAAACATGCAATTATTGGAAACTAAAATCGATCTACACGCAAGATTAAATTACCAATGGGACATTAAAAACTGTAATTTCTTATGTTTCACCGAGTCATGGATGAACGACGACATGAACAACATACAGCTGGTGGGTTTTACTGTATTGGCAGGATAGAACAGCAGCCTCTGGTAAGATAAGGGGTGGTGGTCTGTGTATATTTGTAAACAACAGCTGGTGCATGATATCTAAGGAAGTCTTGAGGTTTTGCTCTCCTGGGTATCTCATGATAAGCTGTAGACCACACTATCTACCTAGAGAGTTTATCTGTATTTTTTTGTAGCTGTCTACATACCACCACAGGCTGATGCTGGCACTAAGACCACACTCAATAAGCTGTATACCGCCATAAGCAAACAGGAAAACGCTCATCCCGTGGGGGCGCTCCTAGTGGCCGGGGACTATGCAGGGAAACGCATCCGTTTATACCAAATTTCCACCAGCATGTTAAACTCTAGACCACCTTTACTCCCAAACAGAGACGCGTACAAAGCTCCCCCTAGCCCTCCATTTGGCAAATCTGACCATAATTCTATCCTTCTGATTCCTGCTTACAAGCAAAAATTAAAGCAGGAAGCACCAGTGACTCGGTCAATAAAAAAAAGTGGTCAGATGAAGCAGATGCTAAGCTCCAGGACTGTTTTGCTAGCAGAGATTGGAATATGTTCTAGGACTCTTCCGATGGCATTGAGGAGTGCACCACATCAGTCACTGGCTTCATCAATAAGTGCATCGACAACGTCGTCCCCACAGTGACTGTACGTACATACCCCAACAAGAAGCCATGGATTATAGGCAACATTCGCACTGAGCTAAAGGGTAGAGCTGCCGCTTTCAAGGAGCGGGACTCTAACCCAAAAGCTTATAAGAAATCCCGCTATGCCCTCCGATCAACCGTCAATACAGGACTAACATCCAATCGTATTACACCGTCTCCGAACGCTCGTTGGATTTGACAGGGCTTGCAGACTGCAAAGGGAAGCCTTTGTAGCCCAGCCTAGAGCTTCCCAGTGACACAAACTAAATTACTTCTATGCTCGCTTTGAGGCAAGTAACTGAAACATGCATGAGAGCATCAGCTGTTCCGGATGACTGTGTGATCACGCTCTCCGCAGCTGATGTGAGTAAGGTCAACATTCACAATGCCGCAGGGCCAGACAGATTACCAGGACGTGTACCCCTATCACGCTTTGACCAACTGGCAAGTTTCTTCACTGACATTTTCAACCTCACCCTGTCCGAGTCTGTAATACCAACACTCTTCAAGCAGACCACAATAGTCCCTGTGCCCAAGAACACCAAGGTAACCTGCCTAAATGACTACCGGCCCGTAGCACTCATCTGTAGCCATGAAGTGCTTTGAAAGGCTGGTCATGGCTCGCATCAACACCACTATCCCATAAACCCTAGACCCACTCCAATTTGCGTACTGCCCTAACAGATCCACAGATGATGCAATCTCTATTGCACTCCACACTGCCCTTTCACAACTGGACAAAATTAACACCTATGTAAGAATGCTATTCATTGACTACAGTTCAGCGTTCAACGCCATAGTGCCCTCAAAGCTCATCACTAAGCTAATGACCCTGGGACTAAACACCACCTTCTGCAACTGGATCCTGGACTTCCTGATGGACTGCACCCAGTTGGTAAGGTTAGGTAACAGCACATCCGCCACACTGATCCACAAGACGGAGGCCCCTCAGGTGTGCGTGCTCAGTCCCCTCCTGTACTCCCTGTTCACTCATAACCGCACGACTCCAACACCTTCATTAAGTTTGCTGATGACATAGCAGCGGTTGGATTGATCACTGACAACGACACGACAGCCTATAGGGAGGAGGTCAGAGACCTGGCAGTGTGGTGCCATGACAAAGTCTCTCTCAACGTGATCAAAGGTCAAAGGAGATGATTGTGGACTACAGGAAAAGGAGGACCGAGCACGCCCCCATTCTCATCGACGGGGCTGTAGTGGAGCAGATTGAGAGCTTCAAGTTCCTTGGTGTCCACATCACCAACAAACTAACATGGTCCAAGTACACCAAGACAGTCGTGAAGCGGGCACGACAAAACCTTTTCCACCTCAGGAGACTGAAAAGATTTGCCGTGGGTCCTCAGATCCTCAAAAGGTTCTACAGCTGCATCATCGAGAGCATCCTGACTGGTTGCATCACTGCCTGGTATGGCAACTGCTTGGCCTCCGACCGCAAGCTACTACAGTGCGGCCCAGCTTCCTGCCATCCAGGACCTCTATACCATGCGGTGGCAGAGGAAGGCCTTAAAAATTGTCAGACGCCAGCCTAGTCATAAACTGTTCTCTCTGCTACCGCATGGCAAGCGGTACCGGAGCGCCAAGTCTAGGTCCAAAAGGCTTCTTAACAGCTTCTAGCCCAAGCTGTAAGCCCCCTGAACATCTAATCAAATGGCTACCCAGACTATTTGCATTGCCCCCCTTTCCCCTTTACACTGCTGCTACTCTGTTATTATCTATGCATAGCCACTTTAATAATTCTACCTAAATGTACATATTATCTCGACTAACCGGTGCCCCTGTGCATTGACTCTGTACCGGTACCCCCCCTGTATGTAGCCTCGCTATTATTATTTTACTGCTACTTTTTAATTATTTGTTTTTTATTTATTTAGGTTACTTTTTTAAAATTGCGTTGTTGTTTAGGACTTGTAAGTAAGCACTTCACTGTAAGGTCTACACTTGTAGTATTCGGTGCATGTGACAAATACAATTGTATTTGATGTGTCTGCCCCGCCCACCTCAGGATCTGTCTTTTTCAGTCATCTATTTGCTGTGTTTGAGGTGTGCGAAATCCCCCCCCACCACCACACCACATTGTGAACAACACATTTGAGCAGTCTCCCTCTAGAGTGGGTTTGGTGCAATTCTGCACATTTTTCCGGAGTGGAACATTTGCTCTAACTAATTTCCTGCAATTCTACAAATTTTTCTATAGGATGGAGAGAAATGTTAGCAGTTTTATTTTATTATTATTTTTACCCCTTTTTCCACAATTTGTGATATCCAATTGGTAATTAGTCTTGTCCCGTCGCTGCAACTCCCGTACGGACTCGGGAGAGGCAAAGGTCGAGAGCCATACGTCCTCCGGTACACGACCCTGCCAAGCTGGACTGCTTTTTGACACACTGCTCGCTTAACCCGGAAGCCAGCTGCACCAATGTGTCGGAGGAAACACCATACAACTGGTGACTGTGTCAGTGTGCATGCGCCCACCACAGGAGTCACTAGAGAGCGATGGGACAAGAACATCGCGGCCGGCCAAACCCTCCCCTATCCCGGACGACGCTGGTCCAGTTGTGCATTGCCTCATCGGTCTCCCGGTCACGGCCTGCTGCGACACAGCCCGGGATAAAACCCGGCTTTGTAGTGACGCCTCAAGCACTGCAGTGCCTTAGACCGCTGCGCCACTCGAGAGGCCCTAATGTTTGCAGGTTTTAATATATCTGAGTGAGATTGACTAACAATCAGAGGGCCTGACTGAGTTCCGCTAGTTGCCCATCCCTGGTTTAAATGCTTCTTACAGTGGTGATCAAGTTTTATAAATTGCATGGCTGGGCAGTGGATCTGTAAAAGTAGTAGTGCGTTGCTAGGAGCAACGTAAATGCTGGCACTTTTTATGAATGTACTTGTCTCCTCTCTCCTCTTTTCTCTCGCTCCCCTCTCTCTCCCCTTTTGTTCTACTGTTCACTCTTGGCAGTCAATGCTGCTTCAGCTCCTCCATTACAGAAATGGTCCTCTTCTTTCTCTCCCCTGCTCCCTGTGCACACAGAAACAGGCCTGACATGCTATTGTGTTGGTGGACTAGACTCTGTAGACCTGTTTGTTCCACTCTATTATGAAGTCATGGAGAGAAAGATGTTTTTTTTAATATATATATATATATATATATATATATATATATATATATATATATATATATATATATATATATAATCTCAAATCATCATATTGGTTGTATGGCCTCTTGGGCTCAGTTGAACATTTTGCCCAGGATGTCCTTAGCTCTCTCCGCCTTAGGAGAACCCAGGGGAAACACTGACTGATAAGACTATATATAAAGCTAACGACAACATTGCAGCTATGTTTATCCTTATTCTTACGCTCTTCCATTGTGTGTAGTACTACATAGCTGGAATACTGTGTAGCCTAATTCACTGCTTATTACATTGATCATATGACTGCTGTATTGTACACACAGAATCACAAGACCGTTAATCCCCATTCAAGTCAATAGGTCTGCAATGATTTGTTCTATTTTATAACTGTACGGTAATGCATGGGCTCCTCATGTACAGCATGTCAGGTAGATGGCACCTAGGCATCTTTGTCCTGTACAGTAATACGACCTGGCAGAGGAGAGGAAAGGTCTCTGGCAGTGGCATGCCTGCCCCCCCCCCCCCACCCCTATCACATGGGAAATGGGTTACACTGGTAGCCCTATTCATATCCTAGTCTTCTCTACCAGTCAGCTCTACTGTGCTGTCATATGAACTGTACTCTCTGGCTGGGGCAAGCAAGCACTCGTATTTGTGTTGTCTGTAGTGCGTGGTTGATCTTTCGGAGGGGGTCCAAGGCTGTCGGGGTGCTGACAGTAGTCAGCCTGCAGGTTGGTCTATTTTGGGACTGGAGGTTGGGGAGTTCCGGTGTAGTGGAGAGAAGAGGACTTTGCTCCTGTCCCTCTCCCTCTGCCTAGTGCCCTTTCCCTCTCACCCCATTGCAGATTCTTTATGAAAAAGAGACCTGGCCAGCTTCCTGGCCCTGTGTGGAGCTTGGAGAGAGGGGTGCGTATCTGTGTGCCCTTATCCTACAAGGGACAACAAGCCTCATCCCGGTAGAGCTGGTAGGACCATAGGCTGTTGGTGAACAATGCAGTTTACACTGCAATGTAGGAGGCAAGGTGGCCACCAATACACAATCACTACAAGACCTTTTAAATCGTCTCTGTGCCTTTTTTTCTGTCTCTCTGTGTCTGTCTGTCCCTCTTCCAACCGCTACTCTCTTTTCACCCTTCACACACTCTATAGCCTGGCTGGTATCAGGCAGCAGGCTGTTTCTAGTTACAGTTGCCCCCCCCCCCCCCCCGGGCCTCTGTGTGTGTGTGTACACGTGTGTGCCTCCTATATGTATGTATGTGTGTGTGTGTGTGTGTGTGTGTATATATATATATATATATATATATATATCCCTGCTTTTTCTCATTTCGTAGAGTTTAACTTCTCTGTGCTTTTTGGCGCTTCATAAACTCCCACACAACACAGGCCTCTCCCTCTCCGCAATAACTCCCTGGCTGACTGCAGTGGTGGCAAACGGAGAGGGATCGTCTATTATTAAAGCACTTTACTGAAGCACGCTGAATCCACTGTGTGATGATGTGTAAGGACACTTTCTAACCTCTGTCTGTCTGTTCACAGATCCACACACAACGAGATGGAGAAAAACAGGTATGTTGAATCCCACATCACCTCTTAGCTCTGTCAGATCACCCTATTAGACATTGAATCTCTCCTCAGTCCCACATGGTTAGAAAGGAGTAATGAGAGTGAAATGAACGGTGCAGAATGCAGCTTATCCTACAAGGGACTACAGGCCTCATCCCTGGTCTCTCTTTGACCTCTACCTGGCTGTCCCTGGAGTCTCCCTGTTTCCATAGTCTCTCCCTGGAGGTGTCCCTGTCCCTCTGGTGTTCTAGGCAGGGTCTGAGTGGTGTTCTGTTTCAACCAGGGCTAATGACTCAGTGGCAGGCAGACTGACTGAATAATGCATGGCTCTGGAGCTTAGGCCTGAGAACAGCAGCACACCATAAGAGTGTGTGTGATTCTCAGGCTTTATAAACCCATACACATTCCCTTAACTGGAAGGAAGGCAGCCATCTCACTCGTGCTGCCTATTGCCTCTATCAATGCATCCCTCCTAGGTGTGTAACAGTTCACCAAACCCATGGTTCGTATTGTGTTTTTGGGGTCAATGTTTGGTTCGGTTTTGGTACAGCAGGAAAATGAAATGCCATTCACAATGTTCAGCATTCACAATGTTCCTGGCATTGTCTGTTGTGACTATTGTTATGTTGGGCCTCAAGTTTCCACTCTTGATTCTGTGTTTGTAGCCATGTGGGAGGTAGGAATTTACCAGTTGTGAAGTCGTAAATACCAGTTTGACGCGTTCATGTGATTTGAACTCGTTGAGAAATGCCGATTTGGCTAATGGCCAACAAACTGTGTCAACCATAAACTAAAAGTACAGCTATCATGCTTGTAAACAAATTTATAGAGTTCAAAAACTACATTTAATAGATTCCTTTTTATAAATGTTTTGTTACATTTTAACTGGTGAAAATGCTGTTAGAGGCCATTTACTTAGTAGATGAAGTCCGAGGTCACCGTGTGGGTGCTCATGACGCTAGACGAGTTTCCCACCAGTAATTACCAGTTGGAGGGCCGTTCAAGTGGATTTTTTTTCCCCCCAGCCATATGTGGTAAATTCCCACTTCCAGCTTGGTTACGAACGCACCATGACACTGCTTCTGTCAGTGGGGGCGTGTCTGTAGCACAGTACATCTCCCCCTCTGGGGGTAATGTGATGGGCGGTCACTGTTAAGTAAGCGCAACACAGGGTGCATTGGTCAGTTCATTGAAGCTTTGGCTTTCTTATATAGAGCGGCTACTACGTTTGCTGAAATGAGTGCAAGATGGATGCTCGAGTACTTTTACGAGGTGCTGACTGAAACCCCCAATTCTCAACCACTGAGAATGGGCGCATATCTGTGTCAATAAACCAAAGACTCTACATTTTTTTTATCTTAACACAGCTTATCTATCGCTCTTGTAATTTCTTTGGCCCAGTCAGAATCAGCTGCCAAGGGCTGCTTGAGTGCAGAGGGGAGACGATGGTGTTCCTTTGCGTTTCGGTCTACTGTGGGGATGTCTGCGTAAATGTGACAACATATTTGAGGTGTTGGCAGCTACGTAGGCTGTTCTCGTAGAGCGTGGCGACATACTGTTAACGTTTTATCCACAACTCTCTGTCCGTCGTCGTTGTAATCTACTGGGAAGCCGTTCCCAAGCGAGATTTAAACGATGATGGAGGATCCTCCAATTCTGGTTTCTTGACCTCACCATTGTATAGAACTAGTTCCCAGCTGCGCCTCACAAAAGTACAGTTTTGAAATGCGGCAATTTAAGATTGAAATGTTGATTTCCAACGTGCACATAGGCTCTAATTGTTTTAACGAAATGACCTGAGATATTTTCAGCTCAGATTTACTCGAGGCGTAGGCCTAGTGTTTCTGCTGTAAATATTCATTTTATGTATTCATTCTGGTTTACAGTGCGAACCGAACCAAGGTCCCCGTACCAAATGGTTCGGTACGCGTACCGCTATACCCCTCACACCACTGACAACGGGTATGACAAATATTCTACAAATTATAACCAGCATGGCCCCTTGTTCCGACACAAAATGGCAGTTATTGCAAGGCGACATTTTTGTTTGGCCAATGATGAAACACAAACACACTGCCAGCCAGAGGACGGTGAGACTAGATCCGTCTGTCAGTCGTTGTGTGTGTCTAGATAGACTCAAGCAATGGGGGCTCAATGTTTTCTACTCCTATGTTTGCTCAAATGAATCCTACACTTCTACCACAAGTCCTCTGTTACAGTGAGTCCCGTAGCTGAATCTGCCTGCTGGAGCTGGCCATCTGTGTAACCTCACTCCTCTCCACCACACCTTTTGCGTGCAAACTCATCCCCATAGAAATGGAATGTATGGATTGCATTACTGTCCTCATCCCTCTGCTCGGGGCAATTAGCCTGAGGTCAGAGACGGTACAGGAGGATGATTTACAGGCCGCAGGGCAAGTGGAAGGCCTGCGTTCAGGAGGCCCGGTTGCCCGTGTAAAAGACCATGTTGGTTGGAGCGTAGGGAGTTGCCCGTGCATGGTCTTGTCTCTGGTCTATATATTACACAACACTGAAATGTCTGGACCAGGGTTTCCGTTAGCCGGTAATGGCCGCATTTTGAAATATATATATTTTTTAAATACAATTTGCCAGCAAAATTGACTGAGAAAAAGGTAGGCAGGCTATCAGCAAGTCACCCATCACTTTACAATGTGAGCTGGAGGCAGTATGCATTTGAAAACATGCTTAATGGTTTAAAACCTGAATGTTTTACTTCCATATTATGAGGCATGTCTTAACTTACTTGAAAATCCGACCGTTGAAACATGGCAATTATTTTATAAAGACTTCATAAGGGGCACGTGAGTTTCAAGTTTTGGGAAGGATACAATATCCTACTATTTCTACCTATCTGCGTTCCTGTTATGATTTTCATATGCATATGCATTTTCGTGGTTTAATTTCAGTAACGTTTTCGTTTCTCAAAATTGTCGTGGTTAATCATAAAAATCTTCATTCAAAAATAAAAGTCAAAATTCTACTAATGCGAGCGCACCAGCTTCTGCCATATGGACACATTGATACACCGTGATTCATTCGTGGCTAAATAGCCTAAATGAGCTTCCATTGTCAAATAAGTAAAATAATGCAAATCAATTTATAACATTTTTGACATGTTTTTCTGGATTTTTTTGTTGTTATTCTGTCTCTCACTGTTCAAATAAACCTACCATTAAAATTATAGACTGATCGTTTCTTTGTCAGTGGGCAAACGTACAAAATCAGCAGGGGATCAAATACTTTTTTCCCTCACTGTATGCCATTTCTCTCCTGTTCTATTGGTTTTCAGATCATCTTTCTTTCCTTGTCCAGAAGCCAAAGGCACAATCCTAGTCATATTAGCGACCCATCCTAACAGAGAATTTGAATCTCTGTCACATATATTTCCCACAAATTGCATTTTGGCAAATGCTTTGAAGATGTCTTATTGGCTGCTTTATTACAGGAGTTGCGTGTTCTGTTCAGATGAATTACCATAATCTAAAATGGGATTTGTGTCATTCTGAGCACGGTGGGTGGATGCCCTTATGGGTTACACACCCAATGCATATGGGTCTGGTAAATTTCTCAAATGGCCGTTAAATTAAAATCTTCCCGGTCATGTTGTCCGGCACCACATTTTCCAAACGGAAACCCTGGTCTGGACTTCAATGCTGGACGTTGTTGGTGGGATTTGTCAAAGGGTAAGGTACAGGCTCACAGAAATATAGGCTACATGAACACAGACCCATAAACAGTCACCTCATTGATACGTTGTATCCTGGAATATCATGTTGCAGAAATAGCCTTGTTTTTGTGTCCTTACCACACCCTTACAGTCCTGCCATTCAGTCAGACCTAGTGTTGCAAAGATGGGTTATATAAACTTTCTAAGTTTACCAGTAAACTACCAGAATTTTGGTAACTTTCAAGGATTTTATGTAATCTATCACAAAACTTCTAGTGGGCCCTTTGGGTACTTCCGCTTATCACAGGTGTCTTAAATTTCTAGTTGAAGTCGGAAGTTTACATACACTTAGGTTGGAGTCATTAAAACTCGTTTTTCAACCACTCCACACATTTCTTGTAAACAAACTATAGTTTTGCCAAGTCGGTTAGGATATCTACTTTGTACATGACACAAGTAATGTTTCCAACAATTGTTTATAGACAGATTATTTCACTTCTAATTCGCTGTATCACAATTCCAGCGGGTCAGAAGTTTACATGCACTAAGTTGACTGTGCCTTTAAACAGCTTAGAAAATTATGTCATGGCTTTAAAAGCTTATGATAGGCTAATTGACATCATTTGAGTCAATTGGAGGTGTACCTGTGCATGTATTTCAAGGCCTACCTTCAAACTCAGCGCCTCTTTGCTTGACATCATGGGAAAATCAAAAATCAGCCAAGACCTCAGAAAATAAATTGTAGACCTCCACAAGTCTGGTGCAATTTCCAAACGCCTGAAGGTACCACGTTCATCTGTACAAACAATAGTATTTAAGTATAAACACCATGGGACCACGCAGCTGTCATACCGCTCAGGAAGGAGATGTGTTCTGTCTCCTAGAGATGAATGTACTTTGGTGCGAAAAGTGCAAATCAATCCCAGAACAACAGCAAAGGACCTTGTGAAGATGCTGGAGGAAACAGGTACAAAAGTATCTATATCCACAGTAAAACGAGTCCTATATTGACATAACCTGAAAGGCCGCTCAGCAAGGAAGAAGCCACTGCTCCAAAACCACCATTAAAAAGCCAGACTACGGTGTGCAACTGCACATGGGGACAAAGATCGTACGTTTTGGAGAAACGTCCTCTGGTCTGATGAAACAAAAACAGAACTGTTTGGCCATAATGACCATCGTTATGTTTGGAGGAAAAAGGGGGAGGCTTGCAAGCCAAAGAACACCCTCCCAACCGTGAAGCACAGGGGTGGCAGCATCATGTGGGCATGCTTTGCTGCAGGAGGGACTGGTGCACTTCACAAAATACATTTTCCTCCCTCGTGGATATATTGAAGCAACATCTCAAGACATCAGTCAGGAAGTTAAAGCTTGGTCGCAAATGGGTCTTCCAAATAAACAATGACCCCAAGCATACTTCCAAAGTTGTGGCAAAATGGCATAAGGACAACCAAGTCAAGGTATTGGAGTGGCCATCAAAAAGCCCTGACCTCAATCCTATAGAAAATGTGTGGGCAGAACTGAAAAAGCGTGTGCGAGCATGGAGGCCTACAAACCTGACTCAGTTACACCAGCTCTGTCAGGAGGAATGGGCCAAAATTCACCCAACTTATTGTGGGAAGATTGTGGAAGGCTACCTGAAACGTTTTACCCAAGTTAAACAATTTGAAGGCAATGCTACCAAATACTAATTGAGTGTATGTGAACTTCTGACCCACTGGGAATGTGATGAGAATGATTTCAGCTTTTATTTCTTTCAACTATTATTCTGACATTTCACATTCTTAAATAAAGTGGTGATCCTAACTGAACTAAGACAGGGAATTTTTACTAGGATTAAATGTCAGGAATTGTGAAAAATGAAGTTTAAATGTATTTGGGTATGTAAACTTTTTACTTCAACTGTATCTCTGACCTTATCACATTTAAAACATATTAAATATGATGATATAAAAATATATATAATGACAAAGCTGTAAAACCTTAACTAAATATAAATCAACTTATTAAATATCATTGGTGTTTATTGAGTTTCAGCATGAAATGTCATTTTTTTTACGCGCTGTTAATGTTTTGGTGTCAAACTGATGGCAGTTTTGGAAAAAAGTAAATCGTTGGGTGAGTTGCAGAGGTAAATTTAAAATGATGCCATTCTTGATTAGATGCTTTTTTTCCCATTAATTAGGCAAGTTCCTCTTAAACCATCTGGTCTATCTACTAGAAACTCATGGACAATATGGACACAGATATTTAAAAAATAATAATACTATATATGAATAAAACATTCAAGTCTAAGTTACCAAAGTTACGATAGATTGCCATAGATTTTCTGTTAATTACCAAAACTACTGAAGATTCTGGTAACTTTTTTTTGTAAATTACCAGTAGCTTTGCAACCCTAGTCAGACCACATAACACCGGCTTAGTACTGTAGGCCTGCTTACTGTTGCATGCATGACTCTGCCCTGCCGTCAGTTGACATTGTTTAACAAACATTAGCCTCCCTGTACATCCTGATTTTATCACAACAGTGTTGCTGCTCCTGCTCGGACTCTGTCACATTACGTCATGCCAGTTTCCTGCCCTTTGGAATAGTTAATAATAAGCTAAGCTTTAGGCTAGCAGAGGAACACACCTGGATATGTCCCAATCTTATGTACTTGTTTATCTACACAGCATGTGTGTGTCATGTTGGCTTTGTTTGTGTCTCCTCTCTCTCTCTCTCTCTCCAACATTAGAATTTTCTTTAGTCATTCACACTGCAGTTGGAAGGGATAAACGCATACTATATCATATCTCTCTGGAGTACTCCCAGTACTAAATATTCTTCATACTCTTAGCCTTGAGCTACAAACAACATTTCAGAGGTTCTCAACTATCCCACATTTTGTGCAGTCGTTTTCATTTGAAGTTCGCCCCACTCATGCGTTGGCCTTTGGTACGCACATTTTAGTCATGTGGCATACGGTCTTATCCAGAGCATTCATCTTAAGATAGCTACACACACCTGCAGTAAATAGTGAGGTCGTGCCCCTTGCCTGCCTGTGTGCATGTAGCAGCCTCTAGTTGGAGGTGTGATGTGTTGTGTAACAGGGGTCATGTGGTCACCCATCGACACCCACTATTCCCCTTCAGCTGCCAAGCTGAGGGAGGAGAAAGAGAGGAGATAAGGGGGGATAAATAAAGAGATCTCGAGCAGCTTAATGTAAATGTTGTGATCACCACACCGGGCAGGTGCAGGCCCTAGGCAGACAAGTGTTTGTGGATGAAAGTGATCATTCAGG
Organism: Salmo trutta; assembly: GCF_901001165.1. Taxonomy (NCBI): domain Eukaryota; kingdom Metazoa; phylum Chordata; class Actinopteri; order Salmoniformes; family Salmonidae; genus Salmo; species Salmo trutta. Next base: position 10,642,492 of record NC_042983.1, on the reverse strand, counting down.
GGTGAAATGACTGCAGGAGAGCTAGAGATCTGACACCATATAAGGTGAACAATGACGTCTGAGGGGGTTTAAAGGCCCAATGCGGTCATTTTCATGTCAATATCATATCATTTCTGCGTAACAATTCTTAGTTTTCCATAAACATTTTCAAACCATTTCTCAAGCAAGAATTTAGCTGTGAGTGGTCTGAGTGGGGAGGTGAAAACTGAAAGCTAGCTGTTATTGGCAGTGAGGTCTATTAACCAATTTATGGGCTGGTGACGTCACCAGGATTGCCTGGATGAAAATACAATCAGGAAATAACCCTCTTTTTTTTCTCTCACTTTTACAGTGTTAGTTTCATCAGCTGTTGCAGAATATGATACAAAGCACAGGAAAAAACTGAATTTGGACTGCACTGGTCCTTTTATAGGTGGCTGATGAAATTATGCATCTCTCTTCCTCTCCAGACGCGCACACCTACGGCTGTGTTTAGAGCGACTGAAATCCCTCGTTCCATTGGGACCAGACTCCAACAGGCATACCACCCTCAGCCTGCTGATGAGGGCCAAGAAACACATCGTGGTGGGTGATGGTGGGCGGAGAAGTAATGAGAAATCAGTTTAAAGTGTTTACAGTTTCAAGAGGGCAATTTTATTCTACCATTGGAGGAGGTTAATAGACGGTGCCACTCTGTTTCTGCCTCAGCCAACTCCCTTTTTACTGTCATGGCAACGTTTGGCGTGGTTACAGCAACAGAGTTGACTAAAATAGAAAGAAATCTGTTACCATGGAGACCCTATTAAATTACTAGAGGGGGCTATGTAATAAACCCTTAGTTCTTGAAAGGGGTGAAAATGGCAGCCATGTTGGTCCGGGAGAATTCCAAACCAATCTAATTGGAATTAATGGCAGTAGAGGCGTAATCCCGATTTGACTTATGTAGGAAAATAAAAGTAAGGCATATCGTATATCAGAAATTGTGTAATAGAATTATTGTCAAATAATTATACAGTTCATACAGGTTTTATACACTGCTCAAAAAAATAAAGGGAACACTTAAACAACACATCCTAGATCTGAATGAAAGAAATAATCTTATTAAATACTTTTTTCTTTACATAGTTGAATGTGCTGACAACAAAATCACACAAAAATAATCAATGGAAATCCAATTTATCAACCCATGGAGGTCTGGATTTGGAGTCACACTCAAAATTAAAGTGGAGAACCACATTACAGGCTGATCCAACTTTGATGTAATGTCCTTAAAACAAGTCAAAATGAGGCTCAGTAGTGTGTGTGTGGCCTCCACGTGTCTGTATGACCTCCCTACAACGCCTGGGCATGCTCCTGATGAGGTGGCGGATGGTCTCCTGGGGGATCTCCTCCCAGACCTGGACTAAAGCATCCGCCAACTCCTGGACAGTCTGTGGTGCAACGTGGCGTTGGTGGATGGAGCGAGACATGTCCCAGATGTGCTCAATTGGATTCAGGTCTGCGGAACGGGCGTGCCAGTCCATAGCATCAATGCCTTCCTCCTGCAGGAACTGCTGACACACTCCAGCCACATGAGGTCTAGCATTGTCTTGCATTAGGAGGAACCCAGGGCCAACCGCACCAGCATATGGTCTCACAAGGGGTCTGAGGATCTCATCTCGGTACCTAATGGCAGTCAGGCTACCTCTGGCGAGCACATGGAGGGCTGTGCGGCCCCCCAAAGAAATGCCACCCCACACCATGACTGACCCACCGCCAAACCGGTCATGCTGGAGGATGTTGCAGGCAGCAGAACGTTCTCCACGGCGTCTCCAGACTCTGTCACGTCTGTCACGTGCTCAGTGTGAACCTGCTTTCATCTGTGAAGAGCACAGGGCGCCAGTGGCGAATTTGCCAATCTTGGTGTTCTCTGGCAAATGCCAAACGTCCTGCACGGTGTTGGGCTGTAAGCACAACCCCCACCTGTGGACGTCAGGCCCTCATACCACCCTCATGGAGTCTGTTTCTGACCGTTTGAGCAGACACATGCACATTTGTGGCCTGCTGGAGGTCATTTTGCAGTGCTCTGGCAGTGCTCCTCCTTGCACAAAGGCGGAGGTAACGGTCTTCCTAAGTGGACAGTTTGATTTCACAGAAGTGTGATTTGACTTGGAGTTACATTGTGTTGTTTAAGTGTTCCCTTTATTTTTTTGAGCAGTATATAAAGTTTCTGTATAAATAGCCTCTAAAATATGTGAATAGACCATAAATGTCTCCATTGTTGTTTTCTTGGAAAGCTGTGAGCGCTATTATGTTCAGATATCTGTACTTGTCTGAGTCCTATCAACTGATTTCTACTAGTGTATGACTGGATTGGCTGCATCGTTTGAATAGTATATTGGCAGTTAATTTGGAAAATTCTTGATCATTCCTCTAAAACTGTCTGGCTAGCTAGCTAACAAACAGAGTGCAGATAAATTCTTCAAATGCATTGTTTTACATTATCTTATCGCAGCACTGGCAAACCATGGTTGACCAACTTCCTGACCCAAATGGCTGATCTTTAATACCATCATAAGAAGGTTCAAATTAATTCTAGTATTCTAATTCCTAATTCTATGTCTGTTACCCTCGTGGTCTAGAGGGTAATTAGTGTAGTGCTAACTCGGGTGAGCGACTAGTGTACATCAGGGTTTGATGAGGTAGAGTAAAGCGGCGCCTGGTAAAAACTAAACCCTGCATCACTCCAGGACCAAGGTTACCTACTTAGTAGACTAGACTGTTGAGGAACCTGTCCATGGTTAACTATGTGTGGTTGGTAGGAGGAGGCCAGTATATTAATTAATCACTGTTTGTATTTAGTCAATAAGTATTCAACCTTGTTATGGCAAGCCGAAATGAGTTCAGGAGTAAATAGTTGCATATTAAGCCATAAATTGCATGTATTCACTCTCTCTAATAGTGTTTTATCATGATTTTTCAATTACTACCTCATCCCTGCACCCAACCCATACAATTATCTGTAAGGTCCCTCAGTCAAGCAGTGAATTTCAACCACAAAGTCCAGGGACGTTTTCCAAAGCCTAGCAAAAAAGGGCACGTATTGGTAGATTTATATAAAGCAGACACGGAATATCCCTTTCAGCATGGTGAAGTTATTAATTACACTTCGAATGGTATATCACTACACAGATAATGGCGTCCTTCCTAACTCCGTTGCCAGAGAGGAAGGAAACCGCTCGGGGATTTCACCATGAGACCAATGGTGACTTTAAAACAGAGTTTAATGGCTGTGATGTGGGAGAACTGTGGATGGATCCACATTGTAGTTACTCCCCAATTCTAACTTAATTGACAAAGTGAGAAGGAATTTTCCAAAACATGCATCCTGTTTGCAACAAGGAACTAAAGTAATACTGCAAAAAAAATGGTTATGTTTGGGGCAAATCCAATACAACACATTACTGAGTACCACTCCATATTTTCAAGCATAGTGGTGGCTGCATCATGTTATTGGCATGCTTGAAATTGTTAAGGACTGGGGAGTTTTTCAGGATAAAAAAGAAACTGAATGGAGCTACGCACAGGCAAAATCCTAGAGGATAACCTGGTTGTCTGCTTTCCACCAGACACTGGGAGATAAATCTAGGGCAAGACCTGAAAATTGGGGTCTAGCAATAATCAACAACCAATTTGACAGAGCTTGAAGAATTTTGAAAATAATTATGTGCAAATGTTGCACAATCCAGGTGTGGAAAGCTTTTAGACACCCAGAAAGACTCACAGCTGTTATCACTGCAAAAGGTGCTTCTACAACATGACTCATCGATGTGAATACTTATGTAAATGAGATTTGTTTAATTTTCAATACATTAGCAAAAATGTCTTAATGTTTTCACTTTGTCATTATGAGGCATTGTGTAGATGGGTGAGAGAAAAAAAATCTGTCTCTGACATAACAGAATGTGGAATAAGTCAAGTGGTACGAATACTTTCTGAAGGCACTGTACATACTGAGGTCAGAGGTTGCAGGAGGGCAAAAGGCGATATCAGCATGTCTTAGAGCAGCTGTCACAAGAGCACACACACAAAGTGAGGACCAGTGTCTATTGCTGTATGTGTGTCTGCTGTAGAGGTTGGAGGAGAGCGAGCGGAGAGCCCAGCATACCTTAGACCAGCTGCAGAGAGAGCAGAGGCACCTGCAACGGCGTCTGGAGCAGCTGGGGGTGGAGAGAACACGCATGGACAGCACAGGATCCATTGTCTCCTCCGACAATCCTGACTCAGACCAGGGTGAGCACTCAAGGGAATCCCTGTCCTACATTACAAACTGAACTGGGATCATTAATGCTTTGTGGAGGTTTACAGTATAACATGTCGTTTTTTTCTTCATTTGTCAAAGTTTCAAGTTTTTCCATCAAACCACACTATAATACAATGGTGTCCATTCTCTTCCACCAATCCTTCCACCCACTCTATGTGATGGGGCTTTATGTTAACCAAAGTTATTGAATTTGAATATGAGCTCAGTAGAGACCACATTGGTGCTGATTGTGGTACCTGCATAATATTGACCTGTGTTGTGTGTTGCAGAGGAGGAGCTGGATGTGGATGTGGAGGGGACTGACTACCTGCTGGGGGATCTGGAGTGGAGCACCAGCAGTGTCAGTGACTCTGATGAGCGGGGCAGCCTGCGCAGCAGCTGCAGTGACGAGGGCTACTCCAGCGCCAGCCTGCGCCTGCGCATGCAGAACCAAAACACTCAGGAGAAGGCCGAGCAGCTGGGCTGCAGCCTATAAGAGCACAGCCCTCAACCTCTGACCCCCCCAGCCCTCATCCAATCCCGTCCTTCTATCGTCCAGTTAACTCCCGCCCTCCAACCAGTCTCTGCCAATCAGACCTCACTCCCAGCAGGACTGGCCTGCTCTGACCAAGCCCCCTCCTCCTTTCCAGCTGTATTCCACCTCTTTCCCCCCTGAAACCCCCAATGCAACACCTCTTAGACACCGTCCTATCTCAACCATCCATCGGCCAACCAGAATGGAGGATCAGTCTGTGGCACTGCCCAATCAGAGCTTTTTGATGAGTGGGATTAGGAAGACAAGACACTCCGTCCGTCCCTTTGTGTCCACCAGCCCTCCCCCTTCCTTCCTTCCTTCCTTCCTTCCTTCCTTCCTGCTCTGCTGTCCGTTTCAGTGTAAGAGCCAAGTAGAGGTGACTGACTTTTCACATATCCATGCAGTGTCCCCCTTCCAGCGTCCGAAAACTTAAGACAGCTAGAGAATGTGATTACAACACCACACCTACACCCCACTGCCTCTCTCTCTTGTTCAGAAGCCATCTGAAGCAATCCAGTCATGATGAGAACCCCTCTCGACCCCCAGCTCTAAATCCCATCTCGGCCATTTCTCCCATGAGACGCCCCTCCATAGGTGGTGGTGGTGGTACAGACAGCAGAGCTGTGCCACCTGACTAACCAATCACAGCATGGTATTTTGGAACGGAGTATAGGAATGGATGGTCTTGGTCAAAGAGCTGTGGCGTGGTCATTTTAAACAGTCTACACAGCAGCTGTTGTAGTAATGTTATCAGGTGTAGTCTTTCAGTAAGTCTTTATGGTAAATAATCGTCTACCTGCACTGTGCACGTGAAGCCTCACTGGGAGTTCTACGACGCTAAGCACGGCTGTGACGTCATCCATGTTCCACAACCTCTTCGTTGTTGTGGTCGGCAGCAATACATCCATCCCTCTCTTCTCTACCGGGATAGCGGCTGGATACATACCTCCATGTTTATGGCTCTTATGGGGTGGGGGGTTATTAAGCTGTCATTTTTTTTGTCCACACCTACCATTTCAGATTTTTTATGATTGGGGGGGGAGTAGAAAAAAAACCTTGTGAAGAACAATGTGCAGCATGAGATTAAGGGTTGGGGGGGATTGGGTTTAAGGCAACTTGTATCTTCCTCTCTCTGATGACGGTGGCGTCTAGCTTGTGTTTTAATGTACGTGTCTGTGTTGCTGCTGGTCACGTACTGTAGCCAGTGGTAATCACTTCAATGTGTCTGAAGGGAAGTCACACAGACAGACGGACAGTACATTAACTGTTGAAATAAACCACATTCCATGTTAGAGAGAAAGTAAGGTATGTTAGTAGAGAATTACCTTCGCCCATATTTATGAGGGAGAGCGTTTTGCAGTTTTAATGCCAGGAAGGATCTAGCTATCTGCTTCAGGTTACCCACAAGCAGAACACAACCGATTTGGTGACTTGCTTTGCCTTTCAGTCAAAACACAGTACAAGGAAGGTCAACGTCTATTGAGTTAGTTCACCTCTGAAAAGAAAAGAGCAGAAAGGTTACTGTACACTAAATATACTCTGCCTGGCCTATAGAGCTATTTATTATTTTTAGCAAGATGTAGTCATGTTTATGTAAATAGTTTACACAGAAAGAGCTCTATGTATATTGAATAAAAAGTATTTATATTCGATCTAAATATATAGATATATCTATTTCATTAGTTATCGCTTTAGTTATGTTATTCTTGTGAGGTTTTCTATGTGTGCTTGGTTTGCACATCATAGTCAATCCATAGCTTTTTAGAACTGTCTTTTGTGCCTATAGACTTGTGTCCTTTCAGAAATTGGCACGGTGCTCCTAGAAATGAATGAAATTGTTTTGTGGTTGATTATATAAAAAAAAAATAATAATAATAATACATCCTCTGTCAATAGGAAAATAATTTAAATGAATATAATTTTTAAAAAGTGAATATAAAAATGTATATAATTTAAGAGGAGCTGGTGTTGGTGCTTTGGCATTGCTGTGACGATGGGAAGCTACAGTGGGGTTTTCACCCTTCTTTGTGCCTGAGAGCCTGAAACAAAATGGCTCCTTGACCCAAGAGATTATAACATAGTGTAGCGAGAGGAGGAAATGGTGGGTTCAATAACCTGGGGATAAACTGGAGAGGATTGCAGCAGCGGTTGAATGTAGTTGACTAGCCTATAATCTATCTCCTGCACTGTTGCAGCGCAATGGCGAACCTCGATCCTGTGTCACATGCAGAATCTCGTTAGAATGGGAAGATGGTCGATACACAGACAAAAAAATATATATGAAATATAGGATTAGGGTTGTTTAGTGTCTTGTGTGGAATGCTGCACTTCTGTGTCACTTAAAAAAAACGTATCCAAAAGGAGAGGAACGATGTAACCATGCTAGAAGGGGATTGTTGGGAATTGAGCCCCTGGCTGAGACTGGTGTTATGGGGCAGGTGTGTGTGCTGGAATGCTGTCGGTTTGAGTCGGGGTGTGTGTGTGTCCCGTCACTGTCTTCAGAGAGAAACTATAAGGGTTTGGGAGAGGGAGGGTTGTTTTGAATTGGGGGGGAAGATTAGCACTTGAATGGATGTTTTTTAGTTGTTTACAAGTAAAAAGGTACACACACAACAAAAAAGCCCACGTCTTCAAAGAAGACCTCATGTATTATTAAAAGATCGAATGGGATCTTAAGCACTTACAAATGCATAACATATTGTAGGAATTGGAATTCGTAACATACTGTATCATACGAATTGCAAAAAAAGAAAAAGGATGGCGTGCACAATTTTCTGGGACCCGTTTTGTCTTGAGTGCTACTTTCTAAACTACTGGTTGAAAATATACGAAACCTCTGTAGCATCACTTTAACCTAAGCATTGTCTGTTATTCGGGGGCCACACACTCTTCTCTTTCCCTCCGTCCATGGCCTGTTTTCTGTGTCTTCCACTCCTCGTGTGTGAATGTGGCTCCCATAGAGAAGAGATCCTGATTCATTTCTATGGTGGTTTCCCCCCCCCCCCTCCTCCACATGCTGTGGGCCAGCCACCATGGTGCAGAGGGAGCCTGAGGGAGCAGACTGGGCTGTTTGTACAGTATAGCTGCAGCTCTCCTCCCTCCCTGTATTACACTTTAACACCCCTGGTGCTTCAGCATCTGCCTTAATAGCAGGTGTGGATTCTTAAAGAACAAGCAGATCACTGCAGTTGGCTTCTGTGTAGTCCTGTGTAAGCTATATGGGATATCACCCTGGGAATTAAATTTTATCTTTTTATTTTATTTTTGTGTATATTTGGGTTAGGTTCGTACGAAGTGGCTTAAGCCTTAAAACAGACAACTGTAAGAGAACCATAGTAAAGTATATTATATATGAATGTATATAATGTAAGTGTAGACGTGTTATTACGAATGTCATTCTTTTCATTGTAACTGTGTCTCGGGTGTGTTGCTCTCCCTCATACGCGCACACACGTCATACACGCACGTCAGAAAAACAATGGCTTAAGGGTTTGTTCAACTATTAAAAAGGTGGATATTTTGCGCACTTACATTTTAGAATTGGGGAATTTGAATATTGACTTTAAAAGAAAGCACTTAAACATTTCGGAGGAAGGGGGGGAATGTGGAACAGTAATTTATATTTGCCAGTGATTTGAAAGGAATAAAACATCTCCCAACCTTGTTTACCGAGCTACTTTCCTTGTCTTTGTATTTATGACTTGGTCGGATGATTTGAAATATGTATTCATCTATGATTATGCTGATTGCAGTTATGTCTGTCTTACCTTAATTGAATACTCAGGCTGTAAGTTACTCTGGAAAAGGGTGTATGCTAAAGGACCGAAATGTAATGTAAATCTAATGCAGAGCACATGCCTCTAGTGCCTATATTCTATAGTAGCAATAATCAGCTTGGGTTTGATGAGACCTTTTTCAATGTGGAATGATGCCAGACAGGGAAAACAAAGCCATCATCTTGGGAGGTAATCAGAGCTAGCTTTGGCAGGCAGAATAACTCTTTTCTGACAGTAATCTCCTGCCTAAATCCCTGGTTTGACCAGATAAGTCTGCGGCTGTTTAATAACCGGGATGGAGGGAGGAGAGGAGGGAGTGATGGAACCTTGATCAGCATCCTTCCTCTCAAAAGTCTGTCGTCTTTTTGCTCACTGCTAAAGCACACACACACACACACTGGTACACACGCACACTGGTATGCACACACACTTGCACATAGTCACAAATGACACATCGCAAAGCAATTTCTTTATCTTGGCACCTTTGTGATGCAGTCTGTCCTTGTCTGGCTGCCAACTCAGCGGGAGGAAGATGGAGAGTGCAGTGTGGATATTCTACTATGGATTACTGTTCTTACACCCTCTGATATGATTCTAGCACGCCTCTGACCCTTCTCCCTGGTGACTGAGATTAGTTATTCTTCCCGTATCTAATTCAGACTGGAATAATATGTGTCTAGGTCAGTCTGTATGAGATGCTCACTGCTTATAGCCTATTGGCCAAAGGAAATCTGAAGTAGAAGTCCTTTGTAGCTCGTTGGTAGAGCAAGGTTCTTGTAATGCCAACGTAGTGGGTTCGATTCCCGGGATCAGCTATACATAAAATGTATGCCCGCATGACTAAATCGCTTTGGATAAAAGTGAATGCTAAATGGCATATGTTAAATTGTTATATTATTGAAGACTTTTTCACTCCAGGTTTATTCTGTTCTGAACTAGTATAGCAGAAGAAGCATTGGTGCTTTACAGTATTTTGATCTGACCTGTTTGACCCCCCCCAGCACTTTCCTCAGGCGATATTCTTAAAAGGGGGTGAGTCTACATGGGATATTCTTGAAGGGGAGTGAGTCTACATGGGATATTCTTGAAGGTGAGTGAGTCTACATGGGATATTCTTGAAGATGAGCGAGTCTACAGGGGATATTCTTGAAGGTGAGCGAGTCTACAGGGGATATTCTTAAAGGGGGTGAGTCTACAGGGGATATTCTTAAAGGGGAGTGAGTCTACAGGGGATATTCTTAAAGGGGAGTGAGTCTACAGGGGATATTCTTAAAGGGGAGTGAGTCTACAGGGGATATTCTTAAAGGGGAGTGAGTCTACATGGGATATTCTTAAAGGGGAGTGAGTCTACATGGGATATTCTTAAAGGGGAGTGAGTCTACACGGGATATTCTTAAAGGAGAGCGAGTCTACAGGGGATATTCTTAAAGGGGAGTGAGTCTACAGGGGATATTCTTAAAGGGGAGTGAGTCTACAGGGGATATTCTTAAAGGGGAGTGAGTCTACATGGGATATTCTTAAAGGGGAGTGAGTCTACATGGGATATTCTTAAAGGGGAGTGAGTCTACCCTCCCAGGTGGTGGTAGGTCTGGTGGGGGAGCAGCAACTGTCAAGGAAACCTTGAATATAATATAGACTCCAAACAAAAGACGTGAATGGACAGTCTTTGAATGCCATCAGTGTCATTGTCTCATGGGCGTACATGTTTTGCATTGCAGTTCTGACCCTAAATGCTTTCCCACAACACTACGCTACCTGATATAGTGTCGTCTTTGTTATTGCTGCAATAGCTAGACTAGACTACTCTCTACTTGCAGCTGTTACTGGTTTGCAGGTCCACTATCGTGACAGTGTATTGATGGCGAGTGTACAAAGATGGCTTTATCATTGACGTGTGTGCATGCCATGACAAATGTGTGTGTGTGTCGTGTGTCTACATTCTGTCAGTGGGTTCCGAGTCCCTGTAACCCCTCCATCCCCCTGGCTGTCAGATTAGGCAAATCCATCACTTTATCCCAACCCGGCAGACCCAACGAACCACAACCTTTGCACGCACACACACAGACACACACCTAGGCCCGAATAACACTTTGCAATAGAATTGCAACATGCCCTTGGGAAATAAACATTGAGTACACAACTCTATCGTTTATGTGCTTTGAATCACCGCTGCAGATGCTTGCTTTAGGCATTATCCCTAATATGTTGAGAGACTCACACAACAGTCATGCCAGATCACACCCTCTTATTCAAATGTAAACACTGGCATATGAAACAAAACAGATAGCTGCACTTAGGAAGTATTCTCTCTGTGAGAGCAAATGGACTATTTTACAGCAGAAAAATACATACAGACAGAATTCTGGGTCGTTCCACAAATGGAATGCCCTTTTATAATTTAAGTAAAAATTGTCCACCAATATTGAATTTTAAAAGCCTGTTATATTAAATGAAGTGCTCTATAGACCACATGTAGAATTCAATCAATCAGATTTTTTTATATGAATAAAGACTTGCTATAGTGCCAAAATTCAGCATTTTGACCTGTCCGTCTGTGCTCCCTCTGTGACTTCTAGGAGGATTTTAATCCGCTTTCTCCAAGTAATTTCTGAAGATGACTTGCCCTCAGAACAGCCTCAATTTGTCGCATGGACTCGACAAGGTGTCGAAAGCGCTCCACAGGGATGCTGGCCCATGTTGACGCCAATGATTCCCACAGTTGTGTCAAGTTGGCTCGATGTCCTTTGGGTGGTGGACCATTCTTGATACACACGGGAAACTGTTGAGTGTAAAAAACCCAGCAGCACTGCAGTTCTTGACACAAACCTGTGCACATTGCACTTACTACCATACCTTGTTCAAAGGCACTTACATCTTTTGACTTGCCCATTCACCCCTCAGACTTGCACACATACCCGATCCAAGGCTTAAAAATCTCCTCCCCTTCATCTACGCTGATTGAAGTGGATTTAACAAGCGATATCAATAAGGGATCATAGATTTCACCTGGTCAGTCTATGTCATGGAAAGAGCAGGTGTTCTTAATCTTTTGTACACTCAGTGTACATCTGTTGGCCTTAAAATGAGGGACACTGTTATGTGAACTGAACTCTTATATGTTGAAACTATTCAATTTTAAATATTTACTTCAAAAGAAACGTTGAACATCTGATAGTCAAATCATAGTGTAAAAGCAGGTGAGTTGGTTCTACTCTTTTTGGTTGTTTTCTGGTGTTTTGAGGTGGAAAACTTTTGCACACAAGCTTCCATTCCTCCTGTCACTAGGGGATTTATGGCTGATTTAAGTCCGCAGAGTCTATTGATGCATCGGTGCGTCAATCTAATGAATGTAAAAAAAAAAAACAGGCAGCCCATGCAGAGATATCTGCATGGGCTGCAATTCAATCCACTGCATCCGCTTATGGCGGCCTTCCACATCTGCGGTGGGAGGTGGCCGAGCTACAGTTGTGTTTGTCAGACCATGAGACATCCCAAAAATTGGTATTCTCACAAAAACGGGACGCATCTGAAGTCGTCACCGTCAATGTGCCAACTTCTGTTTGTAGCATCCAAACCCTCATCAAACTACACACAATACCCCATAATAACAAATCAAAAACAGTTTTTTTATTTTGTATTGCAAATTTATAAAAAATAAAAAACTGAAATGACACATTTGCATAAGTATTCAGACCATTTACTCAGTACTTTCTTGAAGCACCTTTGGCAGCGATTACAGCCTCGAGTCTTCTTGGGTATGACGTCACGTTGTTCGTAACTTGTTTTGTACATAATGTTGCTGCTACCGTCTCTTATGACCGAAAAGAGCTTCTGGACATCAGAACTGCGGTTACTCACCTCAGATTAGACTAAGAGTTTTTCTTCAATGAGTCGAATGGGAGGGAGATACTACAGACACCCGACCAGGCCCAGATCCCCGTCATTCGCTGGAAAAGGAAATTTTGCGAAACAAGATCAGGGTGCCTTGTGAGGATCAGGTGACGAGTGGCTAATCTGCCTTTGCCTTCCATCCTGCTAGCTAACGTTCAATCGCTGGAAAATAAATGGGACAAACTGAAAGCACGTATATCCTACGAACGGGACATTAAAAACTGTAATATCTTATGTTCCCCCGAGTTGTGGCTGAACGACAACATAAAGAACATAGAGCTGGCGGGTTAAACACTCTATCGGCAGGATAGAACAAATGCCTCTGGTAAGACACGGTGCGGGGGCCTATGCATATATGTAAACAACAGCTGGTGCATGATATCTAAGGAAGTCTCAAGGTTTTGCTCGCCTGAGGTAGAGTATGTCATGATAATCTGTAGACCACATTATCTACCAAGAGAGAGTTCATCTGTATTTTTCATAGCGGTCTACATACCACCACAGACCAATGCTGGTACTAAAACCACACTCAATGTGCTGTATACCTCCATAAGCTAACAGGAAAACGCTCATCCAGAGGCGGCGCTCCTAGTGGCCGGGGACTTTAATGCAGGGAAACTTAAATCTGTTTTACCTCATTTCTATCAGCATGTTAAATGTGCAACCAGAGGGGGGATAATTCTAGACCACCTTTACTCCACACACAGAGACGTGTACAAAGCTCTCCCTCACCATCCATTTGGCAAATCTGACCATAATTCTATCCTCCTGATTCCTGCTTACAAGCTAAAATTAAAGCAGGAAGCACCAGTGACTGTCTATAAAAAAGTGGTCAGATGAAGGAAATGCTAAACTGCAGGACAGTTTTGCTAGCACAGAATGGAATATATTCCGGGATTCTTTCCGATGGCATTGAGGAGTACACCACATCAGTCACTGGCTTTATCAATAAGTGCATCGACAACATCGTCCCCACAGTGACTGTATGTACATACCCCAACAAGAATACAGGCAATTTTCGCAATGAGCTAAAGGGTAGAGCTACCGCTTTCAAGGAGCGGGACTCTAACCCAGAAGCTTATAAGAAATCCCGGTATGCCCTCCGACGAACCATCAAGCAGGCAAAGCGTCAATACGGGACTAAGATCGAATCGTACTACACCTGCTCCGACGCTCATCGGATGTGGGAGGGCTTGCAAACTATTACAGACTACAAAGGGAAGCACAGCTGAGAGCTACCCAGTGACACGAGCCTACCAGATGAGCTAAATAACTTCTATGCTCGTTTCAAGGCAAGTAACACTGAACCATGCATGAGAGAATCAGCTGTTCCGGACGACTGTGTGATCATGCTCTCCGCAGCTGATGTGAGTAAGACCTTTAAACAGGTCAACATTCACAAGGCCGCAGGGCCAGATGGATTACAAGGATGTGTACTCCGAGCATGCGCTGACCAACTGGCAAGTGTCTTCACTGACATTTTCAACCTCTCCTTGTCTAAGTCTGTAATACCAACATGTTTCAAGCAGACCACCATAGTCCCTGTGCCGAAGAACACTAAGGTAACCTGCCTAAATGATTACCGCCCCGTGGCACTCACGTCGGTAGCCATGAAGTGCTTGAAAGGCTGGTATTGGCTCACATCAACAGCATCCTCCCGGACACCCTAGATCCACTCCAATTTGCATACCGCCCCAACAGATCCACAGATGACGCAATCTCAATCGCAGTCCACACCGCCCTTTCTCACCTGGACAAAAGGAACACCTATGTGAGAATGCTGTTCATCGACTACAGCTCAGCGTTCAACACCATTGTGCCCACGAAGCTCATCACTAAGCTAAGGACTCTGGGACTAAACACCTCCCTCTGCAACTGAATCCTGGACTTCCTGATGGGCCGACCCCAGGTGGTAAGAGTAGGCAACAATACATCTGCCACGCTGATTCTTAACACTGGGGCCCCTCAGGGGTGTGTACTTAGTCCCCTCCTGTAGTCCCTGTTCACCCACGACTGCGTGGTCAAACACGTCTCCAACACCATCATTCAATTTTCTGACGACACAACAGTGGTAGGCCTGATCACCGACAATGATGAGACGGCCTATAGGGAGGAGGTCAGAGAACTGGCAGTGTGGTGCCAGGACAACAACCTCTCCCTCAATGTGAGCAAGACAAAGGAGCTGATCGTGGACTACAGGAAAAGGCGGGCCGAACAGGCCCCCATTAACATCGATGGGGCTGTAGTGGAGCGGGTCGAGAGTTTTTCAAGTTCCTTGGTGTCCACATCTCCAACGAACTATCATGGTCCAAACATACCAAGACAGTCGTGAAGAGGGCACGACAAAACCTTTTCCCCCTCAGGAGACTGAAAAGATTTGGCATGGGCCCCGAGATCCTCAAAAGGTTCTACAGCTGCACCATCGAGATCATCCTGACCGGTTGCATCACCGCCTGGTATGGCAACTGCTCGGCATCTGACCGTAAGGCGCTACAGAGGGTAGTGCAAACGGCCCAGTACATCACTGGGGCCAAGATTCCTGCCATCCAGTACCTATATAATAAGCGGTGTCAAAGGAAATCGGCACCGGACATTGACCCCCCCCCCCCCCCCTCTGTACACTGCTGCTACTTGCTGTTTGTTTGTTACCTATGAATAGTCACTTCGCCCCCACCTCCATGTACAGATTACCGGTACCCCTGCACACTGACTCGGTACTTGTGCCCCCTGTATATAGCCTCGTTATTGTTATTCTTATTTTGCTACTTTTTATTTTAGCCTACTTGGTAAATATTTTTTGTTCTACTTGAACTGCACTGTTGGTTGAGGGCTTGTAAGTAAGCATTTCACGGTAAAGTCTACACTTGTTGTATTCGGCGCATGTGGCAAATAAAATTTGATTTGATTTGAGTGTCATAGCAAAAGGTTTGAATGCTTATGTAAATAAGGTATTTCTGTAAATTTGCTAAAATGTCTAAAAACCTGTTTTCACTTTGTCATTATGGGGTATTGTGTGTAGATTGATGAGGATTTGTATTTATATTATCCATTTTAGGGGTCTGAATACTTTCCGAATGCACTGTATGTATTAAAAAAAACTATATTTCCTGTGTTTTCTTTTATGTCCTAGATATAGGACAGACACTTCAAAACCGTATTCCTTATAATTTATTAAGATGAAATCGGCAACCCTGTTACGGTCAACCGTGTTACTTTATTTGACACTTAATTACCCTTGAGATTGGAAAACTTATTTTTATGTAGTTGAACATGTTCTTTATGACATAATGTTAAAATTAGGTTTAAAAAAAAAGTGAAATACAAATGTTGCCGAATTGGTAGAAGGATCCTTCTGTCTCATAATGATTCCGTATCGTAGAATATAAAAGATGTGTTAAGCGAGACAGAGGAGGTGACTGACAATCCCATCCCTACACTGAGAAAAAAAAATGTAGGTAAGGTAGGGGCCGTGCTGTGAATGAGGGGGCTTGTTGACAGATGGAGCTGATAGTCTGCATTAGGAGGAGGGTCTCATGGGACCAGAGGGACGAGGTAGTGCACATCAGACAGGATCAGTTGTTTTTAAGGAAGAAATAAAGATGAATAGAATGGTTACTGGCCAGTAACATACAGTTGGTCTTGGTACAGCTACTTCATGAGCACCTGGCAAATCAAAGCACCTGGGATAGGAACGTTTTAAAGGAGCCTTTTGAGTGAGAGCCTAAGCATGGAGATACTACAGACATTGTAGAGCAATACTGCAGCATTCAAAGGAAATTGCTCTCAAAGTGGGTACTGCTTTTCAAAAATGGCATTTGTCCCAACAGGAAAGAAACTGCAGACTGCAAAGTGAATGCATGTGAATCACACATTTAATTTACAAATCTCATAGATAAAAAAAAGCATCCTCTTTACACCTTGACAGCAGTTGTTTTCAGTTTCTCTCTTTCAGTACAACAAATGTTCCCATTTTGAGGTTCACTAACTTGCTGAGCTGGAGCAGTTGAAAGGAAGACTGAAAGACACAAACGTTGGTCTAGAAAGAGGTGATACCTCTACCTGTCATTTGCTGCTGAGTCACTCCCGGTCGTCTCCTGTCTCAATGGGCCTTTTGTTGCTGCCTGCTGTTGGAGCTGCTGGAAATGGCTGGCCTGAGCTCGCTGGTGAGGTGCGGCAGGGTGTGTGTAGCACAGGAGGTTGGTGGCACCTTAATTGGGGAGGGCGGGCTCGTGGTAATGGCTGGAGCGGCATTAGTGGAATGGTATCAAACACATTGTTTCCATTGTGTTTGATGCCATTCCATTTACTCCGTTCCAGCCATTATTATGAGCCGTCCTCCCCTCAGCAGCCTCCACTGGTATAGGTAGGGGTGTGGGATGTGTGTATGTCTCACACACTAATGATGAGGTGTTTTTGAAAGAGGAGGTGTAGGCTGGAACTATGTGGGAGTGCTGAAGGTACATGTCTGTACACGTGGGTGACACTGTGTTCTGGATGTCAAGGTGACTTTGGTAGAAGTCTGGTGATTATGTCTGGGAGCATATGAGCTGAGAGTTGCCCGCTATAAAACTGAGAGAGGATTCAAACACATTCCATAAGCAAACAATGTGATGTCTATGAAGAGACCGTTGTGAGTGAAAGAATGAATGGTATGAAAGAAAGAAATAAGGACAATCCTTTTTTCTTATGAAGAGCTCAGGATAGACAGCCTGTCTAGCTGCTGATGGTGATTGATCAGTGTAGAAGTAGAGATGAGGTTATCCCATTGTTTACTTGGCCTGGCGTCTCTCAAAGCCAAGTGGAGACGTTGCACATTACTAAGAATATTCTGCCCTCTAGTGGTTAAAATGGGACGTTTGCAAATGCGTTGCATCGACTTTAACATTTGTATTACATCATGGTAAACAAGGCATCTACAGTGTAAATATTTGTTACTTTTTTCAACAGTATTTTATTTTCTGTTCAGATAATAACCATGATTACTCCTTGTTCGTGCATTTGTGGATCCATATGTAAAGCCTCAGTGACATGGATTACATTTGATTAGGAATAACTTGACCATCATGACATGCCGTTTCCCAAGTTACAATCTGCTGCAATGTTATAATAGCATATAGTTCAAGAGATCAATATCATTCAGGGGCAAGGCTACCTCATCAACATTAAAAGTGACGAAACAAGTAGCTTAGAATGTGTTATTATCTTCCTGAATACTTAAAAAATGTAAAGGTGATTGGAAATGCAAATTCAAAATGTGTTGAACGTTTACTATATGGGATAAGATAGCTATTGGGCTATGCATTCTGCAGTCCCGACAGCTATGGGCCAGTGTGTTTTGCCCTCTAAATGGGGTGGTCGGTAACCTGGATCAGGGCCAAGGCCAGATCCAGCATGTCGAGTCATCGCGCGAGAAGAAGACAGCGCTGCACCATCAATAATCCTCTCTCATGTGCTGAATCATCGCCCAAAAGTGCTTTGTGATTCTGGAAAATATTTGCAGGACAGACCTATTTCACAGGTTTATGTTTTCAATGTAGTATAGGCTAAACTTGATAATAGGTGTTAGGCTATTAAGTGACTTGCAGTTATTTAATATGATGTGTGGGCATTGGGGAGTTTATGCAAACAGGCCTTTGTGTCTGTGTCTCTTCCTGTATTCAGACACTGCGGTGGTCGGGCACGAAAGGTGCATGGCTGCAGACTGCAATACAGCAGTACCGTTTAGACGTACTCAGTCCTGTCACACAGTTCACATGCATCGATCCCATGCCTGGACTGCTGGGACAGCACGGCAACACTGTAATGCCAGTGTTCAGTGGGATCGGATAACCTGCATGGGAAGTTTAACAAAACTTAATCAGAAAAGGTCTAGGCAATGTCAATTTGGCCTATTATGTCCTGCGTTGGCCTCAGTATCAACATTTAATAATAAAGTAATTTTTCGCTTTAACCTGTTGGGGATATTCAAACCCCTTAGTATAAACATTATCATCAGGATATTAGTAGGCCTGGCCGTTTGGTCTTATTACAAATAACATTTTTAACATGTCCCCTGTAAGTCATCATTTTATGCTCTCGTATTGACCAAAGGTCTATCTTGGCTTGTCTGTACAGCATGGATTAGCCTGAAATACTTTCAAGTTGAATTCGTGTTCCCCTGAGAATAGTTCTTTTTGCAGGAGTTTGCAGGTTTCCCTTACCCTGCTTCTGCCCCTGCGTCAAATGATGCTCGAGTTTCATCACTATAAAAGCACCTGTCTTGCCAGACATCACTCGTATCTCACTTCCTCTCTCTTTCTCTCTCCCACACTCCCACACTCCACACACACTCTCACACGGGGCAGTGAGAAGGGACTCCGCAAGCAGCAAAGGTCAGACTAGTGTTCCACTTCTCCACCTGCAAACATGAGTTACTCCGGCGACGTCTACTCCAGCAGTTCCTATCGGAAGATCTTCGGGGATGCGCCCCGGAGCTCCGGCCGCATGTCGGTGGGCAGCAGCCCCTCTCGCCTGTCCGGCGGATACCGCTCCAGCGGCTCACACCGCAACTATGGCTCCCCATCCATGGTCACATCCTCCGGCTACCGCAAGGTGGGTGCCGGGCGCAACTTCCACTCCTCCATGCCCGACTCCATGGATTTGACCCAGTCCACGGCCGTCACCAACGAGATGAAAATCATCCGCACCAACGAGAAGGAGCAGCTCCAGGGCTTGAACGACCGCTTCGTCTCCTTCATTGAGAAGGTCCACAACCTGGAGCAGCAGAACAAGGTTCTGGAAGCCGAGGTGACTCTACTGCGCCAGCGCCACACAGAGCCCTCCCGTCTGCACGACTTGTACGAGCAGGAGATCCGGGAGCTGAGGGCGCGGGTCGAGGAGCTGACGCACGAAAAGAGCCAGATGCACCTGGACTGCGTGCAGATGAACGAGATGCTGGACCGCATGAAGGAGAAGCTGGACGAGGAGACGAGGCTCCGCGAGGAGGCGGAGGGCACCCTGAAGAGCTACCGTAAGGACGTGGATGACGCCACGATGTCCCGACTCGAGCTGGAGAAGAAAGTCGAGTCACTGCTGGATGAGATCGCCTTCCTCAGGAAAGTGCACGAGGAGGAGCAGCAAGAGCTGCAGGTTTCCCTGCAAGCCACACAGGTGCCGACATCACTTCACCCTTCATGACCCCCATCAGTTGTCACTTGTCACCCTCATCTCCTCATCACGCCGCCTCCAAATATCCTACCAAATATACACCAAGGGAAAAGTTAGGCAATGTATGTTTTGATGATAACTTGTATCATTTATGGTGATAACCAGTGCCAAATAACTAACACTGTTCATATAGCGTGTTATCAAATGGCTGTCTTATCATTCACATTCACTGTGGCTCCACATTCACCGAGTCAAAGTTAATTCACAGCACATGCGCTGTCCTTGGTGCTGAAGCCAGTGAACACTGCGCACTGCGATAAGTGGCAGTACATTTTACGGCACTGCGGTTCTGCGTAAAACAGCACCATGCAGTAGTCCCTCTCCTCTGCCAATTCAAACATAGGACACTAACTATACATAAACTACGAGGGAAGTTGTATAACTATAAAATAGAATTGAAATGGTGTAAATGGTTACTGAAAATCGATTCTGTGCATAGTCTGAAAGTGTTATACAGTCTAAAGCAAGAGCCAGTGTGCTAAAAAGAGAGGGAATGGGAGGGAGATCGAGAGGGAGGGAGATCGAGAGAGGGGGGGGAGCATTTGGGTTGATGGGGATGCTGGTGCTCCCGCTGATGATGCAGAGAAATAGTAGCGCAATATCTAGGTGTGGTCGACCTAGCATAGGGTCAACTCAGGACGTATAAAACAAATGAAGATGAATCAATGCCCTTGTTGAATTTTACGTAGTCAATCTCATGATGATCAACTATCCCAATCCCACTTTGTGAACACATTTTACAGGACGATTTCTATAGGTTAATTACCGCTGGCACAGAGCCTAGCTGTTGTTATTTACAAGATTGGCAACATGGTATTGATTCATGTTGTCCCACACAAGGTTCATTGCAATATAATCATTCATCAAGGTAACAATTAAACAACACTATTGTAGCGTACAGTGTTTTAGAAGGCACTGGCATTTTGGATAGATCATTGGATAAGGTGATAGTACTCTAAATGCTTTTCTTTAAATAAAAAATAAGTCTGATGTACAATTTAATATCAATTGATGCAACAGAGGATCTTCATTATTGGAAAGATAATTAAGTGTTTGTTTTCTCCAGGGGCTTTTCTATTGCCCTGCTGGAGATATAATTGCCATGGAAGCCATTGAAAGCAACACCCATGATGGTGCACAGAGCCCTGACTCAGCGCTCAATACATCAGCCCTCAGTATTTTACCTCACTAGATAGATCACATTAGCCCAAGGCTCATAGCTCCCATGTGTCTACTGTGAGCCCATGATGGTCTGTGTGGTTTGACATAGATTTCAATAGTGATTATCAAACCTTTTACTATATTTAGTTAGAGAAAAAAAAATTTGGGGTGGGGGAAATGGATGTTGCAACAATTTTGGTTTGGATTTATGATAATAGCCTACTTCACATTTACAGTAAATTAGAATTAATACGAACATAAGAATAATAATATAATAACGAATACTAAAGCAAAATATTATCATATTTCAATCTCCGCTACACTACAAATATGTATATATTTAGCCATTGACGCATTCTCTTCACACCTGGTAACCATACCCAACCCTAACTAACCCCTCTGTCCCTGCCTGGTCCCAGGTTTCAGTGGAGATGGACATGAGGGATGGTAAACCCGACCTGGCCGTGGCCCTGAAGGACATCCGTGCCCAGTACGAGGTCCTGTCAGCCAAGAATCAGAACCAGGCCGAGGAGTGGTACCGCTCTAAGTTTGCTAGTGTGAATGAGGCGGCCTCCCGCAACCAGGACCAGGTGAAGCATAGCAGGGAGGAGCTAAATGAGTATCGCAGGCAGGTGCAGGCCCGCAGCCTGGAGATCGAGGCTCTCAGGGGCCACAATGAGGCCCTGGAGAGGCAGATGGCTGAGATGGAGGACCGCCATAGCAACGAGATGGGAGAGATGCAGGTATGTGGAGTAGGACAGGCTGGCTATTACTGTATACTACAGTAATTGCTACAGTACAGGGTTTACCCTGTGGATTCTACAGAATTATCCCCTCCTAAGTAACAGGTGTATATCACAGATGGTATTTGTGATGGCATTTCAATTGCACTGTAGCACAACACATGTAAAAAGATATTAGGAAATGTACGTTGTGAGGTATTAGGAAATGAACATAGTGAAGTATTTATCATTAGTAACACATTCTGATGTTAATCGGCCTGCAGGAAACCATCCAAGAGCTTGAGTCTGCCCTCCGCAGCACCAAGGGGGAGATGTCCCGTCACTTGCGTGAGTACCAGGACCTGTTGAATGTCAAGATGGCCCTGGACATTGAGATCGCTGCTTACAGGTTAGTCATCACCTAGTCTAAGTCTATATGTCTGATAATGTTAAGTCTGCATTCAGCATATCGTTGATCCAAACCACAGTGCCTTTCCTGTACTCTGAACACCTTTTAAACATCTGAATTCCAAGCCAGCAGTGCTTTGAAAAGTATGAACGGTTGGAGTTTGATACATTTGTAAACTGACTCTCTTCCTCTGATTTAGTCAGTATTTTAGTCAGCTCAGCAATCAGGCCACTGTTGATGCACCACAGTGTCTCTTTGAACGATTTATGAGCACCCCCCCTTTTCTAAACATTTGAATACCTAGTCAGCACAGCAATAGAATTTAATAAATGTTTGTAAACTGACTCTCTCTTCCTCTACATCTCTCCATCTTCACCCCCCTCTTCAGGAAGCTGCTGGAAGGTGAAGAGTGCCGTCTGAGTACAGTTGGCGGAAATATCTTGCAGTCAGGCTACTCTGGCTTCTCGTATTCGTCCAGCCGCTCCTACGCCCTGGGTTCCTCCGCCCCTTACAGGATGAGGGGAGCCAAGCCTGAGGAACCAGAGAAGGAGGAGGATGAGGAAGAGAAGGAGGAAGAGGAGGAAGGAGAGGAGGGAGGGGATGGAGAGGAGAATGGAGATGAGAATGCGGTGGTGAATGGAGAGGGAGATGAAGATGAGGAAGAGGAGGAGGATGTTCAAAAGAAGAAGGAAGAGAAGGGGGGTGCTCCCAGCAAGAGCACCAAGAGCTAAACTGGTTGTGTCATTGATCATCAATGCCTTTTGCCCTACTACAGTCCACTCATTCACTCATATGGATCCCTTCGCTGTCACCTCATTTCTGATTCACAAGGACACACACGCACACACACCGTACTCACGCCAGATGCCTCATACACATGTACCTTCTCCTCTCGTTCTCTGGGTATCAATAATCAGCTGTGTGGTGGAAAATAGAAAGACAGACAATGCAGAGAGGTGTATTACCCTGCCAGAAGATAAACATGTAGCTACATTTTCCCAGGATTCTATGTCACGGTTTTACTCCATAGATGACGGTTACCACAGGGAGCAGAGAGAAGGTGGTCAACATTACAGTATTAAGCCAATCGGTCAGCAAAAGAGAATGCCTTAAAGCAAGTATGACGTCAGATTAAGAAGTCAGGGATGATATCGCTCAGTAAGGTCCCGTCTTTATGTGCCATAAATGATATGAGATGTGGTTATTAAGAGCAATTCAATTGTAATCTTGAAAGTAATAGTAGGATACTGGTAGCAGCACACAGACTATGCCTACTATATGCACAGAGGTCTAGAGCATAGAGCTTTACCAACTTTTACCAGTCCAACATTTAAGGTGCTTTTTGAAGAAATACATTTTAAAAAAAAGTTGGAAACATCTAAGGGAATTTCATTGTAGAAAATGCTCTTTAAACCTTTTCATGAATGTTAGCGTATAATATTGGGGACACAGAAATCCACATCATGCCCATGGGTGCAATACCGTATTCTGAGCTGGAGATACAAACTGGCACACTGAATGCTCCTCCCTCCACTCTTTTTCATTCACAGGAGAAAGATATAGAATGTTCTGTCCATTGACCCACTTTCTTTTCCATCACTTTTCATCACCAGAAAAGTAAATATTTCACCGCTCACCTTCCCCCCTCTCTCTGTGTCACTGCGAATGTCAAAGCACGGCATGACAACATGGATTCTAGAAAAAAGTACATGAAATCATAGCGTTTATTTGGGAGGGTTCTAATTTCAAAGGTAGGAGATAAGTGCATTGTGCAGCACCTCTTCTGTGTTCAGAAGCACACCTTTCAGGAATGAAAAGTTTAGAGTTTTAAAATGATGCTATTTATCACACTATACCCTTATATTTGATGCTGAAATACCCTCTCTTGATTGATTCATTTGTCACTGAATGGATATGCCCTCAAAGTAAGATAACTCTCTCTAAACCTGAGGTAAATGTCTCTCCTAGTCCCTTCCTTTCCCCAGAGCGGTCTAAGTCTTGTTTGTTTATTATCTGTGGTCGTTTAGTGCTCTGTACCCTACAACCTTCTGGCTGGTGGTTTGAGTGGTAGAGTGTGTGTTGTTAAGTCCCAAACGGTACCCTATTCCGTATTCTCTGCACTACTTTTGATCAGAGCCCATCGGGATGCAGCCTGTGTTTGCTTTTAGCAGTGTGCTCTGCTCCAGACAGTTAAGAGGCCTGTGGCTGCTGTGAAGGACAGCTGGAGGTGACAATGAGTGAGAGACAGGCCTCCACTCTGACTGCATCACAGGTGGCCGGCCAGTGGCACCTTAATTGGGGAGTACGGTCTCATAGTAATGGCTGGAATGGAATGGTATCAAACACACCATTCCATTCACTCCATTCCAGTCAGTATGAGCCGTCCTCCCCTTAAGCAGCCTCATGTGGACTGCAGGACCAAGTGGCAGACGGTGCAGACGCCACTGGGTTCATGGGCGGTCACATGGTGCTGCGCCACAGATAAGGGCTATTATCACCATATAACCCCCCCCCCCCCCCACACACACACACACACACCCCACCAGCACCACTACCACAACCACCACTGCAGTCTGAGATGGACAGCAACAGTATGTACACAGGATACCCTAGGCAGACATATCATAGCTGTACGAGAAGGACCATAATAGCATACTGTAAGTTGTATGGCTGGCTAGCTTCCATCATGGTGCTAAGCTATCGATATCAGGACTATTTGTGGGTCAGGATACAGTGAGTGACTGCACGGATATGTAAGGTCATAAAGAATGAGTGAAAATGTTAAAGAAGGAGACATTTATGATTTACAGTGATAAAAGGAATAGTGTTGCAGGAAGTATGTTTAGGGAAAGAAAAATACATGGAAAACCCCAAATGGAATGTACTCTAGAATCCTATACTGTAGTAAAATGTCCTCCAAAATGTTTGTAAACTTACCGTGGGCAAATGTATAGCTTCACAGAATGTTAAATGTTCTTTTTTTGAGACTGGCACACACTGTGGAAGGCCTTATCCTTAACCGTTGTAGATATCACTCCTTTTTCCTTTCCTTGAGAAATGAATCAATTGACAAGCGTTGACTGCATGGCTTGATTCTTGGGAGGTTGAAAACCGGGGATGCGATAGATTTTGCTTGTTGAGTGTTAAAAAAGATAATTGCCTTAACCATGATCAAAACAATAAAACAACCTTTTCACTTGCAGTTCACATGTTTCCGAGGTGGTTCAGGAGTGTTGACACAGACCATTCATTCTGCTACTCTACTGTGACTATGTGCTGCTGTCTCATGCAGTGATATTCCTCCCAAAGCCAAATAAAGCGATTTATTAACCAAACACTCACAACCATCGTCAGTGTCTTCAATTATTATGGTAACATCAAAACCATACTACATAAGCTACAGTTTCTCTGTACATTGTACATGTGGTACTGGAACTGACCCTGTATATAGTATTATTACTTACTTATTGTGTTCTTCTTATTTATAGATTGTGTGTGTTTTTGTTCTACCTTGTTACTTTTTGTATTACGTTGTCATTGATTACTGCATTGTTGGGGTTAAAGCTTGCAAGAAAGACATTTCACTGTACTTGTGTAGACTCCTAGAAAAAAGGGTTCCAAAAGGGTTCTTTGGCTGTCCCAATTGGAGAACACTTTTTTTGTTCTAGATAGAACCCCTTTTGGTTCAAGGTAGACCTGTTTTTGTTTCCAGGTAGAACCTCTGTAGAAAGGGTTCTACATGGACCCAAACAGGTTCTACCTGCAACCAAAAAGTGTTCTTCAAATGGTTCTCCTATGGGGACAGCCGAAGAACCCTTTAAGGTTATGGATAGCAACTTTTTTTCTAAGAGTATATGTGACATTAAAACTTGAAACATTTTCTGACTGGGCACAGCCAGGTTAGAACAAGAAGGGCAAATCGAAAAACAATACTATAATATTTGTAGCATTTTGCATTGAAAATGCATGCAGTATACATGACAAATGTTAAAGCTAGAATCCTTTGTTGAAACAATAATAAAGCGTTAATCCCACCTCAGTTTGGTAAAAAGCTGAGGTATGGACCTGGAGCAAACCTGTCTCAAGTTCATTCTATGGATGCAAGGACTGACCATCTATTATATAGGAATTATAGTATTAGCCAATAAGAAGAAGAGACTTGCTTGGGCCAAGAAACACAATTAATGGACATTAGACCAGTGGAAATCTGTCCTTTGGTCAGATGACCAACCGCAGTGTCTTTGTGAGACGCGGAGTAGGTGAATGGATGATCTCCTCATGTGTAGTTCCCACCGTGAAGCATGGAAGAGGAGGTTTGATGGTGTAGGGGTGCTTTGCTGGTGACACTGTCAGTGATTTATTTAGAATTCAAGGCGCACTTAAGCAGCATGGCTAACACAGCATTCTGCAGCGATACGCCATCCCATCTGGTTTGCGCTTAGTGGGACTATCATTTGTTTTCAACAGAACAATGACACAACACACCTCCAGGCTGCGTAAGGGAAATTTGATCAAGAATGAGAGTGATGCTGCATCAGATGACCTGGCCTCCACAATCATCCGACCTCAACCCAATTGAGATGGTTTGGGATGAGTGAAGAAAAAGCAGCCAACAATTGCTCAGCATATGTGGGAACTCCTTCAAGACTGTTGGAAAAGCATTCCAGGTGAAGTTGGTTGAGAGAATGCCAAGAGTGTGTAAAGCTGTCATCATGACAATGGGTGGCTACTTTGAAGAATCTCAAATATAAAATATATTTTGATTTGTTTAACGCTTTTTTGGTTTCTACATGATTCCATATGTTATTTCATAGTTTTGATGTCTTCACTATTATTCTACAATGTAGAAAATAGTACAAATAAAGACAAAACCCTTGAATGAGTAGGTTCTCAACACATGAAGCATTTCTAAGTTATATTCTTCAAGAATAGATGGGTTTGTACTATATTATTAATTTAAAAGTCAAAAAATTGATGTAGCAACTCAGGATTCTAGCTGTAAAGTGAAACATACCATGATATCAACTCATTACTTCACTAATGGACATGGCAAAAGAGATAAATAATAGTCCACAAAAAGAACAAATCAATACATGGACTTTACTTGAACTGCCTGCCCATCCTGCTTTGCTGAACCATTAGGATGACATAGCATATATTATTGGCAGTCATGCTGCTGACAACTAATTTCACCAACTCACTGACCTGAGAGCAATAGGCAATCCTAGAATAAGCTATAAACTATAATAGCTGATATGGTATAGCAATTTGGGTTGTCCAACCAGTAATGACTATACCATACAATAACACATCACAGTTACATATCACTCACTGACAGGTTGCTATGATAATGTGAAGTAGACATGATGTATTACTGTCGTGTAGTTAGTTGGGGGAAAGTTCTACAAACTGCCCCACCGAACTTAAAGTGATGTATTGTATGAAGTCAGTTGGGTCTCTAGATGAGTTGGATGTCTTTGTCCCAAATGTCACCCTATTCCCTATTTAGTGCACCACTTTTGACCAGGGCCTATAGGGAATAGGGTGCCATTTGGGACGCAAACGATATCTCCCCATCTCAGCATTCTCTTTCTCTGCTGCCTGTCTGACTCGAAGGTATAGGATGGGAGGAGAACGCAAGATGGATGACAGTAGCAGTGTCCACCAGCGCTGCTGTCAGAAGCAAATACTTTATCTCAGAACGGAAATCTTTACTCCTTGCACAGCCACTCAGTAATACTGTGTGGGCAAATAGGCATCAGCGCATTGGCAAAAGGCCATCATCAGCAAAAAGGCCAGATCAATGAAACAGAAAAAAAGACGACGCCTGTAAGAGGAAACGTAAGACCTTGGTATCATATGAACTAGATTATGGTAAACTGTACTGTGAGAACGCTTATAGCGACAGTCTAAATGTACTGTAAAACAACTCCTCTATGCATCTGTCTCTCGCTCTCTCTGTGTATGCGTGTGTCAGTGTTGGGGATTAGTGAACTATATGTAGTTCAACTAATCATTTAACTACATTTTGCAGTAGCGTGGTTGTAGTTGAACTAAATTCTAATCTAGGTAGTGTTTTTAGTAGTTTTTTTGCCATGTAGTGGTGTAGCTAACTACTGGAACTACACACTACTTTTTTTCTCGCAAAAATCAAATCAAATATGGGTGAAGTAGGCAATAATGTCCTTTCTTTTTCAGCATCAGACCTTCTTTTCTCACACTTTTAATTGGCTAAATTACACATTCTGTTAACATTATGACCCCAAAGTGAACTGTTCTTGCAATTGGTCATCTATGACATTTCAGATTTACAGTGGGGGGAAAAAGTATTTGATCCCCTGCTGATTTTGTGCGTTTGCCCACTTACAAAGAAATTATCAGTCTATAATTTTAATAGTAGGTTTATTTGAACAGTGAGAGACAGAATAACAACAAAAAAATCCAGAAAAACGCATGTCAAAAATGTTATAAAATGATTTGCATTTTAATGAAGAAGTAAGTATTTGACCCCTCTGTAAAACATCACTTAGTACTTGGTGGCAAAACCCTTGTTGGCAATCACAGAGGTCAGACGTTTCTTGTAGTTGGCCACCAGGTTTGCACACATCTCAGGAGGGATTTTGTCCCACTCCTCTTTGCAGATCTTCTCCAAGTCATTAAGGTTTCGAGGCTGACGTTTGGCAACTCGAACCTTCAGCTCCCTCCACAGATTTTCTATGGGATTAAGGTCTGGAGACTGGCTAGGCCACTCCAGGACCTTAATGTGCTTCTTCTTGAGCCACTCCTTTGTTGCCTTGGCCGTGTGTTTTGGGTCATTGTCATGCTGAAATACCCATCCACGACCCATTTTCAATGCCCTGGCTGAGGGAAGGAGGTTCTCACCCAAGATTTGACGGTACATGGCCCCGTCCATCGTCCCTTTGATGCGGTGAAGTTGTCCTGTCCCCTTAGCAGAAAAACACCCCCAAAGCATAATGTTTCCACCTCCATGTTTGACGGTGGAGATGGTGTCCTTGGGGTCATAGGCAGCATTCCTCCTCCTCCAAACACGGCGAGTTGAGTTGATGCCAAAGAGCTCAATTTTGGTCTCATCTGACCACAACACTTTCACCAGTTGTCCTCTGAGTCATCCAGATGTTCATTGGCAAACTTCGGACGGACATGTATATGTATTCTTGAGCAGGGGGACCTTGCAGGCGCTGCAGGATTTCAGTCCTTCACGGCATGGTGTGTTACCAATTGTTTTCTTGGTGACTATGGTCCCAGCTGCCTTGAGATCATTGACAAGATCCTCCCGTGTAGTTCTGGGCTGATTCCTCACCGTTCTCATGATCATTGCAACTCCACGCGGTGAGATCTTGCATGGAGCCCCAGGCCGAGGGATATTGACAGTTCTTTTGTGTTTCTTCCATTTGCGAATAATCACACCAAATGTTGTCACCTTCTCACCAAGCTGCTTGGCGATGGTCTTGTAGCCCATTCCAGCCTTGTGTAGGTCTACAATCCTATCCCTGACATCCTTGGAGAACTCTTTGGTCTTGGCCATGGTGGAGAGTTTGGAATCTGATTGATTGATTGCTTCTGTGGACAGGTGTCTTTTTTACAGGTAACAAGCTGCGGTTAGGAGCACTCCCTTTAAGAGTGTGCTCCTAATCTCAGCTCGTTACCTGTATAAAAGACACCTGGGAGCTAGAAATGTTTCTGATTGAGAGGGGGTCAAATACTTATTTCCCTCATTAAAATGCAAATCAATTTCTAACATTTCTGACATGCGTTTTTCTGGATATTTTTGTTGTTATTCTGTCTCTAACTGTTCAAATAAACCTACCATTAAAATTATAGACTGATCCTTTCTTTGTCAGTGGGGAACGTACAAAATCAGCAGGGGATCAAATACTTTTTTCCCCCACTGTACATATAAATATTTACAAAGTAGTTTGGATGTAATGAGCTACTTTTTCAAAGTAACTTTAGTGAAGTAAACTATAGTTGTCTTAAGGGTAGCTTTAGTGTAGCTTAACTTCTTCCAGTGTGATGTAATTGGTAGCTTGGTAAACTAGATTTTCAGAGTAGCTTCCCCACGTGTGTATGCAGTGCATGTGTGGCCATGCAAACATCAACCTTTGCATCTGTATGCAAGCCAAGGCACAGAATGACTGATTCGCTGTTGTCCGTGTGCCATGGAGAGAGTTATGGGTTGGCAGGGCCGGTGGGGTGAATGAGGAGAGTCCAGCGACACATCACTCTGCAGTGGGATTGAAATAGAAGACACACACACACACACACAGGGTGGATTAGCCACCTGGCAATTCTGGCAAATGCCAGATGGGCCGGCAAAAAAAAGTGTCATTGCCTATGGCCCAAGGGCCTGTTAAGATTTCTTTAATGATTTTTTCACATTTTCTCTGTTGTCATAATAATCTATAATGAGCATTTGGCTGATCAGTGTGCAATGACTGGTCCCCGGTTTTCTGATTGGCCGAACTGAGGTTGCACAAATTCACATTCAGTCAAACAGTTCATCAGAAAAGAGACCCACTCTGACTTTCTGTCATCAGTTAGTCAGCCAAGATCATGGATTGTAAAAGGTGGTGTCGAAAAAAGTTAGACACCAAAAAATGGCTATTGAGGCCAACGCTGCTGAGTGTGTAAAATTGAACAACTTATTTTCTAAAAGTTCTGGTTATTCTGCTGGTCTGAGTGCTGTGACTGTGAGAAATGATGCCAGGCTTTAGCACAGACAGATCATCAGCTGCTGGGGCAGCAGAGGACAGTGCAGTCGCTGTAGGAAGAAAACAGAGGGAGGCACACTGTCACACAAACAGATGTAGCCTACTGCTGCCAGTTCATATTTTGGCTGTATATTGTATGAAATAGGAGGCTAATTAACACTTAATTAAGGAAGGGGGGATTCAGGGGAAACACACATGACAGGCACTAACTTGTAATATAGCCTAAAAAGTAGTTTTATAACACAGAAGCCAATAAACATCTAGACATTAATACAGTGCTTTTATTAAACACAAGTCATCATGTAGTACAATAAAACATACAGTATATATGTGTTTACTCATTCACAACGAGGATGTGGCTGGGCTCAGCACAGACAGACAAGAGTGAAAGCAGAGGAGAACAAGAAGCGCAAACACACTGTGACAGACAGAAGAGGAGAACAAGGAGAAGCACAGACAAACCGAGTGACAGAGGAGAACAAGAAGCACAGACAAACTGAGTGACAACAGAAAATAACAAGAAGAAGCAGAGACAGAGAGATCCCTTATTTAAGATAGTATGTGCCTTATTTGATACTTTTGAATGATTGCCTTATTTGATACTTTTGAATGATTTCCTATGGTTTGCTGTGATTCATTTGAGATAAAGAACACATTTAAACCGTTATAGCCATGCATGTATGGTGGCCTGGGATATGAGAACCTGTTTTGACACACACACACACACCCTTAACCTAACCCTAAATATTACCCTAGCCATGAACTTAACCATAACTCCTAACCATAACCCCTAATCCCTAACCCTAAATTTAACCCATGAGCCTAAAAAAGCCTTTTTCCTTGTGGGCGTCGAAATGTCCCCACTTGTCCGAATTTTCCTTGTTTTACTATCCTTTTGAGGACTTCTGGTCCCCACAAGGATAGTAAAAAAAATTGAAAAAAAGACATGCACACAGCAAAACATAGCACAGTAATCGGACAGATTGATAAAATAATTTTGCAATGTGATCAATCCCTTTCTGTGGTCTGTGGTTGGGCCGTGGTGGAGCTGTCGTTGATTTGTCTGGCGGCCATGCAGCTCGGCACGGCGTGGGGAGATATGCCGTCAGCAAAATTGCTGTTCTTGAGATGCATACATGATTTAATTGCATCTTCTTCTTACTGCACTCCCGAGACCTGTTGCGATAAGGTCGTAAATCTTGGCTTCAGAACTCGCTAACAATGTTGATGGCCCAATAATTACATTTCCACTAGAAACTAAATGAAAGATGGTTACTGGCAGGGAGACAGTTCTCTGACCTTGCCACTGCTTATCCCTGTATCACCAGTATGGTTCACTAAGACATTGGGAAAGGGTCAGTAGCCTAATTATATGAAATGCTATTACTGTTATACAGTGCCTTCGGAAAGTATTCAGACCCCTTGACATTTTCCACATTTTGTTATGTTCAAATCATGTCTAATCAATTGAATTTACCACAGGTGGACTCCAATCAAGTTGTTGAAGCATATCTGTAACGGTTGTCGTCGGGAATGGAGGACCAAAACGCAGCAGGAATGTGGATGCTCATCTTGTATTTATTATAAAATAAAGTGAACACCAAAATAACAAAAATTAAGAACTCACGAACAACAATACAGTCTTGTCATGCACACTCAGCAAAACAAGAAACAATCTCCCACAAACACTACACCAAACAATTACCCATATATAGGACTCTCAATCAGAGGCAACGAGAAACACCTGCCTCCAATTGAGAGTCCAGCACCCAAACCTAAACATAGAAAACCTAAACTAGACAGAATGCAGAAATACAACCTAGAACATACTAACCTAGAACATACACCCAAAACCCAGGAAGACATAAATCAAACACCCCTCCACAACACACACAAAACCCCCACCATACAAAACAAACATCCCTCTACCACGTCCCGAACAAAATACTAAACAACTACTCCCTCTGCTGGTCAGGACGTGACAATATCAAGGATGATCAATGGAAACAGGATGCACCTGAGCTCAATTTCGAGTCTCAGAGCAAAGGGTCTGAATACCTATGTAAATAAGGTATTTCTGTTTTTCATTTTTAATAAATAATATTTTTAATAAAAGATTTCTAAAAACTTGTTTTCACTTTGTCATTGTGTGGTGTAGATTGCTGAGAAAAAAAAACAGATTTAATACATTTTAGAATAAGACTGTAATGTAACAAAATGTGGAAAAAGTGAAGGGGTCTGGATACTTTCTGAAGGCACTACATTACAATAAGGTAATGAGCTTACCAAGACATCCTGCTAATCAGAGAAAAGATTCCCCTGTATCCAGGGAAAGTGTTACATCATGGGCTGGCAACAGGCGGCCCTGCGGGTGATATTTTATGGCCCCCCCAAAGTTAAAAAGACTGTAAAATCACCAGGAATTCAGCTAAAAATAATTACTTACATTTAGGAAATCTGTTACCAAGTAGTCGCACAAATAAAAAAAATATACATATGTGATCATGTCTCAATGTAATCAAGGTATTCAATTATTGTTATTTTCAAATACAATCTCTTATTGGGCTTAGTTGTGGTTTTTGCATACTCCTGTACTACATAATTCATTAGCACATGTGACAGGGGAAGCTGATTATATCTAGGCGAAGTTACCGACTTAACAGTCTTTCAGTCTGGCACTTAGGGCAGTTTTATCCACTGGTGAGTCCTGTTTTTTGGCTTCTCAAATGGTCCAAGGGATTTCTTAACTTTTCTTTAGCAACATATTGATGATGGAGAAAACAGCAGGTCAAAAAAGAAAATGGGCAAATTGAGGGTAAAATTACAGCAAAAGCGTATTCCTCCAAGAGTCTTCTTGCTTTTTCCGCACAATAATAGTATGTATCCACAATTCAGCGGCTCCTCTTTCACACCCTCTTCTCAGCCTCTCTCTCTTTTCCTTTCTCTCTCTCTATCTCCTGCTCTCTTTATCTCTCTTTCTTTCTTTCTTTCTTTCTTTCTTTCTTTCTTTCTCTCTCTCTTTCATTTTCTCTCTTTCTCTCTCTCTTTCTCTCTCTTTCTCTCTCTTTCTCTCTCTCTCTCTTTCTCTCTCTCTCTCTCTCTCTCTCTCTCTCTCTCTCTCTCTCTCTCTCTCTCTCTCTCTCTCTCTCTCTCTCTTTCTTTCTTTCTTTCTTTCTTTCTCTCCCCCTCTCTTTCAGTTTCTCTGGCGCCCTTTCTCCACCGCTATTTATATAGACTTCTGCATTGCAGATGTCCCAGAGCCCTGCAGTCGTGTTGGAGCTCCTGAGGAATCCCAGCCAAATCCTGCCACTGACAGACAGTACAGCAAGACATCACACCACCGTGCACCCAATACGTAATATAGCATGACTGGGCAAAGTCAGGTGCCAGATATTGCAGGGGAAGCAATGCCACATACCACAGATCACAAACACAACACTGCAGTCATAATCCAAGCATGAAATGTAACATGCTGCATACCTGCATCGCTATAGATTGGTTTATCTCTTTCAGCACTACAGGGGTATTTGATGAGTCATACATCTCAGTGCTGTGCTCCAGCATGGGCTACAGTGGTGAGACTTACTCAAGAATCAAATGAAGTAACAAAAAAAACATTACTTCACAGTAGGCCTATGTCACATGTTTTTGTAGAAATTGCAGTTCATTCTTAGCCTACTTTCAGACTTTGAAGCTCTATGGATGACATTTTACTATAATAAACATTGAATATTAAGAGGAGAAAAGAGGGGAAACGCCCTGAGAAGATTAAAAACGTAGCTTTTGTGTTTTGTCTGCAGTGCTGCTCTCCCTTCACTCTGACTCTGCAGGAAGCCATTAAGTATTTATACTGCTCTGTGCCCCTGTCACGCCACAGGGCTGAACACATCCCTGTGCTGCTGGGGAGGGAGAGGCACACATGCACGCACAAGCATGCGTGCACACACACACCCACACAGTTCTCATTCAATACATTTGTGGGCCTTTGCTGCCACATAGCGTGAAAAATTCAAATTGCAAAACAAAAATATGTCATTTTCAAAATGCCTCCAAGGTCAGCCGGGATAGATTAGATATAAATTAATTGTAACCCACTACCAGCAGCGTGATATATACATTAATGTATATGAAATCCACAACCCAAAAACCACAACCAGCAGACCAACTCTGGAATTAATTCAAGTCTAGACTAGACCAGACAAGAGAAAGTGGATTTTATAAAGAGTGTTTCGCACCAATTGCAAAGCAACGTTACAAAACGTCGCGATACAGAATGCAACTCAGACCATTTAGCAACTTCGGGAAACCACTTTGTGGGAGGGGCAACGCAGTAATAGGAACGTGCATCATCTGGGGCAAAGGATTATTTCTGTCGAACCAAACGGTCATATTTGTTATTTAGCAAGCTAGCAAAGGTTGTAAAATAGCTAGCAAGCTGTAACATACACTCCTCTGTAGTAGCTTGGACAAGAGTTGCACAAATGACAGAGCTACGGCACCGCGGAACGACGGAAAACGACCTACAACATCAACAATCCGAAGACAAGGTACGGAGTGTTTATGGACTACCGTTTGGACAGACCCGCTAGCTAGCTAGCCAAGGGAAGAGAAACATCCGCTATATGCACATGATGCAGGGAGACCTTTCCACACAAAATGATAGAGGCTATAAGTAATTATAGTAAATGTTTTAGCTAGTTAACTATATCTAGTGTAACAGCCAAGTTAGTTAGTTGACCAGCCACGCCTGCAATTAATAAACATTTGCGCGAGCTTACTATCAAAACATAGATAGAATGCTAACTAGGTAGCTAACAACATGATATGGATGCTGATTTGCTGCTAACATTAGTTTTGGCATGAAAGGCACTCGTTTACTTCAGTGGTTAGCTGTTTAGCTATCTTATCTAACGTTAACGTTAGCCTGTGTTGCCAGGTCAAAGAGGGCAGCTAAAATTTGGTAGCTAGATATGTATTCAATTGATTAAATCCAGGAACGTTCCATGTCATTTCAGCAGGCCATAACACCCACCATCTCAGATTGTTCTGAAATCGTTTCTGTAGTTAGAAACAGGTACGATTAGTATTCACGCAAGATTATTTTGTTTAAATATAATTTGATCTCTGAGAGAATAATGCACTTGATCAAATTATATTTCAACAAAATAATGTTGCAGGAATGATAATCTTATCTGTTTATATCAACAGAAACGGTTTCAGAACAATCTGAGATGGTGGGTGTCAATCCTCTTTCTTGTGCTTTTTGAGGTGGAACGACCTTCAATTTAGTCATAAACTCTGCCTGGTTTTTCCAATGTATGGGTTGGATTTCAACTCGTAAGGTAGCTAGGCTGAAATTAAAAGGCCAATCAACTCTGCAGGAAGGACAACCCACAAACACATTTGTAGCCACATACAAATAGACTTCCACGACTGCCTCAACTTAGCTAGTGTGCACCAACAAACTAACATGGTCCAAGCACACCAAGACAGTCATGAAGAGGGCACGACAAAACCTATTCGTCCCCAGGAGACTGAAAAGATTTGCCGTGGGTCCTCAGATCTTCAAAAGGTTCTACAGCTGCACCATCGAGAGCATCCTGACTGGTTGCATCACTACCTGGTATGGAAACTGCTTGGCCTCCGACCGCAAGGCACTACAGAGGGTAGTGCGTACGGCCCAGTACATCACTGGGGCCAAGCTTCCTGCCATCCAGGACCTCTATACCAGGCGGTGTCAGAGGAAGGCCCTAAAAATTGTCAGACTTCAGCCATCCTAGTCATAGACTGTTCTCTCTGCAAGCGGTACCGGAGTGCCAAGTCTAGGTCCCAGAGGCTTCTAAACAGCTTCTAAAAACTCTACCTATATGTGTATATAACCTCAGTTACCTCGACTAACCGGTGCCCCCACACATTGACTCTGTATATAGCCTCTTCATTGTTATTTTACTGCTGCTCTTTAGTGATTTGTTTTATTTTTTATATATATTTTTTCTTAACTGCATTGTTGGTTAAGGGCTTTTAAGTAAGCATTTCAATGTAAGGTCTACCTGTTGTATTCGGCGCACGTGACAAATAAAATCTGATTTGATGCCAGTTGCGGGCTCTTTTGATGAAGAAACATAGTTATATGTTGAGGTCAAGGGTGTTCATAAGTTCTAATAAAAATAGACAGTGTCCAGCTGCTTTGGTGTGTATTGCCTGTTCTCTAATTTGACACAGTTCCACTGTGGGACTTTATTAGATTTTCAGTATCCCTCCACTTTGCCTTGCATTCCTGCTTTAGTAGAATGTAGTCCTGGGTGGCTAGGCATAGGGCCTTGCATTGTGGTTTTTGATCAGTAATTGACATTAACCCCAATCTGGGTTTGACTGCTGAAGAGAAGGATAGTGTTAACAACTGTCAGGCAGGCCTCATGCAGCTGTGTTGTGGTATAGAGCTGTGGTGCTGTGCTGTCTATGGTTCGGTTTAGAGTCATATGTCACTGTAGGAGTTCCCTGACTGCAGATGCAACTTTCCATGGAAAACAAGTCATCTGCACCCTCAATTTTTGTTGTTGTTGAAACCGTATGAGCCATGGTGAGCCAAATTTAGAAGAGTAGGTCTAGGCTTGCCTGATTGGCAGGAGTCAAAAGACAAGGTAGAAATAGCATAGGCCTACATTACTTACTTAACATGGTTGAATAAATATTTTGCTTCTGATGTGAAATGGCAAAGAGTGTAGTGGTACTCTTTCCTACACAGGACACATGAAAATGGTCTCTTCAGTAGCAGGAGTGTTGTTTATGTGAAACGAGGGGCTATTTTTAACAAAGGCATCCCGACTGACATGACATGGTCACCATGGAAACCAGTGAGCCTAGAGGATCCATCAACTTGATGGCTTCTGCTGTGTGTGTTTGCAACCAATATAGAAATAGTGTAGGCTAATAGCCATCTGTTGTGTTATTAAGAGGTTAGACAACAGTGTAACTTTGGTAGCGCCCGGTCGGGGGGCGCAGAGGAGAGCGACAACGAGGACTTTACAGCAGTCTAGTGTCTGCTGTCTCCTGATAACACATTTGGTGGCTGTTGCCATGGAAAAGTAGAGGGTCATCCGGATTAATGCAGTTTCACAACAAAAGCTCTGAGTATCAAGGGGCAGACAGACACTGTGAAATATATTGATTACTCTGTCGCTATCAGACCTACATTTATCACGCAGAATATCCTAACACCAAATCAGGAAAGCTCTACAACCTTGCTTGCAATGTTTTATTCACTGACAAAAAAAATAGACCTTAAAAGGAAGTGGGAGAGCATTCCTCATAGGTAGCTAGCTGTGTTTATTTACATTATCTGACTCACTCTCTCCCCATCTGTCTCTAGGGATCTGAGAATGAGGGGAAAGCAGAGAAGGATGGGGCGTCTGACAGTGAGAGCAAGCCTGATACAGGGACCCCGGGGGTGCCTGTCCCTGCTGATGACACTCCCGAGGTCCTCAACAAAGCCCTGTCTGGACTGTCCTCACGGTAAACACTACCAAAATAACAGATTTCTATTTACTATCTTCTCATGGTAATCCCAACATCCAGTTTGGGAATTGTTTAGAACAAGGGAAAGATCATAGTTTCACAACACACGATGTCTGCGTCCCACAGGGTTCGGGTTAAAAGTAGTGCCACTATATAGGGAATAGGGTTCCATTTGGGACATCACAAACCTATTGCGTTTTTTTGTTGTACTGTCTTCTGTTTGCTCCTCCTTCCTAAAAATATCCTGCTTTTCAGTCATGGATAATTGAATGCTTATGAAACAGCACCTTTTTTTTGTGTCGGCCTATATTGACATTCTTTATGAGTGTGTTGGCCAGCAAATGTTTTGTGCAACTGATATGGATGCTTATTGTTCCCCTCTTAATTTCACTGTGTTCATTTCACAATCTATTAAACACCACATGTGGGTATTAACTGTGTGTGTTCTCAGATGGAAGAACTGGTGGGTGCGAGGGATCCTGACTCTGGCTATGATCTCCTTCTTCTTCTTCATCATCTACCTGGGCCCCATGGTGCTCATGCTGATTGTGAGTGCTCCTCCTCCCTCCTGTCAGTCCAGTTTGTTAGCCGATCCCAAATCGCTCCCTACCCCGCTCCCTTGGCCCTAACCCCTCGCCATTTCCAGATCCGTAGGTTCAGGATAGGTAAAAGCAGTGCATCGTTGGCGCTTCTACCATGTTGCTAACGCACCTTACAGATCTGCAGAAACAAAGCGTTAGGAGAGGGTAAGGGATTTAATTGGGTCTGTCTGTTTCTGTCTGTCCTTAATTGTTTCAGGTTCAGAGTGTAGGTCAGTGGAAATAACATGCTTTTCTTTGCTCTGCTTTAATGCTCTGTTGGACTTGCTGGGAGGGAGAAAGCATGCTGCCACATCCAGACACTGCAGGAACTAATTCGAGAACACAAAAACTCTCTAAATGGTCATAGCACAAGACACGTCCAAATGTGTATGATTAAATGACATGGTTTTGAGCAATGACGAATCATACACAGACCAGATGCTGTTGTCAGAGCGATATCACATGTGTGGTAGGGGAATTCCATGTAGTTGATACCAAAGGGATGATGCCAACACTCAGTCATCGGCACACCTCAGTCATTTATTATAGACCTGTTGTATATTTGCGGTAATATTGGATTATCTCTGTCTGCCCAGGTGCTGTGTGTGCAGATCAAATGCTTCCAAGAAATCATCCACATTGGTTACAGTGTGTACCACTCCTACCACCTGCCCTGGTTCAGAACGTTGAGCTGGTGAGACACACACACACACACACACTCAGTTCTATGTCTGTGTTTAAGGTTACACTGCAACTAACCATTTGGCCACCCAAAATAATGAATTGCATGTTTTATTTCATTGCAGACTTCCTGAGATTTTTTTGGTCTTGGTAATGTTTACCCACTTTACAGTGTTTATCTAGCTTATTAAACCAATCAGCAGATAGACTATATCATGTTAGTTAGCTGATCAAATTGAGTATGTAGAGGTGTAGTTTTTTTAACCAAAGTAGTGGTGATGGTATTTGTAGTATGATCGCTCAGTGGTTTCCTGCCATTCACATTGCACTATGTTGGAAAAACCTGGTGAAAAGCTCTTAACATTATTGATGTAAATATTGAACCTACAATGTCCCTTAATGGCTTCAGATACATGCAAACCCCAAAGTTCACCATTACACCAGACTTTTCTAGACTGGAGTGCATAGTGCAGTTGATCTGTGTTCTGTGTTGCAACAGTTCTGACCTCACCTTCCTCCTTCCCCTCCTCATCCTCCCCCTCAGGTACTTCCTACTGTGTGTGAACTATTTCTTCTACGGAGAGACGGTAACGGACTACTTCTCTAATCTGGTGCAGAGGGAGGAGCCGTTGCGCATCCTCAGCAAATACCACCGCCTCATCTCCTTTGCCATGTACCTCACTGGTGAGGCTGTGGCTCAAGTTCTAATTAGCTTCCATTCCTTGTGTTTTCCTTCCTGATCTGGCCAGGCAGGATATATGGAAATCGATCTAGTGCTTTCAGGGAGTATTGAGTGAGAGGGGAGGGAGAAGGGCAGTCCTCTTCAACTTTTAGTGTTGCTTTAGTCACTGTTGGAGCTTCTGCAATTTCTATCAGTTTTTACCTGACTAAGGGTTTGGTACAAGTTTTAAAAATGGTTAGTTTCAGACGGAAGATCCACTGTGCTTCACTTGCTCCTCATGCTTTCAGTCAGTTGGTGCAGCAGTATGGCAGTTAATGGCAGCAGGATGTGGTAAAGGCAGGCAGCACTTGACTCGCAAACAGCTGTTTGTGACTGCATGATCACACCTCGACTCTGTGCCTCAAGGTGAAAGGAGAGGAAAGTAAATACCCACCCCTCCTTCGTTCACTCCTCCCTTTGGGTACATTTAAAAACCAGGCCAGGTCTTTTACTGTGGAAAGGCTGGCAAGAAAAGGCTTTTAAGGTAATCGGGCCATCTCCCCAGTGCCAGATAATATAGAATGAGCTCACAGGGTCAACTAGTTCTATAAAGACAAACTCGCAGAACACTGTGTGCTTTGTTCTAGCCTGGTCCCAGATCTGTTTGTGACGTGGCCGCCACAATGACCATAGAAGTTGGCAAGATGGCACAAACGGATCTGGGACCAGGCTAGCTTTGTTCTTCTCTGATGAAGCCCATCTAACAAAATAATGTGAATTGGATGGATGTAGAAATATTCAGATGTCCAAGTTGTCCTAACTGGATTATGGTCACATTGGTTTGATTCAGTTAAAAGCCTCTTACTCAGAAGGGTATCTTCTTACTCTGCTTTGGGGAAGAATAGATTTCTTGGAACTGTAAGAAATTAAGAGTTTGATGCTGCACATTCACGTGATTGTCTTGTTATCTGTTACTGACTTTGGCAGGCTTTTAACCTCGGAACCCAGAACCAAATTGGCATTTATGCGTCACTGAAGATTGATTTTGTGATTGAACATGGCTAGGATGATTTACAACGATGCAGTTATCGGTCCTCAGTTTGAAAGCAAAGAATGACAATAACTACTAAAAACAGGCTGACCCCAAAATGCTTTGTTGACTTGTTTCCTCTCTTTGTGTTTTTTGCAGGTTTCTGCATGTTTGTGCTGAGCCTGGTGAAGAAACACTATCGCCTGCAGTTCTACATGGTGAGTGTTTGTGTGCATGTGTTGCGTAGTGTATTGGGCATAGTGTTTGTGGGTTCTGTATTATGAGCCTTCTTCCTCTTGGCTACTATTACGTTATCGATGTGTCCCGGCCTAAAAACGTGTAAGCCATCCAACATCGTTCTGGGTCCGTTCCAGGACATAAGACCAGGGCCTCATCCACAGCAGTGGTTCTTCTCTCCACCACATTCCTGCTTTCAACTTACTCTTGAAAGTTGTAATAGCAGAATGCACAAGGTTCCCCAATGCTGTAATGGGGGCCTGAGGGGAAAAAGTTTGGGAACCCCAGATCTACTGTAACTTCAGAAAGTATTCATACCCCTTGACTTTCTCCACATTTTGTTGTTACAACCTGAATTTAAAATGGATCCAATGTATTATTATTATTTCACTGGCTTACACACATTAACCTATAATGTCAAAGTGTAATTATGTTTTTTGAAATTTTTACAAATTTAAAATGAAAATCTGAAATGTCCTGAGTTAATAAGTGTTCAACCCCATTGTTATGTCAGGCCTAAATAAGTTCAGGACAAAAAATATGCTTACCAATTTATTTTAGGATGAGGCCTGTTTTTCATTGGAAGCCAGGAGGAGGCTAGTATCAGCTACATTTATCCCTATACTAGACTATGGTGATATTTTATATATAATTGCTTCTGCTCAGTGTTTGAGATCAATTGGCACCCTTTACCATGGAGCATTGAGATTTATTTTAAACTGTAAAACCATAACGCACCACTGCACTTTATATACCAGGGTTAGCTGGCCTTCTCTAGTCACTCGTAGGCTCAGTCAATGGTATACTTTTATTTACAAAGCCATTTTGGGTTTACTACCATTTTATTTGGCCGTTTTTATTCTCCAGAAATGTGGTGGTACTCTCTTCGTTCTCAGGACTTTATCCTGCTAACTGTTCCAAATGTCCGAACTGAATTTGGTAAAAGGGCTTTTATGTACTCAGCACCATCGGTTTGGAGCACCTTACAAAATACTTTTAAACTGGAAGAACTTGTCCTGATTGGTGTTTTTAAATAGTGGATGATGTCACGCCCTGACCATAGAGAGCCCTCGGGGTTCTCTATGGTGTTTTAGGTCAGGGTGTGACTAGGGTTTTTTCTAGGTATTACATTTCTATGTTGGTGTGTGGTTCCCAATTAGAGGCAGCTGAATATCGTTACCTCTAACTGGGGATCATACTTAGTGTGTCCTTTTTCCCCACCTGCTATGTGGGATATTGTTTTGTATGAGTGCCTATGTGCGCTACGTATTTCATGATCGTTATATCTTTGGTGTTTTGGAGGTTTCACGATCATTAAAATGTGGAACTCTACTCACGCTGCGCCTTATTATTCATACGACGGTAGTGACAGATGAAGGTTTTTGAGGCTGTTTCCTTGACCTGTCAATGTTTTCAATTTGCTGTTTTATGACTTTGTTATACTCCTGTGATTTCTATGGTTTTTGCTAGATTGCGTGTAGTTTTTCATGTCTGTCTAATTGGGCAATGACTTGGTGCTGCCTATCTTGGCCAAGACACTCTTGAAAAAGAGATTTCAAATCTCAATGTGCCCTTCCTGGTTAAATAAAGGTAGAATAAAACAAGTCACATAAGTTGCATGGACTCTGATGGCACACTGATGATATATGCAGAAAGGGTGGAAACAGACATTGAATATCCCTTTGAGCATGGTAAAGTTATTCATTATACTTTGGATAGGGTATCAATACACCCAGTTACTGCAAACATACCGGCATACTTCCTAACTCAGTTGCCGGAGAGGAAGGAAGCCACTCATGAATTTCACCATGAGGCCAATGGTGACTATTTAAAAAAAATAAAAAAACATATTTGTTTAAAACAAAAATGTATTTGTACTTTTAGCCCTTTTTTCGCCCCAATTTCGTGATATCCAATTGGTAGTTAGTCTTGTCCCTTTGCTGCAACTCCACTACGTACTCGGTAGAGAGCCATGCGTCCTCCGAAACACGACCCTGCCAAGCTGCATTGCTTCTTGACACTGTTCGCTTAACCCGGAAGCCAGCCACACCAACGTGTCAGAGGAAATACCATCCAGCTGGCGACCAAAGTCAGCTTGCATGCGCCTAGCCCGCCACGAGTTGCTAGAGTGCGATGGGACAAGGAAATCCTGGCCGGCCAAATCCCCCCCTAACCCAGACGTCGCTGGGCCAATTGTGCACCGCCACATGGGTCTCCCGGTCACGGCTGGCTGTGACACAGCATGGGATTGAACCCGGGTGCCTTAGACTGCTGCGCCACTCGGGAGGCGGCAAATGGGGACTCTTAAACAGTTAGAGTTAAATGGCTGCGATAGGAGAACTGAGGATGGATCAACAACATTGTAGTTACGCCACAATACTAACCTAATTGACAGAGTGAAAAGAAAGAAACCTGTACGGAATATAAATATTCCAAAACCTGCTTCCTGTTTGAAACAAGGCACTAAAGTAATACTGCAAAAAATGTGGCAAAGCAATTCACTTTTTGTCCTGAATACAAAGTGTTATGTTTGGTGCAAATCCAATACAACACATTACTGAGTACCAATCTTCATATTTTCAAGCATTGTGGTGGCTGCATCATGTTAAGGGTATGCTTGTAATCATTAAGGACTGGGAAATGGGAAACTGAATGGTGCTAATCACAGACCGAGTTAGATTTTCAAGCAGAGTTAAGTCAAAACTATGGCAAGACCTGAAAAATGGTTATCTAGCAATGATCAACAACCAATTTGACAGAGCTTGAAGAATTTTGATCAGCAAATGTTTCACAATCCAGGTGTGCAAATCTCGTAGACTTACCCAGAAAAACTCACAGCTGTAATTGCTGCCA
This sequence comes from Salmo trutta, assembly GCF_901001165.1. Taxonomy (NCBI): domain Eukaryota; kingdom Metazoa; phylum Chordata; class Actinopteri; order Salmoniformes; family Salmonidae; genus Salmo; species Salmo trutta. The sequence continues at coordinate 10,598,241 of NC_042983.1, read as the reverse complement.
AAAGTGATTATAACATGTATTGACTCGGGGGGGTTGCATACTTATCTAGTCAAGATTATATTAGTGTTTTATTTTTCAATGTTAGTATTTTTCTTCCACTTAGACATTTGTTTTTTGTGTAGATCGTTGACAAAGAATGACCATTAAATCAATTTGAATCCCACTTCGTAACACAACAAAATGAGGGAAAAAAGGTGTGAATACTTATCTGAATATTTAATCTGCTGCCTTTGTCTCACACACACACATAGCTAGAGGCTTTGTGTTCTGGGCTCAGGCTTGACCATGTAAGGCAGTGACAGAGCTGAGCGCTGCAAGGAAACACAGTGCATTCGGAAAGTATTCAGACCCCTTGACTTTTTCCACATTTTGTTACGTTACAGCCTTATTCTAAATGGATTAAATAGTTTTTTCCTTCAATGTACACACACTACCCTATAATGACAAAGCAAAACCAGTTATTTTTAGAAATGTTTGCAAATGTATATTAAATATCACATTTACACAAGTATTCAGACCCTTTACTTAGTACTTTGTTGAAGCACATTTTGGCAGCGATTACAGCCTTGAGTCTTCTTGGGTATGACGCTACAAGCTTGGCACACCTGTATTTGGAGAGTTTCTCACATTCTTCTCTTCAAATCCTCTCAAGCTCTGCGGGTATTCCGAGACTCGTTTAGCTTTTAACAGCTAGGACCGCTATTTCTTGTCCCAGAATTCCGCTTAACGAAGGTTGAAGCCTGCTTTACAGAGATGCTAAGCTGCTAGCCATCAAGCTAACGAAGTTGGTACCAAATTAGTTTTTCAGTGGAGCCCTTTTTGTCTGGAGAAATAAATTACTGTTTTTTTAGAGCTGTATCTACTACGCTTTGTTTCGGGACAATCCGGATCACTCGTAGTTCCAATGCGGCAATTGTTTCCTTACTGAGGATTATAGGCTTGAGGTGGCTTCCTTGATCATGCAGGTCGCCAGCCTTCGTAAGAACCTGGAAAAACCGCAGAGTGGAATGTGTACATTTTCTAAGCTGGTGGCTGGATGGCGTTCACGCTTGTTGGATGCCTTGTTTGTCGTTATCTGACTTGCCGGTGTTGCCCGGAGCTCCTCATTCAGTTGAAGGAGCACAGCAAGAGGAGCAAGGCAATCAACGATGGTCACATGTCACAAGCCGTGGAAGTCAATGACAGCGGCCTCCCGCAAAGCAGTCTAAACTCGCAACGAGAGGCCCAGAGTGGATTCAAACAAGGAATAGTTTCGCCGTTCTGGAGCCTGAGCTTCCTGCACTTTTGTTGCTTCGGGTGCCTGTGTCTGTGGCCACAGTGCCTACTACTACGATTTCGAAGTCGGCAACCTTCAGCCCTGCTCTAGATCAAGCGGGGCTTCTCCATCTGTCAGACGCCTGCAACAGGCTCAAGTTATCCTGCCTCTCGCCCGTCCATAAAGGGTTCTCCGAATCCTGTGGGAGTGGGCAGATTTCCTCGTCCTTCTCGCCAGCTGTGATTTTTGGGCAGCTCTATGGTAAGAAATGTGAAATGTGCTCCTGGTGCAAAAACAATGTCCTATCCCGGAGCTCGAGTAAATGACATTACTAAGCTGCTCCCGAATATACTACTTCAGGACATAGAATCGATTTCCATAGTAGTCCATGTGGGTTTTAATGACATTATGAATGGCAGCTCTGAAGAGTTGAAACTGGATTTTAAAGAGCTGATTGACTCTGCTAGACACTAACAAAAGACCCATCATATCTGGCCCTGTGCCCTCTCTGAATCATGGCATTGAATGCTTTAGCAGGATTCTTTCTCCTCACAACTGGCTACGTGATTATTGCAGCTCAGTGGGTGTAACTTCTGACAATTTCTATACCTTTTCGAAACAAAACACGTTTTTATAAGGAGGATGGGATCCACCCAAATCATTTAGGTTCCTTAATCCTTTCACCGCATTATAAGGTTGCATTGAGACAATGACTTATCAATGACCCAAGCCCAGCTCAGCTAATCCCTACCATTTGTGATGCAGAATTGCCATAATGCTTCAGCAAATGTACATTACACCAGGGGCGTTGGTAGATACAATGTAAGTAACCTAATTTATGTCCCTCTAACTGCCCTGAATGTCTCTGCTGATCCTTCAGCTATTCTATACTGTAATCATGTGCCTATGAACCAGGAATGTGCTTGAAAGCAGTATCCAGATCCATTGGCTGTAGTGATCATAATATAGTAGCAATATCTAGGAAAACCAAAGTGTATAAGGCTGGGCCTAATATAGTGTATAAGATGTCATACAATAAGTTTTATAGTGACTCCTATGTTGATGTAAATATTTGTTGGTCTGTGGTGTGTAATGAGCAAACAGATGCTGCACTTGACACGTTTATGAAATTGTTTATTCCACTAACTAATAAGCATGCACCCATTAAGAAAATGACTGTGAAAACTGTTAAATCCCCTTGGATTGATGAAGTATTGAACATTTATTTGTATGGTTGAGAGGGAATAGGCAAAAGGAATGGCAAATAAGTTTGGCTGCACAAAATGGCAAGCAAATTGTGAAATCATGTGCGTAAACTAAATAAAAAGAAGAAACTACACTATGAAACAAAGATAAATAACAAAGAATGATAGTAAAAAGCTTTGGAGCACCTTAAATTACTTTTTGGAGAAAAAAGGCAAACTCAGCTCTATCATTCATTGACTCAGATAGCTCATTCATCACAAAACCAACTGATATTGCCAACTACTTCAATGATTTCTTTCCATAGGCAAGATGGGCAAACTTAGGGATGACATGCCAGCAACAAACACTGACACTACACATCCAAGTATATCTGAACAAATTATGAAAGGCAAGCATTGTAATTTTGAATTCCGTAAAGTCATTGTCTATCAACAATGACAAGCCACCGGGGTCTGACAACTTAGATGGAAAATTACTAAGGATAATAGGGGACGATATTGCAACTCCTATTTGCCATATTTTCAATTTAAGCCTACTTACTAGAACGTGTGTGCCCCCAGACTTGGAGGGAAGCAAAAGTAATTTTAATTTATTTTTAAAACTAAAAGCATTGTAAATAATAAATACAATTTGGGACAAATCATTCACTAAACCCTAAACCTCAACTAAATCTTATAATAAATAATGTGGAAATTAAGCAAGTTGAGGTGACTAAACTGCTTAGAGTAACCCTGGATTGGGAACTGTCATGGTCAAAACATATTGATACAACAGTCCATAATAAAGCGCTGTCTATCTTCTTAACAGCACTATGAACAAGGCAGGTACCTACAGGCCTAGTTTTGTCGCACCTGAACAACTGTTCAGTTGTGTGGTTAGGTTCCACAAAAAGGGACTTAGGAAAATTGCAATTACCTCAGAACAAGGCAGCACGGCTGGCCCTTGGACGTACACAGAGATCTAATAATATGCATGTCAATCTCTCCTGGCTCAAAGTGGAGAGCTTGACTTCATCACTACTTGTATTTGAGCGGTATTGACATATTGAGTGCACCGAGCTGTCTGAACTACTGGCGCTCAGCTCAGCTACCCATACATACCCCACAAGATATGCCACAAGGTCTCTTCAAGTAACTGATGCAAGCAGTAAAATTTAGATTTAAAAAAAATGATGAAAGATAAAAATACACCTTATGGAACAGCGGGGACTGTGATTCCACACAAACATAGGAACAGACACATGCGCTATACACACACGTACACATGGATTTTGTACTGTAGATTAGTGGTGGAGTAGGTGCCTGAGGGGACATGGTGTGTTGGGAAATCTGTGAATGTAATTGTAATGCTTTTAAAATGGTATAAACTGCCTAAATTTTGCTGGACCCCAGAAAGAGTAATGGGAATCCATAATAAATACAAATGTTGAATGGGGAGCATCGCTGCATAGCTATTTTCAGGTCATTCGGAGACTTGTCCCGAAGCCACTACTGTGTTGTCTTGGCTGTGTGCTTAGTGTCGTTGTCCTGTTGGAAGGTAAACCTTTGCCCAAATCTGAGGTCCTGAGTGCTCTGGAGCAGGTTTTCATCAATGATCTCTCTATACTTTGCTCTGTTCATCTTTCCCTTGATCCTGACTATTTTCCCAGGCCCTGCCACTGAAAAACATCCCAACATCATGTTGCCACCACCATGCTTCACCGTAGGGATGGTGCCCGTTTTCCTCCAGGTGTGACCTTTAGCATTTAGGACAAAGCGTTCAATCTTGGTTTCATCAAACCAGAGAATCTTGTTTCTCATGGTCAGTCCTTTAGGTGCCTTTTTGGAGTGGCTTCCGTCTGGCCACTTTACCATAAAGGCCTGATTTGGTGGAGTGCTGCTGAGATTGTTGTCCTTCTGGAAGGTTTTCCCATCTCCACAGAGAAACTCTAGAGCTCTGTCAGTGACCATTGGGTTCTTTGTCACCTCCCTGACCAAGACCCTTCTCCCTCGATTGCTCAGTTTGGCCAGGCGACCAGCTCTAGAAAGAGTCTTGGTGGTTCCAAACTTCTTCCATTTAAGAATGATGGAGAACACCGTGTTCTTGGGGACCTTCAATACTGCAGGTTTGTTTTGCTACCCTTCCCCAAGTTTGTGCCTCGACACAATCCTGTCTCTGAGCTCTACAGACAATTCCTTCGACCTGATGGCTTGGTTTTTGGTCTGACGTGTACTGTCAACTGTGGGACCTTCTATAGACCGGTGTGTGTGTGTGTGTGTGTGTGCGCCTTTCCAATTCATGTCCAATCAATTGAATTTACCACAGGTGGACTCCAAGTTGTAGAGCTCAAATATGAGTTTCATAGCAAATGGTCTGAATACCTACAGTGGGGGGGGAAAGTATTTGATCCCCTGCTGATTTTGTACGTTTGCCCACTGACAAAGAAAGGATCAGTCTATAATTTTAATGGTAGGTTTATTTGAACAGTGAGAGACAGAATAACAACAAAAATATCCAGAAAAACACATGTCAGAAATGTTATAAATTGATTTGCATTTTGAGCAAACACTTCTAAACCTGTTTTTCGCTTTGTCCTCATTTGTAGATTGATGAGGAAAACAATTTAATCAATTTTAGAATAAGGCTGTAACGTAACAAAATGTGGAAAAGGTCAAGGGGTCTGAATACTTTCCGAATGCACTGCACACTGCAGTAACACATCAATCAGTGAGTGAGCTCTAAACACTGCATTAAAGCTAAACTGCCACACGCTGACTGGCCTGAGGATTTCGTCTACGGCGGTATTTAAATTTGACCCATTTAATCAAATGTATTTATAAAGCCCTTTTTACATCAGCCAATGTCACAAAGTGCTGTACAGAAACCCAGCCTAAAACCTCAAACGGCAAGCAATGCAGATGTAGAAGCACGGTGGCTAAGAAACTCCCTAGAAAGGCCGAAACCTAGAAAGGAACCAGGCTCTGAGGGGTGGCCAGTCCTCTTCTGGCTGTGCCGGGTGGAGATTATAACAGAACATGGCCAAGATGTTCAAACATTCATAGATGACCAGCAGGGTCAGATGAGGTCCGGCGTACTGCTGGTTTTCTATTCTACCTAATAATGTATTGCACCCACCTGCTGTCCCAGGTCTAAATCAGACCCTCATTAGCGGGTGGGGGCGGGGAGGTTTAAGCAGTGGAACTGGCTTCGAGGTCCAGATTTGAATATGAGGGGTTCTAGGATATGTTTGTGTTGTTGCAAAGACCACAGAGCAATGATGACACGCCTATCAGTAAGGATTGCTCTGCCAAATGCCATTCTCCTCATTAACACTTTGGCCACATCTCTGTTTATGTGTAAATACCACAGTAATTGAATAATTTTCTTCCAACTTTTGGGTTCCTTGATATCACTTTTCTATAGAGATCCTATACTACACGATTTTAAGACTATATATATGTATGTAATTCTGTTTTTCTGCCTGCCAGTTTGGCTGGACTCACGTAACTCTGCTGATCGTTGTGACCCAGTCCCACCTCATCATCCACAACCTGTTTGAGGGAATGATCTGGTAAGGAATGTCTCTTTCTCTCTCACATGCGCACACACAGCCCACAACACATGGCACATGACTATTGTAAACAGCAATGCTAATCAGATCTCTGACCGCTAGTTGGTTTCCACTGTATGGGAGGGCAAATTCAGTCAGTGGTTGCGTCCTAAATTGGCTATATAGAGACTAGGGTGTCATTTGGGACATGCCCATGTATGTCCCAAATGGGTGTGTTCATTCAGCCCACTCTTTCCATTCTGTACAGTGGGAGGTAGAGGTCTTCACGGGCCCGTTCCCGAACAGACCTGGTCGGATCCAGACCCAGTCCAATCAGATCTGAGTGATGGAACTGCAGAAAATAAACATTTTTAGCTATTTTATAGGGATAGTCCCCTCCCCTTTTATTTTTATTTTTTTTATAAAAATAAAAAAAACATTCGCCTAAAATGACATACCCAAATCTAACTGCCTGTAGCTCAGGCCCTGAAGCAAGAATATGCATATTCTTGGAACCATTTGAAAGGACACGCATTGAAGTTTGTGGAAATGTGAATTGAATGTAGGAGAATATAACACAATAGATCTGGTAGAAGAAAATACAAAGAAAACAACCTTTTTTTCTACTACCGTCTTTGAAATGCAACAGAAAGGTCCCAAATCTAGTCATCAATCTGGTTGTAATTCTGATGGTGTCCACAAGAGGGCATCAGTGTATGTGCCAAGTTTTAGACTGATAACTTGAAGTATGAGCAAGCTACATGACATTTAGTGTGAAGTCACCCAGGTACATTTTTCCAAAAGGAAAAGGCTTTCTGTCGCATACTCCTGTAAAGCCCAGCTCATTGGCTATCTAGCTAGCTTTGTTTGACCCCGATTGGTGCTTATTTGACAAAGTTAGTCAATCAAGTGAAGACCGTCCGTGTCATCGGCGTGCCATGAAGGCGTTGCTCTCTGACCAAATTTGGTGTCCTATAGGATATACTACACTCCTAATGATATAGTGAAGTCTGGTTACGTTCTAGGATCTCTGAGGAATAAATACAAATGTAAAATGACTGGTTGAAACAACATTTAGGTTTAGATTTTCACAGATTCCTTTCTTTGCAAATTGAATGAGTGGAAATACAAAATCGATCGTGCATGCTATATGGACCTTTTTAGGATATGGAAAAGGATTTTATCTAACAAAATGACACTTCATGTTATCTCTGGGACCCTTGGGATGATAAATCAGAGCAAGATTTCAGAATGTAAGTACACATTTCACCTTCAGAGGTGAATTTATCAAACCTATCACGGTGAAAAGTGTTTTGTTGTTAGGAGCTCTCCTCAAACAATAGCATGGCATTTTTTCACAGTAATAGCTACTGTAAATTGGACAGTGCAGTTATATTAACAAGAATTTAAGCTTTCAGCCGATATAAGACACTTATATGTACCGACATCTGTTGTTTCTCTAAAATGTGCGATCATGACACACAGCGCTGCATGATTTACAACTGTCCCGTTGACTGAACGCCTATCCATAAGAATTTAACCGCTTTGTGATTGGACGGCAACACGCGCCACGCTCCAGTCTCGTGAAAAGCAATAGCAGCAGCATAAATTATAACATTTCTCTACTGCAGCAGTCGCGTTCAGATCTGTACGGTCATACGGTCAGTCCAATTTACACATACCCGAGACCAGTGACAATCTGATCCAGATCCATGACATTTATTTAGAATTCTGGATCCGGACCCGCTCGGGTCCCACGTCAGTTCTCGGTTATTTGGGTACAGGTGGATCTGTGAAGACCTCTAGTGGGAGAACCGACTGCAGAGTGAAAAATACTATTAGCTGATGTAATTGTGGCTGGCGCTACAACCATGTGATGGAAATAAGTGCATTAGGGAGTTAGGTTGGTCCACGGCAGGGGCTTGTTACAGAACATTCAGGGAAATTAACTGTGTAGAAGAGACTTGCTCTGTCTGTTGTAAATACTTGTCTGCTCTATGCACAACGTATCTATGTACGACACTCCATTGAATATGCCCCAGTTGTTGATACCAGTTCCTCTCTCCTTCTCTGTCTAGGTTCATCGTGCCCATCTCCTGTGTGATCTGCAATGACATCATGGCCTACATGTTTGGCTTCTTCTTTGGACGTACTCCACTTATTAAGGTTAGCAAGACTGGCACTGTCAGTCACACAGCTATGGTCAACATCAACAGGCAACATAGCGATCCTATGAATATGTAATGGGTATGTTGCATCTTCCAAGGCTTGTGGCATTTTGCAAAAGGGATACCATTTGAACACTCTTTAATATGTTAACGTGACTGTGTTCCATGCAGCTGTCTCCTAAGAAAACCTGGGAGGGCTTCATTGGTGGATTCTTTTCGACTGTTGTGTTTGGGATCCTGGTAAGAAATTGCCACAACTAAGTGCAAAAGTTTATATTTAAATTTCTCTATTAGTCTTATCTTACTCCCTTTCTCCTCCTCTATCCAGTTGTCCTATGTGATGGCGGGCTACAGCTTCTTTGTGTGTCCGGTGGAGTTTAACAGCGACCATAACAGTTTTGAGGTGGACTGTGAACCCTCTGACCTGTTCCAGCTGCAGGACTATGCCCTGCCTGCCGCCCTCGAGTCCTTCACTGGATGGGTGAGCCTGATCTGTCCTCTCTCTGTCTGGTTGGCTGGTTTCTGTTTATGATCTCTGTCTGGTCTAAGTTGCCCCAGAGATCATTTTTTAAAACATTTTTTAGAGTTAATTTTGTGCAATTCTACACATTTTTGCCATGGGGTGTAGAGAAAATATAGCTTTTTTTAAAGCTAGTTTGCTCCAATTATACACATTTTGCTATTGGGCGGAGAGAAGCTTTGCAGTTTTTAATATGATATCTGAGTGAGACTGACTAACAAAATCAATGGTGGCCCCACGGGCTTTAATTTGACCTTGATTACTACGAGTTTAGATAGCTGGCCGCTAGACTAAATGACCAATCTGAAAGAATGTTAGCCCCCATGGGCTGAGTGACTATCAGTGACCGACATAACAAGAGAGAAACTGTTGATACACAACCAAATGTTTAAATTGCACCTTATGCATTCTACTATTCTAACTCCCAACAGTAAGTTGAGACCCAGACGTAGTTCCAAAAAAATAAAAATACATTGATCCGAGGGCCTTCAAAACAGTTTCCCTTCCCTGTCCTAAATAATGTCCCCTTATTTCTCCTATTTTTGTGGACACTGTTTGACCATATGCGAGACCAGTTTTAACGTCTTGCTTCTCTCTCTCTCTCCAGCCCACACTGCGCCTCTACCCATTCCAGATTCACAGCATCTCCCTGTCTGCCTTTGCCTCCCTCATGGGACCTTTCGGAGGCTTCTTTGCCAGCGGCTTTAAGAGGGCCTTCAAGATCAAGGTGACTGTCAGAACACCTCACCACTGTTATCACTGGGCCCGGTGGACTCACTAGAATTGAGTAGCCTTAGTTGGCCCGTGCTCATGATCTATGCTTCCGGAACCACTTGGCTGTTTCACCGTAGTTTGTGATCCACTGCAGTTTGACTTACTTTTGACTTTGCTTGAGCAAAGGGTCTCAGCAGTGCACCAGCTCTGTGTTATGTTGTCCTCTGCTCTGATGCCCTATTGCTCTGATGTCACCATGTCCGTCCGGCCTGTTGTTGTTGTTATTCCAGGACTTTGCCAACACAATTCCCGGTCACGGTGGCATCATGGACCGCTTCGACTGCCAGTACCTCATGGCTACGTTCGTCAACGTCTACATCGCCAGCTTCATCAGGTAACTAGCTAGAATACCACAGGCTTATTAACTGCTTTGGCTGACAATGCTGATGTGTTAAATAATATATATATATTTAAGTAATACGGCGTGAGGGGGTGTGGTATATGGCCAGTATACCACGGCTAAGTGCTGTTCGTAGGCACAAAGCAACACAGAATTTATCAAAAATAAACGGATACCTTATTTACATAAGTATTCAGACCCTTTGCTATGAAACTCAAAATTGAGCTTAGGTGCATCCTGTTTCAATTGATCATCCTTGATGTTTCTACAACTTGATAGGAGTCCACCTGTGGTAAATTCAATTGATTGGATATGATTTGGAAAGGCACGCACCTGTCTATATAAGGTTAACAGTGCATGTCAGACCACAAACCAAGCCATGAGGTCAAAGGAATTTTCCGTAAAGCTCTGAGACAGGATTGTGTCAGGGCACAGATCTGGGGAAGGGTACCAAAAAAATGTCTGCAGCATTGAAGCTCTCCAAGAACACAATGGCCTCATCATTCTTAAATGGAAGAAGTTTGGAACCACCAAGACTCCTCCTAGAGCTGGCCGCCCAGCCAAACTGAGCAATCGGGGGAGAAGGGCCTTGGTCAGGGAGGTGACCAAGAACCAGATGGTCGCTCTGACAGAGCTCCAGAGTTCCTCTTTGGAGATGGGAGAACCTTCCAGAAGGACAACCATCTCTGCTGCACTCCACCAATCAGGCCTTTATGGTTGTGGCAAGATGGAAGCCACTCCTTAGTATAAGGCACATGACAGCCCGCTTGGAGTTTGTCAAAATGCACCTAAAGGGCTCTCAGACCATGAGAAACAAGATTCTCTGGTCTGTTGAACCAAGATTGAACTCTGACCTGAATGCCAAGCATCACTTCTGGAGGAAACCTGACACCATCCTTATGATGAAGCATGGTGGTGGCAGCATTATGCTGTGGGGATGTTTTTCAGCGGCAGGGACTAGGAGACTAGTCAGGATCGAGGGAAAGATGAACGGAGCAAATTACAGAGAGATCCTTGATGAGAACCTGCTCAGGACCTGAGACTGGAAGGTTCACCTTCCAACAGGACAACGACTCTAAGCACACAGCCAAGACAGTGCAGGTGTGACTTTGGGACAAGTCTCTGAATGTCCTTGAGAGGCCCAGTCAGAGCCCGGAATTGAACTCGATCGAACATCTCTGGAGATACCTGAAAAAATCTGTGCAGCGACACTCCCCATCCAACCTGACAGAGCTTGAGAGGATCTGCAGAGAAGAATGGGAGAAACTCCCCAAATACAGGTCTGCCAAGCTTGTAGCGTCATACCCAAGAAGACTCAAGGCTATAGTCTCTGCCAAAGGTGCTTCAACAAAGTACTGAGTATAGGGTCTGAATACTTGTAAATGTGATATTTCAGTTTTTTTATATGTTTAATACATTGGCAAAAATGTATAACCTGTTATTCCTTTGTCATTATGGGGGTAGAATTGTTTTATTTTAGAATTAGGCTTTAATGTAACAATGTGGAAAAAATGCACTGTTTATCAAACCCCCCGAGTTGCCTTATTGCTATTATTAACTGGTTACCAACGTATGAACTACTGGCCAACAGCTCGGACACCCATGCATACCAAACAAGACATGCCACGAGGTCTCTTCACAGTTCCCAAGTCCAAAACAGACTATGGAAGGCGCACAGTACTACATAGAGCCATGACTACATGGAACTCTATTCCACATCAAGTAACTCATGCACGCAGTAAAATTAGATTAAAAAAAATATATAAAAAAATAATAATTCTGGAACAGCGGGGACTGTGAAGAAACACAAACATAGGCACAGACGCATGCATACGCACTATACACACATGGATCTTTTACTGTATATATGTGGTGGAGTAGGGGCCTGATGGCACAGTCTGTGAATGTATTGTAATGTTTTTAAAATTGTATAAACTGCCTTAATTTTGTTGGACCCCAGAAAGAGTAGCTGCTGCCTTAATAAATACAAATACAACAGTAAAAATAAAAGTTGTCATACCTGTGGTATATGGTCTGATATACCACAGCTGTAAGCCAATCAGCATTCAGGGCTCCAGCCACCCAGTTTGTAATTTATAATTCTCTCCCAGTGGATCCGCTCTATTGTATAGAGAAATGAGCTGCAGCCTCAACCAGTTTGAATAACCAGGCCTTTCTTGGAGACATCTTTGTGCTGTCAAAGTATCGCCCTGTATGTGATCCGTTGTGTAATCTTCTGTCTCCAGGGGCCCTAACCCTGCCAAGGTGGTCCAGCAACTCCTAGCCCTGCGCCTGGACCAGCAGCTCCACATCTTCAACTCCCTTAAGACCCACCTGACAGAGAGGGGTCTGCTGGAGGAGGAAGCCTAGGGCCCCCACAGGCATGCCCAGGGCCGGGTCACCCTACTGGGGCCAGGAGGGCAGCCCCCTGGCACCAGAAAGCCCTGGAGGTGTGGGGAGAAGTGTAGCGCTTGTGTGAGAAAATAACTCCAGCCTTTGGGTCATTCCATTTTGTGTGTGTGTGTGTGTGTGTGTGTACATTATGACAGTGTGTCCTAAACTGTTTTCCTTCAGTGTTTCAGGTTGTCTGTGAGTTACTGTACCTGTTTATTTAGTCATGTCAGCCATATTATCTACAAGTGATGCTACTTTGTGTACCACAATGAGGTCAGATGTACATTTCCACATGTATACAGGATATTCTATACCTTAAGTGTGTGTGAATATTTCATGATACATATATTTCTTATTTGTGTTTTAATGCACTGCTCAACATACTCACACTGTATTGTCCTCATCCTGTCACCCTGCCTGTTTTATTTGCTTCATTGTAATAATTGTTTGTATTTATAATATTGGTTGGGTTTTTACATTGGCATCTTCCATTAAATCCGTGCTTCGTCTGTGCATTTTACCTGCAGAGATTCACTCTGCTATTGGCACATGTCATGCTGCATATGTGTGTTTCTCTCTGGTTCCCAAATGGCACTCTATTCCCTATACACTACACTACTTTTGATCAGAGCCCTATTGGCCCCCTGGTCAAAAGTAGTGCACTATAAAGGGTGTCATTGTAGCCACTCATGCTTCACCTGCAGCTTCGTTCACACCCAGCCAAATGGTGTATGTGATGTCATGTGGGGGTAGAACCATTAGAGGAAGTGGACTGTCTAAATTAGGAACAAAACACCACTAGGGATTTGACCGGATTATTGAATATGTCATTAGTGTTACGGAATGGAGGTCAAGAGTCAAACTGTTTCCTGCACAGCAATGGATGGAATACACGTTGTTAAATGACAAAGGAATAGTATAGGAAGACTAGTCGGTATTTCACAATATATTTCATTGCCATTTCTGATAGTTTACTACACAGTTGTCTGCCTTAATGTAAGAAGTTTTATGTTAAGCGATTATCCTTTTGGTGCGGGACTGATATGTTAGGGTTTTAGTGGGGGTTATTTATTTGCCAATCAAGTTCCGTTATCCGAGATCAGTTTATGGTGGATGACAGCCACCAGAGGTGTTTTGAACAAAAATATAAACGCAACCATTTAAAAAAATTTAGAGTTACAGTTCATAGAAGGAAATCAGTCAATTTAAATAAATTCATTAGGCCATAGTCTATGGATTTTGCATGACTGGGCAGGGGCGCAGCCATGGGAGGGCATACTGTAGGACCCACCCACTGGGGAGCCAGGCCCAGCCAATCAGAATGTGTTTTCCCCCACAAAGACGATCCCACAGGTGGAGGTCCTGGGCTGGTGTGGTTACACGTGGTCTGCGGTTGTGAGGCCGGTTGGACGTACTGCCAAATGATCTAAAACGATGTTGGAGGTGGCTTATGGTACAGAAATGAACCTTCAATTCTCTGCCAACTGCTCTGTTGGACATTCCTGCAGTCAGCATGCCAATTGCACACTCCTTCAAAACGTGAGACATCTGTGGCATTGTGTTGTTTGACAAAACTGCACATTTTAGTGGTCTTTTATTGTCCCCAGTACAAGGTGCACCTGTGTAATGATCATGCTGTTTAATCAGCTTCTTGATATGCCACACCTGTCAGGTGGACAAAGTTTGAGAGAAATAAGCTTTTTGTGCGGCTGGAACATTTATGGGATCTTTTATTTCAGCTCATGAAAAATGGGACCAACACTTTACATGTTGCGATTATGTTTTTGTTCAGTGTATATATACTATATCTCTCTCTATATGCGCCATGTATTTCTGGCTCTGATGGCCCCTGTTGAGGTTCTCATAGGAATGAGTGAGATGGGACACCATCCATGTTTACATCAGCTTTTGTAATTGAAGAATAGTTACAAATGACCACCATACTTAATTTTTTATTTTTTGTAATCTTCTAAGATGCAGACAGACACTTGTTTTCAGCTGTTATAGAGTGTTGTATAGGAAGTGCCAGGATGGTGGAGTGAATGGATCATGCTGTGTACAGTTTCCAAAGCTATGGGACAGTAATGGAGTTATCACTCTGCTAGCATTTCATGCTAAAGATTTCTGCACTGCCAAGTCTGCTCCCTCTCAGACCACACTACCACAGCCTGATAGTACAAACACTGGCAGTGTGTCTCAAATGGCAGCCTATTCCCAATATACTGTACTGCTTTTGACCAGAGCACTATGGGCCCCGGTCAAAAGTAGTGCACTATAAAGGGAATGGGGTGCCATTTGGGGTGCAACCACAGGCTCACAGATAGTGCTCATGGTTACACACCCCTCCTGTGGGTCGAGAACAGTAGTAACACTTATTTCATAATCAGTCTCACCAGGTGAACTAAGAATAGATTTTGTAAAGCTACATTAAAGCTACAGATGCTGTTGATGTATTTCCTCCTTGTTGCCATTGTGAGATCACCACCAAGGGACTTGTGTGGTCACATCAACATAAATGGTTAAACTCTTCTCCTTGGTTGTACCCAGTGTCAAGTGTTCATTTACAAGGACCAGTCTATAGACCAATCTGAGTGTGATATGACATTAATGGTGTTAGTGGGGAAACCAGGGCCTGTATTCTTTAAAGCTACAATATGTCACTTTTTGGGCGACCCAACCATATTCACATCGAAATGTGAGTTATGGGTCTGTAATTCTCATTGAAAGTAAGTCTAAGAAGCGGTAGATATGTTCTATCTAAGCTATTTCTATGCTTCGCGTTCTTAAGTTTTGTTTTTGGGTCTTTTACTTTAAGTTTTGTACACCAGCTTCAAACAACTGAAAATACAATATTTTTGTTTATGGAAAATATATTTCACAGCGGTTTAGATGGTACAATGATTCTTTACTACACTACACTTGCTTGTTTTGCAACATAAACTGAAATTAGGCGAACTATAAGCGATTTCTGCATCTTTATGTGTCTCAGAGTAGTAATGCTGTCTGGTCTAGGATCAGATAAGCCTTTAAGATCATAGTGGGTAACATTATATGAACAGCGAGGACAAGATCCTAGATCAGCACTCCGACTCTGAGATGCTTTAGGAATACTAGGGGTTGATGTGTTTAATTAAATAGATGGGTGTGTTGCAGGCTGTGACTGACCCACATACAGATTATCTTTCACTCTGACTGATCACATAGGGCCCAATGCTGACTTACTGTATAATCGGTCGATCATCCATCCATTGATGCCATATGTGTACAGTAACTCGGGATTGGGCCCATGTTGTAGACTGATACATTGTTTTTGGAGTAGCCTAGGTCTAATTTTATCAAGCCAAGCCTCATGCATCTTGAACTTGAACAATCACTAGCTACAAAGATATTGAAAAGGTACCTCCGTTTCTGTCAGTGAAATGTTTTATGTAGGATTGAGTATCGTAAGTAGCACATTTTATTCCGTGAATGTAACAGGAAAAGAAACAAAGCAATATCAAGTATAAATGTAGGCTGTGAAATGTCCGTGTAGGATCCTATACTTACAGGAAGGAGGCATAATGGGGAATCCGGTGACTAAAAAGCCATAGAGGTATGTTTCGGATTGGGCAATCATCTGCACTACTCTACACGTCCACTGCCATTATGTCTCTGTGCTTCACATCCTCACCTTCCATCCCATCTGTCTCCACTGATATGGAAGGCCCCTCGACAGAGGGAGACCTCTATACACTCCAAAAACCACGCACCTCTACTCCTTGAAATGCCTACTTTAAACACACAGTACCCACATGTTATATGATTTTTTTTCCTATACATTTTTGTGATAATTATTTGATGTTATGTCAGTCTTCTCTACCTTGCCTGTTATTGTTATTCTGGGAATTGTATACTGTAGTGTACTGGTATTAAACTTACCTTTGTTTTTCTATATTATTATTATTATTATAGCATCCAAATCCAGCTGTTTAGAAATGATATTATCTATATTCTTCTGTTTTGTACATTTACATAACTCACACATTTAGCTAATGTTCAGAGAAATATTCAGGTAATATAGGACTAGAGGAGAGACTTTGTTCAAATACGCGTGTCGCTATTTTCACTCTTATTGCTGTGGTATCTGGTGCATTAGCTAGTCTTGTATTTCCTGATATTGGCTGTTGTCTGTCTATAGAAGCTCTTACTGGGTATGTGCTATCTGTGTGATGCGCTCAAGAGAGGGAACCTATTGCGATGTCTCATGATGTGTAGTTAAGGGAGGTATTAATAGAAGTAAAGTCGGAACACAACCAGTGAGAAGGGACTACATTTCCCTTGGACTTCATTGGTGGTACAAACAGTACTGTGCCAGTACCATGTCTGTATTACGGATTGCTGCCACTAGAGTGAGCTAAAGGCTAAAATAGCTTTTTTTAAATTGAGAGTCCTCCTTGGTCTATTTTTTGAGCCTCTGCCAGTATTACACTTAAAAGCAGCAAGGTTATTATTCCATTTGCATCACGGCAGTTCGATGCATTCCATCTCCTGAAGGTTGAAAGGAAACTACTTATAGGGGGAAATGGGCATCATTATTCCTCCTTAGCGACTTGCTCTTACATAAATGAGAATTTCCCTCAGCAATAGGTTAATCATAATATTGAGTTCTATTTTAGTAGGGTATGAATCTTACCAAGCTAGCAAGGACATTATGGAATGTAGGGATACAGTTGAAGTCAGAAGTTTACATACACCTAAGCCAAATACATTTAAACTCAGTTTTTCACAATTCCTGACATTTAATCCTTGTAAAATTCCCTGTCTTAGGTCAGTTAGGATCACCACTTTATTTTAAGAATGTGAAATGTCAGAATAATAGTAGAGAGTGATTTATTTGCAGCTTTTATTTCTTTCATCACATTCCCAGTGGGTCAAAAGTTTACATACACTCAATTAGTATTTGGTAGCATTGCCTTCAAATTGTTTAATTTGGGTCAAACATTTCGGGTAGCGTTCCACAAGCTTCCCACAATAAGTTGGGTGAATTTTGGCCAAGTCCTCCTGACAGAGTTGGTGTAACTGAGTCAGGCTTGTAGGCCTCCTTGCTCGCACACGCTTTTTCAGTTCTGCCCACAAATTTTCTATGGGATTGAGGTCAGGGCTTTGTGATGGCCACTCCAATACCTTGACTTTGTTCTCCTTATTAAGCCATTTTGCCACAACTTTGGAAGTATGCTTGGGGGTCATTGTCCATTTGGAAGACCCATTTGCGACCAAGCTTTAACTTCCTGACTGATGTCTTGAGATGTTGCTTCAATATATCCACATAATTTTCTTTCCTCATGATGCCATCTATTTTGTGAAGTGCACCAGTCCCTCCTGCAGCAAAGCACCCCCACAACATGATGCTGCCACCCCCGTGCTTCACGGTTGGGATGGTGTTCTTCGGCTTGCAAGCTTCCCCTTTTTTCCTCCAAACATAACGATGGGCATTATGGCCAAACAGTTCTATTTTTGTCCCCATGTGCAGTTGCAAACCGTAGTCTGGCTTTTCTATGGCAGTTTTGGAGCAGTGGCTTCTTCCTTGCTGAGCAGCGTTTAAGGTTATGTCGGTATAGGACTTGTTTTAATGTGGATATAGATACTTTTGTACCTGTTTCCTCCAGTATCTTCACAAGGTCCTTTGCTGTTGTTCTGGGATTGATTTGCACTTTTCGCACCAAAGTACATTCATCTCTAGGAGACAGAATGCATCTCCTTCCTGAGCGGTATGACGGCTGCGTGGTCTCGTGGTGTTTATACTTGCGTACTATTGTTTGTACAGATGAACGTGGTACCTTCAGGCATTTGGAAGTTGCTCCCAAGGATGAACCAGAGTTGTGGAGGTCTACAATTTTTTTTCTGAGGTCTTGGCTGATTTCTTTTGATTTTCCCATGATGTCAAGCAAAGAGGCACTGAGTTTGAAGGTAGGCCTTGAAATACATCCACAGGTACACCTCCAATTGACTCAAATGATGTAAATTAGCCTGTCAGAAGCCTCTAAAGCCATGACAATATTTTCTGGAATTTTCCAAGCTATTTAAAGGCACAGTCAACTTAGTTACCTGAACTTATGACCCTCTGGAATTGTGATACAGTGAATTATAAGTGAAATAATCTGTCTGGAAAAACAATTGTTGGAAAAATTACTTGTGTCATGCACAAAGTAGATGTCCTAACCGGCTTGCCAAAACTATAGTTTGTCAACAAGAAAATTGTGGAGTGGTTGAAAAACGTGTTTTAATGACTCCAACCTATGTGTATGTCAACTTCCGACTTCAACAGTACCTGCTATGTTTGGCTGTTCACACATCGCATATACCCCTCCTGTGGGTATTGTTTCACTTTTGCTGTGATAGATATTGATATTTAATGATTTATATGTTTTGTTATTATTGTATATTGTGCAATGATTTGTGTTAAATTGTATTTGATTTAGGAAACCGTTTGAAGTTGTACATTCTTGACAATGCCAGAAAATGTGCTTTGCCTTTCAGTAAATACCCTGTTCATGTTAGATGGCATGATCTGTGTGCGTGTGTTCTTCCCTGTATCTCTGAACTTCCCTGTTTTCTTATCTGCTAACAGTTCCAGTTATTACTAGCCCTCTAGAGTCGATTGACGCATTGGTGCATCAATCTAAGTAACATAATAAAAGTATCTCCCCATCAAAATCCGTCAGTTTATGCTGGAGATATCTGGGGGGGGGTTCGTTGGATGCGTCTCAATCCACTGCATCCACCGATGTCGCACGTCCGCATCTACTACTATTATGACCACTCTATGGAAAGGGGAAACTCTCACGAACACGATGACAGGTGTCACGGGACTCTTCTGAAGGTAACCGGTACCAGTTAAAAACATGATGGAAGTGTGACGGTAGTTTTGTGCCTACCCAAAAAAGGGGTTAAATATTTGTTAACAAATTATATATATACAGTACCAGTAAAAAGTTTGGCCCAACCTACTCATTCAAGGGTTTTTCTTTATTTTTTACTATTTTCTACATTGTAGAGTAATAGTGAAGACATCAAAACTATGAAATAAAACATTGAATCATGTAGTAACCAAAAAAGTGTTAAACAAATCAAAATATATTTTATATTTGAGATTCTTCAAAGTAGCCACCCTTTGCCTTGATGACAGCTTTGCACACTCTTGACATTTTCTCAACCAGCTTCATGAGGTAGTGACCTGGAATGCATTTCAATTAACAGGTGTGCCTTGTTAAAATGTAATTTGCGGAATTTCTTTCCTTTTTAATGCGTTTCAGCCAATCAGTTGTGATGTGACAAGGTAGGGGTGGTATACAGAAGATAGCCCTCTTTGGTACAAGACCAAGTCTATATTATGGCAAGAACAGCTCAAATAAGCAAAGAGAAACGATAGGCCAACATTACTTTAAGACATGAAGATCAGTCAATGCGGAAAATTTCAAGGACTTTGGAAGTTTCTTCAAGTGCAGTCGCAGAAACCATCAAGCGCTATGAAACTGGCTCTCATGAGGACCGCCACAAGAAACAAAGACCCAGAGTTACCTCTGCTGCAGAGGATAAGTTCATTAGAGTTACCAGGCTTAAAAATTGCAGCCCAAATAAATGCTTCACAGAGTTCAAGTAACAGACACATCTCAACATCAACTGTTCAGAGGAGACTGCGTGAATCAGGCTTTCATGGTTGAATTGTTGCAAAGAAACCACTACTAAAGGACACCAATAAGAAGATGAGACTTGCTTGGGCCAAGAAACATGAGCAATGGACATTAGACTAGTAGAAATCTGTCCTTTGGTCTGATGAGTCCAAATTGGAGATTTTTGGTTCCAACCGCCCTGTCTTTGTGAGATGCAGAGTATGTCAAATCAAATCAAATTTATTTATATAGCCCTTCTTACATCAGCTGATATCTCAAAGTGCTGTACTAAAACCCCAAACAGCAAGTAATGCAGGTGTAGAAGCACGGTGGCAAGGAAAAACTCCTTAGAAAGGCCAAAACCTAGGAAGAAACCTAGAGAGGAACCAGGCTATGAGGGGTGGCCAGTCCTCTTCTGGCTGTGCCGGGTGGAGATATTAACAGAACATGGCCAAGATGTTCAAATGTTCATAAATGACCAGCATGGTCAAATAATAATAATCACAGTAGTTGTCGAGGGTGCAACAAGTCAGCACCTCAAGAGTAAATGTCAGTTGACTTTTCATAGCCGATCATTGAGACAGGAGTATCTCTAAGACAGGAGAAATACTCCAGATATACCAGACTGACCCTAGCCCCCCGACACATAAACTACTGCAGCATAAATACTGGAGGGTGAGACAGGAGGGGTCAGGAGACACTTTGGCCCCATCCGATGATACCCCTGGACAGGGCCAAACAGGCAGGATATAACCCCACCCACTTTGCCAAAGCACAGCCCCCACACCACTAGAGGGATATCTTCAACCACCAACTTACCATCCTGAGACAAGGCCGAGTATAGCCCACAAAGATCTCCGCCACGGCACAACCCAAGGGGGGGCGCCAACCCAGACAGGAAGACCACATCAGTGACTCAACCCAATCAAATGACGCACCCCTCCTAGGGACGGCATGGAAGAACACCATTAAGCCAGTGACTCAGCCCCTGTAATAGGGTTAGAGGCAGAGAATCCCAGTGGAGAGAGGGGAACCGGCCAGGCAGAGACAGCAAGGGCGGTTCGTTGCTCCAGAGCCTTTCCGTTCACCTTCACACTCCTGGGCCAGACTACACTCAATCATAGGACCTACTGAAGAGATGAGTCTTCAGTAAAGACTTAAGGTTGAGACCGAGTCTGCGTCTCCCACATGGGTAGGCAGACCATTCCATAAAAATGGAGCTCTAAAGGAGAAAGCCCTGCCTCCAGCTGTTTGCTTAGAAATTCTAGGGACAATTAGAAGGCCTGCGTCTTGTGACCGTAGCGTACGTGTAGGTATGTACGGCAGGACCAAATATGTGAATGGATGATCTTCGCATGTGTGGTTCCCACCGTGAAGCATGGAGGAGGAGGTGTGATAGTGTGGGGGTGCTCTGCTGGTGAGATTGTCTGTGATTTATTTAGAATTCAAGGCACACTTAACCAGCATGTCTACCACAGCAATCTGCAGCAATACACCATCCAATCTGGTTTGCGCTTAGTGGGACTATCATTTGTTTTTCAACAGGACAATGACCCAACACACCTCCAGGCTGTGTAAAGGCTATTTGACCAAGAAGGAGAGTGATGGAGTGCTGCATCAGATGACCTGTCCTCCACAATCACCCAACCTCAACCCAATTGAGATGGTTTGGGATGAGTTGAACTGCAGAGGGATGGAAGAGCAGCCAACAAATCAAATCAAACTTGATTTGCCACATGCGCCGAATACAACAAGTGTAGACTTTACCGTGAAATGCTTACTTACAAGCCCTTAACCATCAGTGCAGTTCAAGAAGAAGAAAATATTTACCAAGTAGGCTAAAATAAAAAGTAATAATAAAAATGAACACAATAAGAATAAAAATAACGAGGCTATATACAGGGGGCACTGGTACCGAGTCAGTGTGCAGGGGTACAGGCTAGTTGAGGTAATCTGTACATGGAGGTGGGGGCGAAGTGACTATGCATAGTTAACAAACAAACAGCAAGTAGCAGCAGTGTACGGGGGGGGGTCAATGTAAATTGTCCGGTGGGGGTTTTTATGAGTTGTTCAGCAGTCTAATGGCTTGGGGGTAGAAGCTGTTGAGGAGCCTTTTGGTCCTAGACTTGGCGCTCCGGTACCGCTTGCCGTGCGGTAGCAGAGAAAACAGTCTATAACTTGGGTGACTGGAGTCTCTGACAATTTTATGGGCTTTCTTCTGACACTGCCTATTATATAGGTCCTGGATGGCAGGAATCTTGGCCCCAAACTTAATGATGGTGTTGGAGTCGTGTTTGGCCACGCAGTCGTGGGTGAACAGGGAATACAGGAGGGGACTAAGTACACACCCCTGAGGGGCCCCAGTGTTAAGGATCAGCGTGGCAGACATATTGTTGCCTACTCTTACCACCTGGGGGTCGGCCCGTCAGGAAGTACAGGATTCAGTTTTAGAGGGAGGTGTTTAGTCCCAGAGTCCTTAGCTAAGTGATGAGCTTCGTGGACACTACGGTGTTGAACACTGAGCTGTAGTTGATGAATAGCATTCTCACATAGGTGTTCCTTTTGTCCAGGTGAGAAAGGGTGGTGTGGAGTGCGATTATGATTGCATCATCTGTGGATCTGTTGGGGCGGTATGCGAACAACTGCTTAGCATATGTGGGGAACTCCTTCAAGACTGTTGGAAAAGCATTCCAGGTGAAGCTGGTTGAGTGAATGCCAAGAGTGTGCAAAGCTGTCATCAAGGCAAAGGTTGGCTACTTTGAAGAATCTAACATCTAAAATATATTTTGATTTGTTTAACACTTTTTTGATTGCTACATGATTCCATATGTGTTATTTCATAGTTTTGATGTCTTCACTATTACTCTACAATGTAGAAAATAGTAAAAATAAAGAAAAACCCTTGAATGAGTAGGTGCGTCCAAACTTTTGACTGGTACTGTGTATATATATATTGTTATTATATATATTTATTTTCTTGAGCTTTCTTATATCTCCTAGATATAGGACAAAAACTTCAAAACCGTGTTTCTTATTATGTATTTTCTGACTGTCTTTTGCCATTAATGAATATGTTATTCAATGAGTTTCTCTGCGCTACAGTAGTAAAGGCCAAATTCAATAATTTATCAAATCCTTTTATATATATTTTTTATACATAAATGGGTCCTAAAATGTCAAATCAAATAGCTAAATGATTTATAGTATGACCATCTTAAAACAATTCTATATGTCAGCTTGGAACCCCCCGCAATAGCTTAGACTTTTAAGAATGAATACTGTATCTTTGAATGAGGCAGGAACATTATAGCCTACTTTCACTCCTGACTATAGTTTTCCTCAGAGTGTGTTGGGCTGTGGTTCTCATTAGGGCAGTTTTGTAATATATTAATCAGTGCACAAATTCTAAAATAAATCACTAATGCTGTAACAGCAAGCCACAATGTTACAATTTTAGATGTAAAAAATCTAGTTGAAATGTATGGCTGTGAACACATACCGTAGGCTGCATGTTGCCGGTAAGCGACATTGCCACAGCTTGAAGAGACTGCAACCTAGAAACGAAACCCACTTCCTCCTGAGAGAGAATAAAGGGAGACCAGTGGTTAAGTGACACTGGTGAATGATTCGTCATTTGAAACATTCTATCGTAGAGCACTTGCTATGATATACCTACCTGGAGAGGGGAGTATTTACAGTGCGGTGCAGTATTAGAATAGCAGAACATGTATCTAGAGGGAAGTAGAGGGAACATGAAAGAACGTGTTTTGACATGTTGAAAAAGATAGATTAGTAGCTATACAGGAAGTAGGAAGTCAGATACAGAAAGGTTTTAGTGTGACAGACAGACTGGAGATCTACAGCAAAACCCCTCATACATGTGTGTGTGCTGTGTGTATATATGTGAGTGTGTGTGTGTGCGTGAGTGTGTGTGTATGAGTGTATGTGTGCGTGTGTTGTGAAGTGAGATACTGATCTTTTCTATGAAGGAGAAATAATGTCTCTCAAGCTACCTCGGAACTGGGACTTCAGCACCCTCAAAGCTGAAACAGCTAGAATAGGTAAGTTACTGGATGTTATCCTAAACATTAAGCTATTCTTGGGAGTCATTGCGTTTGCGTAAATAGGAAAATGTGTTGTTGTATCATCAGTAGCATTGTACACTAGTGCATGTGTGTTACATGCGTCTATGAAGAGGTATAGAGACTGGACCTGTGGGTTTAACGGCCCAGTGCAGTCAAAAATAGGATTTTCTAAAGTTATATTTCCCCACTTTGCGGTTGGAATAATAACAATTACTGTGAAATTGTGAGAATGTAGAAAAAAACGCTTAAAATTTCAGCCTGTTTTGGTGGGATGGAGTTTTGGCTTGCCTGGTGACATCACCAGGCAGTACATTAGCTACTAGACCAATAAGAGAGTTCTAAACCTCTCTGCCAATAACAGCAAATGTTCCGTTTTCCCCTCCCCACTCAGACCATTCCCAGAGTCCGTGCAAAATTCTTGCTTGAGAAATTGCTCTTTCCTAAGAAGCTACTTTTGTTTCTTTTTGACCAGTTTAATTTAAAACAATCACATTAAGGTGCTTAATTGTTACTCAGAAATGATTTGATATTGAGATAAAAATGGCTGCATTGGACCTTTAAATTTGTTCCATCTGAGTGGGTAAGACCACAAGTCAGAGACTACTATGAGGACACACCAAATGCACTTGATGGATCCTTTCTGTCTTCTTCTAAAGCTTCTTAAAAGGAAAGTAATCCAATATAACTGAAAGTAATCAGATTACGTTACTGAGTTTGGGTAATCCAAAAGTTAAGTCCCTAATTACAATTTTGGACAGCTAACTAACTAGTAACTATAATGGATTACATTTACAAAGTAACCCAGCCATCCCTAGACATGAGGTTGACTGTGGCACTGTGTGTGCCAGCAGCATACTGAGAGTGTTTTATATAGACTGTTGTTCTTATACTTGGTTATATTTCTGTGTTAAGCTGTGTTTGTGGTCCAGGGCCATGGCTTACAGAAGGATCATGCACCTGATTACAGCAGGTGTGGTGCACCTATAACTTAACAAAACAGTGCATGAGTGCATGTGAATACATATATAGCCGACATAGCCTTATATGGGGTGGCAGGGTAGCCTAGTGGTTAGAGTGTTGGATTAGTAACTGAAAGGTTGCAAGTTCAAATCCCTGAGCTGACAAGGTACAAATCTGTTGTTCTGCCACTGAACAGGCAGTTAACCCACTGTTTGTTCCTAGGCGTCATTGAAAATAAGAATTTGATCTAAACTGACTTGCCTACTAAAATAAAAAAATGCCAATGTCATGACTTCATACTAAAACTATTAGTGGAATGGTGCAGTTGTCATTGAAAACAGTGTGGATACTTCTATTTATGATGACAGGTATATGTAGTTTAGTGGGTACACATCAGCATTGCTGGGAAACAAGTTACTTATTATTTCTATGAAAAGAAGTGACTTCTTATGCTACGAGGGCCACCCCTCATAGCCTGGTTCCTCTCTAGGTTTCTTCCTAGGTTTCCGGCCTTTCTAGGGAGTTTTTCCTAGCCACCGTGCTTCTACATCTGCATTGCTTGCTGTTTGGGGTTTTAGGCTGGGTTTCTGTACAGCCCTTTGTGACATCAGCTGATGTAAGAAGGGCTTTATAAATACATTTGATTGATTGATTGACTTCTATGATTGTTTAATTTATCACACAGTATACTTTACCAGTCAGTTACTCACAACCCTGAGAACTTAACCCCAGTCCTCATCTCAAGAAAATGTAGTGCTATAGTTCAGGCAGCAAGGCGTTTCTCATTTTCTCTGTGCCCTTTGGGTACTTTCAGCAGGAAGTTGATGAAATGTCAGAACAGTAGCTGTGACTCTGCAGACTTGTGTGTGTGTGTGTGTGTGTTTGGTGTGTGAGAGCGACTGTGTGAGAAGGCCTGATGACTTCTATAATTTCCCTTACACCAATACACTGTACACACATTTTATCTACGGCATGGCTACCCTCGATTGTTCATCAGAGGATCAAAAGCCATACATGTCAATGGCATTATATCGGCATAAGAAATATGTACACAGAATTAATATGTATAGTCACACAACTGAATGGGGCCAGTGTGTTCTGTCATTTCAATTGCTGAAGTTAGAACACTATTCCCTATTTAGTACCCTACTTTTTGATCAGGGCCCATAAAGCTCTGGTCAAAAGTAGTGTACTACATAGGGAATAGGGTGCCATTTAGGACTGGTCTCTAGGGGTTAAATATTCACGTAACTGAGATCCTTATTTGGAACTACATCTATTCTGCTGGCTCTTTGCACACTCAATAGGATTGTGCCACGGCCACGCACGTTCAACCCCTCACTATTCCCACTGACGTGGAAGAGCTGGCGTTCTTGCAACAAGCTCCGTTTGATTGAGAAGTTGAACATTTTCATTCATGCTTCCATTGGGACTCCTTAGTCTAGAAGGTCCTGGGTCCAGTTGAAAAGTTCCTCAAGGGTCTGTGTCCGTCTTTCCTTTTTTTTGTGGCGTCTCATACTTCACTGTGTGTGGGCCAGAGGTTCGTCCAGAGTCCTTTGACATGGCCCTCTTCAAGGGATGACGCTATTGAAACAGACCAAAGGGTCTGCGTTTTAGGTGGGGGGCCTTCAAAGTGTTTCTCCGTCGATGCAGCCACTTCCTGTTTATACAGCCGGGCTCATCTTCTTCTCTTCTTTCATCTGGCCTGGGAGGTCACGGTGAATTACACTACAAGTGAGCGAACGCTCTCAATCACAATCACGCCATCTGTCCGGCAAGCTACAGTACCACCCTGCGTGCCAATCCATGCGTGGTTTTCTCTCTCCATCGTGTGCCACGTAGCCTACAACTCTACCCCCCATCTCCATCCTTTCCTCATACTCTTCCGTTTATCTCTCTCCACAGACAACTTAGACATTAAGTCATCATGTTGTTGAGCAATGACTGGCCTGTTAGCAAAGGACAAATAACTCAACCTTGTTTACATTTAGGCCTAGTTGAGACCAAGTACTGTATTATTATTCCTGTGTTGCCCTTCCCTGTAGTCTATTGTACATGATTGTTGAAAGCACATTGTGTTTGTAGGTCACTATTTTCCTACCATTGAACAATCACGACTAGAATCTAGAAGCATGCACCTTAAACAGGAAGCTTGGCAGGTCAGACAGTGGCGGCCTGTTTCCTGCCAGGCCACCACTTCTATCTACTGCAAGTCAGATTGATGCATGTTCAAATTAATAAAAGAGGAAGACCTGACTTGACGGATGTTGAGAGCCTTGTTTACATCCTGGCTGTGTTTAGTGAAGTGTCTCTTAATAAGGCTCTCTTTAACAGTACGGCTGTTCTGTTTGTTTCCACTCTGCGACAGCACGGTCTAAGAGTGTGATGCCTGGAGAGGGCAGCCCAGGGTTAGGCTCGCCTGGCTCCACCAGGAGGTCCATGGAGAGGCCTCTGAAGGCTGGCTGGCTGAAGAAACAGAGGTCCATCGTAAAGAACTGGCAGCTGCGCTACTTTGTGCTGAGAGGAAGCACACTGACCTACCATAAAGACGAAAAGGAGGGGACTGTCCAGGTGAGAGATGGGGTAGATAAGAATGCAGATAGGTCTGAGCTCTAGTTATAGCCTTTAACTTTGGCTTTTCCTGATCTGGTCATGTGGTTAGGAAAACCTTTAAGCATCCAAACAACACTACTGCTGTCAATATTCAGTTTCCATCTTTATTGAAGTCCTTCCCTGTGTTTCCTGTAGCCTAGACATGTATGCGTTGTTTACTAAGATGTTAGTGACAGTCTGTCACTTTGTCCCCAGGGTGTAATCCAGCTGAGGTTCAGTAAAGTCAACGAGCTCCCACAGAATCAAGATGACCCAGGGAAATTCCTCTTTGAGATTATACCACGTAAGCAGAAGACAGTCTGTCTGTCTGTCTCTGTTTCTGACTCTGACTCTGTCTCTGTCTCTGTCTCTGTCTCTGTTTCTGACTCTCACTCTGTCTCTGTCTCTGTCTCTGACTCTGACTCTGACTCTGTCTCTGTCTCTACCTCTGTCTCTGACTCTGACTCTGACTCTGACTCTGTCTCTGTCTCTGACTCTGACTCTGTCTCTATCTCTGTTTCTGACTCTGACTCTGTCTCTGTCTCTGTTTCTGACTCTGACTCTGACTCTGTCTCTGTCTCTATCTCTGTCTCTGTCTCTCTCTCGCCCTCCATCTCACCATGTCTCTCTCTCGCCCTCCATCTCACCATGTCTCTCTCTTGTCTCTCTGTTGAGAGAGGAATTAAAGATATACCTTTCAATCTATGTATGATGTATCCCAGTATGTTGGAGAGTCATACCCTCTCTGTATTCCAGGCAGCAGTGGTGATAGGGAGCGGTACCCGTACGTCCTCATGGCCAACTCCCACAGTGAGATGGAGGAGTGGGTCCGCACGTTGCGCAGGGTGGTTGGATCACCCTCTAGTGGAGGTACAGATAATCTGCTGACATTAAAGGACAAGAGTTTTCCCTGTCCAAGAGACCTGACCAGGAAAAAAACATAGAACTAGGACCCAGAATATGTTTTTCCTGGTCAGGTCACATGGTCAGGAAAAAGCGGGTCTCTAGTCATCTGAACTTATTTTCTTGACTTTTGGTTCAAGGACTCTTTTTGGAATTGTCTTCGGGCCCATGACAACCCATGAGGAACTAGCCACAAACTTGAAAAACCCTGTCTCTGATTCTCCAGTTTGGGCTGTGACTTACTCTAACCGCTCTCCTTCCCTCTCAGCGATATTTGGCAAGAGCCTGGGTGATACGGTAACCTACGAGCAGCGGTTCGGCCCCCACATGGTGCCCATCCTGGTGCAGAAGTGTGCAGAGTTCATCAGAGAACACGGACTAAGCGAGGAAGGCATCTTCAGACTGCCGGGACAAGACAACACAGTCAAACAGTTTAGGGACGCATTCAACGCCGGAGAGAGACCTTCCTTCCCAATGTGAGACGCCTAAGCGCTAAACTAAGCTAAGCTAACTTACATAAGAGCGTTTGAAGGAACGTTCAAGGGCGCCAACGTACAAACAGACAATTATTACGCCCTTTTTATACAAACTGAAATCCCGTTGGCTTCTTTTCTAAAGGTTGCATAGTAAGATGAGAGAGATGCAGTGAGGATGATAGTACAGAGATGCCTGATACACTTTTCTGCTGTTAGTGCTCTGTGGCTTACACCACATCCTGTCCTAGTAGACAGAGAAAGACAGTTTTATAAGAACCTTCTGCCCATGCTGAACTCTCTATTGTGACAAATTTGTTGAAAAGGGGGACGAACTGATTTGTAGCTGGATTCAACACAAAATAGAAATATACTCAGCACAACTGTATGTTTTCGTTTGTGTGTGTGTGTGTGTGTGTGTGTGTGTGTGTGTGTGTGTGTGTGTGTGTGTGTGTGTGTGTGTGTGTGTGTGTGTGGGTGTGCTCGTGCACTGTTTCTGACAGTTTTGTGCCCTGCAGTGACACAGATGTCCACACAGTGGCGTCGTTGCTCAAGCTGTACCTGCGGGAGCTGCCTGAGCCAGTGGTTCCTTGGACACAGTACCAAGACTTCCTGGACTGCAGCCCCATGCTGGACCCCAACAGTGCTGCAGTAGGAACTAATATTTACTTCAATAACGAAGTTAGCCAAATATTCTTATAAATAAACATGTCCTCTAGGCTACAATTTGTGATTTAGCTCTATATCTGTCAACTGTGCCAAAATGAGTATGTACTGAATCAAAGTGTTTTGACTTCCTTTAATGATGACCATAGCCAAATGTTCTTGGAAATATTTTTTTTCACAATCATTTGAAATGTAGCTTTATTTCTATCAACTGTGCCAAAATGACTACATGCAGGCCTGCTGAGTACATTTACATTTACATTTACGTCATTTGAGTAAGAGTGTGTTAGTTGAACTTTGTATATTCCAACTCACTTTCCACCCAGGGTCGTGAGAGACTGGAGGAGCAGATCAGCCTCCTTCCTAGAACCAACTACAACCTCCTCAGCTACATATGCAGGTGAGCTGACACTTACCCAATCACAGATCAGGGTAGTGAATATTCAATCGAATGACATATCATAGAACCTATTGACGAAACGAGCTTCTATTGAAACATTTGAAAAGCAATTTGTTTACTACCCTGTAATGATTAGTCTACAGCTTGCTCATACAGCATTTTGTGTTTGATAAAAAATAAAATAAAAATCTGCATGGTGAATGATTCTAAGTCCTATAAATAGGGCACGTTATAAGGTATAATTTGGTACTCACCCTGTGTGACTTTGCTGTCTAAACGTTCTGTCTGTGAAGGTTCTTATTTGAAGTGCAGCAGAACTCCAAGGTGAACAAGATGAGTGTTGAAAACCTGGCCACGGTCATTGGGATCAACCTGCTCAAGCCCCAGATTGAGGACCCCATCACTATGATGAAGGGTGAGACCAGACCATTGCTTGTCAGGATCATCTTAAGCCATGTTAAGGATAGCCCCGGGCTAAGAAATTGCAGTGTGAAACCGGGTTGACGTTAATTCCATTTCAATTCCAGTCAATTCAGAAAGTAAACCAAATTCCAATTCCAAAATCTCCGTCATTGAAAACAATTGAAAATTATTAGAATTTCAGTGGACTTCCTGAATTGACTGGAATTCAAATGGTTTTGACCCCAACCCTGGTGTGAAAAGGCCTTTAGTGCATACTGTAACAGGGTGGTATTGTCATTATCAGCAGTAGGCCTATGCTTTTATTTTGAAAGTCATACCTTTATTTTGACATACTGCTGCAGTGACAAACTGACCTTACTGTACAGTTTGATCATTTATGAAATGAAGATGCATAGATAGTATAATTTATATCAACAAATTGTTTCTGTATCCTCGTTCCCTTCCAGATCTGTCTTTTGTGTGAACAGACTGTGCGCTTGGCTGTGTCTCTCCTCACAGGTACTCCTCAGATCCAGAAGCTGATGACAGTGATGATCAGACAACATGAGGCTCTGTTTCCTCCGTCTAAGGACGTGGCTCCTTCGTCCCCCGTCGAGAAGAGTGACAGCAAGAAGAACAGCGCTCCACGCAGCTTTGTGGGCTGGGAGTCTGCTGAGGTAACAACATCACACAGTTATTTTCAACGCAGCCCATAGGGCTCTGGTCAAAAGCAGTGCGCTATAAAGGGAATAGGGTACTATTTGGGACTCAACCTTAAAGTGGTTCTTCTCTTATTTCCTACTGTGAGCGTGGTATAACACATGCGCAGTTAAAGGAGTAATACATTGAGTACACCAAACATTAGGAACACCCTCCTGATACACACGTGGGAAATTTGAGCGTGAAAAACCCAACAGCGTTGCAGTTCTTGACACATACTGGTGCATCTGACACCTACTGCCATGCCCTGCTCAAAGGCACTTAGATCTTGTGTCTTGCCCATTCACCCTCTGAATGGCCCACATACACAATCCATGGCTTAAAAATCCTTTAACCTGTCTCCTCCCCTTCATCTACACTGGTTGAAGTGGATTCAACAAGTGACATCAATAAGTGTTCATAGCTTTCACCTGGATTCACCTGGTTAGTCATGTTTTGTATACTCAGTGTATATTATGATACATTATTATATCAGTAAGCATTGCATAGCTACACTTCTGTAAATGTTCATGTGTGTTGCAGTTTGTAAGAACACTTTAAGCAAAGCTTGATTCGATTTCAGAATGTTTTGGAGAAGAAATTGATTTCTCTCTCTCATTTTAGTTCTGTGGTCTAAATCCACGTTCTGTCTGTCCCTGCAGTGTGAGGGGTCTCTGTCAGAGTCTCCAGAGGAGGAAGAGGACACAGGCACTCTGGGGCCAGATCCAGTGACCATCTCCATCCCCCAGGCAGGGCCCCAGCAGCCCCACGCCCCCTTCTCATCCTCAGCCATGGACCCCTGGTCCGGGAGCCCCCGCAAACGCACCCAGACCCTGCCCACCCTGAACTGCCCAGTCCCCGGGATGGCCGGCAAGCTGGAGGCCATAAAGTGCTGGAGCCACATCAAAGAGTGCAGCGAGGAGAAAGGGGAGAAGGGGGAGAAGACTCTCTCAGAGGACATCTTTAAGATCCTGGACCTACAGAGGACCTCTCTGTTCGGAAAGGTCCAGAAGAAGGACTGGGAGGACAGAGGGACAGCAAGGAGCGGAAGTGACATCACAGTCACCTATGATGACATCACAGCCCCCTCTTCCAAACCCAGCAGTGACCACCAGCAGAAGTCTCAGCCAGCGACCCATGAGAAGAAGACAGAGGCCAGTAGAGCTGGGGTTTCATCTTCAGCCCAGCAACCAGACAGTAAGGTTGAACAGCAGGAGGACAGCCGAGGAGACACAGAGCACCTCGTTACCAGGTCTGTATTATGGAATACTGTATGTGTCCCAAATGACACCCTATTCCCTATATAGTGCACTGCTTTGACTAGGGCTATAGGGAATAGGGTGTCATTTAGGATGCGGAATACTATTTTATTGGAAAGGACACCACGTCAACACTAGTGTACTGTACTCTGCATTCATAAATTCAATCTCTCTCCCTCTCCCCTCCCATGCAGCCTGCAGCAGAGGAACAGAGAGCTGAGTGCCACAGTAGCGGAGCTGCAGTCAGCCCTGGATACAGAGAAGCGCTGTGTGTCCGCTCTGCAGATCCGGCTGAGGAACGCAGAACGCAGCCGAGACGAGGCCCAGAGACGCAACCAGGAGCTGGACCAGGAGATAAAGCAGTTCCTCACCAGGGAACCACGAAGGCCAACTTAGAACCACAAGGGGGCCAACCTAGATCCAGTAGTTCCCCACCAGAGAACCACGAGGGCCAACCTAGAACCTAGAACTGCCTTTACTCTTAAGTTATCAAAGAGATCCCTCAATACAGTATATGGATATTTAATATAGAGATATCTTAACAAGGGAGAGAGGTAGAGAGTCAGTGTCTTGGCCAGAGCTGTAACCCTGGCTGGGACCTGTAAAATGTTGCTAGCTTGTCAGTTTGTTTGGTGGGAAAACCCATGTATAAACTCTTTATCTAAAGCAGGTGTTGACTACACTTCACATGCATAGACATAAAACGAGGAATGCTGCAACCGTATGTGAATGGCCTTTGCTTGGTGTAGCTGATTATGGATGTGATGTGTGTATTATCCTATAAAATGTTGATGGTTGCTGACCATGCAGAGGCTGTTACATTTCTATTGTTGATAACATACAGCATGTAAATGCAATAGCTACTGGTGCATAGTGTCCAGGACACTTGGACTATAATGGATTGTATTAGTATTTTGGCTGTGATTCAATTCATAGCTCAGCGCGCTGGATTAAAGGCATTTTGCCAACGTTCGCCGAGATCACATTCATGGTAAAACGCTGCGCATGTCGGTTCAATTGTTAAGGTTCCAATCATGTTTATATTTGTTTGATCAGCAAATGAATAAAGAAGAACAGGTTAAGTTGACTGACCAACGATCTGCACAGTGTGTCATTATTATGGTTGAACTACAACCTTCTAAGAGGGATTGCATGTGATATGTGTCATATGCACGTGAGATAGAGTGAGAGAGACAGAAAGAATGAATGAGATCAGGGCCAAAGAGAATGTCGTCACACACTGAAGGGGTCAGAAGAAAGATAGTGTAAGGCCAGGGGGAAAAATGGCTGGAATGTGTGCGTGCGTGCGTGCGTGTGCAAGTCTGTTTGTGCATTCGCGTGTGTGGGAGCACGTTTGAGCGGGCATGTCTGTGCTTGTGAGAAAAACAGGGAGCGAGTGAAAGTGGGACACTGGTGTTATCAAGCATTCTTCAGCATTGCAGGAAGATTGAAGAGAGATGGGGACTGGCAGTGCACAAAGGAGGCACTGCGTAAAAGGGACCGTAGGGGAGATAACAGCACGTCTATCAACTGTCACCCCGGAGGATGAGGAACAGGGGGGGGATCCTCTTCCTTCCCATGTCATCTCCTCCTCACTATCAAGAATGTCTCTTTGCAGGTCACTGTCAGAGACTCAGGAGTGAGGACCCCTGAATGAATGTGGAAACAAACGGTAGCAGCCATACAGATTCTAAAAGTGCAGTTAAATGATACGTCCGAATTGAGAATCTGCAACTGACGGTAACGTGAATTCATCTAGCGGAGTCCATCTTTAAAGGCAAATCTGAGATGACGAGGTGTTGTGATGAGGTATTGAGGGGATGCCCAGGTTCTGGAATCACTCATTAAAATATCGTTCATGAGTTCATCTTAAAAAGAGAGAGCGGGCACGTGACTTTAAAGGGGAGGTTAGTGTAGATTACTCCTCTGGTCATTGGTCAGTGGAGATGTGTTCTAGCTTGAGTCATCCATCCAGGTTCTAGTTCCATTGTCACCTTTGACTCCATGCTGTCTCCCTAATCACAGTGGAATGCAAGGAGACTAGTCTGCCCTTACAAAGCATGGAGTCTGCTGTTGCAAAGCCCTCTCCCTCCTGCGCTCCATTCTGGGCTGTGGAATCTGGACTAAAGCTGACCTCAGAACCACTGTACTGATGTCTGACGGACATGCGAGGGCACAGCGCGGAGCACACTGGAAACTGTACGTCTTGACTCCTGTGCATTCAATAGGCAGTTGGGCCTCTTAGTCAGACATTCAGACAGAGATAACCCATTTCCAACACTCCAGTGACATCCGCAACGTGTTCGCCAACTAAAAGAGGAAGTGCACTTAAGTGCTGCAAACTTTGAAACACAAGTGGGTAATGAGTAGATTATGGAAAAGTTGTGTTGTGTAGTCGACTTTGTTTCCACAACAGACTTTTTATTCTTGCTCTCATAATACAACTTTTTCTCTCCAACTGAAATATATGCTTTTCAAGTTTTTAGTTTTTAAATATTACAACTTATGTCATAAAATACTAATGAAATGCACGGTCATCTGCGCAGTGCTGTTCTCATCAGCTGATCTCAGTCGGTTTGTTATGTGTTCTTCAGACTTGCAGAAGTCCATCATTTCTCATCGCTGCCCATTACATCTCACACCTCATTACATTTCAATTTCATTTGGGAAGGCACTGTCCAACAGACATATCATGTAGCATTCAACATCAATAGACCCTTTATGGATTTGTCAAAAATAAATGGTCAATGGAGCAAATTCCTGTTTCTGCAGCTCCCCCATTTACCAAACAAATAAACACATGAACAATCTCATCCTTGCCTAGTGCTCCGACACAAAACAAAATATCCATTTTACAAGGAACAGGCTACAGGACAATGTTTACAAAGTCCTCATTAAGGAAGTGGTGATAACACACACAGACACACACACACACACACTCACACGCACACAGGGACACACAAACACAGGGACACAAACACTGAGAAATGCAGAGCTTACCATATCATAGATAACAGACAGAAAGAAAGAGAGCTAGAGAGAGAGAGAGAGAGAGAGAGAGAGAGAGAGAGAGAGAGAGAGAGAGAGAGAGAGAGAGAGAGAGAGAACAGAGGGAGAAACTGAGAGAAAAAACACAAGGGATGCCTCCTTTGGACACAGCAAAGCCACCCTCTAGCTGGAACTCCAACTCTTTAGAAAACAACATCAAAAGGTGTGCATTAGGATAAATGGCATGAGATCTGGAATGAGAGTCGTTTATCAGGGTTCCACACACAGCAAGAGGAACACACAGGGAGAGCTACAGAACACAGACCTCCTCACTGGTCAACTCCAAGGGTCAACAGAACCTTTTGAGTCACCAGAGAACCGACAAGATAAAACAAGATAAAGCAAGATAAAAACACGGTTGTTGTTTCTCACCCTTCATCAAGCTGAATCCAACCTCCAGTGGACTATTTGATAGATATAATTCTGTTCAATCTCAACATTGGATAGTCCCTGTGGATTTACCATACAACACAAGAACAGTAGCACTCCTCTCCATGGCGGACAATGGGCTCTCCAGGTTAGAGGCTACCTCTATCACCAGAACTCCCTTCCCCCTGCTCCCCTTGCTGCTCCTGATGTGGCCCCTGTCTGGGCAGGGCAGCCCCATCTCCCTGGCCCCAGAGAGACATCGCCCTGCTCCAGGTCTGGGGGACGGCCACGGGGGCGTCATAGACCCATCTCTGTTGGAGCAGGACAGGGATGTGGACATGCAGAGCCTGCTGGAGAGCCTCCGGACCTTGAATTTGTCTGGCCTGGGCCCTCCTGCCCAGGCACCTGGCAGTGTCCGTGTGGAGCCGCCCGAGTACATGATGGAGCTGTACAACCGCTTCGCCAACGACCACACCGCCATGCCCACCGCCAACATCATCCGCAGCTTCAAGAACGAAGGTAGAGAGCCACTATACTGTACTCTGTGTCCTTATGCCGTACTAGCTTCACATTATGCTGTGGTGTTCTTTGCTTTGGAATTTTTTTAATTAATGTACTGTAAGCTCTTTATCCCTGTGTAATGAGAGTATTAATATCAGAACTGTTCATCAGAAATGTATTACGTATCAAAATGTACCTGTAGAAGGTCAACATACATAGTGTAAAAACAATTAAGTATAATTTATGCATTTTCATTTACGTTTGTTTTTCATCTTACAAATACTGTAGCACCTTACATTTTTGAGAGTCTGCACTGTGCAAATAACAAAAAAACGTTTTTTTCTTTATTTGGACGAGAATATGAAACAGCGAATTTCTCATTATTCATTTCGATTTTTTACAATGATATATTCATTCAACTTGATCTAGTTTAATGTTAATTTGGATGCTACAATTGCCTCGGAAGTGTTTTGGACAAAGTCTTGGCTTTTGCTGTACTATCAATTCTGCAGTGTAGTACACTGGCAATCTATTTAAAACATCAACATGGAGAACTGCTGATGAATTAACAGCCTTTATCTCTGTGTATTCCTCTCCCCCAGACTCGTCTCCCTGCAGTTTGGGTAGTAGAGGGGTGAGACAACACCCTCTGCTCTTCAATGTATCCATACCCCACAACGAGCGTATCACCGCCGCAGAGCTGCGTCTCTATACTTTGGTCCAGACAGATCGCAACCTCTACGCTGGGGTCGACCGCAAGGTGACCATCTACGAGCTGGAGCAGCACGACGGAACAGGAGAGGACAACAGAACAGCGAAGGACACCGAGAGAGGAGGAGCAGGAGGAAGAGGTGGAGGACGGGAGGAGTTAGTAGAGCTGGCATCACGGCAGGTCTATGATACTGATAACGGCTGGGAGGCCTTTGACCTAACTGCTGCTGTCCAACACTGGCGCAAGTCAGAGTACAGCACCACCCACAGGCTGGAGGTCCACATAGCAAGCCTGGCCTCCGAGGGGGAAAGAGGGCAGACACTAGCAGACGGTGAGGGAGAAGGAGAGGGGAGGAGGATATTCAGGGGAGACATGGAGATAGACACCAGCCCAGATGACAAACACAAACCCCTGATGATTATCTTCTCCGACGACCAGAGCGGTGATCACCGCGATGACAAGCGGGAGCTGAACGAGATGATTGGACACGAGACCTCGGAAGCGGTGCTTCAGGGTGACCTGGAGCTGAATAGGCTGTGGGGGGAGCTGGGCCGGGCGGGGGGCGAGGAAGATGAGGAAGAGGAGGAGGAGCAGGACGAAGAGGCCCTGCTCCAGATGCGCTCCAATCTGATCTATGACACGGCCTCCAGAATTCGCCGCAACGCCAAGGTCAACCAGTGTAAGAAGCAGTCGCTGTACGTGGAGTTTAAAGACATTGGCTGGGACAGCTGGATCCTAGCGCCTGCCGGGTACGAGGCCTTTGAGTGCAGTGGCATCTGCACATACCCGCTGACCAAACACGTGACGCCCACCAAGCACGCCATCGTCCAGACACTGGTGAGCATGAAGAGCCCACAGAAGGTGACGCGGGCCTGCTGCGTGCCCACCAAACTGGATCCCATCTCCCTGCTTTACATGGATGACACCGGAGTAGTCACGTACAAGTATAAGTTTGAGGGCATGGTGGTGGCAGAGTGTGGCTGCAGATAGCTCGTCCACCCTGCTGGTTATATGGACATGGAGAGACACATTCGTGAAGAGAAATGACAGGGTGCGGATGGAACAAAGCAAAGACTTAAGCAGGATTGGTTTTAGAATAGATGGACTCTGAAATGAATCTAGAATCACCGTTGAGAACAGTTGACAAGAAAAACAGCTATGACATGTATGTGTATATAAGATGAATCTAAACTAAACAGTTTGTACATTGTGTATGTATATTTTGTATTTCAGGAAAATGTAGATTTTATTTTGTACAGTAAAATATCTATGATACCAATTCATAATTCTGTAATAGAAGCAGTTGGATGCCATTTGAAGCTAAATAACACATTTGGAATTTGCAACAAAAAAAAATTGAGGAAAAAAGTTTGGACCTTTAAAAATAAACTATCCTTAGGTCTCTCAAAGGGTTCTGGCAATACAGCAACCAGCCATACAGTGATGTCCAATAGGCCTAGCTGGTGGGACCACATAGGGCTCTCCACAGTTAGCTCTCCACTGACATTGATCTCCTGTCTTCCTCTCCACTTATCTCTGTTTTCCCCCTCACTGGACGCTAACACTAATCCACACCCCATTTAGCATGTCTCCCAAACAGCAACAGGCCTCCCAAGGAAACACAAACCTGACTGGACTGGACTTCTGGTAGGGGCCTGCCCTCATCCTCATCCCCACCACCTCCCCCTGGCATTTAGGACAGTGGGCTGAGGTTAGGGCAGCAGTTAGGGTGGGCTGGGTTATCTCCCTCGAGCCCTCACCCACCTTCCCACATCGGCCTCAGAGTCAGTCACATGCCGTGCGAGCCGCTTTCTCCCACTCCTCCGCACCGTGCCGATAAGGAGGTGTTGGCGGTGAGAAACATGTGCTCCACCACTCAGGGCTGGAGGTGCTGGGGGAGCGGAGGGGGGAGGAGAGGGGGGGATGGCCTGTCAAGATTCCATGGGTACTAATAGAAACAGATTCTACTGGCTCAACTCACTGACCTACCCCCATCATGTGCCCCCTCCAACCTCCTCTCCCTCCCTTTGTTTCTTTACCTTCCATACATCCTTCTCCCCCTGGCCCTGAAATCCTTCACATTTAAGGAAAAGATTTCCATATATTTGGCCTGTTATCATGGACAGGCTGAGAAGATGAGTGGAGAGTATGGCACTTCATGTCTCTCCTCCCCTCCTCTGAGAGTTCTGTGTGGAGTCCTCTCTTGTTGTTCTGTGTTCTTGTGATACAAATGTAATACAGTTCTCTGCTGCTTGGGTAACGTGAAAGCCTATTTATTGATTAATTTATTGATTTTACTATGACAAGTAGGTGATTATGTAAAATTGTACAACATGTATATGCATACAGAGGGTGAACATACAGTACATACCCTGACCATATTGTAGAATATGTCTTTAATTTATAAATATTTTATGAATATTATATTTTGTTACCTGTTGTTGTGGTTCCTTTGTGAATCCTTTTGTAAAATACTGAAGCAGCGAAACTTAAACTTAGTGTGCATAAAAGGCTTAACAAATCATTATATTTTCATACAATGAATACTTTAAAAAAGGACTATTGTACATATATTATCATAATAACATCTGTATCAGAAACCATAATCCATTTCTCTCCTGGCCCGACAACCATAAACAGGTTGCAAAACTGAACCTCCCTTCTAGGCCTAATTATCTTTAGAAAAGGGCCCAGTTAGCACATTTGGTTCCTTGTAAGTTGTGGGAATGTATGTTTTTGGTTTCCTGACTAGTAAAACTGAAAGATTTTTAAACGTTCTGAGAACAGAAGTGAAACTTTTGCGTGTTCTGGGAACTTTTATTTTTATGTTGCAGGGAGGTTCTGATAATATTTTACTCTGGTTATTTGAACGTTTTCCTGGGAGGTTTTATTAGCGTTCTGAGAACGGAAATTATAGGTTATTCGGAGGCTTTTGAATAATTTCCTTAACGTTTCTCACTTTTAATAACACTGGTAACTTATTTTGGGTTAACTTTTTAGAACTCCAAGCACAGATAGGACACATGGAAATGAATTTCCTGAGGTATTAATCATTATTATAATGTTTTATTGTGACACGTCATCAGTGCGATTCAAACCTATAATCTTCTGATCTCTATCCATGGAATTATGAAGTCCGCTGCGGCACCAGGCTGGAGCTAGCATGCCATGTTTGAACTTTTACGAAACGTTCTATTGAAATACCGAGAAAAAAAACGTTTTTTATGTTAAGTTCCTTATATGTGCTGAGAATGTGCTAAAGCCAAGGAATTATCCTGCACCATTCTCAGAAAGTTGTGGGAAGGTTGTATGCAAAATAACCATAGGACAACCACGCTCTCAGCAGGCTTTAATAAACATATGGTTCTCAGAACGTTATGTGCTAGCTGGGTGGCTTTCAGGGCTGGGGGTATGACTAGGATGCATAACTCTGAGGTTGGGACTGTTGTGTACCATAGTATCAGCTCACGGGCCATAGTTTACACATGTCACACAAACACAGTGGGAAACTGACTGGAAGCCCAGCTAATGAACACAATGGATGGTCTTCCTGATGATCTGCCTGCCGTTCGCTATAACAAACTGCAGATGCGGACAGCTGCTTTGGATGGAAAACCTGTTCTTTACCTTTTTTTGAGCGCTTAAAAAAAGAGAGAAAAATGAACTATAAACATGTTTCCTTCGCTTCCAATGCTCTTCCAAAAACATGCCTGATGGACTTATATCAACAACAGCAACAGTGCCAAGGAATGTTGACACTACACAAAGTGAATGTAAATAAAAAGCATGTGCTACAAAACACTGTGTAAAGATGCATGACTTTT
Organism: Salmo trutta; assembly: GCF_901001165.1. NCBI lineage: Eukaryota > Metazoa > Chordata > Actinopteri > Salmoniformes > Salmonidae > Salmo > Salmo trutta. Next base: position 10,557,513 of record NC_042983.1, on the reverse strand, counting down.
ACTTGGTAGACTGTAGTAGTAGAATGTAGTAGCAGGATGTAGAAGTAGGATGTAGCAGTGGGATACAGTAGTGGGATGTAGTAGTATGATGTTGTAGTAGGCTGTAGTAGTAGGCTGTAGTAGTAGGACATAGTAATAGGATGTAGTAGTAGGCTGTAGTAGTAGGCTGTAGTAGTAGGCTGTAGTAGTAGGTTGTTGTAGTAGCATGTAGCAGTAGGATATAGCAGTATGATGTTGTAGTAGGCTGTAGTAGTAGGATGTACTAGTAGGATGTAGTAGTAGCCTGTAGTAGTAGGATGTAGCAGTAGGATATAGTAGTAGTGTCACGGTTGTCGTTGGTGAATGAGGACCAAAATGCAGCAGGTACGTGTATGCTCATATTTAGATTTATTAACTTACAAAAAACAACTGAATACAAAATAACAAAACTACTAGAACTAACAAACGAACAACAAAACAGTCTGGCAAAGCCTAGGGCTGAACACAGAACAATCACCCACAAAACACAAACACAAACACACCCTCATTTATGAGACTCTCAATCAAAGGCAGATAGAAAACACCTGCCTTCAACTGAGAGTCCCAACACCAATTCACCAGACATAGAAACAGACATACTAGACTCCACATAGAACTACCTAGACATAAACCAAACCCCGGACATACTAAATCAAACACCCTTTACACAAACACACCACCCCGAACCACATAAAACAAATACCCTCTGTCACGCCCTGACCAAACTACAAAACAATTAACCTTATATACTGGCCAGGACGTGACAGTACCCCCCCCTTAAAGGTGCTACCCCAGAAGCACCTTAACACAAAAAAAATTACCCCCAAACAATACCCAAAAGAAAATTCCCCCTTACTAAAGGGAGGGAAGGGAGGGTGGCTGCCGTCAACGACGGCACTGTGCTACACCCCCCCTCCCCAACCCACCTATATTGGAGGCGGCTCCGGCTCAGGCCGTTCCAGGCTGTCTGGGCAGTCTGGCAGCTCGGGACGGTCAGGGCAGTCTGGCAACTCGGGACGGTCAGGGCAGTCTGGCAACTCGGGCAGGTCAGGGCAGTCTGTCAGCTCGGGGCAGTCTGGGCAGTCTGGCCACTCCGGCAGTTCAGGGCAGTCTGGCCACTCCGGCAGTTCAGGGCAGTCTGGCCACTCCGGCAGTTCAGGGCAGTCTGGCCACTCCGGCAGTTCAGGGCAGTCTGGCCACTCCGGCAGTTCAGGGCAGTCTGGCCGCTCCGGCAGTTCAGGGCAGTCTGGCCGCTCCGGCAGTTCAGGGCAGTCTGGCCGCTCCGGCAGTTCAGGGCAGTCTGTCAGCTCGGGGCAGTCTGGGCAGTCTGGCCACTCCGGCAGTTCAGGGCAGTCTGGCCACTCCGGCAGTTCAGGGCAGTCTGGCCACTCCGGCAGTTCAGGGCAGTCTGGCCACTCCGGCAGTTCAGGGCAGTCTGGCCACTCCGGCAGTTCAGGGCAGTCTGGCCACTCCGGCAGTTCAGGGCAGTCTGGCCACTCCGGCAGTTCAGGGCAGTCTGGCCACTCCGGCAGTTCAGGGCAGTCTGGCCACTCCGGCAGTTCAGGGCAGTCTGGCCACTCCGGCAGTTCAGGGCAGTCTGGCCACTCCGGCAGTTCAGGGCAGTCTGGCCACTCCGGCAGTTCAGGGCAGTCTGGCCACTCCGGCAGTTCAGGGCAGTCTGGCCACTCCGGCAGTTCAGGGCAGTCTGGCCACTCCGGCAGTTCAGGGCAGTCTGGCCACTCCGGCAGTTCAAGGCAGTCTGGCCACTCCGGCAGTTCAGGGCAGTCTGGCCACTCCGGCAGTTCAGGGCAGTCTGGCCACTCCGGCAGTTCAGGGCAGTCTGGCCACTCCGGCAGTTCAGGGCAGTCTGGCCACTCCGGCAGTTCAGGGCAGTCTGGCCACTCCGGCAGTTCAGGCAGTCTGGCCACTCCGGCAGTTCAGCGCAGTCTGGCCACTCCGGCAGTTCAGCGCAGTCTGGCCACTCCGGCAGTTCAGCGCAGTCTGGCCACTCCGGCAGTTCAGCGCAGTCTGGCCACTCCGGCAGTTCAGCGCAGTCTGGCCACTCCGGCAGTTCAGCGCAGTCTGGCCACTCCGGCAGTTCAGCGCAGTCTGACCACTCCGACGACTGTTGACTGACGGGCAGCTCCGACGACTGTTGACTGACGGGCAGCTCCGACGACTGTTGACTGACGGGCAGCTCCGACGACTGTTGACTGACGGGCAGCTCCGACGACTGTTGACTGACGGGCAGCTCCGACGACTGTTGACTGACGGGCAGCTCCGACGACTGTTGACTGACGGGCAGCTCCGACGACTGTTGACTGACGGGCAGCTCCGACGACTGTTGACTGACGGGCAGCTCCGACGACTGTTGACTGACGGGCAGCTCCGACGACTGTTGACTGACGGGCAGCTCCGACGACTGTTGACTGACGGGCAGCTCCGACGACTGTTGACTGGCGGGCAGCTCCGACGACTGTTGACTGGCGGGCAGCTCCGACGACTGTTGACTGGCGGGCAGCTCCGACGACTGTTGACTGGCGGGCAGCTCCGACGACTGTTGACTGGCGGGCAGCTCCGACGACTGTTGACTGGCGGGGCTGGGTTTACGCACTTGCCGTTTAGTGCGGGGAGCGGGAACAGGACGAGTCGGACTGGGTGGACGCACTTCCGGGTCCGCACGAGAGACAGGAGCTGGAAACCCAGGGCTATGGAGGCGCACAGCCGGTCTAGATCTTACCTCCTGCACAACCCGCCTTGGCTCGATGGAACTAGTAGCCCTGCACGAGCGGAGTGCTCGTACAGGGCAGACTGGGCTGTGCAGGGGCTTGATGGTAGCCGTGCGTAGAGCGGGAGTTGGGTAGCCTGGTCCTCGGAGGCGTACCGGCGACCAGATGCGCTGCGCAGGCATCCTCCTACCAGGCTGGATGCCCGCTCTAGCACGGCACCTGCGAGGGGCTGGAATAACTCGCACCGGACTGTGCGTGCGTATGGGTGAGATATTGCGCTTCTCAGCGAAACATGGCGCTCCCCACCTCATACGCTCCTCCATATAACCACGGGTAGCTGGCTTCCGGCTCTTCCTTCGCCTAGCCAAACTACCCGTGTGCCCCCCCCCCAAAATTTTCTTGGGGGTGCCTCTCGTGCTTCAACGCCAGTCTTGTCCCTCGGAAACGTTCCCGGTCCATACCAGCCTTACTCCTATCCTCTCTCTCGCGTACCACCTGTTTCCAAGGAAGGCGATCTTTCCCTGCTTGGATCTCCTCCCAAGTGTAGGAGCCTTCTCCCTCCAAGATCTCCTCCCAAGTCCATCTCTCTCGTTTGTCCTCTTCGAAAATCCTCCGCTCCTTCCTCTGCTGCTTGGTCCTTTGGTGGTGGGTGATTCTGTCACGGTTGTCGTTGGTGAATGAGGACCAAAATGCAGCAGGTACGTGTATGCTCATATTTAGATTTATTAACTTACAAAAAACAACTGAATACAAAATAACAAAACTACTAGAACTAACAAACGAACAACAAAACAGTCTGGCAAAGCCTAGGGCTGAACACAGAACAATCACCCACAAAACACAAACACAAACACACCCTCATTTATGAGACTCTCAATCAAAGGCAGATAGAAAACACCTGCCTTCAACTGAGAGTCCCAACACCAATTCACCAGACATAGAAACAGACATACTAGACTCCACATAGAACTACCTAGACATAAACCAAACCCCGGACATACTAAATCAAACACCCTTTACACAAACACACCACCCCGAACCACATAAAACAAATACCCTCTGTCACGCCCTGACCAAACTACAAAACAATTAACCTTATATACTGGCCAGGACGTGACAAGTAGGCTGTAGTAGTAGGCTGTAGTAATAGGATGTAGTAGTAGGCTGTAGTAGTTGGATGTAGTAGTAGACTGTAGTAGTAGGCTGTAGTAATAGGATGTAGCAGTAGGATATAGTAGTAGGCTGTAGTAGTAGGCTGTAGTAATAGGATGTAGTAGTAGGCTGTAGTAGTTGGATGTAGTAGTAGACTGTAGTAGTAGGATTTATTAGTAGGATGTAGCAGTAGGATGTAGCAGTGGGATGTAGTAGTGGGATGTAGTAGTAGGCTGTAGTAGTAAACTGTAGTAGTAGGATGTGGTAGTAGGCTGTAGTAGTTGGATGTAGTAGTAGGATGTAGTAGTATTATGTAGTAGTAGGTTGTAGTAGTAGGATGTAGTAGTAGGATGTAGTAGTAGGCTGTAGTAGTATGATGTAGTGGTAGGCTGTAGTAGTAGGATGTAGTAGTAGGACGTAGTAGTAGGCTGTAGTAGTAGGATTTTGCAGTAGGATATAGTAGTAGGCTGTAGTAGTAGGATGAAGTAGTAGACTGTAGTAGTAGGCTGTAGTAGTAGGAAGATGTAGTAGTAGGATGTAATAGTAGGATGTAGCAGCAGGACGTAACAGTCGGCTGTAGTAGTAGGATGTACTAGTAGGATGTAGTAGTAGACTGTAGTAGTAGGATGTAGTAGTAGCCTGTAGTAGTAGGCTGTAGTAGTAGGATGTAGCAGTAGGATATAGTAGTAGGCTGTAGTAATAGGATGTAGTAGTAGGCTGTAGTAGTTGGATGTAGTAGTAGGCTGTAGTAGTAGGATTTATTAGTAGGACGTAGCAGTAGGCTGTAGTAGTACGATGTAGTAGTAGCCTGTAGTAATAGGATGTAGTAGTAGGCTATAGTAGTTGGACGTAGCAGTAGGCTGTAGTAGTAGGATGTAGTAGTAGGATGTAGTAGTAGGCTGTAGTAGTATGATGTAGTAGTAGGCTGTAGTAGTAGAATGTAGTAGTGGGATGTAGTAGTAGCCTGTAGTAGTATGCTGTAGTAGTATGCTGTAGTAGTCAATCAAATCAAATCAAATGTTATTTGTCACATGCACCGAATACAACAGGTGTAGACCTTACTGTGAAACAGGGCCGTAATTATAATATATATTACTACAGGTCAACATTAAAATATGCTATAAATGTCCCCCACAATATATTGATATAAAAAATAGAAATCTATATATTTTTTGCTATGCTACTACAGGCAACCACGCACCGCCGTCCGAAATAATCATTAGCAAATGTTCATAATCATAACAAAACTTAACAAATTGCCATTATTATTACTACCGGTTCTAGTATTACGGTGTACTGCAGTTCTGCGTGTAGTTTGTCCAAGTGAAGTTGCCATACCCCAGCAGAAGCCGTTGCTCGACTGTTGTGGGAATGTACAATCAGTGTCAAACACTCTATTTCATTACTTTCAAATGTATTAAAAAGTGGAAAACTCGAATGTAATATGAGTGTTACGTAGGCTATATCACTGACGATTGTGATAGTTTTAACGTCAACACGCAATTTTGCGCCGGAACTGTAATTGTGGAAATAAAGAATATTTAGCTAAAAAGTGTCAGTAAATGCATGTAGTGGAAACAAACGTTTTTGGTGAAAACGGGCCGATTTGCGAGTGCCAATCAAACAACCATCACTAACGTTAGCTATCATAGTTAAGTTACCTAGAAAGTTAACTAGCCACACATTCACCCAGCGACCATCAATGGTGCCCACCGGCGTATTCAACTAACTCTTTATCACGTTATTTTTGTCAGAAAGCCCAGGTGAAGTCTGAGTAAAGTCAATCATTTATGTTGCGCTGCATGTGTAATTTATGTAAACAGTAGTAGCTTTAATTTATTGCATATTCGTATAGTATACTGTGTAGCTGTACTTGATTATGATAAATAGCATTATTAGTGTTTGTTTGATTAAAGTGCAAGCGGTTTTATTAGTCAGCTTTCATTCACAGTGAGTGTCATGAGCAAGAGGAAGGGTGGCAGTGACATTAGTCAGTTTTTTGGGCAGCCTCAGAAAAGAAGAAAAGTAAGTTGAGAGCAGTGAGGAAAAGAGTACCAGTCAGATGATAGAAGTATACAGTAATAGAAGAGATGAGTCAATGTTTCTTGATATAATAATCATTGCCATTCAGATCAGAAATGGTTAGTAATCCTTTCCTGAACATCATGGCAAGAAACACCACTTGTTTACTGATAATATTTCTTTCATGTTCACTCTGGTGCGTTCAGAGTAAAGAGAGAGAGAGAGCACGAGGACGCCAACAGGGCAGGGAGAGCAGGTGACATGGAGGTGAGTGAGAAAAGGAGCAAATATTGATGGTTTAGACCGAATAATGACATCACAACAGTCTAGTCCGAATGTTCATGTAAGCTGAGATATTCCTCTATGTATGCCTTCTCGTGTGTATTTCAGATAATACAATCAAGCAGGGAGAGTGAGTCTGAGACAATGACAGACAGAGAGGGAGAGCAGACAGGCAGGCGAAGATGAAGTTGCAGGAGAGGGAGGTGAGGAGCTTGGACCTCGCCCAAATCATCCAAATAGTTAGTCAAACCCTATCAAATTCCACAAGCTACAGCAGCTTGAAAATGTGCTGCTACGCGGAGACCTGGACAAGGTGGTAGACGTATATCCTGAATTGAATTCAAGACTACTGCAGGTGCAGCTGGCCATGTTTGGGGCTAATTACACATATCAAACGAACTCAGATGTTGCTAGCATTATTTGGGAAATGGTGCCAGAGGTGAGAGGTCTCTTCAGTCAGGTGGAAGCTTTCGTAAGGCTTCTGCTGGTCATCCCTGACCCAGCAGACTTGGACCAGCTCCGCAACGCCATCTCCTCCCTAAGGAGCCACCGTTGGTAAGCACGAGGAGTTGCTTCGCGGTCTGATGGAAGGGTTCCAGGCCGTGGCCGAATGGCACGACCTAGCATTGAACACATTGCGGGAGCAATTCCGTGGGTTGTCTACTAGGCAGCCTACCACGACGGTAACCTCCCAGCCCCTCCCAGTAACCCGGCTGGTAGCAGCGCCGTCACCCCGGTTTCCCGGGAATCCTGCACCTGCCGGGTGTTTCTCGCTCAGTGTTCCCTCGTCATGGAACTGCAGCCTTCCTCCTTCCCCTCGGACCACTCTAAGATAGCGTACCTCATCACACTGATGTCCGGGAGGGCTCTCGCCTGGGCTACGGCCGTTTGGGAACAACAGTTGGCCGTATGCTTCAGTCTGGAGGGATTGGGGGCAGAAGTGAAAAAAGTTTGAGGCATCGGTGTCCGGGAGAGAGGCTGCCAGAAGCTACTCCAGTTTCGGCAGGACTCCCTCAGTGCGGATTATCTGAGGAAGTAAAGGACGAGCTTGCAGCCCGGGAACTACCGATGGATCTCGACTCACTAATCGCCCTAACCATCCAGATCAATGGACGGCTACGGGAACGTAGGAGGGAGAAGAGGTCTGATTGCGGTCCCAATCACTCACTCAAGGATCCCACCTTGGATCTGATGAACTCCGGAAGTCCCCGCCGTCTACGTCCCCGAGAGGATCCGAGCTTACCCGAGTTCCTCCAAGAGTTGTCTGTATTGCGGTACTGCCGGTCATTATGTGTCTACCTGTCCCTTCTTGAGACCTAGCTCATTTGTGGGAATGAGTACTCTGGTGGGTCTTAAGAATAATTTTGCTTCTCACCTTGCTCGCCCCCCTCTCCATGCCACCCTGCTGTGGGGCGACCAGTCCAAGTCTCTCCAGATACTCATTGACTCGGGGGCCGATAGGAGTCTTATGGACATTACCCTGGCGTCCGAGCTGGGCATCCCCACTCAACCCCTCTCCATTCCCACGGATGTTAGAGCGCTGAAGTCAGCTCTGCCTGTCCCGGGACGTCTTCCTGGGGGCTTGGAAATTGCCCCGGACCTCTCCGCCATTCCCGCGGAGTACCAGGACCTCCGGGAGGGGTTCAGTAAGGCCCAGGCCACTTCGCTTCTGCAACACTGACCGGTACCCAAGAATGTCAAGCCTGAATGGCACGCCGCTATAGCCCCGCAGCTACCCCTCTGGAAGCCAAGACCATTCTCCCCTGCTCCAAGATCATTAGCACCTCTGCTCTTCGTTCTCTGTTGCCCCGTACCCTCCGTATACTTCCTATTTTACATGTGTCTAGATGTAAACCCATGTCTCACAGCCCTTTGTTTCCTGTTTCCACCCCCCTCCAGGTGTCTCCCATCTTCCCCATTATCCCCAGTGTATTTATACCTGTGCTGTCTGTGATCAGTTCGTTTTGTTTCGTCAAGCCTACCAGCGTTTTCCCCTCTTGATTGTTCCCGTTTCTCCTGGTTTTGACCTTCTCTGCCCGCCCTGACCCTGCCGGCCGTGCTGTACCTTTGCCTGACCTGAGCCTGCCTGCCGTCCTGTACCTGTAAATTATGTATTCAACATAGACAAGAAAAATACAATAATTTGTGTATTAGTTTAAGCACAATGTGTTTAGCTATGGTTGTGACTTAGACGAAGATCAGATCAAATTTTATGACAAATTTATGCATAAATCCAGGTAATTCCAAAGGGTTCACATACTTCTTCTTGCCGGTACCGAGTCAATGTGCAGGGGTACAGGTTCGTTAAGGTAATTTGTAAAGTGACTATGCATAGATAATAAACAGTGAGTAGCAGCAGTGTAAAAACAGGGGGGGGGGGGGCTTTTGATCCTAGACTTGGTGCTCCGGTACCACTGGCAGTGCGGTAACAGAGAGAACAGTCTATGACTTGGGTGACTGGAGTCTTTGACAATTTTTTGGGCCTTCCACTTACACCGCCGTGTATAGAGGTCCTGGATGTCAGGAAGCTTGGCCCCATTGATGTGCTGTAACGCCTTACGGTCAGATGCTGAGCAGATGCCATACCAGGCGGTGATGCAACCAGTCAGGATGCTCTCGATGGTGCAGCTGTAGACATTTTTGAGGATCCAGTAGCTATGTACTGTAGTAGGCTGTAGTAGGATGTAGTAGTAGGCCTACCGTACCCAGCTAAAAAGTACCCAGAACACTGACACAGTGCAAGGGCCAGTTGACTGTATGCCAGGCTGTGTTGGCATGGTGTCTCCTTCTCTGAGAGGGCTAGTGTCACCCATGTCAACACACTGAGGAGACACACACACAGATAAGTAGAAACATGGAGGAGCTATTGGCTTTCCCAAGCAGCATGCCACATGCCTTAAACTGCCAGGAGACAAGCATACTACCAGTTTAAACCCTGTGATAAAAAAAATACATAACACAGAGTATAAAAGCAGTGGTGGAAAAAGTACCCAATTGTCATACTTGAGTAAAAGTAAACATACCTTAACAGAAAATGACTCACGTAAAAATTTAAGTCACCCAGTAAAATACTTCTTAAGTGAAATAATAAAGGTATTTGGTTTTAAATATACTTAAGTATCAAAAGTAAAGGTAATTGCTAAACTAAACTTAAGTATCAAACGTAAAAGTATAAATCATTTCACATTACTTATATTAAGTAAACCAGACAGCACAATTTTCTTTTTTTAATTCCTTTCCGGATAGCCTGGGGCACACTACAACACTCCGACATAATTTACAAACGAAGCACTTTTGTTTAATGGGTCCGCCAGATCAGAGGCAGTAGGGATGACCAGGGATGTTCTCTTGATAAGTTTGTGAATTGGACGATTTTCCTGTCCTGTTAAGCATTTAAAATGTAACGAGTACTTTTGGGTATCAGAGAAAACATATGGAGTAAAAAGTAAAAGTTGTCAAAAATATACAGTAAATAGTAAAGTACAGTTATCCAAAAACCTTAAAAGCATTTTTATTTAAGTACTTTACACCACTGTATTAAAGGACATGGCCCTACTCTCTCTCTTGCTCCACCTCGCTCTTTCTCTCTTTTACAAAACCTCTCTGTTTTTCTTTATCTATGCATCTAATATTTATTCTCTCTCTGCTGCTAACTTGTGCTTTTCCTATGAGATAGATAATTACACAAAATGAAATATTTACACAAGGATTTGTTCACCAATACACATAAAACTTGGATTTGACAAAACCATTAATCAAAGACAAGTAACCTAGTGGTTAGCGTGTTGGACCAGTAACTGAAAGGTTGCTAGTTTGAGTCCCCGAGCTGACTAGTTGAAAAATCTGTCGATCTGCCCTTAAAAAAGACACTTAATCCTAATTGCTCCAAGGCTGCTGTCAATAATGGCTGATCCCTGGCCATGACCCCACTCTCTGAGGGCAGGGGGAGTGGGATATGCAAAAAACACATGTCCATTTCTCACCACACACACTTGTAGACGTGTGAAAGAGGACAAATATAAGCACCACCAATTTGACCTTGATGTCAAAAACTCATTAATTGCAAAATATGAAAAGTTAAGTCACATCGACCCACTTTTCTTGAAGAGTCCTATACCATAGAACTAAGTGCATGTGTCTAAGTTATTCACAACCATATACACAGCTATTTGGCATTACCATACTAATGACAAATGCACTGCAATGTTTTGGGAAGTAAACTATGAGATCAGTGACCTCTGTCATCTCGTGTTAGATGAGAGCAGAGGTCATCTATAAATAGTCTTAGACCAGAAGGCAAGGAACCTAACCAATTACTGGACGACTGGACATCAACAGGCTGGCATTCAAGCCTCTGTGTGGGAGATCACTAATTGAATATTTACAGAAACCGCTGAAAATATGAGTCTGGCCACTGTCAACTAATGCCAAAGTCTAAGGAGCATGTTGAAATAGGAAGTCTTAAGTGTTTGTGCTGATGATAGGACATGAATGTGGAAAAATCTGTGCTTTCTCTGGCTACTTCTCACATTACAAAATGACACGGTTCTCAAAACATGCATCGTAATTACGCATCGATTGCCTTGTCGAGACTATTATACAAATACGTATTTTACCCATTGTGTATGCTCATGTCAGAGTTTGTGGCAACACTTTTTTTTCTGGATGTGGTACATACTTAGTCATAACTGAGAAATTGCTATGCATAGGTTAGACATTACAGATGAGTTTGAGATAATGCTGGAACGGGTGCTTCGATGTGTCATCCTGCCCTGCCTTTGCTCTGACGTGGGATAGCTCCCATCATATCCCTCCCTCTGAATCCCTCAGGCCCATATCAGGCCGTGTGTGGGTTTGTGGGTGTTCTTTCCAGCTGTCATTTTGTGTAATTATCTATCCATGTTCATAGGCAAAGCACAAGTGAAGAAATGCTAGATTCACAGATAAAGAAGAACAGATGTTTCATACAAGAGAGAGTGGCAGAACGCGAGAAAGAGCAAAATGGAGAGAGATGGATAGAGAGAGAGACAGAGCAAGAAAGAAAGAGGGAGGGAGTGTGAGATGTAAGGAACCATCAAACGTGGGTATTTACATGGGAGGAAATGTACTAATTGCCTGTAATGGGGACAGGGGAAGGTGTGGCGTAGGGTCAAGGACGCTGCCCTCCATCCAGCCAGATCTTTGCCCCACAGCCTATGCTGATCATGGAGATAGCTGGCACGCTTTTGGGCAGAGCCCCAGAGTCCAATTGTCCTGAGGAAGCTGTGCTGAAGTCACACTACCATGTGGACTAGCTGTGTGGCAAGGAGCTACGTGTGTGTCTGCATCCCCTAGGGATGGCCCCCGACCTTTTCTTCCCCCTTCTACTCCCACCCGTGTTCATTACAGCTGGGGTGAGCCACACCTCAGCAGGAATAAACACTACTGTTCTGTACTGTACTGCAAGCAGCTGTAGCTCAACCAGGAGCTCTGGTGGATGCACTTCTGTACAGTGTAATGAAGTCTGGAACGTTCTGCACATTGCCACTCTCTGCACAGAGGCTTGGTATTCCAGCTGTGTTCTATGCTGGCCAGGGCTTTGCTATTGGACTATTATTAACTTTCATCTCCTCCATCAGTGTTAAACTGACTATCAATGATATGGGGGAAATGGGGGTGGGCTGTAGGGGGTTTGAGGACCTTTTTTGGGGGGACAATGTACCAAATGTTTTTCATTGGTAGCCTCAACACTCACACACTAGACTATTGTGCTGGGAAACGTATTTCCTGTGTCTATGATTCATCGTTTATTTCTCAGTGTACTATCTGTTTTCCCCAACCACTGAGACTACTGAGTAGCCTACATGTTGCAATTCATTGACTTGAGGCCCTTTTGCCACAACCAGTCAAACTTATAATATTGACTCAATGAAGACATCTTGTGGCCTTTCAGGGTATTTATGGACTTACACACACGGATTTATGGATTTATTAACATGTAATTTCCAGGAACACAATGCATTGTATTTTCTGTCATAGTATTACATAACGTTCTGTCTTGTTTACTTAGATATTGTAGCTACATTTACAGTAGTTAACTGCAGATCTGTGTTTTTCTACAATGGGGTGGTGTTTGCCTATGATTGACTAAACAAAGTTTCCCCAGTTTGTCTTACCTTTCTTACAAAATTATGCAGTCAGACATTTTAAGGTCTCGCTTCAGTTTGAAAACAGTGATAGTTCGATTATGTACTGTAAACCTAATGTACTAGGAAAACATAGGTATATTTGGTTTAGCTTTGTACAGATATAGTACATAATAGCAAATGAGGACATACAAGTTAAATACAGTAGGTGCTTGTTTGGAACTGGTAATTTTGTCATTATCGGGGAGTTACTTTACAAAGGGAATTGCCATTATGACATTGTTATGAAAGCTGAGTAGTATGCCAGTGAAAATGATCTGTGATCGAGTCGACTTAGGTTGGAATCATTAAAACTATTTTTTCAACCACTCCACAAATTTCTTGTTAACAAACTATAGTTTTGGCAAGTCGGTTAGGACATCTACTTTGTGCATGACAAAAGTCATTTTTCCAACAATTGTTTACAGACAGATTATTTCACATATAATCCACTGTATCACAATTCCAGTTGGTCGGAAGTTTACATACACTAAGTTGACTGTGCCTTTTAACGGCTTGGAAAATTCCAGAGAATGATGTCATGGCTTTAGAAGCTTCTGATAGGCTAATTGACATCATTTGAGTGAATTGGAGGTGTACCTGTAGATGTATTTCAAGGCCTACCTTCATACTCAGTGCCTCTTTGCTTGACATCATGGGAAAATCAAAAGAAATCAGCCAAGACCTCAGAAAAAAATGGTAGACCTCCATAAGTCTGGTTTATCCTTGTGAGACATTTCCAAACGCCTGAAGGTACCACGTTCATCTGTACAAACAATAGTACGCAAGTATAAACACCATGGGACCACGCAGCCGTCATACCGCTCAGGAAGGAGACGCATTCTGTCTCCTAGAGATGAACATACATTGGTGCGAAAAGTGCAAATCAATACCAGAACAACAGCAAAGGACCTTGTGAAGATGTTTGAGGAAACAGGTACAAAAGTATCTATATCCACAGTAAAACGAGTCCTATATCGACATAACCTGAAAGGCCGCTCAGCAAGGAAGAAGCCACTGCTAAAAAATCACCATAAAAAAGCCAGACACGGTTTGCAACTGCACATGGGGACAAAGATCGTACTTTTTGGAGGAATGTCCTCTGGTCTGATGAAACAACAATAGAACTTTGGCCATAATGACCATCATTATGATTGGATGAAAAAGGGGGAGGCTTGCAAGCCGAAGAACACCATCCCAACCTGAAGCACGGGGGTGGCAGCATCATGTTGTGGGGGTGCTTTGCTGCAGGAGGGACTGGGGCACTTCACAAAATAGATGGCATCATGAGAGAAGAAAATTATGTGGATATATTGAAGCAACATCTCAAGACATCAGTCAGGAAGTTAAAGCTTGGTCGCAAATGGGTCTTCCAAACGGACAATGACCCCAAGCATACTTCCAAAGTTGTGGCAAAATGGCTTAAGGACAACAAAGTCAAGGTATTGGAGTGGCCATCACAAAGCCCTGACCTCAATCCCATAGAACGTTTTTGGGCAGAACTGAAACAGTGTGTGCGAGCAAGGAGGACTACAAACCTGACTCGGCTACACCAACTCTGGAGGAATGGGCCAAAATTCACCCAACTTATTGTAGGAAGCTTGTGGAAGGCTACCCGAAACGTTTGCTGCGCAAATGTAGCCTGTCATTACAGCCATTAATGGTGTAAATGGTGATGCATTTTCAAAATGTAAGATACAGAAATAAACTACGTTTTATACCTACATTTTGAGCTGAAAGTCATTCAAGTTAGCAGTCAATATCAAATAGGGAAATGTCACATTGTGACTTCTCTGGAATATGTTACAACTTCATCCCATAAGTATAGAAGATAGTGAGATGTCACAGCTATCTTTAGACATATAGCCCGTACCACCACTGAGGTATATTAATTATAACCCACCCAAACTAAGCCTATCTGAAATATGAAAATTATCAATGAAATCAACAGTTAGGTTGCCTATTGTTGTTGCAAAGATGAGTCCATAGCAGATTGCTAAAATGGTAGCCTACTTTATATGGATAATATTAATGTAGCAGTAGAGGCTCTTCAGAGGAGGAAGTGGAGGACCATCCTCAGTGAATTTCATTAAAATAAAAATGGTGAAACATTACAAAACGTATCCTTTATAGATAAAACTATACAAAATATATTCACATCACCAAATAATTTATTAAATCACACAGTTTTGTTATGAAGGTCTACAGTAGCTTCAACAGCACTCTGTAGGGTAGCACCATGTTGTTGGTGAGGCTCATGGTTCTCACCCCTTCCATAGACCTACACAGTAATCATGACAACTTCCAGAGGATGTCCTCCAATCTATCAGAGCTCTTGCAGCATGAACTGACATGCTGTCCACCAAATCAAAGGATGAGAGAATTAATGTAGTACTGAAAGCATAAGCTAAAGTTAGCTATCACTGCATAAAATGTGGTGAGTAGTTGGCACAAAAAGAGAGAAAGACAATAGTTGAACACATTCATTTCTTCAAAAATAAAGGAGAGGCGCGAGAGAGAGAGAGAGAGAGAGAGCTAGCTATATGTATCCTTGTCCCATCGCGCACTAGCGACTCCTGTGGCGGGCTGGGCGCAGTGCACGCTGAAACGGTTGCCAGGTGTATGGTGTTTCCTCCGACACATTGGTATGGCTGGCTTCCGGGTTAAGTGGGCATTGTGTCAAGAAGCAGTGCAGCTTGGGAGTTGCAGTGATGAGACAAGACTGTAACTACCAATTGGGGAGAAAAATGAGTAAAGAATGTACAAAATGTAATTAAAAAAAGAACAAGCAAAGGTATAAATGTAAAATACAAATGTTAGGCTAGCCTACTGGTTATATGTAGTCTAGAAAAATATGTATGAAAAAAATATAGGCCTACTGTCAACCCCCCAAAGCATTCTCACTGCTCTAGCTCACTGACCTGTGTTGATTGATAGCTTGCTGGTCTAATCAGAGTGCTGAATGGGCTTTTTACTAGCCAATCAGTTTTTTTGCAAGTGCAATACTCTCTCTGGCTGTGTGGAGAGTAATCCACAGAGACTCCGTACCACAAAATAAATGACAAAACATATCTAAAAGTCGAGTTCCGAGTCTTGAGGCTCCAAGTCAAGTCTCAAGTTATTTTATTTTCAATCGAGTCTCAAGTCATCAAATTTGTGACTGGAGTCAGACTCGAGTCCAAGTCATGTGACTCGAGTCCACACCTCTGGAAATAGACCATTCCCTTATTTTCATTATACTTACATTTTAGTAATTTGAGGAAGCGTGACTAACTTAACCTCAATATTGTTTTCCCTTCATAAAATGTGAGTTGGCAATGGCTGGAATTCAAGCTCGCAAAATGCCAAGTAAAATTGCTGAATGAGAGGCTCTCATGAGCAGGCTGATATTAGTTCCCCAATATAGTTTTCATAATTGTAGATTACTGTCACGCCTGCTCCTGCTCTCTCTCTCTGGCACTCGAGGGCGCCAGGGTGCCCTTCATTACGCACACCTGTGTCGTGTCTGGACTATCATTATATGTGAAGACTTATTTATATCAAATCAGTTCTCTAGGTTTCATTATTACGTGATTAAACTAATCATTTAAACATTAATTAACTAGGAAGTTGGGGCACCACGGAAAATATTGCGATTTAGAGTTATAATTTTCCGAATATAACTCTTCAGATATTTTCATATCTGATCAATTACAGTCATTTTCATTAATGTATTGTTATTACCTCATAAGTTGTCATTAATGAACGTCGCAAACGCTTGGAAATCTGCACGAAGCCTAATGAATCAGCAATATACAAATTGGCTAAATTATTTATTTACTAACTAACTAAACAATCACAGAAATACATAACAAACAAACAGTAGATATTGGTTACTAACAAGGATAGAAAAGTCCCTAATGGGCTAAGCGACAAAGGAAAGGGGTGGGGACTGACAAAGAGCGGGAAAGACAAAATGGATTCACTACACACAGTGGATAATTGTAATCATTGAAATGCTAATCCTTTGCACATGAATGGCCACACATTCGAGAATAATTGCAATGTATATATTTACGCCCGTATGTCCTTGTTGTCTTCTCTGTTGGAATCCGGTCCGTCTGCTGGAGAGTCAATCATCAGAGAGTCTCTGGTTAACTTCCCCAGAATTCACAATGTCCTTTGTGGTTGTAGGTGGTTAGAATGGCTACTTCAGAGTACCATTCGGAAATGTTCTCATAGAATAGATGCTTCGGCGGTTGGTGGTATTCTCGTTCTAGACTTACGTAATTTCGAGCTGCAGACTAGTAATTATATGTCTAAGATTTGCTCTTATTCTGCAGTAATCGATAGTCTCAGAGTTGAACCATTTCCAATCGTGTAGCCAAAACTACAGCTGTATGGTCTAATGATCTATAGAATTGTAGCCATTCCAACGTGGGGACTCTGTCCCGGCGTTCTCTGACTTGATGTAGATTTTGTAGGAAGTGGGTTTTATACTCTGAGGAAGAAGGGGCGGTTCCATGACGCCGAATTAATGTGTATGCTCACGTGGGCGTGACCACTGATTTTGTTAACTTTATATGAAAACACATATTTTCTTATTTAGAAAGTTAACATCACATTACATCTTTTCACAAATAGTTTCATGTTTAATCACATACGTTTCACAATACTTATATGTAAACCTGACAGCTGGGAAATGTACACTTTAAGAGATACAGTTATGTGTGTTTCCTGGCCTTCCTGATGTCACAAAATAAAACAACTTCGACAGGATTGTTCTTTAAATACTCGCAGACCATTCCCAATTTCTCAAAAATAGAAACATTGTTTAATCCTCCGAATTTGGGGATTAGGAGTTGAACATTCTCTCTCCATCAATACTGCATGTCCAAAGGGGAGAGGGTCCCTTCAAAGAATTTACAACCTGTCGTTAAGTCATAAAACTGTTGAGAGAGACGGGTGCCTATGATACTTCCCCAAGGACAGTCATGACACCTGTCACCATCATTACGTGCAGCAGCGCTCATTGGACTCACCTGGACTCCTTCCCTTCGTTGATTGCCCCGTCTATAACTGTCTGCTCCCCCGTTTGTTCCCTGTGTCTGCATTAATGTCATTATGTGTTTATGTCCAGACTCTGTCCTGTCCTGTTCCATGTCCGTCGCCATTAAATGTTCACTCCCTGTACCTGCTTCTTGTTACTACCAGTGTCGATCCTCACAGATTACTACTGATTACTTAACCTACAATTGAAGTCGGAAGTTTACATACACCTTAGCCAAATACATTTAAACTCTGTTTTTCACAATTCCTGACATTTAATCCTAGTACAAATTCCCTATTTTAGGCCACTTTATTTTAAGAATGTGAAATGTCAGAATAATAGTGGAGAGAATGATTTATTTCAGCTTTTATTTCTTTCATCACATTCCCAGTGGGTCAGAAGTTTACATACACTCAATAAGACGAAATCGAGTGGTTTGTGTAACAGCTGTCGTAGAGAGGGGACGAAAGCGCAGTGTGTTGATTGCTCATGATGAATATTTATTATTTACTCAGAACACTAAAGAAAAATAACAAAGCGAAAAATGAACACGCACAGTTCTATCAGGTACATAAACTAAACAGAAGACAACTACCCACAAACACAGGTGCAAAAAAACCCTACTTAAGTATGATCTCCAATTAGAGACAACAAGGACCAGCTGCCTCTAATTGGAGATCATCCCCCCAAAACATAGAAATAGAAAAACTAGAACCTAAACATAGATATACAAAACATAGAAAAACACAAAACACCCCCTGTCACGCCCTGACCTACTCTAACATAGAAAATAACATCTTACTATGGTCAGGACATGACAATTTGCTTCCAAAAAGTGGGCCGCAACTGGGTAAGTCGAGTTAGGTGCAAAAACTTGACTTACTCAGTTGTGGCCCACTTTTTGGAAGCAAACCACTCGATTTTGTCTCTACGTTATATTGGCATCGGACATGTCACCCTCCCTAGGAGAGGGGGTGACCACGATCATTTATTGTTAAAACGAGAGGCTGCCTGGATCTTTAATTTAAAGACCCTTGCTCCCTTCGGTTTCAACGTAGACTTTGATCTGAAGCCATTCTTGTGATTATTGTGATTTTGCTATTGTAAATGTTTGTAGGCTTATGTAGCCAAATTGTATATATGATCATACGCTATCCATTTATGTTTTTTGTATGCTATTTTAATATATGAGAATTAACCAATGATATCAGGCCACACCAGGCCATGATTACAGACACCTGTGTGTGTCTTTTGACACTATATAAACGAGTCATCCCACAGTGTTTGTCATTATACCCTGATGAAGACAGCTTGTCTGTCAAATGTTGGACATTACATTTTTGCATCTGAGCTCCTAGAGTGTGCGGCTGTCCTTTATTTTCAAATTTAGCCAAATTACCAGCATTGTCTCTTTATATCTAATGCTCGTCAAATATTCCATATGAGTCAACATATAACCACTTGTAATTTACAAACACACGTACACATAACCCATGCGTTAGCCTGTACTGACTGTACTAATGATGCTACCTAACATGTCAGTTCTTTGTTTGCTTCATAGATTACATTCATTTTAACACATGCAAGCCTGTGCGCACACACAGTCAGATCCAAGGCTCTTCTTTCTTCTCCTTCTCCTCATTGTCCTCCCTCCATGTTTACTCCGAGCCTCCTCCCTTACCCCCAGGTAGGTCCCACAGAGCCAGTCCCAGTGCCTGAAGTAGGGGGCATAGTTCCCCCTGTAGATGTGGTGGTGTGCCTGGTGGAAGGGGGCCCCGCCGAAGCAGGGCAGGAGTCTATGGATGGCCCAGGGCAGGTCGTAGCCACAGTGGTCCTCTATGGCCAGCCAGGTGTTGAGCAGGTGGAACAGGGCCTCACTTAGAGGGTGGCAGCCCACCACCCAGGCACTGCTCAGGGCCAGCATCTGTAGGGAGAGTAGCTCAGCTGGGCTGGCGTCCTGGGCAGTCAGGGCGAAGGTGATCCGGTTCTGGTGATGAGTCTGGTGGACCCTCCGATACAGCCAGGGAACCCTGGAAACCATACAGACAGAACTTTTGTGTTTGGTAGGCAGCCAGGGACAAACCTTATGTGCTCCTTCTAGACTCTCTACATGAGGGTCATTATGTGCTCCTTCTAGACTCTCTACATGAGGGTCATTATGTGCTCCTTCTAGACTCTCTACATGAGGGTCATTATGTGCTCCTTCTAGACTCTCTACGTGAGGGTCATCCGAGTTAAAGGAGAATTTAGCTTTTTTACAATAAAATCTAAATTTTTCATGTAAATAGCATGTTATAAAACGGTCCGATTTAATTTGTTTTTGAGAAACTTGGTGTTTTTCCACCCAACTGACTGCAGATAAAAATCAGTGCGTGATGATGTAGTGCACACAACATTTTATTTTCGCTTAAGTTTTCATTGTACTTAATAAAAATCTAAACGTTCAGTGTGTTTCCATTGCATTTTCAACTCCACCGATAGTTGTGTCACAAAAACTGTTTCGTTGAATAGCAAATGTGCCTATTCTGGTCTTGGCACGTGTGCACTAGCCAAGACCTCACCGATACAGTGCGGGTACGCTATGCTGGCAGACTAGTCTACATGATGAGATTATTATAGATAAGAGAATATTTTTATTTGTCAAACTGCAGTCAAGCATCGATCATCATGTCACCAGAAAATGACCCTCGATACCAGGCGGTGTCAGAGGAAGGCCCTAAAAATTGTCAAAGACCCCAGCCACCCTAGTCATAGACTGTTCTCTCTGCTACCGCCCGGCAAGCGGTACCGGAGCGACAAGTCTAGGTCCAAGAGGCTTCTAAACAGCTTCTACCCCCAAGCCATAAGACTCCTGAACATCTAGTCAAATGGCTACCCAGACTATTTGTATTGCCCCCCCTCCCCTCTCCACACCACTGCCACTCTCTGTTGTCATCTATGCATAGTCACTTTAATAACTCTACCTACATGTACAGTTGAAGTCGGAAGTTCACATACACTTAGGTTGGAGTCATTAAAACTCGTTTTTCAACCACGCCACAAATTTCTTGTTAACAAACTATAGTTTTGGCAAGTCAGTTAGGACATCTACTTTGTGCATGACAAGTCATTTTTCCAACAATTGTTTACAGACAGATTATTTCACTTATAATTCACTGTATCACACTTCCAGTGGGTTAGAAGTTTACATACACTAAGTTGACTGTGCCTTTAAACAGATTGGAAAATTCCAGAAAATGATGTCATGGCTTTAGAAGCTTCTGATAGGCTAATTGACAT
Organism: Salmo trutta; assembly: GCF_901001165.1. NCBI lineage: Eukaryota > Metazoa > Chordata > Actinopteri > Salmoniformes > Salmonidae > Salmo > Salmo trutta. Next base: position 10,536,838 of record NC_042983.1, on the reverse strand, counting down.
AATTTGAGTCAATTGGAGGTGTACCTTTGGATGTATTTCAAGGCCTACCTTCAAACTCAGTGCCTCTTTGCTTGACATTATGGGAAAATCAAAAGAAATCAGCCAAGACCACAGAAAAAAAATGTGTAGACCTCCACAAGTCTGGTTCATCCTTGGGAGCAATTTCCAAATGCCTGAATGTACCACGTTCATCTGTACAAACAATAGTACGCATGTATAAACACCATGGGACCATGCAGCAGTCATACCGTTTAGGAAGGATACGCGTCCTGTCTCCTAGAGATGAATGTACTTTGGTGCGAAAAGTGCAATCAATCCCAGAACAACAGCAAAGGATCTTGTGAAGATGCTGGAGGAAACAGGTACAAAAGTATCTATATCCACAGTAAAACGAGTCCTATTTCGACATAACCTGAAAGGCCGCTCAGCAAGGAAGAAGCCACTGCTCCAAAACCGCCATAAAAAAGCCAGACTACGGTTTGCAACTGGGGACAAAGATCATACTTTTTGGAGAGATGTCCTCTGGTCTGATGAAACAAAAATAGAACTGTTTGGCCATAATGACCATTGTTATGTTTGGAGGAAAAAAGGGGGAAGCTTGGAAGCCGAAGAACACCATCCAAACCGTGAAGCACGGGGGTGGCAGCATTATGTTGTAGACCTCCACAAGTCTGGTTCATCCTTGGGAGCAATTTCCAAATGCCTGAAGGTACCACGTTCATCTGTACAAACAATAGTACGCAAGTATAAACACCATGGGACCACGCAGCCGTCATACCACTTTGCTGCAGAAGGGACTGGTGCACTTCACAAAATAGATGGCATCATGAGGAAAGAAAATTACGTTCATATATTGAAGCAACATCTCAAGACATCAGTCAGGAAGTTAAAGCTTGGTCGCAAATGGGTCTTCCAAATGGACAATGACCCCAAGCATACTTCCAAAGTTGTGGCAAAATGGCTTAAGGACAACAAAGTCAAGGTATTGGAGTGGCCATCACAAAGCCCTGACCTCAATCCTATAGGAAATTTGTGGGCAGAACTGAAAAGGCGTGTGTGAGCAAGGAGGCCTACAAACCTGACTCAGTTACACCAGCTCTGTCAGGAGGAATGGGACAAAATTCACCCAATTTATTGTGGGAAGCTTGTGGAAGGCTACCCGAAATGTTTGACCCAAGTTAAACAATTTAAAGGCAATGCTACCAAATACTAATTGAGTGTATGTAAACTTCTGACCTACTGGGAATGTGACAAAATAAATAATAGCTGAAATAAATCATTTTCTCAACTATTATTCTGACATTTCATTTTCTTAAAGTAAAGTGGTGATCCTAACTGACCTAAGACAGGGACTTTTTACTAGGATTAAATGTCAGGAATTGTGAAAAAAAGAGTTTAAATATATTTGGCTAAGGTGTATTTAAACTTCTGACTTCAACTGTACATACTACCTCAACTAACCGGTGCCCCCGCACATTCACTCTGTACCGGCACCCCCTGTATATATTGTTATTTTTTACTGCTGCTCTTTAATTACTTGTTACTTCTTTAATTACTTATTCATATCCATATTTTTTAAAACTGCACTGTTGGTTAGGGGCTCATAAGTAAGCATTTCACTCTAAGGTCTACCTGTTGTATTCGGAGCATGCGACTAATAAAATTAGATTTTTATTGGAAAGGAGCATCAAGATCCCCGTGCACTTTCACCACCCTGTGAAGTTCATAACTTTTTTCATCTGTAGCCTAATAAACTGCATGGTATCCCAAATCATAGTGGGAGGACCACACATTATATAATCATGTGACTCCAAGTTTACTTCGATATGATGGTTATTATATCAATATTTGTGCATAAAGGTGTTGCCACCACCATTTCTCGCATTATTAATTTTACATACACAAAAAGATCCCACCGTGTCGAACGAACAAATGATCTGTCGGCATTTACAAAATTGTACTGAAACTACCCGTTTATATCACAGCTGTCGTGATTTTAATTTTTTATACGGTATGACTTTACTTGCATAAAAACTGTTGATGGAAACATGGTTAGTAATGCAGTTTTAATGTTGTTTGACTTGGTTTGTGTATTACCAAATTTGCTTGAGATGATTTTAATGCAACACTGCTCACTGCATCCAAGTTACTTGACATAAACGTTTCAAAAAGCTGTCAGTCAAGGCGAGTCCATGAATATAAGCTCCCCGCATGGGTATGGGTGATATTTTAGACACTCAAAAGGCTATTTTACATGGGAATCAGAATGACTGTTCGGGACATCTAGTGTATTTTAATTCTATTACCAATATTACAGGTGCAGAAGAGGTTTGGCGCATGCGCACTTGGTCAAAAACAACACTTTGATTTTTTTCCAGACAATAAAACAAATATTTTACCTTTAACTTTCCAGACAATGCATTTTAAATCAGTTGCATATGTGACTTTTTATTTAGAGCTTTTTTGGAAGTACATAGGTGTACTGGCCGTAACAGCGGTAATGACGATAGTTGTTCAACGAAACTCCATCCTTTTGTAATTACCAAACGTATTATGACATTATCCAGCTTGAAAAGCTGGTGAATCTTCATTTTCAATGTCTCCTGAGTCCAGTGGAGGCTGCTGAGGGGAGGACGGCTCATACTAATGGCTGGAATGGAGTAAATGGAATGGCATCAAACACATGGAAACCATGGGTTTGATACCATTCCATTTATTCTACTTCAGCCATTACCACGAGCCAGTCCTCCCAAATGAATGTGCCACCAACCTCCTGTGCTGTAAACCCAGATTCTTGTTCAAGCTTACCGATGCATGGAATAATGCCATATAAAGAACAGAGCATCAAATAAAAGTAGGCACGCGATAACCTCCCCAATGAGCAGGCTGCATGATGGCGCGAGTTCGGGAAATCTTGGAATCCTAACTCTTTGATAAAGCGCGGTGGCAGGGAGAACAGTTGTCAGGTATTTCAGAAAAATCCTCCAACAGCAGTCAACCCATCGATAAAAACACAACAGCAACGGTTCGGCGGTCCTTGAGATCCTGTAGAGATTTATCCGTGGCCAGAAACATCCCAGCGCTTCAAAGGCTAGAAAAGGTGCGCTGAGGAGAAGGTGGATGAGGAAAGCGAAGCATGCGGGCAGGAAAGGAGACGTGAGGAACTCCCGTTGTGCTCGCAGATCATCCCACAGCGCCTGGAGCAGCAGCCCATCTGGGTTCCCATGTTTTAGAAATGTACTAATATTCATAATACCAGCATACGAATGGTTATTTTTCAATCAAACAAAAAATGACCATCATGAAGTGTTCTCAGCATTTATCCAAGTGTGTTGGCTACTACTTTGTAATAACGTAGTCCACGATGTAGTTTCTTCAATTCCCTCTCTCCAGCTGAAGGTACGCATTTAGTTTATGCTCGAGTGCTTAATTAAATACTTATTTTCTCTTCCCCAATGGTTGACAGAACACGCTTGTCTGTCGTTTGGTGGGATAGATCCACAGAAGCAGTAAAAGTAAACAAAATCACATTCCAATTTATACAAGTCAGCAGCACAGCCTAGTCTCATAGACTATAGGTAACATAGTAAATGTAAATCTGTCTCTCCATTTAGTATGATACAGTATGTTACATTTCATATGGCATGCATTCATTGGTGGATGTCCATCATCCATTTTTTAAATAATAGTTAGGAGTAGGTAACATAGTAAATCTGCCTCCCTCCATTTAGTATGATATGTTACGAATTCCATTTTTTTGTGGCTAACGTTAGCTAGGTGGCTGACATTAGACGAACTAGACGTTCACGTTACACGCCCACTCATCCACCCTGACCAACTACCCTCCTTTAGTTTTTGCCTTAAGTAACCTTCTGTCTTATGTAACCCTACCAATTTCAGTGTCCTGTATTTTCATTTACTATGACACGTCTAGTGTATGATACCATGCTGGAGTCAGATGGTTTCACATAAATATCTTGTGTGGGGCCCCTCTGGAGGGATATCTGATTCTAGTCAATGTGTTCGCAATGTGTTTCATTCAAACTAAAAGCCTGTGATAATTTTATGGGAGTAAAGCAATACATGTCATAGATCCAACTTCAGATAAAGATATTAGCTTTGTCATTATATTGTTTATTTTAAAATCATCTTATTTTATAATTTTTTATATTTTACATTTTATATGACCACATGGAGTGCCAGAGATAATTACAGACACCTGTGATAATCTGATGTACCCAATAAGGCCACTCGATTTCATGTGATCGAATTTAAAAAACTTGAAAGTTACCAAAGTTCTGGTAGTTTACCGGTAGCTTCGAAAGTTACCAGTAATATACCCTCCCTTTGCAATCCTAGACATGTGTCACGATTCCTACCGACGGTGGCGCCCCCTCCTGCTCGGGTGGCGCTCGGCGGTCGTCGTCACCGGCCTATTAGCTACCACCGATTCCCTTTTTGTTTTTCCCTTTTTTTATGTTTTCTCACCTGCCCTGAGTTAGTCATTAAGAGGGCTATTTAGTTCAGCTGGCCCGCTTCCTATTGTGCGGGATTGTCCTTCTGTGTGTCGACTGCGTTTTTGTTGGGAGACCTTTTATTTTGTACATGTGGTTTATTAAAATTACCACAGTGTTCGCTGCTTCCTGCGCTTCTTTCCGCCACACCACAGACAAGCCGTTACAACATGTCTCATGCTTGAAATTACCTCTACAAGCCTGAATCTGAAGCAGGGATATTGGCACCTTGGGTCCTGCCTACGCAGTCAGACTTCTGACTGCACATCCGGCATACCTGATTGGGAATCTAGGGGGTTTCTCACAGGAGATAACAGGTGATTGAACTGTCAGCACTTGACAGTGTACACCAGGTTATCAAGTCATCTTGAGGCGGCAGGTAGACTAGTGATTAGCACATTGGGCCAGTAACCAAATGTGTTGCTCGATCGAATCCCCGTTAACCCACTGTTCCTAGGCCGTCATTGTAAATAAGAATGTGTTCTTAACTGACTTGAATAGTTAATTTTTTTTTTACAAAAATCTTAGTGCTACATTATGAAATACTATACTTACATTTTAAATGTTACTGTCACATCTTCTCCAGGACTTCATTCCCTTCATCATTTCCTCCCCTTTATATGTCCCTCCCTTATGTTTTCTCACCAGGGGGTATTGTTCTTGTTTACCGGCGTGTAGCCTTACGGAATTGTCTCATTACTGGTTGTTGTTTTATTAAAAATTTCACCTGCACCTGAAATTGGGTAACTTCTCTTCTCCATAACTTCTGAAATCCAGTCCATATGGTGTGCAATAGTCTGAATGTCAGTGAAGATGTGAATCTATCATAGTTTAAATAACATAAGCAGATAATAAATATAATTTTTCTAATAGGCTGTGTTATGTAACCGTCTACCCCTACTAAATTGCAAAATCAAGATTCATCAGTCTTTCTTGTTTGACAGATGTGAAAGGGCAATGTAAGAAAAAGGCAATAAAAAGTACCTCGTCAAAGAAAAACACATTTTATTGTGTAAATTACAAAATTATGGATTTCTGATTCACAATTTAGCATCAGTGAGCGAGTGCAAAAGAGTCTCCTTCAAGTCATAATCAGTCAAGTCAACCTGAGAGTCTAAACAAACCGTTTATACAGGTTGTCACTCACACAGCTAACAAAGCTAACTCAGCCAGAACAAACCAGTGTTATGTTGAGAGAACAGTTTAATGGATACAACACAAGTGCCTCTCAAATGAGTTGTCAATGCTTTAGTCAAAGCGTTGGTGAAAAACATACAAATGATTCACCCCAAATGAACTCGGTCTAAGACGACACTGAGGGCACCAGTGTGTGAAAGACTCAGAAAGCTGCTGTTGCATTTTTCATGAAAACCCCATTGCATGTTTATACCATTGACTCATCCTACCAATAAGAATGCTTTTGTTTGCTTTTCTGTAAAGAAATCACTGTAATAACAAAAAAAACAATTGAGATTTTATTTGGAAAATAACAAGAGGTCTGGTCCAATCTTCAAGAAAACATGCGTCACAATGACGAGATTAATATCTATGGACATGATCTGTCATGAACCGCAGACAAGAAAGGACTAATCAGAATAAAATGCACTGTTAAAGCACGCACCTGTAATGCTCTTAATATCCAATATCAAGGGGGGAAAAAATAAATCATGAAATGCCTAGCAGATAAAGACAAAAGTTGCTATTTTTTTCTCAAATTCTGAACTGGGAGTGGTTGGACAGGCCATCAGACTGTTAAATAGCGCTCTCTAGCCGGCTTCCACCCGGTTACTCAACCCTGTACCTTACGAGGCTGCTGCCCTATGTACATAGACATGGAGTCACTGGTCACTTTGATAATGGAACACTAGTCACTTTAACAATGTTTACATACTGCTTTACTAATTTCATATGTATATACTGTATTCTATTCTACTGTATTTTAGTCAATGCCACTCCGACATTGGTCATCCTAATATTGATTTATTTCTTAATTCCATTCTTTTACTTTTAGATGTGTGTGTATTGTTGTGAATTGTTAAGATACTACGGCACTGTTGGAGCTAGGAACACAACCATTATGATACACCTGCAATAACATCTGCTAAATATGTGTATGTTACCAATAAAATTGGATTTGGTTGGTATCACCCCTTCACCAAATCATGGGGATAGGCAATAACAGAGGGTTAAGATGGTTAATCAATGAGTGTGAGGCTTGTATTGTATGTAGAACTTTTTGTATAATGTACAATTAGATTATGTCACAAATCCACAATTCCCAGAAAGATTTGATGCGGAAGATAAACCTCATTATCCCTTTTCAGATGTCACCCCCCTTCCCTTTCCTTCCCAATCAAAACGAGACCAGGAGAGTTTCAGCCCACAGTCTGCCTCAGTTTCAGAAAAGGTATCCATCTGTGTAGTTCAGTGCCATTCCTACAACATTTGTAGTCAATACCAGGAAATAAAATGGGATGGTTTAAAACGAGTGGCAAAGCATGAGAACAAACACCATGTGTAGAAAGTGCTTTGAGTGGAGTGTGGTTTGTCAAGGTGTCGTTATCAGAGTTGTTCATCTGTATTCGTCATACTATGACTACTACTAACAGAGAAGCCATTGCGCTCTCTGTTCCAGCGTGGGATAATGTTCCCACTCAAGGAGAAGCTGGTTTCTCAACATCTCACTTCTAACAGATACTCTCTGTTGTGTCTTGGACACTCTCTCAAGAGCAGACATGAATATAATGGCCTTTTGTCCAGCATAATTATAGATAATTGAGAGAAAAACAAGTCAACCTTGACTTTTCTTGAGTCCAAAAATTATTGAACATCAATGCTCACTCTCTGAAACGGAGGTAAAGTAATATTCATTCAGTGGGCTAGTCAAGATCTGTTACATCTGCTATTGTGATAAGATCCTGGTGAGAAAAGGTAAAGACAGTCAGCCAATTCATATGGGAGAGGGATCTGTATGAAGAAACAAGGTATTCCAAACAATGTATTGTGTATGATTAAGTAAATTAATCATTAATAATGTAGTTAATCATACACAACTATATCTCTCATACACTTACAGTATGATGAGCTATGCAACACATAGAAAAGACATGAAAGCGCTACCAATGAAATCAAGTTACAAAACATACATCATACACTTGCAAAAGTTCAATTCATGTTTAAAATGTCCCAAACCACACTGTTACATTCAATATATCATTGTTTCGCCTACGGTCTTAGGATAGTCTGTTGTAGGGCTAGTAAAACCTCCGGTCCAGGGTAGCATCCCAAAAGGCACCCTATTCCCTATATAGTGTACTATTTTTGACCAGAGCCTTATGGGTAGTAGTGCACTTATGGGTAGGGGTTCTACAAAGCTGACATGGAATTGGTCAAACCATGGATTAGTTAGCCATTTGATTTGGAATTTTAGGCCCCTGTAGGTATCAAAAAAATATATACAAAAATTTGATAAAATATTTAATTTGGGCTTTAGAAATGCACTGAATAACGCATTCATAAATGGGAAAAAAGACAGGAAATCATAAGGAATAAGGTATTGAAGTGTCTGTCCTATCTAGGAGGTATAAGAAAGTTCAGGAAATATTTAGTTTTTTTGGACACATATTTAACCCCTTTTTCTGTAGGCACAAAACTACCTCCATACTTCCATTCATTTTTTAAACCGGTACCGGGTTACCTGCTAATGGGCAGGTATGTCTCACTGTCTGGGTGTTCTGCAGTAGGATTGGATAGAGGCAATCACCGCAGCTGTGTAACCCTGTGTTAGTGGGCAAGTGAGCATTGTCGAAATCAAAACCCAACCCTTAAGTAAGTCATGAAGAACTCACTTACAAAACTCAGTTTTGGACAAGACTGACTTTATGAACAAAATGATCCTATTTACACTTCGTAGTAAATTTTGACACTAGAATAAAAGTTTGACTAATATAGATGCCACATATGCCATTTTCTATTAGAGAAGTTGTTTGCCTTCAGTTGCGCTTTAAAAAGGCAATCAGGAGTAGAAAAAACATGTCATGTTTGGTAAAAAGATGAGGGATGGGGCTGGAAGAATGTAACCACTAAAATGAATAAACAGAGCTATGGGTCATGTTGAGGCTATATAGTGTTTGTTTACATTTACTTTGTTAACAAACACTGGAGTAAAACAAGCGTATATTTTGGGTTCTGATGGTGTACGGCAGCTGACCTAAGCTCATGAGGCATTTCTAAGTTATATTCTTCAATAATCCATAGGTACATATCATTAATGTATAAATCCAAAAATGAATGTAGCAACTGCTGATTGCCTCTTTAAAGTATCTGTGTACCAGACTTCTATGAAATACGACCTATAATTAATAACAATATGAGTGAAATAGTTTTCCTTCCAAAAAATGGCATTTAAGTATGTTAAAAAGCAGTTTTCCTGTGTTTGAATGGTGTGGGCATAACCCAACAACAGAATGGTGTGGCCGTATACTGGTCATTAAAAATATTCTTGCTAGTAGACCGCTCATTGGCCAACTCGGCCAATAAGCCAACATGACAACATGTTCTATAAGGAAATAGCAAGCATTTATTTTATTTCTTTAAACGGACTGTTTGAGGTGGGGTTTTTGAAGTGTTTTTTTTATTTTAATTTTAAATGTATAAAGTTTTTTGGTCACAAATATGAATAAGACAAGTCAAAAACATTTTGGTATGAGTTAACAGAATATTAACTTTTAAAACTAAGATTTTCACTGGCCAGACACTTCAAAAATAGTAGTGCACTATATAGGGAATAGCGTTCCATTTGGGACACATACCCAAGGCTCATCTTTCACCCCACCTTGTGGCTGGCATGGGCCCAGCTCCATAGCTCCAGCCCTGGGATGGGTCTCTTCTCCTTTCCATCCCTCCATCAGTCTAGGTCCAGGAACTGTCCAGTTAGGACGTCCATGGCATCAGAGGCCTTAGTGGAGGAGGGGCCAGAGTCAACAAACATCTGGGGTATCTTACTCCCAAAGTAGATCTTACTGTTAGCTGCTATGGCCTGGAACTTCATAAGCTGCAGATACTCTGGCGTCAGCTTCAACTGGGAGTGGAGAGAGAGGGGGGGGAGAAAGAAAGTGAGTGTGGAGATGGAGGGAGAGAGGAGAGAGAGAAGGCAGAAGCCAGTGATGGCTGTCCTGTGATGCTGTTAGATTGTAGCCTGAGGGGCAGTGTGTTCTCTCTCTCCCACTGTTCCAGCCAGTCTGAATTCACTCCCTACCACCTCCCCATGGCTCGACGCCTTGGATATTTGTAGATCTGCTTGGAGGAAGCAACATGGAGGGAGCTGAGAGATCTTTCACTACCCTGATTATACAGATCCTTCAGATCTGCAAATGTGGAAGGGTTAGGGCCAAGGAGGACCGGCTGTTCCTCTCAGTATGTTCCACTCACCTTATTGGCCTCGGCCGCTCTCTCTGCTGTGTAGAACTCTGCATCGGCCCTGGCCTTCATCTTAGCCAAGAATGCTCCGTCTGCAACCCAGGGGTTAGACGTCAAATTGTGTTGACGCCATCTAAAATATTATTTCCACCTCCTAGTAAAATCATGTTAACATATTGGACCAAGCATATAGCCTATGTATGGTCCATATTATCAGGTATGCTATTAGCATTAATACCTGTAGCCCAACTGATGCAGCATAGTGGCTATAAATAAATAGGCTGAAGCATGGGGTTGCCCATCTGCATTTACCCTATTGGACCAATCGTTAGTATAGTTCTGCATCGGGTCAGATATCCGCGGTTCCCGGCGGGTGAGTCGCAAAAACAATCAGCTGGCGGGTAGGATGAAAACATTATTTCAACCGGTGGGTTGGCCGCGGTTCAGAATTACATTGTGGGTCAGAAACATTTTAAAATCAAGATAATACTTTTAAAATCCCAGGAGCTTGTTATATTACGAATTCCGTTCTGTGAGTGGTGAGGCAGACATAAGGCTACCATGAGAGTGTGTCGAGCCGGGAACTGTCCCTTATTTGTGTTGTGCTAAAACGTTCCAATTTGTCTATGCCAGAGCTTATGTTCCCTCTCCCCACGTGAGAATACGACAAGTTTACTTTCCATGGATAGCCTAGCACATGCGAAAATGGCTAACGGGGTATGTCTAAATGTATTGCACTTAAGCTTTGAGCTCCCATAGTCAATCCTCAGGAGACTCCTCTTTCTACCATCAAGACCCACAGGAAAAAGGACAAAAATGTCCTTTAAAAGCCCTGTTATGCCAGCATGCCATGTCACTGACCAGTGGCCTAAAGACAATTATAAACTGGGTGGTTGGAGCCCTGAATGCTGATTGGCTGAAAACCGTGATATATCAGACCGTATACCACGGGTATGACAAAAGCATGTATTTTTACTGCTCTAATTACGTTGGTAACCAGTTTATAATAGCAATAAGGCACCCTTGGGGTTTGCTGTATATTGCCAATATATCACGGCTCTGTATCCAGGCACTCCGTGTTGCAAAGAACAGCCCTTAGCCGTGGTATATTGGCCATATACCACACCCCCTCTGGCCTTATTGCTTAAATATACCGTCTTATTGTTTTGCCAAACACACATACACACCTTCAATTTCAGAGATCCTTTTCTCTGTTTCTTTCTCCATGACTTTCTGGCTAAACTTGATTTCAGCCACTTGAGCCAACTTCTCTGCCTCTGTAGAGCAGCACAGGGAGGAGACAGGAAGTGAGCCTTACATTCTGGGATTTAATGACAAAATGGGCAGAATTCCTCTTAAAAATGAGTTCAACAAAACAGACTTACAGTCATTTGTTTATAAATGTCTATAAATGTACTATTATAAAATGTCAGTTTAATATTTTTTTCTGTGAAAAGGTAAAGGTCATAGTGCGTTAGTGTCTGACCAATCACATGACTGACCGATCACAGCCCTCTTCCGCTCTGTCTCCGCCTCCTTCTCCACCACCTTCTGAGTCTGAGCAGAAATCAGAAGCTTTGTCTTCTCAGCCTCCCTAAACACACACACACACACACACACACACACACACACACCACACACACACACACACACATTAAAGGTGCATGCTAAAAGTTGGTTAATATCTTTCTCCAGTCCCACAGCATGTGTCCCATCCCTCACCAGAACATCCTAAAACAACAACAGCCAGGTAATAGCATGTTAACATGGAAAAAATACCATCATCAGTCCATTACTAAAGCCCTCCAGATGGAAGTGGTGAGTGTCCCAAATAGCATACTATTCCCTATGCAGTGCACTTGTCAAAGATCATGCACTATAGAGGGAATAGGGTGCCATTTGGGATACACCCAGGTTTGAGGAGAATATGACTACAGGACGGAAGGGGGTTGGGGGTTTTGGGAATATGGAGCGTTGCAGTGTTCTAGAATGTTTCAGTGTTACACAGCCAACTGTTTTACTCACATCATCTCGTAGTTCCTCCGAATGCTCTCAGGGATGTTGGGCTTCGTGACTCGGACCGCCTGTGGTCAAGATTGCCGAACCACAACCGTAAAAAAGAGGGGTGACGGAGAGATGATCGAGATCAGAATGAACATTTGTTTGACTTTGGAACTGCAAGTCATTACATGGCAATAAGAGGCATTCCATCACCAGGGAATCATCTAGGCTAAATGCCAAAATGACACGCCATTCCCTTTGTAGTGCACTACCTCTGACCTGGCCCCATAGGGCTCTGGTCATGGGAATAGGGTGCCTTTTGGGGCACAGACCTAGTTCAATTTGGGAGCACAAAAGAACAAATGCAATCTTACTCCTCCACAAACTCTCTGAAGTGAGCTGTATTGTAGTGTTATTCGTTCCTGGCAGAATCTACAGCTGTTATAGTTTCGTCTAGAGGATTAATGAGGACAAAAAGCTAAGTGTTTAAACCCAGAGGGGCCTTAAAACTGGAAAGAAATGAGCAGAGGTGGGGTTGGGGAGGAAATGATTATTTCTCTCCCTCCTCTCTCTTTCTCCATCTCGCTCTCTCATTTTTGAGTCAGACAGAATCTCTCATCGTTTTCCAGTCCAGATATTGCAACATGGGATCTGTTCTGTTTATTGTCTTTCATTAAGTTTTAGCTAGTAACTGAAGTCCACCCAGGACCGCTTAGCAGCCCACTCATCACCTGGCATTCATTATCACAATATGGAGCCTCATAAAGTTGAAGTACAGTATTCTACTTTAACCTTACACATTACTTTAAAAACTGAACCCTGTTTCCTGTCTGCCATTCAACCCCGTGTGCGTGTGGCTCTACCTGGATCACACAAGGATAAGCGGAGTATCAACCCGAATCAGAAATCAATACGAGGTAATCCTTGTATATAAAAACAGTTATGAAAGGTGAGTACTCACATAACATGGGCAGTTTCAATGTTCAAACTGCTCATGATATTGTTAAATGAGTATTAACCATCAATAACATATTTATAAGCAAGGATTCTCTAGAATTCCATCTTCCCATTGCTCCCTCCCCCAGTCACACAAGGATACGTGGCGTATCAAGTAAATCAAATCAATCATCGGGATTCCTTGCATATAAACCTTTAATAAACATATTTATACTAGTATGCAAGGATTCTCTAAGATTGGTTTGTTGTCTCTTCCCCCTTCCATGTCTCCTTCCCAGTCTCAGTACCTGTATGATGAGTCCAGGAGCCATGGAGGTCAGATCCTCCTGTAGGGTCAGCTTCAGGTTTTCATCTATCTGGTCTGAGGAGGGAAACCAACACGCACACACGCACGCACAAACACATACAATGGAGACAGGCTGCATCCCACACACCACCCTATTCACTATACAGTATAGTACTTTTGCAGTAGTAGTGCACTATGTAGGGAATTGGATGCCATTTGGGACCACCCAGACACAACACTAGGCCTCTGAAACCCTTTGAATATAGATGAGTTACCGAACAAGCCAATGTAGACCTCCTGTAGAGAGTGGACGCTGCAGAACTGGTTGAGCTCATGGTGAACCTTGTTGAATATCAGGGCCTTGTCGTAATCCGCTGTGAAGTTCCTCACTATATCATACACTGTAGAAGAGAAGCGAAAGAGTTGCTGTAAAGTTCCTCACTATACCATACACTGTAGAAGAGAAGCGAAAGAGTTGCTGTAAAGTTCCTCACTATACCATACACTGTAGAAGAGAGGCGAAAGAGTTGCTGTAAAGTTCCTCACTATACCATACACTGTAGAAGAGAAGCGAAAGAGTTGCTGTAAAGTTCCTCACTATACCATACACTGTAGAAGAGAGGCGAAAGAGTTGCTGTAAAGTTCCTCACTATACCATACACTGTAGAAGAGAAGCGAAAGAGTTGCTGTAAAGTTCCTCACTATACCATACACTGTAGAAGAGAGGCGAAAGAGTTGCTGTAAAGTTCCTCACTATACCATACACTGTAGAAGAGAGGCGAAAGAGTTGCTGTAAAGTTCCTCACTATACCATACACTGTAGAAGAGAAGCGAAAGAGTTGCTGTAAAGTTCCTCACTATACCATACACTGTAGAAGAGAGGCGAAAGAGTTGCTGTAAAGTTCCTCACTATACCATACACTGTAGAAGAGAAGCGAAAGAGTTGCTGTAAAGTTCCTCACTATACCATACACTGTAGAAGAGAGGCGAAAGAGTTGCTGTAAAGTTCCTCACTATACCATACACTGTAGAAGAGAGGCGAAAGAGTTGCTGTAAAGTTCCTCACTATACCATACACTGTAGAAGAGAAGCGAAAGAGTTGCTGTAAAGTTCCTCACTATACCATACACTGTAGAAGAGAGGCGAAAGAGTTGCTGTAAAGTTCCTCACTATACCATACACTGTAGAAGAGAGGCGAAAGAGTTGCTGTAAAGTTCCTCACTATACCATACACTGTAGAAGAGAGGCGAAAGAGTTGCTGTAAAGTTCCTCACTATACCATACACTGTAGAAGAGAGGCGAAAGAGTTGCTGTAAAGTTCCTCACTATACCATACACTGTAGAAGAGAAGCGAAAGAGTTGCTGTAAAGTTCCTCACTATACCATACACTGTAGAAGAGAAGCGAAAGAGTTGCTGTAAAGTTCCTCACTATACCATACACTGTAGAAGAGAGGCGAAAGAGTTGCTGTAAAGTTCCTCACTATACCATACACTGTAGAAGAGAGGCGAAAGAGTTGCTGTAAAGTTCCTCACTATACCATACACTGCAGAGAAAGGACAAAGAAGAATGGCTACAGCACAGGAGGTTGGTGGCACCTTAATTGGGGAGAACGGGCTCGTGGCAATGACTGGAGCGGAATTGGTGGAATAGTATCAAATACATCAAACACATTGTTTCCAGGTGTTTGTTGCCATTCCATTTACTCCGCTCCGGACATTGTTATGAGCCGTCCTCCCCTCCTGTGGGCTACAGTAATATCCCTTTCACACCAAGACGTTTTTCCGCCAACTTCACGATACCGCCAACTTTTTCCCCACCTTTTCTTTATATCTGAAAGGTATTCAATATTACATTTGTTTTATTTTTTTTATTTTTTATACAGTACCGTAAATCCTATGTGAAAGCAGTATAAAGTAAGTAAGTAGTAGTGGCTACAGTAAATACGGAGCTTGGTCCGAGCCAGAACGGTCCATAGGGCAGAAGCGTCTCCTGTTTCTTAGCATCAGGCAGCTTGATGTACAAGTAACACCCCTTGGACCGGAAGCTAGTCTATCGCAGGGTTACAATAAGCTGTGTTCAAAATGGTTGCCAAGTACTAGTGTGTGTTCAAGACCACCTGAAGAGAGACTGATTCAAGACCGGAGCAAATAGAGTCAGAGTCAAGATCGAGACTGGAGGGGGATAGTAAATTGTGTCAAATTGCCAGCATAAGAGTTCAAAATGTCCAGTATTTCTGTGTTCGTATTTTACAACAACATATCAATCCTTTAGAAATTCAGAATGGTGAAAAAAAAGAGACCAGTCTCAATTACTACAACACTGCTAAGTACACAACCATCCCCCCCCACCCCTTACATCTGTCATAACAAAAGAGACTTGGAGCACACTTTGAGAGAACATGGAGTAAACACAGTGTTTAAATGTGTCCAGACGCCTTTCACTAACAAAACCAGTGACTTACTAAACAATTGTTTTATTTTACTCAAACACAAGTTGGAAAATGAGCCTCCCTTTGAAATGATGGTGCTGCGGACAACACACTCTTACAATACATGGGTTACACTGGTTTTGAAACAATATAGCGTATATACTAAGGAGGGATTTGAACATCAGACATGTTATGTCACAAGTAAGATCAGTTTTAGTTTTGTGTTGAGAGAGACAAAACTTGAGCACCTTGTCAAAATTGCTCCAATGTTTGATGCATTGGCTTATGACTTTACCTGCTGAGGGTATCAGGTAGTTCACCACTTCTATCCGGTCAAAGTAAATCATCACTCCCCCACTGAACAAATAAAACAGAATGTAACTAGACATACATACAATACATTTTCAAGAATGGAGATAAAAGTAGCTGGTAATCTTTCCATCCATTAAGTTTATTTTGGGCAGTGACGACAGACAATCCTACCTTGTGCCACATGGTACATTCTTCACTTCATCTGTTTGTAGAGTGGTCTACAAAGAACAGAAAGAGAAGGCGTTGTACACTCGACAGATCCATCATTTCTGCAAGGCTCAATTCAATAAAACCTACATTGTAGTATGTATTAGTAGTATTTACACAGTAGTTATTTTCCCCATGGCCAAAAAACTCTTCTGGCAGGTCTTTGGGTGGAAGGTAGCCTAGCGGTTAAGAGCGTTGGGCCAGTAACCGAAAGATAGCTGGTTCGAATACCCGAGCCGACGAGGTGAAAAATCGGAGCAAGGCACATAACCCTAATCTGCCCCAGGGGTACTACTATGGCTGACCCTGTAAAACAACACATTTCACTGCACTTATCCGGTGTATGTGACAATACCACTGTATGAAAACCTGCAAACCTACCAGGGGTGTATTCATTAGTAGCACACTCGTAGCTAAATGTTCTGTAACAGAAACCGTAACCTACATTTACTATTAGACAAATATAGGCAGGTCCCTCCCCGTTTGGTTCCTAGTGAATACACTCCTGGTAGACTCCCATCATAGATTTGCTGTCACTTTTCAACATAAGAAGTGTGCGGGCACAGGGTGACCTTTGTAAACAAAGGAACTACCTAAACTTTGCAGTTTGATTGAAGTCCAGCCTCAGCCTTTGCCCTAGTACATTTCACCTCAGAAACCTCTCAGACCAGTCAGGTTTCAGTTCCTCTCTTTGTTCAACTACATTTCAGCCTAAACCCCAGTGAGACCAGTCATGCCCAGGGCCTAAGACACCAGTCTTACCTGCACAGACTTGAAGTTAGTGATGAAAGGCATCATGAGGTGGAACCCAGGGTTACTGGTGGTGGTCAGGAGAGCTCCTCCCCTGTGGAACACACAAGTCAAGGACGCGTTTAGGAGGGAGCAACATAACAGCTAGATCTGCCACAAATAGAGATGATATGATTCCTTACTCTGCATGCATGTCAAAGAGACATGCCTGTGCTACATAAAAATAGATCAATTTAAATGAAGACATAACATAAATCTGACCTGTAGTAAACTCCTGTGTGTCCCTCCTCAATCTTGTGTACAGAGGCGAAGAGAGCTGCGCCTCCAATCGCACAGATTATTGAGGCAATGGCACCCAACTGTGCCATCCTGGGAAGAAGAGGAAGAATAAACAATTTGTTTTTAAAGGATTGGCATGCACAATTTTGGACATAGAGGATGGATGAATTAAATAATAATCAAGCTTACAGTGCATTCAAAGTATTCAGACCCCTTGACTTTTTCCACATTTTGTTAAGTTATGTTATTCTAAAATGCATTAAATCGTTTTTTCCCCCTAATCAATTTACACACAATACCCCATGACAAAGCAAAAACAGGTTTTTATACATTTTTGCAAATGTTTATATATATATATATCAAATTTACATAAGTATTCAGACCCTTCACTCAGTACTTTGTTGAAGAACCTTTGGCAGCGATTACAGCCTCGAATCTTCTTGGGTATGACGCTACAAGCTTGGCACACCTGTATTTGGGGAGTTTCTCCCATTCTTCTCTGCAGATCCTCTCAAGCTCTGTCAAGTTGGATGGGGAGCGTCGCTGCACAGCTATTTTCAGTTTGATTGGGTTCAAGTCTGGGCTCTGGCTGGGCCACTCAAGGACATTCAGAGAGCTTCAACCCAGTCTGAGGTCCTGAGCAGGTTTTTATCAAGGATCTCTTTGTACTTTACTCCGATCATCTTTCCCTTGATCCTGACTAGTCTCTCAGTCCATGTTTTGGTACCCTTCCCTAGAACTGTGCCTCGACACAATCTTGTCTCGGAGCTCTACGGACAATTCCTTCTGTCTCGGAGCTCTACAGACAATTCCTTTGACATCATGGCTTGGTTTTTGCTCTGACGTGCACTGTCAACTGTGGGACCTTATACAGACAGGTGTGTGCCTTTCCAAATCATGTCCAATCAATTGAATTTACCACAGGTGGACTCCAATCAAGTTGTAGAAACATCTCAAGGATAATCAATGGAAACAGGATTCACTGGAGCTCAATTACGATTCTCATAGCCAAGGGTCTGAACATTTACATAAATAAGGTATTTCTGTTATAAAATGTAATAGATTTGCAGACATTTATATTAAAAAAACTGTTTTTGCTTTGTCATTATGGGGTACTGTGTGTAGATTGATGAGATTATTTTATTTAATCCATTTTAGAATAAGGATATAACGTAACAAAATGTGGAAAAGCGAAGGGGTCTGAATACTTTCCGAATGCACTGTTGATACCTTTCACTGAAGAGTTGAAGTCTAATCTAATACATAACCTTACAAATATTCTACCGCTTTTACAAAAATGTTGTTTTAGTGTAGTAAATAGTAATCTTGCAAGTTCTGGATGTTGGGACAGTTGATTAGAATAGAATCGTAGTTTAAAACAACATCTGAGCAGAGCCTTCTATTTGTCAATAGATGGCTCTGGATGTGAGATCATTCAGCTGGCAAAAGAAACTATGTTGTAAAACATGAATAAAACGTTCTGTGCCAGCTAGGCATGCTGCTGTCAAGTTAAACTCCTATTAGTCAGGAAGAAGAAGCTTAGCTGAGACATCAGCAGGGACTGACCTTACAACATTATAAGAGGATTGACCAAGAAAGGCATGGAAACTTCTCGCCTGCCTCACCTCACCCCGAAAACATCAACAACTGAAGCCTGCCACAAGTTATTAGTCTGTGCACAGCTACAACAAGAATCATATAAATCTACTATAGTGATCTTGTCTAGACGACTACAAGTCAGTCAGTCAATCAATCAATGACAGCATGCAGGCTTTTCATACCAGGTCGTGAAACTTGAGCTCGCACGTGAAGGTTCAGTCATCTTTGGTTCAGTATCTTTGGTTCCACTTTCTAAGTCTAACATGGAGAAGTTGTTTCACTTTCAATTGACAGAATGCGGACAGCTAAACATGAATTACCTAGCTAAGCGCCCAGTCTTGGATTTACTCATACACCCCTCCCAGTAACGCAAAACAAGATAAGCCAACTACGTAACAGACATTGTGCAACAACAGTTTAACGTTAAGTTTGTTAGCTATCTTTAGTTCCTACAGAGGATGGTATCTAACCTACATTGACTAAATATTTCACATACATTGTTGTTGCATGTAACGTTAGATACTTGAAAAGGCCATTAATAAAAGTGTACTCGAAACCCGTATTATTACCTGTATTATTACACGAGGTGCCTCCTCCACGGTAATTTTTTTTTATAAATACAACATTTGCTAACACCTACTACAAAGTTCACTTCCTCATTTTGCGTCATGCGTCATCAGCTGGGCGTTCTTCAGTGCCTTTAGAGGAAATATCCTTCAAAACCGGTAGAGGGCAACAAAGACTATATCAAAGAAAGCTAAATATTCTGACTGTTATGTAGAAGTTGTTTCTGTGATTTTTTTAAATCATATATCTAGGTTTATGATTTTTCTATTAATTGTGGCATTTATATTATGCATTTATACAAGTGTACTGATAGGTAAATTGCTACACTGTTTGTTGTGATACAATAGGGCAGAGTTGCTTTTATATTACTGTAACAATGTAGGAACCATAGTTTTGGTCAGTGCTTCACAGAGGATCATAATTAGTGGGGAACATGTAATGGTATAAAACCACCCCTAAATCCAGTATGCAGATGAGAGTGTTGTAATGGAAGGTCCTGTGTGGTAATATAGACTGTCCAGTGAGGGGATTCGAGTAATGCCCTGGGCCAGTGTTGATTGCATTCATTTTGGAACCGGGCTGCCTCCCGGGCATGAGCTCGGTGCCCCGTTTTGTCCGAAGTGATGTAAAAGGGATGTAGGCTAAGCACGTGGGGTAATGAGTAGGATTCTGTGCTTCACATGCAAAAGTGATTGTTTTTGATAAAAAGGCTTTATCTGCCTTCCCAAAATAACTACTTTGAAAATTCAAACATACACTACCATTCAAAAGTTTGAGGTCACTTAGAAATGTCCTTGTTTTTGAAAGAAAATCTTTTTTTTTGTCCAATTAAAATAACATCAAATTGATCAGAAATACAGTGTAGACATTGTTAATGTTGTAAATGACTACTGTAGCTGGAAACAGCAACCATCACTCCTGTGTTCCAATGGCATGTTGTGTTAGCTAATCCAAGTTTATCATTTTAGAAGGCTAATTGATCATTAGAAAACCCTTTTGCAATTATGTTAGCACAGCTGAAAACTGTTGTTCTGATTAAAGAAGCAATAAAACTGGCCTTTAGTCTAGTTGAGTATCTGGAGCATCAGCATTTGTGGGTTCGATTACAGGCTCAATAGGGCCAGAAACAAATAACTTTCTTCTGAAACTCGTCAGTCTATTCTTGTTCTGAGAAATGAAGGCTATTGCATGCGAGAAATTGCCAAGAAACTGAAGATCTCGTATAACGCTGTGTACTATTCCCTTCACAGAAGAGCGCTAACTGGCTCTAACCAGAATAGAAAGAGGAGTGGGAGGCTCCGGTGTACAACTGAGCAAGAGGGCAAGTACATTAGAGTATCTAGTTTGAGAAACAGACGCCTCACAAGTCCTCAACTGGCAACTTCATTAAATAGTACCCGCAAAACACCAGTCTCAACGTCAACAGTGAAGAGGCGACTCTGAGACGCTGGCCTTCTTGGCAGAGTTGCGAAGAAAAAGCGTTATCTCTGTCCAGTGTCTGTGTTCTTTTGCCCATCTTAATCTTTTCTTTTTATTGGCCAGTCTGAGATATGGCTTTTCCTTTGCAACTCTGACTAGAAGGCCAGCATCCGGGAGTCGCCTCTTCACTGTTGACATTGAGACTTTCAAAAACAAGGACATTTCCAAGTGATCCCAAACTTTTGAACAGTAGTGTATATTTTATGAAAAAGAGAAGTGTGTTTCTAAACGATGCATCATGCTGCCTTGTTGACAACATGACCGAGCAGCGCAGATTATCGTTCGATTTGAGAAGGGTGATCCTCCCTCACCACTTTTGCCCATTCACATCATAGGCCATAGCCTGGTTCACTTTATCAAACTCCCTCATTGTCATTTGTTTGAGAGCCATTTGATGACCAATGTTGTCTTGAACATTTTCGGGGTGTCTAAATATTTATATAAAGTTATGCCACGGTAGCCTTCAAATAGTTTCAGTTGATTATAAGGAGTTCCGAACCAACTTGGCTATTATGTGATTCTTCTGGCATTTATCTTTATCGCGACAGTACCTCTTCCCTCTGCGGAGGTTGAAAAGATTTGGCATGGACCCTCAAATCCTCAAAAGTTCTACAGCTACACCATTGAGAGCACCTTGACTGGCTGCGTCAATGCTTGGTATGGCAACTGCACCTGTCTTGATTGGAGGGCGCTACAGAGGGTGATGCGAATAGCCCAGTACATCACTGGGCCTGAAAGGAAGACCCGGAAAATCGTTAAAGACTCCAGCCACCCAAGCAATATACTGTTCTCTCTGCTTCTGCACGGCAAGCAGTACCGGAGCGTCAAGTCTGACACCAACACGCTCCTGAACAGCTTCTATCCCCAAGCCATAAGACTGCTAAATAGCTAATGAAATGGTTACATGGACTATCTGCATTGACCCTTCTATTTTATTTATATTTTTGCACTGACTCTATGCACATTCTACACACTCACTCACACACACTCACACTGACACTCCAACACACACAAACACACACACACCATTTGCTCACACACACATACCACGCACACACATTCATACTGACTCTAGACACACGCGCACACAAACTCACATACAATCATCATATACGCTGCTGATACTCTGTTTATCATACATCCTGGTGCCTAGACACCTTACCCCTATACATATCTAACCCTACCACTCCAGTATCCCTGTACATTGTAAATATGGTATTGGCATTGACCCTGGAACTGACCCTGGAACAACCTGACTCTGTAACTGACCCTGGAACTGACCCTGGAACTGAACCTGGAACGAACTGACTCTGTATATAGCTTACTTATCTTCTTGTGTTCTTTTTATTTATATTTCTTGTGTTTTTGTTCGACTTAAGTATATATATATTTTTTTGTTGTAATTTTAATATATATATATATTTTTTTATAGTACTACTGCATTGTTGGGAAAGAGCTAGAACGGCGTTTCACTGTGCTAGTGCACGTGACAATAAAAACTTGAAAACTGATTCCATGTGCTGGACTGCCTAAATTAGCTGATGATGGTGCTCTGGTACCGCTTGCCGTGCAGAAGCAGAGAGAACAGGCGGCAGCGTAGCCTAGTGGTTAGAGCGTTGGACCAGTAACCCAAAGGTCGCAAGATCAAATCCCCTAGCTGACAAGGTACAAATCTGTTGTTCTACCCCTGAACAAGGCAGTTAACCCACTGTTCCTTGGCCACCATTGAAAATAAGAATTTGTTCTTAACTGACTTGCCTAGTTAAATAAAGCTTTTAAAAAAATGGTTAGAGTAGTGGTGGACTGCAGCAATGGCAGAACTCACAACTCACAAAATATTATTTGAGATGATCTAGCTACATTATAGTTAGGATACATTTGATTATTTATTGTGCAGCTCACAAGGTAGAGTGATAACACCTTATCAAGCTTGAAAGACATCTGATTTATGTGTGTTGCTGCTTCCTCACTTCCAAAACGAGCCTTTTATAGCCCTCGATCAGTCGCTTTAGACATATGAAAAGCCAGCCCTAACCCCTAGGTGCCGCAGTGCATGGCAGATCTGTGCTGTGCATTTTAAACGGGGAAAGAAAAAAAGGAACAACAGAGCGAGGGAAAATAAGTTTGTCAGAGTTCATTAAGTATCAAGGGAACATCGCTGGAACTGGCAACGTAAGCCGCACCGGGGCCCTACCATTAATCACGACTGACAAGGAACCAGGGGCCAGGGGAGGAGGGGGGAGGGAAGGGGGGGAGTGCACGGGTGCTGCTGCCAGAGACTCTGGTAGTGATTATAGCATGGGGTCTACACACAGAGCGAAGGTGTTGAAGGTAGAACAGACGAGACCACAGCCTAAAACTCATTGTCCAGGTATGTTTCCACAGTCTGAACAACAAGGAGCCCACCATTGTGATTTTATCACTGTTTTCCCTGTACTGTTTCCTTACCGTTACTCTTTTCAGAAGATTATATAAATCACACCACGCCCGTGTAACATTAATAATATACAGTGTGTAGCAGCAGTAAAGGGTGGCATGGTGCTCAGAGTTTTGCTTGTGGCTGTTTTGTGTGAAGTCTGGCTTAATAGTGTGCATGAGGTAGCGAAGAGTGTAAATGAAAGAGAGCGTCCTCCGTATATCGCTGTCTGCTTTGCCCTGCCTTGTTTTCTCAGTACCCCAGCAGGGCTCTCCTGGCTGTTAGCCCTCTCTACACTGCCACTCCAGAAGAGAAAATAAATGGGAGAGAGAGGAAAAGGACCCTGTGACTCGTGAAGATGGAGGCCTCTGTTAAGTGCTGTTCTTGAAAGCACGTCTGGCCTCATTAGCTGTCAGTTGTAACAATACTGAACTGGCAGCGAAGACTGCTCTGAATCTAGCAACCATAAATCACAGCCTGACAGCCCTCTGACAGGCTGGGAACCAGCACACATGCAAGCCTTGCTCCTGCTCCTACTCACACACAAGCGTACACCGCACAGCACATCTACAGACAGCCCAACCCACACACTCCAAAACACACCCTCACTAACACACATGCCCACTGCAGCACTGTCTTCCTTCCAGAACAGGCGAGGTTGAGAAGCGAGGTTTGGACTGGAAATGTCTGAATTATTCCCTGGAGCTTTGTGTCTTGTGTGTGTGTGTGTGTGTGTGTGTGTGTGTGTGTGTGTGTGTGTGTGTGTGTGTGTGTGTGTGTGTGTGTGTGTGTGTGTGTGTGTGTGTGTGTGTGTGTGTGTGTGTGCGTGCGTGCGCGCACGCACGCACGCACATACATGCGTGTATGTCCATGTGTTGTACCTAGTAACCTCCAGTCTATTGCTGTGGCCTAGTGGGGGTTGCTCGAGTATCAATCTGCCGGCGTCCATTAGGTTGACGCGTGACGGTGAGTGTGACATGGCTGGAAAGAAAGGAAGCAGCAGAAACAAGGCCTGTGGGTCATTAATCACAGGGCCCTGACACACACATACCAGGAGGCCAGGGGCACTGTCGGTGAGCTCACAGCTGGGACAAGCTCAACAAATACAGGCTCTCTCACACACACACACACACACACACACACACACACACACACACACACACACACACACACACACACACACACACACACACACACACACACACACACACACACACACACACGTGGTTCAGACACACACACACAGGTACAGGCACACGGGTGTACACACATACAGACTCTCAGACAGCCAAGAAGGCCATGGCACCATGAGTGAGCTTACAGCTGGGCAAGACACCACTCAACTCACAAGACATGCCGGCCAACTACTCATACTCATACCCTGCATTCCCCCCCTCCCTCCCTGCCTCTCTCCCTGCCTCTCTCCCTCCCAGATTCCAAGCTCTCTCCATCTGACGTCCACCCCCCCACCCCCCCTTCACCATAGCCTCACAATGGCTAAGACACCTGACACAAAGTTAAGCAGGAAGGAAATAAGTCAAGATATTACTTTTAGCTTTTGGAAACTGATGTTCTGCTACCTTTCCCCTCTACTCTATTTCGGTGCCATTTAATATCATTACTGTTTGTGCTCCAGGTCTTGGATGTCCTCCTCTCCTCTCTGCTGACAGAAGTGGTCCCAGTGCAGAGTAACACAAGCTTGACCTATCTCTCTCTCTTTCTCTCCCTCTCCCCCCTATATCCCTCTCTATACCCTCTATCTCACTCTCTCTCTGTCTTTCCCTCCCTCTCTCCCTCCCTCGCTCTCTCTCACACACTCTCTCTCTCCCTCTCCCTCTCTCTCTTCCTCTCCATCCCCTCTATCTCTCTCTTTTCTCTCTCTCTCTCTCTCTCTCTCTCTCTCTCTCTCTCTCTCTCTCTCCAGCAACACATTAATCTTCTCCTCGTTGCTGAGATCTCCATTTAACACCTTCCTCTTCATCTGAAGAGTTATGAGAGGGCTCAGTGTGTGTGGGCGGGGTAAAATGTGGGCGGGGTAAAATGGTCCTGTGAATGTGCGTAAGTATATTTGTGGTACATAGAGACACAGTGTGTGCGGTGCTGTGGGGGTGTGGGAAAGGCTCTTCAAATGGCTTCAGCGGGGCATTGGAAGAATGAGAAAATTCCTGATAGACAGCCCCTCATGCATCTGCTGGAGGAACTAGATAGAGGCTGTAAGGCTAACAGCTGCTAGCCATCTATCTGGCCTCGCTGGAAGGAAAAGGGTGGTCTGCAGGGACTCATCAATAGGCAATGGGGAGTTTGTATGGTAAACCTGTGGCCCACAGGACTCTGGTCAAAAGTAGTACACTATTATAGGGAATAGGGTACCATTTGGGATTGGGACACGTTCTAGAACCTTTGGATAAACCAGTTGGGGGTTTTGATGAATGCATTGATGGATTTTTATTATCGTCTTAGTCATATCCATTGAGAGTTGTACTGTAGAGGTATTACACTTGACAGTGCATATCCCATGTCTTAGGAAGCATGTTGTACATGCATGCACAGTTGTGACATCAAGTCTCACCCTGATTAATGGAAAAATAACTAGTTTTGTTGTCCCTTTCTCACTTAAAGGGGATTTATAGTATAATCTATTGCTTTGAGTGCAGGTCTATTAATTCATTCATTCAAAAAAGGCAGCTTGACAGGTTTGTTGATTTATTGCGTGGGGGATTTATTGACATTAAAAATGTGACAACATTTTTCTTTCATAATACCAAAAATATGAAAGTAGCACTGGAAATCCTACTCTTGACATGTTGCCTTCTAAAACCAAGGGGCAAAAGTTTGTCAGTCACAGTATTTACTTGGCTGTTTCTGCCTCCCCCCCTCCATCCCTCCCTTCCTCTCCTTTATCCCTCCCTAACTCTCTACCTCCTGTGCCCTAATGCTCCCTCACCACAAATCCCTTCCCTCGCTTCTCGCCATCCTGCCTCTCCCCTCCTCCCCCTCCCTCTCCCAGCACTCCCCTAACCCCACTATGGCCTCACACACCAGGCCTGCCATAAATCAATGGGCAGGATCGTGTCTGCCAGTTAGACTAAACAAGAGCATTTGTGAGGATTTTGCTCCACCCCATTAATCATCTTGACAGTTTGAAAAACACATTTCCCCTTTAATGACTGTATTTGGATAATCAGCTCTGTTTCCCCTCCTGGCTTTCCCAGCCCCTCCCCTCTTATCCCCTCCCTCTTTTTCTTTCCGCCCCAAGCAACATCACAGGCAGCTGGGTTGGCTTATTACAGGACAGAGGGCTGCGTCCCAAATGGCACCCTGTTCCCTATAAAGTGCATGACTTTTGCCCAGGGCCCATAGGGCTCTGTGCACTATATAGTGACTAGGGTGCCATTTGGGACGCACACGGAGAGGAGGGGGTGAAGAAGGAGTGAGGGAGGGGTCTCTCTCAGGCTTCTAAAAGGGGCTCAAGTAAAAAAGTGAAAAATAATTACAGCTTGGGCCTCTGGAGGGAATTTGTTTTTTTCACCGTCTCTCAAGAAACCGCTATGACTCTCCTAATGTAAAGTCCCATATGTGAACACACTCTCACAGTCCCGCTGAATTAAAATACACACAACACATGGATGGGCATGAGATGCCAACACAAGACAACTCTGTAATGTAGTGCTATAGGGGCAACAAGAACTATGGAGACTCGTGGGACAATATATCTATCCACTAGCTAAATACAAGGGCTCATTAGAGTCACTGTGATGGAATCAGGCCATAAGTGTCAGTTTGGACCAACTGTGTTCACTGTGTCTTACTCAGAGCTGTCACTGCCTAAGGGAGACATGAAAGCTGAAGCTTAGGTATGGGAGTGAGAAGGGGAACTCTTGCTCTGTGTGTGTGTGTGTGTGTGTGTGTGTGTGTGTGTGTGTGTGTGTGTGTGTGTGTGTGTGTGTGTGTGTGTGTGTGTGTGTGTGTGTGTGTGTGTGTGCTTGCGTACATTTGTGTGTGGTGGGGTGGGGGGGGGTGGGGGGGGGCACCGGCAGTGTGTTGACACCTGGAATTATGTCTCTGTTTGAACAGTTGCGAGACGACAATACCATCCCCTGAATACACTCTCTACCGATGAGTGAACATGGCACACAGAGACACACAACACTGTTTGCGCTAGAGGCAGCGCTCATACACTACAGTCAACCAATCATTCGTTCTCGTTACCTACAGTCTGAAGAAGTTCAGTCCTCACATACTGGTATTCCTATAGAGACTGACTGTGTAATAGATGAATAGATGGTTACTCATCAAGACGGATCACATCCTTTTATTTCAACATGTGGTTTCAATTTCACATGTCAGATAAGTTCACCCTAGGCCCAAATATAAGTGTACAAGATAACCTTGATTTTGCCTCTGATAAGAATACAAATTTGGGATTGATTAGACTTTGAAGTTCATGACTTTGCGAAATTCAGACCAGCTGCATTGAAGGTATGACCTAAATAACTTCTCTCTAGCTAGACATTTTGACTAAAGAGTGCGTCTGGGTTTGGACAGACTCTTTGATTTGAGAGAGACAACAGAGGCAGAAACCATAAGGGTTGTTCCACCAATTTGTAACCTTTTGAGAAGTGTAACTTGGTCAAAAAAACTTTTGATTTCACCTAATTTTAACATTCTGTCATCAAGAGCACATGTTCAATTTATTCAAAAAACACGTCTTCCCATCTCAAGAAGTTAAATAACAAAATGACTATAGTATGTACCTATAAGTGGCAAATAAAATCAGGATTGACCGACCGTAACAGGGTTAATGATCTCATCTTAAATCAGGAATAAATCCCCTCATGAGGGGGAATGGAAGCTTGTTGTGTGCAAGCTTCACAAAAAAATGAAATTGCTAAAACCTTTTTGGCCTGTCCATCTATTGGTAACAGGGTTGACGTGTTATGTTTGACCTGCAGTTTTCCACCACAAAAGGTCAGAAAATGACCAAAAAGAGTAGAACCAGCTCACCTGCTTTTACACTATGATTTGACTATTAGATGTTCAATGTATTTTTTTGACAAAAATATTTAAAAAGGAATATTTTCACCATATTAAAATGAGAGTTCAGTGCACATAACAGGGTTGACCTTGAAAAGAGGGACATAAATACATGAATCATTAATCACATTAAATAAATAATAATCAACAGGGTTGACATAGGGACATGCTGAATTTTGCCACTTTAAAAAAATCAGAATAATGGAATTTCCCATGTGTTCTATAAAATACCACTTCATTTAATATAACAGGCATTTAAAATTCAAAATTGGTGCACAACTTCTACTGAAAATATCAAAGGGACGTGAAGAGGCACTCTTTTCGTGGAACGATCCATAAATACTAAGTGAAGGGGGAAAAAAATGGCATACCTAGCTAATAATGGCAAGTAGCAGGGCCAACGCTCATTCCTTGCCAAGGCACCTTCTCCTGTGCAACACCGTGATTGTGACATCCCCGCCAAGCTCTCCCAGCTCACAAACAAATGGAATCCAGCTGCAATAGCGGTATGCGCGTTATTAGCGGTGCGCCATAATTGCGATGTACTTTTCTGCTCCGGGGTTACCGGGTGTATGTTTATTAACGGCGCACACGCATGCAATGGGACAAACGAGATTGGAGCAGAGCAGAAGAGGTGGTGGTTCAAACGAGTTTGGCCTCCCTTGGGGCGCCATGTGCTTTATTTCTTTGTTATTGCTTTAAAGACTGGCATTATGCTGTGCTTAAATTCGGGTGTGAATGAGATGAGAGGTTGATTTGAAGCATGTAGAGAGAGGCATTCCTCGTGTTTTTATTTGGAAATAAAGCAGGAACTGTGTGATTGCTTAATGGCCCTGATGAAGGATGTGTTTTACCATCTGGTTTGCTTTACAGTGTGGTCACTGTTGGAAAGAGTAGAGCTCTGCATTGTGTCCTGTTCTGAATGAAGCTCAACATAGAGGTCAGAGTCATGGAAGTTGAAGTTAACATTTGGTTTTGTTTGACTGTTTGTTTGTGTATATGAGAGAGAGAGAGAGTGTAAGTGAGAGAAATAGAGAGAGAAAGAGAGAAATAGTGTGTGTATATGAGAGCGAGGATGCCTCTCTCTCTCTCTCTCTCTCTGCCATGGCTGTCAGCATGGTAAGCCAGTGTGGACTTGGCGTCTAATTGAGGAGCAGCTCCACACCCTATCATTAATCACTGGGGCCGTCTGCCCAGGACCCCACAGTGACATGCAGCCAGGCAAGCAGGCAGGCAGGCAACACAGCTCTCTTTCAGCCCGAGAGAGAGGCTACAATCTCCCTTGTTGTGTCCCAAATGGCACCCGACTCCCTTTATAGAGCATTACTTTTGACCAGGGTCCAAACGGTTCTGGTAAACTTAGTACACTATGTAGGGAATTGGGACGCAACTGGGACGCTACCAATCGGGAAGCAACCTCTCTCTGTCTGTCCCTGTCCCCACCACACCCAGGAAGTAGGGACAGGACAGGGAGATCAATCTATCTCAGGTGTGGGCCCTCCTTGGAGGACAGCAGCTGGAGACTTTATGAATTGCCCTCCTCACCCCTCCTTCTCCTCGCCCAGCCAGCCTGCAGAGCAGAGGCGACAGAAATTGAGAATCTGGGTGTTGACTCAGCTGGAGCAGTGAGAGGGGAGAAAGATAGATGGAGAGTGAGATTGATGAGAGTACTTGGATGGAAAGAATAGTGAGGCATTTGATGAACGAGTGTAAATAGCGACAGCGGAATTAATTCCTCCCTGTGGACAAGATTGAAAGTTTTGCCCTCAGTTTGACCTCTGGCTCTAGGCCCCTCTCTAATACACTAGTGTGAGGCTGATCTGTCACAAGTATTTTAAGGGCCAGTGCCAGCCTCACCCAGGACATTAACTTCATATTTAAACTCTGACGTTTACTACTACATTTACACAGGGACCCGGATATACAAAGTCAATAGCCATGTACAACATGGCAAAGAGTAATAAGTAGTACAGTACTCAGTCAAATATATAATCTTTACTTCTACAACAGACCCATAGGTGGCAACACAAACCAGGGTATGACCCAGTTTAGTGGACCGCTTTTAAACAGTTTAACATTCTTCAATATAAAAGTTCTTGTTATTTACAGTACAACCTCAAAACAACAATTTCTCTGTCCTAGTTTTGATTCCAACCCTGAAATCAGGTAGAGAACCCAGATAAACCATATGTGTGGCAGACACTCCCATCCCCCTCTGCTGTGGGCCTTAGCTTGTTCCTGGGGATGAAAAATGTGTCCGCTGGGCATCCCTCCTGATGAGTTCCTGTGCTCAGCTCTCAGGGCAGAGTGATCTTGATGGTCTGGAGCTGGCCAGCCCACCATGGTTTGGGAGGGTGATCTATTTTGTTAATGGCCCTGTCAAGTGACACCTGTGCTCGCCTCTCTCTCTTTCTCTCCCCCCTGTCTGGAGTGCTAATGAACCGAGAGTGCTTCTCTTGCTAGGGGAGTCTGGGTCAATAGCCGCCCCTGAGACAGACTACTAGCCTTTTTACTCCTGGATAAACCTCCTATACTATACACTGTCAGACAGTTAAAGGCTGGAGAAATAAACCATTATTTAACCAAGATCCAAACCCCTGGAATTGCTGAACTGTGCTGTTGTTGTTACCTAGGCTTACATTCTCTTTCCTTAATATTAGTATCTAACAAATACTAAAAACAGACAAATCTGACCTCAGATTATACATAATACAGTTTTGTATTTATTAACCTACAAAATGCTTTCCCCCACCAGGAGAGAGCCGTAGAATGCATCCCAAATGGCACCCTATTCCCATAGAGCTCTGGTCCAAAGTAGTGTCCTACATAGAGAATAGGGTGGTATTTGGGACGCACATAGTCTTTTTGTTTGCGCTGCCTGGTTTAAAGGCTGTACTCCTCTCTGGGAGGACAAAATGTCAAGAGCTTTGATTAATATTTCTCTATTTACCGCTTGCATTGTCAGTCCTGGCCTTTGTGCAGCAGGGCCATGCATCAGACAGAGAGGGGAGCCAGGGTTGGCATCCCTCTCTCTAGTCATTATTGAAATCCCACTGACCCAGCAGCCATTCAGAGACAGCTAGCAAGCCACAGTGCTGCTGAGACGGCTATTCTGGCCCGCTAACAAACAAGCATCAGCAATTAAACCCTGCACTCCCAACAGCCAACATTATGGTGGCGGTAGAGGGAGAAGGGGAGGAAGGAGGGATAGTTGTCTTTAGAAAGAAGCTGGGTAAAATGTGAGTTGACCTGATCTGCCTTCTCTGAGACACTAAAATCCTGTCAACTGCTATTATTTATTCTGAATTATAAACTGGGTAGTTTGGGTCCTAGATGATGATTGGCTGAAAGCCGTGGTATATCAGATAATATACCACGGGTATAGGCTGTATCCCAACCGGCCATGATTGGGAGTCCCATAGGGCAGCGCACAATTGGCCAAGTGTCATCTGGGTTTGGCTGGTGTAGGCCTTCATTGTAAATAAGAATTTGTTCTTAACCGACTTGCCTAGTTATATAAAGGTTACACATGACGCAAAAATACTTGTTTGTGATATATGGCCAATATACCACGGCTAAGGGCTGTCTCCAGGCACTCCGCGTTGCGTTGTGCTTAAGAACAGCCTTTAGACGTGGTATATTGGCCATATACCACACCACCTCGGGCCTTACTGCTTAAATATACCACATAGCCATATAGCTGTAGTATATCACCAAATCATTACTATACTGGTCCATAGAGATAACTGCAGTGCAACAGCTAAATGTAATTACATTTAACAGATAAATGACCCTCTTATACCCATGATGAAAACTAGTTTTACGTTAGGGCATTATATAAACATTTAATTAAGACAAAACAACTTTAAATGCAATCAAGTATCATTTATTAAACAAAATAAGACATTTCCCTGTCAGATGGATAGCACTGCCATCGTTGTGTTTTTATTTTGTTCGATTTAATCTCGTCCTCTTTCAATGACAGTCAGCAACCCCAACGGGCTCACACAATAACACTTGAAAAAATATGACATCTCTGCTTACAAATAGAAAATAAATGGCAATTTATCAAGAAGACTTTCACCGTCAGGACATGCGATACTCCCTCAGAGTGTGAATAGCAGATGGAAAAAAACTGCGGAAATGGAAAGATACAGGAGAAATGTTAAAAAGTAGGCTTATTCCTCCAGAAAAAAAACATCAGTCCATCTTTGCCATGGTGCAAAACTTTATTTAAAGAGTGTATGATAGACATAATGCTATGATTCAAATCATTTTTTCTATTAGAATATTTATGAACAATTCATTTGGATAGTAAACTTCCCCCAGTTTGAATGCCAAGCGCTCAAGTGAAAAATAAATACACGTTTTCATTCCTAGGAGGGAGCGGGAAAAAAATCATCATCTAAAATCAAAAACCAATCTAAATTCCACCATCTCATCCAATCAAATTCAAGCTCCTTTCTGTTCCCAGGCAGGTGTCTGGCCCACACACCAATGTCTCTGGGCCTGTACTGCTGGCCAGCCATCACCACTGGGTCTCTCGCCATTGCAATGCCATTCAGAATCCTGTGGCAACAGGTGGTATTCCAGACAGGCAGGGTGAGGCACCCTTGTTGTAGTGACTGGCAAAGACCCCTCCTGTCCAGACGGGGCCTGGTTCATCCATCCACTGTGCATGTCTGAGGTGCCTGTTCTGTTGTCTCTGTGTCCTCAGACATCACTGGTAGCCCAGGGCAGAGGCTGAGCCCAGTCTCTGGCTGTAGAGGGCATAGGGGGAGTAGTAGGGCGAGGAGGCCTGTAGAGAATGCATGGACAGGCCTGGGGCTCCGGGCAGGTGGGCCTTGGTGTAGGGGTGGTAGCGGGCCAGGCCTAAGCCAGGTGACCCCCGCAGGGAGAAGGAGCTGGGCATGGTGCCAGGGCTGCCGGGTTGGGGAAGGTGGAGGTGGCAGGAGGCGGCTGAGGAGACAGAGGAGGGGTAGGCAGAGAGGAGCTTACTGTCCAGCCCACCAGAGAGAGCTGTGTGAGTACGCAGGTGGGCCAGCAGCTCCTCTGACGTGGAGAAACGTTTGTCACACGGCCCTCCTACTGACACCCAGTTACAGGCGTGTGGCTGGGGCTCGTTCTGCAGCATGTAGCCGTAGGTGTAGAGCGGGTGGGACAGGGTGGGGGTGGTGGAGGATAGAGAGCTGGGGTGGAGGGAGTGGAGGTGGTGAGATGGATACATGATTTGGAAACCTGATTTTAGGGAGGAGGGGTCGTGGACACACGTATTGCAGTTGCTGCCCCCTAGATGGGGGTGGTTGGGATAGGTCAAACAGTATGGGTCCCTGCATAGACCCTGCATGAGGGATGGAGGTGAGGCCCCAGTGAGGGGGCTGGAGCCAGGGTGCTTCCCTGGGATCCCCATCCCTAGACTAGACTTAGTATGATCCAGGAACTGAGAGGGGTAGCCTGCATAGGCGCCCACTATGGAGCCATGGTAGCCCATGGAGGCGGGGGGCATGGGGAAGACGGAGTGTCCTGGTTTGAAGGGGGAGACAGGGGCGATGTGTCCAGAGCCTAGCCCAGGCTGAGAGGACTGTGGGTCAGCCTTGCTCTCCGGCCGCGGGCTGCTAGCGGAGCTGGCATTGCTGGAGTTGGCGCTAGCCCGCATGTGACTGGAGTTAGCTAGCTGGGCCCCATCCAGCCTCTCCTTGCTGTGATCTGAGTCTTTCTTCCCTGTGCTGCTGTTGCTGTCTGAGCTGGCCTGGTCTGAGCTCACTGGCTTTTTGTCCATGTGCAGGGCCTGAGAGTGTGATGTCTGCTGCTGTGTGGAGGGGGACTGGGTCTGTCTGTGGGACTGGCCTTGGGAGTGCAGGGGAGGGGAGCTGGAGCTAGGAGAGGTGGAGTGTGAGGGGAAGGAAGGGCAAGAGCCGCCGCTCCCGGATCCACCACTGGGCACTCTGAAGCCAGCTTTGTCTGTAGCACCCTTGGTCAACAGCCCATCCTTGCGGGATTCCCCTCCGGCCTTGTTGTAAGGCTTGAAGCTAGACTTATCCTCCAGAGACTGGTGCTGGTCTCCAGACTTGTGGCCGGAGCTGGAGGAGCGTCCGGATGGGTCCTTGTCACTGAGGCTGCCGGAGGAGAGGGAGCCCAGTTTGGACGAGGACGGGGGGTCTGGTTTGCCGATCTGAGAGCAGGTCTGAGCGAGCAGGGCCAGGGGACTCTTCTTAGCATCCAGCTGAGGGGGCGACACACACAGAGACAGGATGAGAGCACTGCCACGTTAAAAACACTCTATATTCACACTCTATACTAGACTTACATTGGATGGTCATTTGGTAAGTATTGGGGTAATTCTGTAATTATTTGGTTACTATTATGTAACTATTTGGTTACTATTCTGTAACTATTTGGTTACTATTCTGTAACTATTTGGTTACTATTCTGTAGTATTTGTGCTGAGTGTCGTATTTCCACTAGAAATCTATTTCAGCCACTATCATTTAATAGGCCAAATAAAATACATGGATGTGATTTCCATCCAATAAATGTCATCACAACGAGGTGCAGTAAAATGTGTTATAAATGTTAGTCATAAATTAGCCCATGAGTCATATATCCGCAGAGGGAAGGAAACATAATTCTGCTCGAGAGTTGTGTGTCCCTGTGTATTCAGTTTGAAAATCCCCAATAGAAAGAAAGATTTATGACTGCAATGTTGGCACGGGGTAAACAGCATCTGTTATATTTGGAGAAAACGAAGGAAACGATTGAACTATTTCTGTTTCCTTCTTTTGAAGACAATTACGCACAATATCTGAGAGTTATTTATGTAGTCTAAAAAAGTCGACTCAATAATAGGCTACTAATTTGAGAGATTCATTCAGTGTAATTCGTTGGCTCATGTTTGTATTATCTAAGAACAAAACTTAAAAGGGGAAATAAATATAAACAGCATTGTAATGTAAACTGTTGACTCATTAGCGACAATTTGATGCGTAGTTTGATGCGTAATTCATGATTAATCTCGTAAACTACATGGGAAGAT
Organism: Salmo trutta; assembly: GCF_901001165.1. Classification (NCBI taxonomy): domain Eukaryota; kingdom Metazoa; phylum Chordata; class Actinopteri; order Salmoniformes; family Salmonidae; genus Salmo; species Salmo trutta. The sequence goes on along the minus strand of NC_042983.1, from coordinate 10,501,556 downwards.
TTCGAAATATATGTAGACATTTCCAAACATTAACACGGTAGATGATGATTGAACAATTAGACCGTTTTAGAAGATGCGCTTCGCTTACCTCAATGCTCACTGGCGCGGACGTCAGGGGTTGGAGATATTCCGGGTGTAGCAAGTGGCTGCTGTGTGCGCTCAACATCTTTAGAATCCGAATCGGCAGCCTTTTAGCCTGGCGTGTTGGATCTGAGGGTGAAGGTACGGAAACCAGCGGTCTTTTCGCTCCTCTCTGGGGTGAATTACCGCTGTTGTTACCGGTGCGCTCGGGGGACGGACTGCGTAAATGCGCTTCAGATCCGTGGGGAGAATCGTTCATCTGGATCGAGGCGGCGCAGAGTTCAGGCGAGGGCAGCGAACGTGTAGGTGCAAGTCGAAATACATTTATGTACACACCGTATTATGCGCAAATCAATAATCAATGATAAGTACCCGGTTTGTTTAATCCAAATATACCAACGCTAGCATGGGTTCCCTGAATCAGATCAAATTATCGTCTTTAAAGAGGAAGATTTATCTCAAATGTCATCATTCCTTGATCCGCTCTTCTGTCCCTTCAAAATACTTTCCTTAGAATGGAGCATAAAGATCATCAGTAGTCAGTTATCACAAGAACAGAATAAAAAAGGACTAAATCGAATATCGCCGTAGAGGATATGGTCAGGCTGCTCCGTCGATGTCCCACTGTCTCTCTCAGTTCACACAACAGCTAGTACCATGCTCATTTCACATACTAAAGATCTAAGGACGAGGAATTTCAAAGCAAGAAGCCGCCGCCCAATAGCGAGTTCCCGCATTCAAAAGGAGGAAGACTCTCTCCATGTAGAGGCGTGGCCTGCCTATGCCCACACCCTTACACTCTCTGTAGCAATGTGGTAAAGTATGGCCTATGTTCTTTTTTGTTGCAATTTTATTTAACCTTTATTTAACTAGGCAAGCCAGTTAAGAACCAATTCAAATTATTATTTACAATGACAGCCTACCCCAGCCAAACCCGGATGACGCTGGGTCAAGTGTGTGCCGCCCTATGGGACTCCCAATCACGGCCGGATGTGATACAGCCTGGATTCGAACCAGGGACTGTAGTGACACCTCTTGCACTGAGATGCAGTGCCTTAGACCGCAGCTCAACTCGGGAGCCCAAGACATATAGACATATTATTATGATAACTGTCATTAAGTCGTTTTTTATTGACATAAAAAGTATCTCTATCATATATAGCGCGTAGCCACAGAACAGGCTGATGGTTTCCTGAAGAGGTCATTTTTTTTATATAGCCTATCCATTCCCCTTGTAAATAAATTAAGTGCATTCGAAATAACAGCCCTATGTTCGTGTCTGGGTACAATTCTGGAATGTTAATGACTTCATTGCATTGCTGCTATCTGAATCGCCAATTAGGTAATTTAACTAATCTAATTGCGCAATGAATTGGTTGTATTATTGGAAAATTAGTCCTGACAGATGCTATTAAGTTCGGGCTGAAAGAAATAAACTTTGATGCTGAGGGTACTCTGCTCCTCCAATGGTCATAAATTGTGTCTGGTATGATAGTTCTCATTTCTCTCCCAGATGCCACGTCACCTCTTGTTATAGCGGCCATATAATACCCGCCGTTGTCTCCATTGAGGTTATACATTAGAATGACACGCTTGTGTCTAGAGATGCCCGTCATGACAACACAACAGCAACTGTCTGACAACACAGCAACAAAATGAGTCACTATTCAACAGATATTATCCAACAATCAACATATCAAGTTATTACACAAATAGATTTTTTCCCTTATTCAGATATAAAAATCGAAACATTTTGCTTCTCGGGCCAGTTGAGATGAGTAACAAGTCAACACATCTGTAGCAAATGTATGTGTTCTACAGTATCTTCCTAAACAACAGCTGTATCTACTGTGCATACGGAAATTATTCAGACCCTTTCCTTTTTTCACATTCTGTTACGTTTCAGCCTTATTCTAAAATGGATTAAATGAAAAAAATCCTCATCAATCTACACACAAACCCAATAATGTCAAAGCGACATCAGGTTTTTATACATTTTTGCACATTTATTAAAAATATAAAAACAGAAATACCTTATTTACATAAGTTTTCAGGCCCTTTGTTAAGAGACTCGAAATTGAGCTCAGGTGCATCCTGTTTCCATCCTTGAGATGTTTCTACAATTTGATTGATTGGACATGATTTGGAAAGGCACACATCTGTCTATATAAGGTCCCACAGTTAACAGTGCATGTCAGAGCAAAAACCAAGCCATGAGGTTGAAGGAATTGTCCATAGAGCTCTGAGACAGGATTGTGTCGAGGCACAGATCTGGGGAAGGGTACCAAAACATTTCTGCAGCATTGAAGTTCCCCAAGAACACAGTGGCCTCCATCATTCTTAAATGGAAGAGGTTTGGAACCACCAAGATTCTTCCTAAAGCTGGCCGCCTGGCCAAACTGAGCAATCGGGGGAGAAGGGCCTTGGTCAGGGAGGTGACCAAAAACCCCATGGTCACTCTGACAGAGCTCCAGAGTTCCTCTGTGGAGATGGGAGAACCTTCCAGAAGGACAACCATCTCCACAGCGCTCCACCAATCAGGCCTTTATGGTAGAGTGGCCAGATGGAAGCCACTCCTCAGTAAAAGTCACATGACAGCCTGCTTGGAGTTTGCCAAATGGAACCTAAAGACTCCCAGACCATGAGAAACAAGATTCTCTGGTCTGATGAAACCAAGATTGAACTCTTTGGCCTGAATGCCAAGCCTCACATCTGGAGGAAATCTGGCACGGTGAAGCATGGCGGTGGCAGCTTCATGCTGTGGGGATGTTTTTCAGTGGCAGGGACTGCGAGACTAGTCAGAATTGAGGGAAGGATTAACAGAGCAAAGTACAGAGAGATCCTTGATTAAAACCTGCTCCAGAGCGCTCAAGACCTCAGACTGGGGCAAAGGTTTACCTTCCAACAGGACAACGACCCTAAGCACACAGCTAAGACAATGCAGGAGTGGCTTCGGTACAAGTCTCTGAATGTCCTTGATTGGCCCAGCCAGAGCCCGGACTTGAACCCGATGAAACATCACTGGAGAGACCTGAAAATGGCTGTGCAGCAATGCTCCCCATCCAACCTGACAGAGCTTGAGAGGATCTGCATAAAAGAATTGGAGAAACTCCCCAAATACAAGTGTGCCAAGCTTGTCGTGTCATACCCAAGAAGTCTCAAGGCTGTAATCACTGCTAAAGGTGCTTCAACTAAGTACTGAGTAAAGGATTTGAATACTTATGTAAATGTTATCTTTCAGTATTATTATTTTTTTTATACATTTGCAAAAATGTCTAAAAACCTGTTTTTGCTTTGTCATTATGAGGGATTGTGTGTAGATTGATGGGTAGGGGGGTGGGGGGGGGGGCGAGACAATTTAATACATTTTAGAATAAGGCTGTAACGTAACAAAATGTGGAAATAGTCAAGGGGTCTGAATACTTTCCAAATGCACTGTACATGTCTGTTCGGTTCTAAACAACACCATGCTGTTCATTCAACCTTGTTAAACTGAGAACACTAAGCTAGCTGACAGACTCAATGACTCAAGAGAACAATAAATAAGGGATTTTCCTGTGCTGCTTTAAAAAAAAATAATAGGACGTAGAAAGTCTGTGACAGTGCTTATCAAGTGTTGTCAGCAGTGGAGTCCTTGACTATAATGACTAATGCCATTTATCTGCAGTTAAGAGGAAAGGGAGTGGGAAGCTGGCTGGCTGAATGGCTGGCTGGGGGTGGATAGATGAAGTCACTTCTTCTGCCTCACTCAACAGGATCACTGTCTGACTTGTCATCGTTAGCCTTTAGCCATCACTTCTCACCTACACACTGCAGCTAACACTCAAATAACCTGCCGAGATCCAAGAACATGTGTATGCAGATGTACTCAGGGTTAAGTGTGATGTGATCTTCCTTTTGAATGTGTCTGTCTGTCTGTCTGTGTGTTTGTTTTATTCTGTCTCCACCGTGGGATGTAAGATGTATAAACAGATGATGCATACGCGGGTTGGTGATTCTGTTCACAGGCCAATTCAAGAGTAGGCTAGGCTATGAGGCAGGCAAGAATTGAATGAGCTTCAAATAGATTTTTTTTACTCGGTGTCTACTTCTGATCTAAAGCTTTGAAAAATGTCACAAGGAAACGTGCCATGCTTATAACTCAAGTCATTCACTGACATAACTCATTTCTCCATTTCCAAGGGGGTCGGTGGGTTGAGAGAGAGGATAAGTGTGGGTGGGGCGGGTTAAAGAAGGAGGGGGTAGAAAGGAGCCCTGGAGGAGGGCAAGAGAGGAAAAAGACACAAAGAGCGAGAGAAAGAAAAAAGGGGAGGGCTGAAACAACGGGGAGTAGTTCCTTTCATGTCTTGCATTGAAGTGGGGCTTGTAACAGCTGTTGTGGCGTGTTGGTGACTGATGGCCACTTCCTGTTGTTGATATTTAAGGGGCAGGTTTTCCGTCAAGAGGGTGCTCAGGAGTAGAAATTCCTTTGGCCCTGGAGGCATTTGCCTTTGCATGGCCATATCAAAGCAAGAGGTCTTTACTAGAACAGCAGCCTAACAAAACGCCCTGTCCTGTGGCTATATGGAGCTGAGGCTACATGGCTAGGTAACTGAGAGTAGAGGACCCCACAGACATGCCCCTCTGTCTGTAATCCTGTGATTTATAGACCCACTGAGGCCTGAAATGGATGCCTAGCTTCATGGCAGGCCTTATTCATTTAAGTGGTGAAAGGCTGGTGTTTGACTCAGTTGAGTGTAGAGCGTAATGGTACAGTTGAAGTCGGAAGTTTACATACACCTTAGCCAATACATTTAAACTCAGTTTCTCACAATTCCTGACATTTAATCCGAGTAAACATTCCCTGTCTTAGGTCAGTTAGGATCACCACTTTATTTTAAGAATGTGAAATGTCAGAATAATAGTAGAGAGAAGGATTTATTTCAGCTTTTATTTCTTTCATCACATTCCCAGTGGGTCAGAAGTTTACATACACTCAATTAGTATTTGGTAGCATTGCCTTTAAATTATTTAATTTGGGTCAAACGTTTCAGGTAGCCTTCCACAAGCTTCCTACAATAAGTTGGGTGAATTCTGGCCCATTCCTCCTGACAGAGCTGGTGTAACTGAATCAGGTTTGTAGGCCTCCATGCTCGCACACGGTTTTTCCAGATCTGCTCACAAATTGTCTATAGGATTGAGGTCAGGGCTTTGTGATGGCCACTCCAATACCTTAACTTTGTTGTCCTTAAGTCATTTTGCCACAACTTTGGAAGTATGTTTGGGGTCATTGTACATTTGGAAGACCCATTTGCGACCAAGCTTTAACTTCCTGACTGATGTCTTGAGATGTTGCTTCAATATATCCACATAATTTTCCTTCCTCATGAAGACATCTATTTTGTGAAGTGCACCAGTCCCTCCTGCAGCAAAGCACCCCCACAACATGATGCTGCCACCCCCGTGCTTCACGGTTGGGATGGTGTTCTTCGGCTTGCAAGCCTCCCCCTTTTCCCTCCAAACATACAATGGTCATTATGGCCAAATAGTTCTATTTTTGTTTCATCAGACCAGAGGACGTTTCTCCAAAAAGTACGATCTTTGTCCCCATGTGCAGTTGCAAACCGTAGTCTGGCTTTTTTTATGGCGGTTTTGGAGTAGTGGCTTCTTCCTTGCTGAGCGTCCTTTCAGGTTATGTTGATATAGGACTCGTTTTACTGTGGATATAGATACTTTTGTACCTGTTTCCTCCAGCATCTTCACAAGGTCCTTTGCTATTGTTCTGGGATTGATTTGCACTTTTCGCACCAAAGTACATTCTTCTCTAGGAGACAGAACACGTCTCCTTCATGAGCGGCATGATGGCTGCGTGGTCCCATGGTGTTTATACTTAAATACTATTGTTTGTACAGATGAACGTGGCACCTTTAGGCGTTTGGAAATTGCTACCAAGGATGAACCAGACTTGTGGAGGTCTACAATTTTTTTTCTGAGGTCTTGGCTGATTTCTTTTGATTTTCCAATGATGTCAAGCAAAGAGGCACTGAGTTTGAAGGTAGGCCTTGAAATACATCCACAGGTACACCTCCAATTAACTCAAATGATGTCAATTAGCCTATCAGAAGCTTCTAAAGTCATGACATCATTTTCTGGAATTTTAAAGTAAGAGTAAAATAAAGTTTGAGGCACACGTGAGGATGTTCGCTTGTGAGTTGGTTGAGTTGCAAGATCATATTTCAGGTTGTTTTCAGACCATGTCCATGTCTATAGCCTTCTGATTGTATCAATGAAGCGTAAATGGAGAGAAACTACTGACTGATTGAGTGTAGTGTAATACTGTCTGCATCCCAAATGGGACCCTATTCCCTATATAGTGCACTACTTTTGAGCATTTCCCCATGGGCCATGGTCAAAGCAGTGCAATTAATGGGAATAGCAAGCCATTTGGTACGCATCTACTGTATGCTGCAGGCACAGAGAGGAGAAGGATAAAGGGTCTGAGGGGCAGAGGAGAAGAAATGAATGTAAATAACTCCTATTTACTTATCTGTGACTGATTTATGGGGTGTGTGGAATGGGAATACAGGCCTGAGGCTGGGGCTCTGCTGATCTAGCCCTGTCTGTGGGTTCTCCAAAAATAATACAGCCAAAGACTGTTTCATGGGGTGTAGCAGACATGCCATTTAGGCTTCAAACACTTAAAAGAGGAAAACCCTAGAAGCTAACATTCCATCCTGGACAAATAGTTTAAAATATGAATTTTCCTTGGGTCTGGTTTTAAACATTCACAAAAAAAAGTATCTACATACAGGGTTCTCTCTTTAAAATAATTTTGTCTCTCTCTCTCTCTCTCTCTCTCTCTCTCTCTCTCTCTCTCTCTCTCTCTCTCTCTTTTTCTCACTCACTCACTCGCACACATGCACACGTGCACACACATACGATAAGATTTAAGAAGTGGGATATTTACATATTTCTCTTACATTGTAATGTATCTGTGTGTCAGTACTACCGCTGTGGCTGATATAGTTATCTCTCCAGTTTAGGGGTTTAGATTGTCTCTGTTGTCAGCTCAGTCTGTCTCTCCAACACAGCTCTCCTCTTATCTACCCTGCCTGCCTACCTGTCATCTATCTGTCTGCTCTGCCTGATCATCACACCAGGATAATGGGTTCTGTCCCAAATGGCACGATTCCCTGTATAGTGCACTACTTTTGACCGGGGCTGATAGTAGGGCTCTGTTCAAAAGTAGTGCACTATAAAGGGATTAGGGTGCCATTTGGTATGCAGCTATGGACTTTCCTCGCAGCGTTAATGGTGGATTGCCACTTTTATTTCCTAGGAAAAGTGATCCTCGTATGATCCCCGGTTCCACTTTTAACATACACCTGTACAAAAGCACAGACACAGATGCACATAAGCATGACAGACACCCACACGCGTGCAATCTCACATTCTTCCCCACTAAGATACGAAACAAAAGCAGCTATTGTTCTCCACATGGAGAAGTTATCAGGAATAGTGGGTGTGGGTGGGGGAATGCCAAGGAAGAAAAGACAGACTGACTCACTGCCCGACCACATCTGACTCAAATCAGATTGTCCTACATTGTTGTGTGAAATTTCAGCTGACATCAAAAGGTGTTTTTCCATTGGTCCAGAGAGGGCATTTTATAGCAGTACAATCGAGGCATTCACAGGACCCATGACAGGTTCCAGGGCAGTGAACGCTTGGGGTTTGCATCCCAAAGCACCCTATTTCCTATATAGTCCACTACTTTTGACCTATGGGCCCTGATCATAAGTAGTGGACTATATAGGGAATAGGGTGCTATTTGAGACAGCCTCTGTGCAAATGAAATCTCCTGCACATTCCTCACGCTTGTTAAACTCACTGCTGCTTCCTCTCCTCACACTCACAGTCACAGGCTCACAATATCTTCATCACCCTACTCCTTTCTGTAACACCAAGGACACAAACATAACAAACACACTCACACGCATGCACACGCAAACAAAGGAGCATTTGATTTCTCCATGTATCCTTCCACTTCATTGCAAAACAAACAAAACATTATATTATAAATGGTTATTTATCAAACCTGATTACAAAAGAACATCAGCTTCCACAGATATGAAATACATCTGCACATTTGTTGGCTTCTAAAAGTGATAACATACAGATGTTCTCTATTCCCAATAGACCCTACATTCATGAATCAACAGCCTAACCCAGATAAAAATGATGATTGCATCTTTTAGAAAAATAAAGTAAAAATGTTCTCCGACTGCAAATAGTGGTGTAAATAATGTAGCCATGGTTTTGTAAGAAGAAAAGAAGTAATCAGAAAGACTTTTATTGGCATGGCCATCTAGATTTCATGTTAAGGACTTGTGTTTTTGTGACAATACACTTCCCATGCTCATTTGCATGTGAGAGGGAATATTCAGTGAGAGATGTGTGAGTGACAGTCAGGTAATAGATAATTACAAAGTCTAGAAAATAGTTATAATAATATGGTCATAGCCTGTCAATAGCAATAACCTACATTTAAAATCCCCACAAGACGGTGTGAGAATCCTGTGGGTATATAGGCCAACAATCCAGACTTGCCTACAGCATCATTTCAGTCCCACGTTTTTAGTTTGCCTTTGCGGCGATTCCTGCATATCCTGAATCTACGTGGTGGTGGGAGGAGAAGGGAAAAGTTTGGCATCACAGCGGTAGGCTACCTGTCAGTCATCAAGGCCCGGAGTGAGAGGGGGAACCTTGTCGGTTGCCCTGCCTTTGATGTGACGAAGGATGGAGCCGCTCAATTAAAAGCCTATCAATGTGTAAGTAAATCAACGCCTATCAGTCTTGTCACATCAAACAAACGGTTATTGCACTGGTCCGCCCACCCCATTAATCTCCCAGCGTGTTGCTTGCCAACCCTGGGTCATGATGCCACAACGAAATCCCGGGATGGAGTCAGAAAATGGAAAATACATTTTTCCATACTTTATTATTTTGGATAATTTACAAATGTTTGACTTTATCAAAAGATAAAGGTAGAAAATAGTTGCTATTGAACATTTTCATCTTATGTTCACCATCTTGATATTCCAGAATTATTATTTTTGCACTTTTTGAGTCCCCCATGGGAAACTGATATTCTGTAGGCTGTGTTATAGACGTACATCACTCAGTGTAGCTACAATGCACTTGCAATAGTCCTATTTTATAAAGGCTGTATAGCCTGTCACCTTCCAAAGATGACAGATAAATAATATGTCTTCTCAGATGAGTGTGCTGAAAACATATCATTTGCTTGACAAATACATTGCCAGAACATAGACCCTATTCCCTTCTGCTGTCCATGTGTATGAGTCTAGGAACAGATCCAGATTGACAGTCATTGATGATTCACAATGACATTTAAATCCACCACTAGTCACTATAATTCATTTCTCACTTTAAGGAAACCATTTGGTTGAAAAACAAAACTATAAAAAGCTGCATTCCAAACGTAGTGGAGGACATACGATTAGTCTTGTAGCCTGGGTCCTTGTGGTAGTGACAAAGCACTCTGCCAGACCACGGGTGTAATTCACAGGCTGGAGATGAATACATGAAAGTGAAGCAGTCCCATACATCACCGTAACCCACCCCCCTCTACGGTCATGTGTGCCCCAGAAAGTCACATGCCTACTGCCGTTTGTCATCGGAGTGTGCATTCTCATTTGGAACTTTGTGTTAAGCGCTGTGGGCCAAGCTGACACTTATGAAATATTTCCCCTGCTGACCCCGGCTACCGCTGCAGCCCAGTCATTAATCCTTGCTCTGCAGACAGACGGCGAGAGGGGTAGAGAGAGGGGAAGCGAGAGAGGGGGAGGGGGCACAGAGAGAGAAAGGGAGGGACGGAGGGAAAGAGAGAGAGAGAGAGAGAGAGAGAGAGACTCCAGCAACAACCACACAGCCATCATGGGAGGCCCTCACATAACACAACACCAACAGCTTTTCTATAGAAATCGATACTTCTATTGATTACCGGGAGGATTATGTAGCTTTATAAGTTCCCCTCCTCTCATCTACAGTCTGTTTCTCTGTTGTGCTGCTTTCCCATAATAGGGTAATTTTCCACTTTATCCTTCTTCTTTTAGTGTGCCTTTCCTTTGATCTCTACATTTTCATCCAGTCGATCTGTTTCGTCCTTCCTTTCCCTGGCCCAGTGCATGTGTGCAGCACCCCAATAACTAAGTTTGGGCCTTATAAAGGTTATTTAGTTGCCAGGAGAAAGAGCAAGCTGCTTCTGCATGGCCTGCCAGAAGGTTACACTCCCAGTGCATCGTAAATTACACACGACAGGCAACAACAGGGGAGCAGAGAGGAAGAGAGAGGGGTTGAAGTGAAGACGTAAGTGCAGTTTTCTTTCTGGTCTGACTTGATGAATGAGTTTCAGAACAAGGCAGAAAATACATCATATCACCTTTAATGGGTACAGATTTCTGCAGTAATAACTCAACGTTAAAAATGGAGAAAAAAAACTGTGAAATATGGCTTCGCTTATTCCTCCCAATGACACTTTTACGAGCCCTCCCTGCAGTATAAAGGCATTGATTGCTATTTCAAAGTACTGTGTTGGACCCAATACTGAGTACAAACAGCTGTCACAGTGGAGGTAGTGGTAGGGAGGGAGGGAGGGAAGGAGGGAGGGGACGCTGAGAGGACTTATGGCTCTCGCAAATTTAGGGCCTCTTTTCACAGTCGTTCACAGCTGTAAATTTACAGTGTTTGTGCTAACTGTTATTAAAACCAAATCCATGGCCTGGCCAATGTCATCCACTTTAGGAGAGCAGTTGGGGAGAATTCTTGAGCTGACAGCCTGTCTCTATGGTGAAGGTGAAAGAGCCCATATAATAAAATGAAAAGGTAACGTGTGTGTGTGTGTGTGTGTGTGTGTGTGTGTGTGTGTGTGTGTGTGTGTGTGTGTGTGTTTGTGCGTGCATATGGAGAGATGAACTATCTCTGCTTGTCTTTATGTGTGCGTCAACATTATGTCTTGTCCAGACCAGTCGTCTTCTCCATCTTGCTCTAAGAAACTCTGTTCTTCTCTCCTTCTCTCGCTCTCTCTCCTGTTTTCCGTGGTGTGTACTTCGTTACTTTTACGAGAGCTCTGACCTTATGAAGTATGCTATAACTATTTGTGCTTACACTGTGTGACCTAAGCCAGTCCTGCTATAAACCAGGCGTAAGTAACATGTGTGTCTCTCTCTGTGAGCCCGGAGATGTCAGCGGCTTGGGGGATTTCATTACTGTTGAGTACACTAGACATGATGGGAAACACAGGGAGCACAGACCATTACTCTCTGCTTATGGAGTTTGGTCAGTGTCCTTGGTGGTTTTTTCATTATCTATTGTAAGTCAAGGCTCCCTGGATTCAATTTGAGGCCTTTATGAATATCTCTACCTTTTGCCAAGCTAGA